>NW_024870709.1:19667500-20342500 GCF_019054845.1 Dipodomys spectabilis | reverse complement strand
GTACCAGTGGCTCACGCCTGTAATCCTGGCTACTAAGGAGGCTAAGATCTGAGGATTGTGGTTAAAGCCAACCTGGGCAGGAAAGTCCATGAGACTCTTATCTCCAATAAACCACCAGAAAATCAGAAGTGGTGCTGTGGCTCAAGCAGTAGAACACTCGCCTTGAGCTGAAGAGCTGAGGGACAGCGCCCAGGGCCAGCCCCATGACCAACAACAACAAAAAAGAATAATTATTTAATACAATTTCAAATAATCTTTGGTAAAGTAAATATATAGCCACAGACAGCATAAGCTTATCTGTCAAAAAACAAATTCAGAGGGTTAGTATTCAACAAAATAGATTAACCAAAAAGTTTAATTTAGCTGCCTAATTTTTTCCTTAAGGTATGGTCCAGCTATGAGCTTAGGGTGGCCTAGAACTGGATATCCCCCATGTCTCAGCTTCTCTAGGGTTGTGATTACAGGCAGGTATCACCATACCTGGCTCACTTAGTTGTCTCTTGACTACACTTTCCATTCCTTTTCTCCATTTTGATTACCATCCTTTGTCTATGGTATAAAATCAGGTGATTCTTGCTTGCTTTCTGATTGTTCTTCAAAAATACAGGTAAGGAACTGCTAACAATGACTTATAGTTTAAATAAAACTCATACACAACAATTTATTCTCTTGTGCATAAATTTTTATCTCTTATTATGAAGTAAAAAGAATTGCCTTTTGTTAAAACAGTAAGTTTGTGAGGAAGATTTCAGAGACAGGCAAGGGAAAATTCTCTGTAAATGATACAGTGATAAAATAGTTATCTCTGATGGGAAAAAATTACTATAGTCTGTTCATTCTTTGAAGTTAAAGGCAAAAGATAAAAGAGAGATTGTGTCTGGTATTATCACTTTTTCCTTTATCTTTTTAACCTCAAGAATTCTAGGTGTCAAAAAATCAAGCCATTTTCTATGCCTGTACGACTGTGTGCGCCACTCCTTCCCCTTTATCATCATTATCCCACAGACCAAAGACTTGGTTTCAGCTGTCTTAAGTTGATCTAAAGCCTTCTAGACAGACTAAACAGAAGAGATAAGGAAGGCAGAACAGACACTCAAGAAAAAAGATGATGACTGGTTGAAGACTTTTCTCAATCACATGTGATTATGTGTAAATCTATGCTTCTTACCTCTGGCTTCCCCAATTTCTGACCTGTCCATATGCTACTAAAGTGATGTGATACTAAAGAAATTCTTGTCTGGGAAATAAGGAGATGGAAGAGTAAAGTAGCTACTAAGGTTTTTCATAAGAGATATATGTAAGTATATGAATGATCTTTCTAAATGATGAATGATATGTTATAGGCTATTAAGAAAATATTAATAAATGGGAGAAACAACCAAATTAAAACCCAAAGAATTCTTTAGATTCATAAAAACAATAACAATCAAAATAAATGATATGAATTTCTTTTCATTTGTTCCTAATTACCTTGGAGCACAACAATAATTGTATCATTATATTAGATTAAGTTTTGCGATAAAATTTAATTATATCAGTAAATTCTAAATACTCCATTTTATAACTTAATATGTTTTAAATCTGTCTACCATTCTCCTCCTGTATGCCAGATGCCAAATTTCACAGTAAAAAATAAAAACAATAAAACAATCCTTACTCCAAGAGGTTTGAATCTTATCTAAAAGTGAGATAACGAAAGGTAAATATCTAACACAGAAAGTAATACACACATTTTTAATGATGGCCAAGATATTAGAAAAGTATCAAGTCCCAGATCTAGAGAATCGATTGAAGCTTTCAGTAAAGAGATGTCAGAAGTGATTCCTGAAGAAACAGCAGAGTTTGCCAACAGAAAGGAAGAATTAGAAATCAAAAGCAAAAGAAATAGGAAATGCTTTCACCTGAGACTTTAGAACTCAAACACACTGAATAGCATATAGGTGGAGATGATAAAATGGGGCACAATTAAAAAATAGTTCTAAAGTAATGAGATTAGCGGAATAAGAGTAAGTCAGGTCACAAGATATATTGTTTTTTATAGAACTTGCACCAAATGTAATAGGGTATTGTACACATATTACCACAGGTTCAAGGACAGCTTGGGCAACATCTTGAGACTGCCTCCAAAAACAAAAGGTAAATAAAATAAAACTTCAACAGAAAGTCTTGTTGAGCAACGAGGGAACGACTTCAGGATTTTCAGAAGGTAATCTGGGGATTAAGTTTGTATTACATTCTCAATTTTGTGGGATGAATGGATTAAATGAAAATTAAGAAAAATGTAAGGAAAGCATCTATGAAGAAGGAAGGAAAAAAGAAAACAAGTAATCACAAATATCAAGAGAAAAAAAAAGCATTTTAAGTGGGCACAACCAGGCAACAAAATCATACAAAAGAGTATTAAAAAACATGACAATTTTTTGGAAAATAGTTCAAATATTAAAAATTGTGTTCCTCAATTCTATACCTCCATGTTAGCCAAGAAATAATGGTACTCCTGACCAATAAGAAATGATGGTATACCTGACCAATGAGACCAATTAAAGGACATCATGCAAGAACAATAAAGAAAGAAAATTCATATAATACCACGGATTGATCCTCGTGATATTTCACTGACTTTAAAGAGAATAAAGTGCATACATATATGTATACAAAATAGTAGCAATTATTTTAAATGTATCTTTCTGTATTTATTTAGTTGTGAGAAGGTACAAAAAGTTTTGAGACTATAAGCCAAACTTGAAACCAGTAATTAGCTTTGCAAAGAAAGAGAGCTTATTGATTCGACAGGATTAAATGTTTTTATTACAATATTAGGGAGTAGTGAAACATGCCTGTAATCCCAACACTCAGGAAGTTGAGGCCAGAAAACAGCCCATCTTGACTACCAAGTGAGATTATCTCAAAAAAAAAAAAAAAAAGGGAATAGCAACAATGGGGGTGGGAGGATGGAGAGCGGAAGGGATGGGAAGGGGAAACAAAGGAGGAGGCAACAATGCTTGATACGAAATGTACTCACTATCTTGACCACATAATTGTAACCCCTCTGTATGGTATTTTCATAATAATAATAATAAAAATAATAAAAAGAAATATCAACAACAAAAAGAAACTAAACACATTTTTAAAATTGGAAATTTACTTTTATAATAGAACAAGTAAAAGTAAGATAGAAAATTACTCACTTACCAATTCATAGGTCTTTGTAACTTTAATGAAAATAGGTTTGGAAGATTGAAGGACCATAAAATAAATAAAACAGATTGAGATAAAATGGAAAGAAAAGAGGTGAATAAAACAGAAAATACAAAGAGCTTTGTTGTTGTTGTTGTAGGTACTGGGGCTTGAATTTAAGGCCTGGGCTTTTATCTCGGAGCTTTCTTTGCTCAAGGCTAGTGAGCCACTTTGCTACTTTCAGCTTTTTCTGAATAGTTTAAAGGAGATAAGATTCTCTGGGATTTTCCTGCCAGAGCTGGCTTCAAACTGTGATCCTCAGATCTCAGTCTCCTGAGTAGCTAGATTTATAGGTATGGACCACCAGCACCCAGCACAAAAATCCTTTGTAATGAATAAGTATAAAAAAAGAAAGGTTTGTTCTTCTCATGAGACAGAAGAAAAAAGAAACATTCTTAGTGAGCCTGATGCTTACCAATACCCTATAAAAACAAAACAAAACAAAACAAAAAACCCTCAAAGGCCACAATACTTAAGTCAGAACAGAACACGATTTAGTATCTTCATTAAGGTGTAAGGGATAAAAATAGCAAGGCCCAGCGTAGCAGAAATTAACTAACCTCCAAGCCAGATCAAAGAAATGAGAAAAGTGATTTTGGTAGATTAGTAACCCACAAGCTAAAAAGGGAAGTGGGTTGACAGTTTTCAAAATGCCTGAGAGTTTTAGTATATGAAAGACATATATTAAGAACATTTCAAACAAAGTAGACTAACTCCAGATAAGAGATAATTAGAAAAAACTTTAGGAAATCCTAAAATGAACCACCATATTCAGCCAGTCCATGATCAGATATAAGAATAAAACTATTATTAGCTTTGGTTATATGTTTACATGTTTGTGTTTATTGCTATGTATTAGTGAGAAGCTGGAAATAAGGAACCATTTAACTCTTACATATTTCAGAGAAATTTTGTTAAACATGTTTATCATTTAAATATTGTTTCAGTATGTTTCCTAAAGCTTTATATGCTGGAGGCTTGGTCCTCCTTGGTGCTTGCAGTGGTGTGGACATGGTAGAATCTTCGTGTGTGTGAGTGAACTCAGAAACTGGGTTCTGTCCCTGAGTTTCTTTTTGCTCAAAGCTAGCACTCTAACACTTAAGTCACAACTCCATGTCTGGATTTTTTTGTAGTGTAGCCTCACAGACTTTTCTGCCCTGACTGGAAGATCTCAGCCATAAGAATAGCTAGGTTTACAAAGGTATGCCACTGACTCCCAACAATGGCAGGATCTTTAAGAGATGATACAAAGCAAGAAGTAGATAGGTCCTCAAACACAACTTTGGAAAAGAATTAATATAGTCTGGATTCTGGTTGGTACCTGTAAGAGTGATATATTGTTTCAGAATAAACAAAATAAACAAAACTATCAAAACTATCTCCCCTGATCCCTCTTTGGCTCCCTATTATGCCATGTGTGCTCCATTTTTTCCACATCCATTCTCACTGCGGTACTATCCCCTATAGTGTGATATCAACAGAGGTACCAATCACAACCAATTTGATGCTGGTGCCATTCTCCTACATCTCTAAAAATGTGATTCAAATAAACTTGTTTTGAAAACAAAATACACAGGCACAGGCATTTTGTTATGGCAATAGAGACTGGAATAAGACAAACATTAATAACAGGAATTATTTGAAAAGAGTGTATAAATCAAAATTTCTTTTGTAACTCAGATCCAAAATGTTCATAAATATCTCTAATATTAAAGAAACAATGCCTTTTTTTTGTAACCAACTCATGATTTATTCAGTTGATCACTTCCTGATGTTCAGGGCGAAAGAGAATATATGTAAACTAATGCCCTATTCATCTATGCAGTGTGGTTCACTGAATTTCTTTTTTTTTAATTGTGAAAATACTGTACAGAGGGGTTACAATTACATGGGCAAGATAATGAGTACATTTCTTATCAAGCATTGTAGCCTTGAACATTCCTCAATATAATAAAGGCTGTGTATGACAAACCTACAGCCAGCATTATACTTAATGGTGAAAAACTAAAGCCATTTCCTCCTAACTCAGGAACGAGACAAGGATGTCTACTCTCTCCACTTCTCTTCAATCTACTATTAGAATGCCTAGCTACAGCAATAAGACAAGATGCAAACATAAAGGGGATCCAAATAGAGAAAGAAGAAGTAAAACTCTCCCTCTTTGCAGATGACATGATCTTGTATTTAAAGAATCCCATAAACTCCACTCCCAAATTACTCAAGCTGATTCAAAACTATGGCAAAATAGCATGGCATACAATTAACCCTCAAAAATCAATGGCTTTTCTGTATGCCAACAATGAGAAAAGTGTGGCTGAAATTAGGAAAGCAATTCCATTCGTAATAGCCCCACAAAAAATAAAATACCTAGGAATTAACAAGCAAAGAAGTGAAGGACCTCTATGATGAAAACTTAAAAAACTTAAAAAAGGAAATCAAAATAAAGAAACAATGTCTTGTTAGCCCATTTATTTCTGGAAAACTCTTAGGAAGAAAATAAATGCAAACAACTGGTTATATCTTTCTAGGTAGCCAACTTATCCAGAAAATTACTAAAATAAGCATCCAAAACTTCTTCTACAAGAGGGGTGCTCATATTCTGATGAAAGAAAGAATAGAGGTGGCAAAGCCTAGCCTTGGGATGGTCCCAGGTAGAAAATGCCCTTGAACCATAGCAGAATCCTTGGTGCCCATTAAAACATAATGGAATGACCCTGCATTTCAGTAAGAAGAAGGAAGCATTACAGCATGAGAATTGAAAAGGAGGCTGGAAGTTTTTTAGTTTGGCCTTCAGGGGAAATAATCACTACACTGACATAGGGAACTCTCCATTCAGGGGACTGAATATGCTTGGTTACATCTATTTAAATCTCATTAGAATTCAAACTATGTGTTGTATTAGTATTAGTAGTCCTCACCTTAAGAGTTCAATTTGTAGCAAAGGCAAATTCCTCCTTTGATGTATCCTATAGGCTGCCTTCTGAGAATCAGAAGAGAACAACCAACTCCTATCATTTGAACATGGAGCATCAACTAACACCTAAAAGAGGGAAAAGAAAAAATGATGCAAATATATCCTAGACATAAAGTGCACAGAGAAGCTACATGACAAACAGCAATAAGTAAGTAACATCTATTTGGGTCCCAAAATACAACATGGTAAGTTCTTCTTTATAACATTTCCTCACTATTAGTTTTCAGAAAATTTTCCTATGTAATTTCAATGTTCAGGTTTAGTTTGTATGTTTATTTTCTGTGTTAGTAGGGGAGAAGATGAGAGGAATAAAATCTAATAATGGTTACTAATGACATTTGATATTCTTTTTTTTTTGACAGTACTGAGAATTGAACTCCAGGCCGCATAAATGAAAGGCAGGCTTTCTACTACTGGAACCATGCCCCTACCTCCTTTTTTGCCTTGGATAATTTTGAAGTCGATTTTCTACTTTATGCCCAAGCTTGTCTAGACTACTATCCTCCTATTTGTGTTTCTCCATGTCACCAGAGTGACAGGCATGGACTTCCTCTGCAGGTGGGATAACAGAGACCATCCATTGGTTGAGATGGAGCACCACAGATTTGTTTTTACATAGGCTGGCTCCAAACTATCATGTACTGATGATCTCTACCTCTCAAGTAACTAGTATTATATATGCATGATCCACCAAACCTTCCAACATTTGATATTTTTGATGGTCATAACATAAACTAACAAAAGTTACTTATTTTAAACAGACACTCTTAAATAGTTAAACTTTCAGCCTTTATTTTAAGAACCAATACTGCATTTGACTTTGCTGAGTAACTTTTTTCTGAATTCTCACACTCTCAAATGAAAAGTTATTGAATTAAAGCAATACAGTACCAGTATGTATGTACTGACTCAAATAATATCTGATCTCTTCTTGAGTACCTCTGAGGTAGCAGTAAGTAGAAAATGTCCTATAATCCCTAACTCCAATGTTACTGTTTCCTCTGAACCATATTGGCCATCTGATGATGACTTCTATGTTTACTCTATCAAAATTCCTCAAAGTACTGAGAAACTTTATAGCAAGCACAAGGAAAACAACTTGAAAGTAACATAACAGTGGTATCAGTGGGAGCCCATCAGTTTGTTGCAACGTAATAAAAGTACCTTGTCAAATGCTTCAGGTTGGGCATGTCCCAATTCTCTGCCATCGAATTCTGACACTTGAATTATATTTATCAAAGGTTGTGGGATGAATGATTCTAGTGTCTGCCTCAGCCATCTCAATCTCAGACTATCAAATTCATTACAATGAAGATAACCTAAATATAAAGTTTCAAATGAAAATAGAATTGACAAATTATTTTCAGCAATATATATATATACTATATACTGTATATATACTACTGTACACACACATATACACTCTTGAGACAGAGAGACAGAGAGAGAGAAAAGTCAATTCATCATGGGCATTAAAAAAGACTTGATGTTTATTCAATATCTTGTCCTTTAAAAACTGAAATACTGACACAAGTATACATGTAATAAAACATTTATAATAGGCATGGCTCCATACCCTCCCAGAAGCTCTCCTACTTCATCAATTCATTCTAATTGAGAGGGATGAAAATCTATAAATAATTATGTAATCCAAAAGATATGCTATACAAACAATATGTTAAAACACAGTTCTCACACTAAAGCACAAGCCATTAAAAGAAGAGAATATATTCTACTACAAATGTAAAGTTTCTTCTGTGGCATGTGTTTTATTTAAAATGAAGGAAGGTAGTGTGTTGGATTCCTTAATTTGAGACATATTTACATTGTGTGCTGGGAAGACTTCAAGAAAGATAATTATTTAAGTGTCTCAGTTCTAGCTACCTTGCAGAATGTTTCTTTTATTTTTTTTTTTAGGATTAATTGCGATAAGTTTTTGGGAGCAAAATGGTGACTGCAAAAGACCCATGAGTGATTGTATTCCCATAGTCTTACTCATTTGAACAGGTATTTGCATACCAAACTCCTTTTACACAGGCTAAGGAAGCTAGGTGAAAAACTATAGTGTCTGGTTTGAATATAATAAAGATGCAAAAAGGAAAGATTTGTCATGGTATCCCTTCCTCAACTGAAAGTAGTGTGACACGGGGAGAGAGATTTTTCCTACTTGCAGACAGGGAAGGAATTAAGTTCAGACATTCAGGCCCATCACACTGAAACGAAGGCAGAGCTTCATAATCCATGTTCTCAGGCTAGTACTTGAAGACTGAGCTCTACACCTTTCTTAGCCAGCCAATGAGTCTACTATCAATTGGGCGGAAAGGTGAGGAGCAAGACTCCATTCACTGGGGAGTAGAAACTTTGCTTGAAGCTCACTGTCAAGAACAGAATAGTAGAGATCAAATACCCTTGTCGCTCTTAAACTGTTTAGTAGTAGGTATAAACCTGAATCTTGATGGGACATACTTATGTTTCAGCATATATCACTGTTAGATTTTGCATGGGTCTGATGCACACCCTTAAGCCTGTGCAGGTCTGGCAATTTTGAGACTCAGGTGTGCCCCCAGCTAGCATTAAGGCAAGAAAATAGGAGGCTATCTCTACTAGCCCTCCCACAATTTTAGACAGCACAGAAAACAAATAAGACTCATTCTATGGAGTAAAGAAAAGACCGCTGACTCACACCTGTAATCCTAGCTACTCAGGAGGCTGAGATCTGAAGATTGTGGTTCAAAGCCAGCCCGGGAAAAAAGTTTGTGAGACTCTTACCTCCAATAAACCACTAAAAAACCAGAAGTGGCACTGTGGTTCAAGTGGTAGAGCACTAGCCTTGAGCTGAAGAGCTGAGGGACAGCGCCCAGGCCCAGAGTTCAAGCCCCACGACCGACAAAAAAAAAAAAAAGAAAGAAAGAAAGAAAAGAAAAATGAACATAGGAGCCTTAGAACTCAGTGCCAGACTAGTGAAATCTATACTGGGTATATTCTAATAAAAGTTTTATATTCCCAAGCTAGTGCCTTTGGATGGAACCTCTGGTTATACCTTAATGCCATGGTTGATTGGAAACTTAAATTTAGACAGCATCACCTGTGCCTGATTGCAGCAATCCTGGGCCATGAGCACACCTCAGCAGCAGATAGTCCTTATGCTGTGCCAGTCTCAACAGGTGTGGGCTCTGGGTGTAACTCAGGGTGGTTGCAACACTAGTAGCCTTGGAATTGCTCCTTTTATTCATCCCTGACCCCAGACAAGAAAGAGAAATTAATCTCCAACTTGAACTAAAAGGGCACTATGCTTCAAGTCACTGAAAAGGAGCCTGGGGCCAGGCATATCATGGTATGGCTTTGTGTCAGGCAAAATCTAGCAATTCCTGGATGAGGCATTTGGTCCTAATCTGACCTTATATACAATTTTGCAGGCACAGATTAGCCTACTTAGAGCATCAAGCCTATGAAGGATATGGACACAATTGAGTTTAAGGGATCCCCTGGGACTGAAGCAGAAACAAGGCTTGGACTCCATGCAAACGTGAAATTAGGGTGCCATCTAGTGCTGAAATTACCAGAAAGGCCCACAGAATCAGAGGAAGTAAGAATATAGTCTAGTTTCTGTAAAAACTGGCACAAATGCAGATTAAGTGAAATAAATACCTAGTTCTTCTGTGCACAGACTATATCCTAATGTAGAAAACAACAAGATGTAGAAAAGAAAATATTAAAGAAAACAAAATCTCATTAATCCTTCAATAATCTTCAGATACTCAGTGGCAAAATATAGGAGAAATAGGAAGCTTAAAGATAGATTGAGCACTGTTTTTTTTTTTTTGCCTTGATAGCACTTTTTATAATCTGAAAATATTTCATGTTGATTTATACTATTTCATGAAAATGCAGGTATAGAAGACAAAGACAGAGACCATATATGCAATCTAAATAGAGAAAACTGCCTAGAGCTAGGACTCTAAAGTGTTAGACCCTTCATACATTACTTGCCTATGTAATGTAAGGGCCATAAGGCTAATGATAAAATTGTCTCTGCTACTTGTAAATAATGTTATATCTTCACAAAAGCACAAAATTGCAACAAAGAATTTGCTTAAAAATTAAGTGACATTAGATTAAAACGTATTTGGGAATAAAACCACTTTAATGTCCTGGGTTACTAAACATTTATTATAGACTAGACACAGCCTGTCTCTAACTCATCTACAAATCAGCAGAGTATCATGGTGAAACTTCAAAAATGAAGAAATAATTCAGATCTTGGCACTGCCATTTAGGCAGTTTAGTTAATTTCTCTTTGTCTCAGTTTCATGTGTAAAAATGTGGTTAATAATCATTAACTCAAGCCATGTAGAGCTAAGAGAGGCATTATATATTAGTGATAGTCACACCATGATTTTCTAATTTCTAGGATTTAGAAGATTTTTTTATGAAGATATAAAACATTGGAAAAATATATTGGAAATACAGACTGCTAAAACATTCAATATCACATTTTTAGGAACATGATTAACATGGATACATGCATGTGTTCCAACATAAGTTATTATTTTGTTATTAGTACAAAGATGCACCTAATGAAGGGAAGTTGATTTCTTGGGAAAAACCTAAAGGATAGAAAGATGATAGTAGGGGAAGCAGACAAAATGGTAAGTGTAGCATGAGAAAAAAAAAAAAAAAAAACCTAGAGATAAGAAGCAGCAGGAAGGAGTACAAAAGCAATTCAAGGAAGATGTCTTTCCAATTTTATCCACAACCAAAGGCTTACCAGTTGTCAAAATGTTATTACTAGCTGGCAACTATGGTTTGAGACTATAATCAGTTACGAAGGAAGGAGACTGTGCTATAAGGATTGAAGCCAGCTGCACAGACATATCTGAGAGACTTATCTTCAATTACCCAGCAAGAAAATGGATCAAATGGTAGTACCACTTATGAGTGAAAAAGCCAAGTGAGAGAAGAGGGCCATGAGTTCAAAACCTCCATAACTGTACACATACCAAAAAAATGTTATGCTGGGCACTAGCAGGTCATACATACGATCCTAGCACATGGGACACTGACATCTGAGGATCACAATTCAAAGCCAGTCCAGGCAAGAAAGTCTTTAAGACTCTTATCTCAAATTAACCACCAAAAATGAGCTGGAAGTGAAGCTGTGGATCAAGTGGTAGAGGCCTAGCCTTGAGTAAAAGTGCTCAGGACAGCATTCTGATTCAGTTCAAGCCCAGGAATGACACCAAAAAAATATCCTTAATACTGATAGGGAGAAGAATTTTACTGGAAAAGAGCTATAGCCAAGAAAGCTGAACATACCACTTGATCAAGCTCACTCACCATTGTTTAGTATGTTCACGGTTTACTATTTAGAATTAAAATTGTTTGTTCCTTTACTGTCACAATTAAGATACTTCAAAGGATGAATTCACACACACACACACACACACACACACACACACACACACACACACACAGTGACGAGTCTATCACTGTGCAAATAGGTGAGACCAGCTAGACCAACAGAAGAGTGGAGTATTTTTTTTCCCAAATCATCCTAAAACATAAGCTCTGAGATCATTTAACACAATGAGCCTCTGTCCAGAAAAACAGCAAATAATGACCTAAAGAAATTTGGTGCATAAAATTCACTCCTAGTATAGCCATCATTTTAAGTTTTGCTTATAAAAGCTTTGATTAGCATTGCTTCTGCATTCCAAATTTGAGGCCTGTGGCTAACCTAATTTTGCACTTCAAGGATCAGCATGAAGACATCTGTACTTCTTAGTGAACCATTATCATTAGTCCTACTTAGAGGAAAAACTACTTTACTTGGAACACTGCCTGCAGTTCATTACCCTTGATGTAAGAACAGGAAGATTCTTTCTCACTTACTTCAAACTCCTAGATTATGTCAGTTTGCCTCTGGGTTTCTAATCAAATCAGCTTCCTTTCACAGATGTGTACAATATTTATAGCCTGCTAATAATTTAAGGTTAAAATGCTCCCTCTTCAAAATGAAACCCAATGTGATATCTCCCTTCCATCTTTCACAATACTAAAAATTTTGTATTTCCAGTATTATCAAGTATAAAGTTGTAACAGCCAGTATAAAAATAGACTAGAAGTGGAAACAAATATTCTTATAATACATAATTCCATAAAATTCATCTTTAATTAAATCAATAACAATACAACCTTACAAAATGATCTTGTTTATTTTGCTTTCTTACCCTAAAATATGGCAAGCTTCAATAACAGCTTTTACCAGTACTCTAAAACTTGCACTATATTTTCTTCTAAGTTAACCGACCTAGTCATACCCAGACAAAGTACATTTAGACTGGCATTTCTCACTTTAAAAAATTATTTCAATAGCAAATCTCTCAAGGGAAGAAATAAGTTACCGGTCTTCAAACTGGGATGTGTATGCCCTGGAACTAAAACTACTAATAACTTTCTAAGAGAATGGCAGGTATGGATAGTTTTAAAAGAATTTTCAGACATTACCTTTCTAAAGGAGAATACCTCCAGTGGAACGTCTTTTTTCATATGGTCATTCACTAATTTTATAAATATAAAATATAAATATAAAATATAAGCAAATTTCCTACCCATCAAGAATATTTTTTGTTTTTGGTTTTTGTTTGTCAGTCATGGGGTTTGAACTAGGGGCCTAGGTGCTGTCCCTGAGCTCTTTTGCTCAAGACTAGTGCTCTACCACTTTGAGCCACAGGGCCACTTCCTGGCACTTGAGGTTTTGGAGTGGTTTATTGGAGATAAGAGTTTCATGGACTTGCCTGGCCAGGCTGGCTTCAAACCATAATCCTCAGATCTCCTCAGACCTCTCTCATCTAGAATCTTAAGGCAAACTTTACTGAGTTTAAAAATTCCCAGAGCATTAAAAAAAAAAAGGGCAGTTTAATATGCTGGTGTCTTGGTTGAGAAAAGTGAATAAATGAATGAATAGATCTAACAATTAAGCAACACTGCTTTTTGTAACTAAAATGCCTTCAAATATTTGGATTTTGACAACAGTGGAAATGAATTTAAAGTATGCTCTCATAAAAAAGTAATTGAAGTAATGCTTAAGGATATCTGAAGATTTGAGACAATATTTCTGAATGAGACTGAAGAGCCAATGAAGCCACTACAACAGAGTTTTACCATTTGTATTCTATTACCTGTGTGAACAACAGCATTTACACTTATAAAAAAATAAGACCATCCAATAAAAATCAGACAGAACTGATATTGAATTCTGCCTCATCTAGAAATAAGTAATAATCAACCAAATATCTGGGTTAGTTCTTTTTTACAGTATCACTTATTAACAAAACAATTGACATGAATGTTGATTTGTTGCTTTCAATGATAATACGAATAAAGATTTTTGAGGTCCAGAGTTCAGTTCCCAACAACAACAAAAAGTAAACAATAATTTACAATGTTATCACTGGCTTATCCGCATTTATACTATCTGGTGATAGTGTCTGTATGTTTGTTTTCAGTTCTGTGGCTTGCCCCAAGGTTTTGAACTTGCTATGTACTCATTCTACCACATAAGCCATGTTAGTCCTATGCCTTTAATGCTTTTTTTCAGATAGTCTTTTTGACCAGACTAGCTCTGGACCTAAATCCTCCCTCTTTTGTCTTCCAAGTAGCTGAGATTATGAGTATGAAATATCATATCCAGCCCCAAAGATGCTGTTATTTTTTGTTTGTTTTTTTTGTCGGTCGTGGGGCCTGAACTCTGGGCCTGGGCACTGTCCCTCAGTTCAAGGCTAGTGCTCTACCACTTGAGCTACAGCGCCACTTCCAGTTTTCTGGTGGTTTAGTGGAGTTAAGAATCTCATGGACTCTCCTGCCTGGGCTAGCTTTGAACCGCAATCCTCAGTTCTCAGCTTCTTGAGTAGGTAGGATTACAGGCGTGAGCCTCTGGTGCCCGGCTCCAAGAGGATGTTTATACTGACTTCTCAGCTAAAATATCTACTCTTGAGCATAATATCTGGTTTTCAGACTTCCTAATGTTATAAATTCAATTTTACATTTCTTCCCATATGTTTTCACAGTATTTGACACATACAGCTATTAAAATACTGTCAAGTTCTGAAAGAAAACCAACTACCTGGGTAAGCACACTGCAGCAGAGCTATTGATTTGCCTCCAGGTGCAGCACACAGGTCCAAAACCTTCTCTCCATCCTTTAATTCCAGTGCCAACACTGGCAGAAGAGAAGCAGCATTTAAGAGATAGTATTTTTTCAGGTTCCCAGTTTGGTGTCTTTCTGAAGGCATTCGACTAGGAGTTCTACTGAGGTAACATTTCATAGATTTAGGGTAGTAGGATAAAGATCCTTCGACAAGTGGATGATAGCCCTTCAAATGTAACTCCTCTTCCAGTGCAGAAGGATAACTGAATCTGTTCAAGAGGACAGCATGTTGCCATAGCTCTGGAGAAGTGAGAATATCTCTAGAAATAGAAAGAGAAAAAAATATTAATAGGGTGAGTGAGGTCCTGGATTTACACTTCATTTGCGGTGATTTTCAGTGAAAATCAGTCTTCCCAACTTTTCCTTTTCCTCCATAAATGGCTCCAGCAAGCACTGCTGTGATCTTATTTTTATTTTAAAATTTGATTTTATTCATTATGGCTTCTAGAAAAAGAATTTCCAATACTAAAATATTATAATTACTTTGTGTGACCCTTTACATACTGCACCAGAAGGGTATGCCTCATTTGCCCGTTTCAGGTCTCTGAAGAAAATAAATCTTGCAAAAACATTTTTTTAAGGGCCTATCTTAACTGTATGTCTGTGAAAATAGATTTCGGTCTGTCATTATTTGCACAAAAAGTATTTTTCTTAGAGATAAAATTTATGACCAGATACTATGGTTAGAAATATTATGATAAAAATTTTGTTTGAAGGAATGAATATTAATGTTTCTGTCTGCCAAGGATAAAAAGAATAAAAAGCTAACTACAGTGAACTCTACAGTAATAGAGTTAATGAGGTGATGAGTGGCTCAGATGATACAGATCCTTGGATGATTGAAAAATCACTTATAGACTGATGATGCAGGCTTGCCCCCAATAGCTTTAGTTTAATTTGTATTTGGTCCAACAATTAGATCTCTTGACAATCAAGCTCACATCAACCGACAGATGATGCAGCAGGAAACATTTAATTTATTTACTAGCTGACCTTTCTGGCTGAGTTATTTGGGAGCCTCATTAACCATGGTCAATTAAATAAATTCCAGCTGCTGTGCACCCTGGAGTTGCCTAAGAAATGGCTGGATTAAAATGTAACACCTGTGACTCATGCATGCCATGTGAATTTCAATTTAGGTCCAATATGTGCTTTTTCCACTCACTGCTTCTTGCTTACTATGGACGGGGCCAAGATAGTTTCCTGGCATATCTATTTCAACTACTTATCAGGGTAAGAACTTTAAAGCTCGTCAATGTCTGGAGAAAAGACTACTGAGTCCTACCTGGAGCTATTGATTCGGTAAATCTGATATAGGGCCTAAAATCTGCATTTTGAACAGGTTTTCAAATAAAACTATTCCTTTAAAATATACTTCAATGGGAAACCTATGAACTGTACAACAAATCTTATGAATGTGTATCCCAGTCTATCTAAATTTGATTTTAAAAAATTATCCAGCATTTGAGTCATGTATAACAGAGAAGTGGTCAGAAATATAATTGAATTTATGAAGCCTGTAGTGGCTTGATCTATATCATATACCTTGTAAGCAATTTGTATTGTGTATTAGGATTTGTATTGTGTGCTAATAAAAACACTTTCAACTATTTACCATCAAATAGAACAAATATATAGTCATTGGTTATTTTTCTTCTTAAGAACTTTAAAAGCTATTCTAAGTTAATAAAATAATTGTATATACAGATACCAATAGTTGATAAAAGTGACACATTAATAATTGTGTAGAGTTACCTTCCTAAACCAGACTATTAAAATGATTAAATGAGCACACTCTAGTGAATAGTTGTAACAGTTACCAAGGAACTGCTAATTTTGAACCTGTTCAGTTTAGCCATTTCTAGATTATATTGTAGGATATATATATATATTTTTTTTTATTTATTTATTTGCTGGTCCTGGGGCTGGAACCCTAATCTTTGATAAGGGAGCCAAAAACACTAGATGGAAGAAAGACAGCCTCTTCAACAAATGGTGCTGGCAGAATTGTCTATATACATGTAAAAAACTGAAGCTAAATCCTTACATATCACCCTGCACCAGAATCAACTCCAAATGGATCAAAGACCTCGAGGTAAAAGCAGATATCCTGAAAATATAACGGGAAGGGATAGAGGATACACTATGGCTCCTTGGCACGGGTCGAAACTTCCTAAATAAAGATCCAGAAACAACAAATCAAAGGGAGACTGGATAAATGGGATTGCACTAAAATGCAGAGCTTCTGCAGTGCAAAGGACATAGCTAGCAACTTAAATAGCCCACAGGTTGAGAGAAGATCTTCACTAGGCATACAATAGAAAAGGGCCTCAAATCAAAAATATACCTAGAACTCAAAAAATTAAACCCTCCAATAACAAATGCTCAAAGAAACAACCACCTCATTAACCACCTCTTTCCTCTAGAGAGGAAAGAAGAATAGCCAATAGACACAGGAAGAAATGTCCAACATCTCTGACCATAAGAGAAATGCAAATCAAAACAACATTGAGATTCTACCTCACCCCAGTTAGAATGGCCATTATCAAGAAAACAAATAATAACAGACGCTGGCTGGGATTTGGACAAAAGGGAATGCTACTACACTACTATCAGTAAAACTGGTTCAACTACTTTGGAAAGAAGTATGGAGGTTACCCAAAAGACTAACCATAGAGCTCCTCTATTATCCAGCAATCCCACTCCTAGGCATTTACCCAAATGATCACAAACAAGGCCACACTAAAGCTATCAGCACAACTAAGTTCACTGTAGCATTTTTTACCATAGCTAATACATAGAATCAACCCAGATGCTCCTCAGTAGATGAATGGATCAAGAAAATGTGATATATATACACACACACACAATGGAATTCTATTCTTCCATTAGAAAGAAATGGCATCATTCATAAGGAAATGAAAAGTCTTAGAAAAAATAGTAATTGAAATAAGCCAGACTCAAAGAACCATAGGCTTCATGATTTCTCTCATTTGTAATTAGAATATGTCTAGGATAGTCCTAGCAGAGGATGACAATAGCTCAATAGCTATGTACATATGACCATATAAAATGATGCTAATCAAAATGAATTCCAAAATAAGAAAACAAGAGGGTTTTTTTTTGTACTTTAATGTACTATGTGAAGTTATTTCTTATTTCATTTTCTTTCCTTTGGTTTATCACGTTGTATGGTTTATCCTGTATTTTTACTTATCCTTAGGTTTATGGTGTTTTAGATTTTGGCACCTTGTGTCTCATCTACACGTTTATCTGATTTAGGGACAAGAAGGGGAATAACAAAATGGTAAGACAAAGGATACAGTGTCAACCAATGGAAGAGCAATACTGAAAAGACATTATGTTGGAAATGAATTTTACAATCAAGAGGAAGGGAGTTAGGGAAAGGAAAAATGGGAGAAAATGATGGAGAGGTTAACATTGTTTGACAAGAAATGTACTCATTACCTTACTCATGTAACTGTAACTGATCTGTACATCATCTTTACAATAAAATTAAATTAAATTTAAAAAAGAAAACCAGGGCTGTAAACTGATTCCTGAAACTTGATGGGCCTGTATAACCCAGAAAACCTTTCTGTAGAATGTTTCACTATTGCATTCTGTTGTTACCTCCCATATGCTAAATCATTATTGTTTTCTTATCAACATTCACTCATTTTTTAAATATAAATTAGATTTAGCCAGGCATTGGTGGCTCACACATGTAATTGTAGCTATTCAGGAAGTTGAGATCTGAGGATCGTAGTTCAAAACCAGCCTAGGCAGTGAAGTCCGTGAGACTCTTATCTCCATAAACAGAAAAGGTCAGAAATGGTGTTGTGGCTCAAGTGGTAGAGCTCTAGCCTTGAGCACAGAGAGGCTCAAAGACAGAACCTAGGCCTTGAGTTCAGGCTCTAGGACTGGCAAACAAAAAGTATATGAAAACATTTTATCTAGAAACTGCTAAACTGAACAGGTTCAAAATTAGCAGTTCCTTGTTAACTGTTACAACTATCCACCAGAGGGTGCTCATTCAATAATATTAGTGTATGGTTTAAGAAGAATAAATGAATTCATGGAACACACAAGAGTATGTTTTCAATCCATTTTATTTTTAGTCATCAGAAGTTCTAATGATGAGATGATGGTTTTCTTTCTTGGCAAAGTTTCTTCCTTATCACACATACAAGAGAAATTCATGGCAAATTTCTTATCTACACTACATAGCAAGGAAGTTCTGAATGAGCATTAGTGTTTTTGGTCAAGATAGCAAAAGACTAAAAAACCAGAATGTAAGAATATTGGAATATATGTACACACTCCAGAGTTCTGGATTCCAGGCCTCTCATACCAGCCCAAATGGCATGCATTTGCCATAGAGTGTAATCATTCTTACCACTGAGTTTTAAAGGAGCATAAAATTGCTACTTTATAGGGTTTTGCACAAATTCAAGTTGTATGTATGTGTATAAAGCCAACATTTGGGACAACATAGAAATCTAGACTAGTTAATTTCTCTCTTCCTTAACCATCCCATTCTACCACATTATACAAATCTGGTGATACTATCGAATCAAGCAATTATTTTCCCTTTGTATCTATAAACTTGGGTCAGTAAATTTTTTTTTTTTTTGCTTATTTGCTTTCAATAGAATACATAAAATTTCCATGAAGAAAAACTTCATATGAACTGTATTCATTAGCCCATGTCTCAAGTTATCTGTAAATAAGATAACTACATCTTAGAGGGTTGCACAGAGAATTGTTGTTGGTTTTACAATGATGAGACTATTGGCTGATATGTGTAGTAGTTAAAATAAGCAAAAAAAAAAAAAAAAAAAGGTAGGAATTAGCAAACTACAGGTATTATAATATGCCCAATAAGAGATGATGAAAGCCTAACTAAATAGTGGCTTTAGAGTTAGAAAGAATTCCAAATTTAAAAAACATATATCAGGCAGAAGCAACAGCCTTGTTTGTTTGTTTGTTTTGATTTGATAGGGGAAAGAGTAGTGTTGTGTAATATCATACATTTTGGGAGTCACCAAGATAACTCTCACCAATCACACCAACTACACAATTTGTGGGATCCCATAGACCACTCTCATGGTTGACTATTCACTAGAAACACACATTAAAAACTGCTGTACTTACAATTGCGGCTACAATTTATCATAGAAAAAAACATATAAATTGTAGGTATGCCTCAAGAACAAGCATGAATTTTTGATTTCAAACTGTGGTATGACAAATAAGACCCACTTTTCTTCACAGTAATATGTGAAAATATGCATAGGAGTACTGGCACTCAAAGGTGCTCAATAAGTTCTGGTGTCCAATTTCATGAAGACCCAGAAAGGCAGACATAGTCAACTGCCCTTTACCTTTTATTCTCCAACACTTGTGAAAGGTTGAGCTGATATGTATGCTAACTTTCCAGACAAATCACATTGTTGGACTCTAAGGTGTGGCTCAAGGTCTCCAGTAAACATGACACTCTTATCAGGTATATTTCAAGGGCTTATATATCACCTCCATAAAGGTGAGAGAAATGTTGGACTTAGGTGAATGAGGATCATTTTTTTGTTTTTATTACAAAGGTGATGAGGTGTAGAAGAAAAAAGAGATAATCAGATTAATGGTGATACTTTGAGATAACATAAGCAAATATCCAAAGCAATGAGAAAAATGATATTCTTCTCAGTCTGCTGAATATAACAACTAATTTTAATTTTCAGAACACTTCGAGTAGGGAAATGATACTAGAAAGGACTGCATGGCTTCAGACAATATATTAAGCAAAGTTTAAAGTCTTGCTTTGGATTTGAGAAAGAACTAGAAGGTAACATGTATTACAAAAGTTGAACTCAGTAAACTTAAACTTTAAAGGGTCTCTAAGAGGATGAATGGCCAAGAAAGGGCATTACAAAACAGCACAATTCACTACAATTAAAACAAATACTAAAACTTTCAGCTAAAATTAGAGTTATTATCTACACAAGGAAAACATAAAACACTTGAGTTTTCCTGGAACTAAATAGAAATCTACTTAGTTAAAAGCACATTATTACGCTTTATAAATTGTTACAAAACAAAAATACATAATTCTATTCTTATTTACTAAGCTATTTTCTATTTTAGATTGCCTTCCGAAAAAGCCTTTATTTTGCTTATAGTAACTTTAGTACAGTTATGCAAAACTTAAATTAACATAAAATCACAACAAAAAGGTAGATGAAGCAAAAGGCACAGCTAATTAAATGGGTTTGAGGTTCACCAGTCATTTTGTTTAGGGTCAAACAATAATTTATCAGGCTGCCAAAGCACACTAAATACAAAAATAACTGATTACAGGGTATGAGTAGCCAAGTTTCTTTAAAATATACAGATGAAATATCTCTCGAAATCTTTAATCATCCAAGTATGCTTTAATTACATTCCAGGTAGGAGCAGCAGCACAGAACAAGGGTTAACAGTGGGAAGTCCTAAGTTAGAGAACTTAAGCACAAGTTCCAGCTCTGTTTTTTACTAGCTGAGTAAACATGGTCAGGTTAACTCTAATAACCTTAAATGAAAAATGAAAAACAACTCTTACATAATGTATCTGAAAAGCACTTAAGTCAGCATTGTCTGTTACATTAAGCATTCAAGATATGTGATTTGGGATATACCTTTGCATACTGAAAACATCATTAATTTATTACACACTTCCATTCCACCTATGTGACAAAAGATACTCATATTGAAATCCAGCTGTGAAATAAATACTGTCTATATACTACCTTTTCATATTTTACCTTCTCATACTTATTTTACCTTTTCATTTCATGTCTCCAAAATAGCTTTAATTTCTTCTAAAATTATCTTAAACCACATCAGATTGTATTTTATTTGCCAAGACTTAATCTTTGTTCTAAAAATTAGTTAAAGCTAATCTGTATACAGAAGACATACTGTGAGTTAATTCAAGTAAAAAATAAAATGACTATGTGAGTAACTATTGTCTGAACCATGATCCAGATCTATAACTTTTTCCCCTGTGACATAATGGGTTGGGTTTTGTCCTTAACTTCTCCAATGGTGCATATTCTTTGCTTAACTTACAATGTGTCTGCTTTCGTCTGCCAAGTTAACACTTGTTAAAGTCACTAAGACATTGTTTTTGCTCAGGCCTTCGATTTGACAAATAAAACAGGTGTATGTGCCTACTTATATCATACTCATCAAATTAGGAGTTTACATAGTTAGAACAATGCCACTCTCCTTATAACACTAGATGGTAAGCAATCCAGACACTAAGACTGTCTTGCTCTTTGAAAGACAGTGGGTGTTATAAATCACATACTTGGTGTCAAAGGCCCATATAGTAACACTGTGAACAGTAAAACTCAACAAACAAGTCAAATTCCTTAATTTTATGAATTATTTTTATAATACTCTTAATATGTATGTATGTTCAACAGACACATCAGGGAATAAATGATTATTAAAGAATTACTGTTGTTGCATCTTACTTTTTTTTGTCAGCTTACTCAGGTCCTAGGTACTATCCCTGAACTCTTTTGCTCAAGGCTACTGCTCCACCACTTTAATCCACAGAGCCACTTCAAATTTTAAAGACTTTCTTGCCCAGGCTGGCTTTAAACCACAATCCTCAGATCTCAGCCTCCTGAATTGCTAAGATTATAGGTCGGAGCTACTGGAGCCTGGCTTTTTTTAAATTTTTAAATTTCAAAAACTACTCAAAATTTTAAGAATCTTTTGTCATAACTTTTCAAACTTAGTGATCAGTTGTTTCATAGAGCAAAATAATTGCACAAGAAGACATAAAATTTTCTTAATATCAGTTTTCCTTTTTCTGCTGATCATTACCCTATCATTATAACAATTTCCTATTAGTGTCTGCTTCCAGGTTTAGAGTCTACCGTTTATCCTCACTGCATCCAACCTCCCCAAAATTAACGCTAAATCCTCTCTCCCAACGGTTCTCTCAGAGCATCAAGAGATTATACTAACCTTACTGTACTCCAGGAATCTCCGAGTTCGTTGGAATACTGTTTTTCAAAATGATCCAACACAACTTTGCAAATCTGCTTTGCAAGCTTCCCCTCTGATTTTGATCTCAGCTAAGATTATAAGGGAAAAAAAAGATACTGACACTCAATGATAATAGTACAAATTTATTGAACAACAACAGCGTGGTCTTTTTATTTACAAGAAATTCAAAAGCTACCCCTGCCATTTGGTCATGGAAACATTATTAGCTACAACAAAGCTGTGTTACTAATACGCAATCCACTTATGCAAAAGCAAGAGTTTTTCAACCTGATCGCTGTCCAAACGTGAAGCACAGGTGAGAAGTGGAACTAATCACGCCAAGACAACTGCATCAAGGAGAACAAAACTGACTTAAAGAAGACCAGAGGCGGCTCCGTGCAACGCCTCACGGGGCGTGACTACCTGTGCGCGCCCCCCGTGAACCGAGGCCGAGGCCGGACAGACAGGCCAGGGGGCGGGGAGGCCGGACAGACAGGCCAGGGGGCGGGGGAGGCCGGACAGACAGGCCAGGGGGCGGGGGAGGCCGGACAGACAGGCCAGGGGGCGGGGGAGGCCGGACAGACAGGCCAGGGGGCGGGGGAGGCCGGACAGACAGGCCAGGGGGCGGGGAGGCCCCGTGTCTTCCCGGAAACTTACTCCTTAACGAAAAGCGTTTCTTTCGAGGTCCAAGAAAAATGGGAGAACCCGGCCCTCGGACCCCGGGACACACAGCGGCCCGGAGCGAACACCGCCCTCCCCGCCCCCGACGCGCCAAGGCCGGGCTCGAACCCGGGGAAGCTACGCGGCAGCGGGCCGGGCAGCGAGGCCCCGGGCAGGGAAGAGGGTGGGGACCTCGGGGACTCGAGCGCACCAGCGCACACGACACTATTCCAGGCTAGGAGACGCGTCGGGGTCGGTCGCAATCGCCGAGCCGGAGCCCCGGGGCCTCACCCGAGTCAGCATTGTCCCAGGAGGAGCGTCCGAACGAGACTGCGTCGAGACTCGACATGAGAACGACCGAGACGGAACACCCGACTTCCGCGATGGCCAGACAAGCCGCCGGCTCGCTGGCTTTCCTGTTTACGATCTCGCGAGATCCCCTTTGGACGAAGTCTAGCTAGGAGATTGACAGCTTCCGCGAGAGTTTCGCGGGAGGCGGCTCCGCGGCTCCCCGAGGCCGGTGTTTCCTGGGACCCGGATGCTGTGGGCGCCTAGGGCGTGGGAAGCTGGGGCCCTGCTGGGAACTGGGAGAGAGGCCCAGGATTCCGGGGCAAGTTTCACTGGTGAACAGTGTCCGTGCGTGGTCTCAGCCAGAGATCCTGTCGCCACCCGGTGATTTATCGTTACTGGCTTCTGCTTAGGAGTCCATCAGTCTGAGAACTAGTCACGGGGGATGCGGAGAAAGCTCAGGCTGGCTCTGTCCCAGGATGGCAGGTTAAGTCGGATCACACACCAGGGGAATGTTACCACAGTGTTCCATCCGTAAAGAAACGGAAAGACTTGGGAACAGTCGCATCGAGCCCGGCCAGACCCCAGAGATACCGGCTGCGGGGTTCCGCTCCTTCGTGTGACTGTACTGTGCTATAAATCTACACGTAAACATCGCGCTTGGCTGTGATAAACGGGCCTGTGAGCACTCACAGACCGGAGGAGATGGCGCCTAGGAGAGGACCCCAAAGGCTCATGGTGCATGTGATCATACAGTACTTATTGAACGCGGGGATGTGGGTTTTGTTTTTTTCTTCGTGGTCACTTTCATGTCTTGTATGTAAGTTTATTTGGGGGACAATAGAACACAAATGGTGGGACAAAGGGTGAACAAATGCAGCAGTAATACTCTAGACACTATGTTGAAAGTGAACAATATAATGGGGGAGGTTGAGAGTGAAAAACTAGGAGAAAGGGAGGGAAGAGGTTCAAGAGGAAATGTACACATTACCTTACATAACTGCAGCTCCTCTGAGATCACCTTTAAAAATAATTTCTTTTGGGAGGGTCCGGTCGTGGGGCCTGAACTCTGGGCCTGGGCGCTGTTCCTCAGCTCTTCAGCTCAAGGCTAGCGCTCTACCACTTGAGCCACAGCGCCACTTCCGGCTTTTTTCTTTTTGCTTATGTGGTGCTGAGGAATCGAACCCAGGGCCTCATGCATGCAAGGCAAGCGCTCTACCACTGAGCCACCTTCCCAGCCCTACAATAACGATTTTTAAGTATATTATTTTAGTCTTCAAATTTAAATTGTCTTTCTGAAAACATATTTTTAAAAAATCTCATTATCCAAAGAACCTCATTTAAAACCAACAAATGTAAGAGGAACAACATGCTGGCATAAATTATTTTATTGTGTAAAAATGTAATTAATAATGATCAAGAATAAAAATGTAGCATATAACAAAATAGACATTTAATTGTTAAAACCTACATTAACAAAATATCTTTCAAAGTATTTATTAGGACACTTTAGGGAGACAAATTAATTTTCAGTAGGATTATATAAAACATTGATTCCACTTTACAATATTCCAAAATCTTTTATTAAACGATGTCAGTAATTATCATACAGAACAGTAAATATGTGTAGTATAAGAATTTTAAAATGTCTTCCAAATCAGAGGAATGGGGAAAAGATAGGAAATGTATGAGTTAGTTTTTTAAATGAATAAATGTATGTATTACAGGAATCTAATATAAGCCAATTTTCCCTTAAAATCCAGTCCAAAATCTGTATCCTGTCTTCCTCCAATGCTTATTCTCACATTTCAACTGCCTATCAAATTTAGGAATTTTGTATCTGAAGTGGAATGCTTTTTGATCAGTGTGATAGGTATGTCACACATATAAACTCCAAAAATTGGTACCATAGTGACTATAGAATTAAGTGGCCTGTTTATGAAAAATGTGAATACAGTGGGATGCTCTGAAGTAAAATTTAATCATAGGAAACTGCTCAGAGGCACGTACTGCGTGCTGTCAATGTAAGATACTGCTGTCAATGTAAGTTACTAAATGCACCAATCTTATCAAGGTGACTTGAGAATTACTGTGTTTATCTAATTTTACCCTTGATATAAAGTCAGGCTTTCAATTAAAGGTAACATTATGAAACCAGTACTCAAAAGTATCTAGCTAAAAGTTGGAAGACAGATGAGTAGAGAATCTGATGATACTCTCTACTACAAAAAAGTGCTATTATTTTAAACTCAGAAATTAAGAAAGCATATATAAACAGTATACGAGCTAACTTTTATTCTTATTGCTTTAATGTCCAAACTTACTTGTTGCAAAATATAAACCTCTGGACCTGCAGGTGCCTTTTAAGCCGTTTTTGTCTTGAAATTTAAGTCAGAAAATAACTAGCTCCTGACAGTATAAAGGACTGGTGCGGAGCACCATTACCTCTGAAAGTGTCTGCTTCTAGAAACAGGGGTCTACTGTATCTTAGAATAATGTTCACAAAACATATATTTATCTTAATGAATTTTAGTGAATATTTATTTTTAAAGAATCTTTTAAAAATTAGATTTTAAAAAAGCACTTCAAGTCTAGGGTTCAACACCAAAGAAAAGAAGAAAAATAACCACAAATGGAACTGTGTCCTTGGGTACATATCGTTTAGTAGAAGATCTGAGAATTTGCTTTTGTAAAAAAAAAAAATTAAAGTTAAGCCAAAAAGAGAATGGATACTTGAAGAATAATGCTATTACAAAACACTTCAACCCATATAAATATATCCTGTTTGTATAGTTCATGTCTGTCAATCAACTCTATATTCCAGACACAGTTTAAACAAAGTATCTGCAGAAAAGTGCACAATGAAGAAAATAGAAATTAAACAAAAGTTTAGAAAAATATAAAAATAGTTAAAAATGTAGTTACAGATCCCCAGGAATTCCCATTCCATACACATGTATCTTACAAAAAATGTTTATTGTATAGAAATACAGACTATTAAATAGTAAATAAAGTATTCTGAGTCCACTGTCTCTACTTCTAAGGAGGTTTTCCTTCAGGAACATGCTCATCAGCAGGATGTGTTAACCATAATGTCAACACTAAATCTTGCTAATTCGATTAAAATGCTCATACAATCTATTGGTCATTTTGTTTCCTTCCTGTTTTATCTGTGACGATATTGGAGAAGCAAATCATCAGATCAGCGTCTTGGCTATTTTCTTCACATTAAAATCAGTTATTTACTTCAGTCATCAATGCTCAGGGTTTTTCTCCTTTTAGAAATAATAAGGCTCCAGATCCCTTTTCTAATGTTGACAGCTAGTCCACATGACGAGGTTATGAAATCACATCATGAGCCTCACTGTTAGGTCTCTGTCGTACAGCCAGTGGAGGCAGCGGCTTCCCATAGAAATCTACATAAAGAAGGAAACCAAAACCACAAAACCATTATGGAAGTCAAACTTTTTGAAACAGTTTTTTCATATTCCAACCAACATCTTCAAAAAGAGCAAAACAAGAAGTTTGGTCAAGGAAGATGATATAGGTAAGGAAAATAGGAAAATAAAAACAAAAATAAGAAAACACAAAAAAAATGTGAATAAGTTCAAACAACCAAGGTAAATTCTACTCGACTTAGTAAAATGCTACATAAACACACTAATATCTATCTATATTGGTTTCTAATTACATACTCATGTAAGAACAGATCAAATATATTCACATCTTCACAATGTTCTCACAGGATACTTGTAAATCTGTATTTGTACATACTGTGTTTTTATCCAGTGGTG
The DNA here is from genome assembly GCF_019054845.1 of Dipodomys spectabilis. NCBI lineage: Eukaryota > Metazoa > Chordata > Mammalia > Rodentia > Heteromyidae > Dipodomys > Dipodomys spectabilis. The sequence goes on along the minus strand of NW_024870709.1, from coordinate 20,315,298 downwards.
ATTACTGCTAGGTATTTTAGAAGAAACAAGTTACAATAATGCTTCTGCATAGTTCAATGATTAGGGAAATTTTATACAAAATAGTCTATCTTTAAAATAAGTTTCTATTCCCTTAATGATCATAAATTGGCTTATAAGCTTAATGGCACATATGTCATCTATAAGTAATTAATTTCGAGTCTACTATCTTAAAACCATTCCAGAATCATTAGGTGTTCAGGACCATTTAAACATTAAAATTGTATAGGAGGAATATTCAGTGCAACTAGTAGGCGTCAATGATGCCCTGACATATGTTAATATAATAAAATAACACAATGAGTTAAAGTATGGGATTCAAAGCTGACAGATCTAAGCTCAAATCTGGATTCTACCATTTATTAGCAATGTGGAATATATGAGATCATCATGCACAAAAGGCAGACATTGTCATGCTATAATTTGGGAGAATTAAAACTTTAAGCACAATGGCAGGCATAGGGTATATGCGATATTATTCTTGCTATCATTAAAATGAAAACAAAGGTAGTTCTTCAGACAAATTTAAAAATATTTTCAGAAAAGATAGATCAAATGCATGTGTAAGAAGTATCTTTTTCTTTCCCCCAAATTAAGTTCATATCTGTCACTGATTTTATCGTATTTTTGCCAAAAAAATGCATTGTTCCATGCATAGGTATGTGATTGATTTCATCATAGAGGATACAAGTAGAATTTAATATAAGTTGTACATAAATAAAATGATCAACTTAATTGCCAACACACATCCTAATAAAGAACTTTAAATATTTTAGTTTATATATTTGGTATTTTTGACTCTTTGACTCATTTCTCATGTAATACATAATATATGACATGGACAGAATAGAGGTTGAGAGTGCCCAGAAAGCTAATCAGTATTCTCGGTTAGGTCTTTTCTCCGTATGCATTTGTCTTACCATTACACCAAGCAAACTTTGTATTATTAATGCTATTTAAAAAGTAGAGTCAAAGGCAGGCACGTCCCTGTGGCTACATGCCTAGAATCCTAGATATTCAGGGAGGTCGAGATCTGAAGATCATAACTGGAAGTCAGCCCAGGCAGAAAATTTCATGAGAGTCTTAATAGAGCTGTAGCTTAACTGGTATAGTGCTAAACATGTTTGAGCTAAAAAAAAAAAAAAAAAAGTAAGGAACAACACCCAGGTCCTAAATTCAAGCCTCAGGAACACACACACACACACACACACACACACACACACACACACACACACACACACACACACACACTCAAATTATTATCAAGGTAAATTTCTGTAATCAAAGTGTACGACTCAATTAAAATTTTCTTTTAGAATTATAGTAAGTTTGTCAGCTCAGCAAATTTTAACTGACTAGAGTTGATTTTTAATTATGTATTCTGGTTTATCATATATTTTATCTAGTTTCCATCAATCTTTTATAGATATATAGACCAAAAATGTGTTCAAAATTTAGAAAAAGAAATGTAACCATATATTAAGTATTTAGTAGGATATCAGAGTAACATCTCTTGATAAACCAAAAAAATTATTTAATGTGTTTTATATTAAAATACAAAATGTTTTTATGCTTGTTTTCTTTTCTAGTTAGAGATGAATGTACATATTTTTTAAATCCAGGTTGCATATGCTTTAACTTTAAATTACTGGGAAAAATAATGGTATTTAAAAACCTTTAAAGGTTATCTTGGGTTTCTCTGTTCTGGGAAAGTAATTTTTGATGAATAATAAAAGCCAACTGGAATATTAAAATATAGTGACCTTAAATTTTTACAATTCTTTCCATCTAATTTGGGAGCAAATGTAGAAAAATGAGCGGGGAGGGACCAGTTTCAAACTCTTACACTAACTGTCTTTGTTAGACTCTCCCTGCCCCATGAAGGTACCATCTACTCTTTGCATGTCATTTAACATTCTCCCACAAACAGCAAACCAGCATTTCCTCAACAAGTGCTCATTATGGAAAAGTACTCTGGCTATGTGATGACCACTGGGGAAAATATCCTACCTATTCATCCTCTCCACCTTACCTCCTGAGTCCCTTCTGTCTGAGTGACATTATGTTAGACTGTCAGACTTTCCAAACAGATACATCACACACCTCTACATATCTCTCCAAAACAGATTTCCTTCCTACTCATATTTTTAGTCTCGGAGACAACACTAACCTTGCTAGTCCTTTGAACCAAAATTTTTCTATTTCTCCTGTCCTCCACCTATATTTCCATTACTCTAATATCACTAATAATTCTTAAAATACTTTTGTGTCTTTTTCTTCTTCATTACAATTTCCACTTTGATTACAACAGCTTCCTGACTGGGATTCTTCAGTTTGTCACTATCATTAAGTTTTTACTTCACATTGTGAGAAGAATTATTTCCCTAAGCATTAAATCTACTAATACAATTCACATGCTTAAAAAGCAAGTCCAGATATTTTAACATATCTAGGAGCCTTTTTCCATCAGTATCAAAGTCCAAATTTCAATAATTTCTAAAATTTAAAATTATCTCTTTTTTACTAACTCTATTCACATCAACCTAAACTGTAGTCACAAGTGATTGCATGTTGTTGGCCAAATAAACCCTGTACTGCCTGTTCTCACCTTTGTACCAATTTTTTATGTGTAGGGGTGGAGGGTAAGGGTGCTGTCTTTCAGACAGAATCTCACTTTGTAGACCAGGGTGATACAGAATTTTTGATACTATTGCCCCAGTTTCCTGAGTACATTATAGTCATGCCTACGATTGAATAGTCTGTTTCTTCTACTTACTGACTCCTTAATGCTTGAATACTTAGTTCAAGGGAACTTCCCTAACTCCTCCAGTTTATGCACAGTATATAATTCTGTACCATATTATGTTCTGTAGTAAACATTACTGTGTAAGCTGGAGTGTGGTCCTCTCCATTAAGTAAGGCTCTCTACTATGTACTAAGATCTTACTGATCTTAGTATTAAAGTGTTTTTAGCTATTGTCAAGTGAAAAATAGATGCTTCCTGAAATATGAATTTAGAGAAAAACTATCAATCCTATTAGAAATTATATTTCTACAGAAGTATGTGTATACAAGTATGTATATACATATGCATCCTTAGGCTCAATTTTCTGTTCTGTGACTATTTATACTGACAATATACTCCAAGTACATATAAATCGGGTATAAAGCAGGAATTAACCTATTATAACCAAGAGAAACATTACAATGTAAAAATCAGCAAATAAGGCAGAAATATTTGATTCTACTAGACATAATACATCAGTAATTCTCAGTCTGAAAACAAACTTTTCTGCTTTTAGAAATACAAAATAAGTCTAATATTTATTTAAAATATTTCATTACTGACCTATAGTATTATGAGAAAGAAAACAAGCAATGCACTTACATACTTCTTGAAAAATAATAGTTTTACATAACATTAAATTATATGGCACTAATTTTCTAAAAATTAGGAATTTTTCTAGTAAATTATCTACTCAGGAAACAAAATACTAGAGTAAGTTCTATGCTAGCCAGCAAAAAGAGAACTGGAGGGACTGGATGTGTGGCTCAAGCAGTACAGTGCCAGTCTAGTACATGACCCTGAGTTTAAAACTTAATACTAATAAAAATGAGGGGGGAAGAGAAAGGAATTGGATCCTTTTAATGAACAAGCTGGCTGAGCAACAATTGTATGTCATTATTCCTTTGTATTTACATTCAAAAATAATGAAAAGAAGCTGGGTGTTGGTGGCTTGTGCCTATAATTCTAGCTAGGAGGCCAAGATTTAAGAACTGAGATGCAGACAAAGCCCAGGAAGACAAATCCTTACACTTTTACTTTCAGTTAACCTGCTGGATGTTCACGGTAGTGGTAAGAGCACTAACCATGAGTGGGAAAAGAAAAGTAAGATCAGATCACAAGGCTTGGACTTCAGGCCCCAGTACTGGCACCAAAAACAAAAACAAAACAAAAAAATCCAGGTTAATAGTAATCAGTCTTTCATTCCTCTTTTGCCTGTTGTCATTTTTCTATGACTTTCCCTATTATTTTCTCATCCTTTACTTCGTGGAATTCAAATGTTATACACTAGTTACGTTATAACTATAGCAATTCCATTCAAGCAAATTTTTCTCTTGATTAATGGCTTTATTAAGAAAATAAGTATGTTTTATCAAAGAATATATTGATCATATACAGAACACACTTATCACACTGTAAATGTAATTGCAATATTTTAGCTTTAAATTTTTCCTTTTTCATAACTGTTCAAAAACATAGAAAAACAAGTTTGATTCTTTTTATTTCTGCATTCTAAAATAAACACAAATAAAATTATAGATGTAAAGTGAATATAAAAATTTAAAAATTAAATAAAAAGAAAAAAAATCTAAGTATAACAAAAAAGGATGGCAATGGATATAAAATGCTTCCAAAAATAAAATGTTAAGTTTGTTGAAGTTATGAGGTAAAGAAAAGTGGATGTAAGATGCATAGATGATATTTGAAAACCGATCCTTTTGTATTACCATTATGACGGGTTTCACCAAGAGGCTCAAGTTTTGGAAGTCTAGTGACTTTGGGGGTTCCCCAGCCAACTAAAGAAAAAGAAAAACATTTAGAAGCACTGTTAAATAAATGTCTCTTTAGTTCTGTTGAGAGGATTCCTCCCTTGATAAAGAAGTGTTGATTCAAATGTACCAAATAACAGTACTGAATAACCATGAATCCATTTTAACCTATTCCAGAACAGGCTAACATTTGTTTTAACTTACTAGTTAATTCACCTTTAGTTAAAAAAATATGTTCCTTCATCACCATCATAAACAAACTTTGGGCCCATTTTAATCCGTAGAAAAGCTAAAAGAAATATGTTTTATTAAATGGAATATTAGAACTGAGTCTTTGAGAAGTTCATAAAATGTTAGTATTGTAAGCTTTATAATGGTCATCACAACACATTTATGTATTCATTAAGTATTTCTGAGATAAAGTATAATATTTAGTGTCAAGAAGTTACAATTATTGTGCAGCTATATCCCAATACATTATACCACTTAACCCATGAAACAGCATACAAGGTGGGTATGGTATTGGATTAATATTGCAAAAATTTAATTTTCAAGATGAAAAGGTGAAATTTTTCAAAGCTGTCATTAGCCATTAATTCATCAAACTCAATTTTCTTTGCATAATCTGAATATTGATATTTAAAACAGAATTTGAATACAGTCTAAGAGTTTCAGGGTAAGATTTACTAAGTAGTTTTCACCGTTGTTCTTTTTTCTGTGTTTTTATTTTCATAAAAAAAATAGATTGACAAATATTGTACAAATAGACTGCAAGACTCTCGCAAATTCAAAAGGTAATAAAAGTACTAATAAAATATATAATTTATTTCCCTTTTCTTCTGTATTATTTAAAGCAGTATTTCTTCATTCTGTATCAATATCAATTTACTCACCAGGAGGAGGTGGTGGCAGTGGTGCCGGACTCTTAGGAGCAGAGTCATCTGTATTAACTGGTTCTACCCGATGGTTCCTTTTCATTCTTAGTTTCTTAGTTTTCTTTTTACTGGTATCTATAAGACATAAAACCATAACTTCATATCATTGAGGAAAAGTGCCCTTCTATAATATAAAAAAATAGCAAAACAAACTCAAATATGATCCTTTGAATTGTGCACCAAAGAGATCCAAATTAGTTATAAACACATTACTCATGATATAATACTCATATATAAAATATATGCACTATCTAAACATGTGTAGCACAGTAGTAGATCAAGCAGAATTTAATATGTAATATTTCTAAAAAGAAAAAAAGCAACTTTATCAATTCTATCTTAAACCCAGAAAAACTTTAAGAATGGGTAAATTTTCACACAGAATGGCATAGACCTAGAACACCAAATATGCTAAAATTTTTGAACAATTCCAGAATCCTAAATTTATATATGTAGTATGCATTTTCTAAAATTAGTTTCTGTAAATAAGCAACTGCCACATACGTGAAACCCACAAAGCAATATAAATGAAAAATAAACAAAAGCTGAGAGCCGGTGGCTTATGCCTGTAATGCTAACTACTCAGGAGGCTGAGATCTGAGGATTGAGGTTCAAAGCCAGCACAGTCAGGAAAGTTCCATCAGACTCTTATCTCCAATAAACTTCTCAGAAAACCAGAAGTGGCACTGTGGCTCAAGTAAAAAAAAAACAAACATAAAATAAAAAAAACAGCATTTCAGAAACAAATTATTTTTCTAAATAAGTTGGCATTATTTGAGGCATTTCTGTACAAAAATAATCTTTTAGAATCAAGACTATAACTTTATAGCTGGAAGAAAGAAAAGATGAAGAAGCACTCTAGAACCATTTGGCACGTCAGGATGGACAGTAACTGAGGATGATGGAAGAGCACAGACTAAGGAACAAACAACTTGAACGGTGGCTTCACCATACTCACACACCAGCTGTATGATCTTAAGTTGCTCAGCCTTTCTAAATGCTTGGTTTCATATTTATATGATGATGACAGTGTGATCCACAATTGCTATGGTAAAGACTATGTAACACTATGTTGAATAATATAGTGAACCAAAGGCATATTTTAAAGTATGAAATAATGTTGTCTGAAGTCATCACTGGGGCAGGGAAGACCATGAGACACTTATATCCAATTAACCAAATAAAAACCAGGAAGTGGAGCGATGGCTCAAGTAAGAGAACACTAACTAACCTTCAGCAAAAAAGTTCAAGGACAGAGCTTAGGCCCTGAGTTCAAGCCCCAAGATGTGCATGTGTACATGCACACACACACACACACAACACACACATATACACTATATATGTACATATATACTATAGTGAAGAATATCATTAAGAATTGAAAGGAAGTAATAATTATTGAGCATTTCCTGTTTTTTGTTTATTTATTTTTAATTTTATTGTAAAGGTGATGTACAGAGGGTTTAGAGTTACATAGGTAAGGTCATTTCTTTTTTAATAGTGTTTTTTCCTCCCTCATTTTCACCCATCCCTTTCCCAACTTCTCCCTCTGCAAGTAGTAAAGTTTATTTCCAACACAGTGTCTGGTGAGTACCTGTTGTATTGGTTCACCCTTTGTGCTACCTTTTCTGTGATTCCCCTTCCCTTCCCCAATTCAGCTAAACTCATGTAAGTTAAAGTGTACAGAAATAAAAAACAATAACAATAGAGAATAAACCAAAGAAATAGAAAGAATACAAGCAAGAAAGACAAAAGACGTAACTTCATAAACTACACAAAAAGAAGAAGAAGGGGGAAAAAAACATGTTTCCATTCTTGGAGTTCATTGCGAGAAGCATCATTTTACATAGTCAAATGCACATAGCCATTGAGCTATTGTGATTCTGTTAAGAATATTTGGCAGGTACTAAGTTAGGAATACTGCAGTGATAAGCAGTCCTACAGATAAATATGATGCTTATTATCATGATGCTTATCCTTTAGTTTTGTACTTTTTCTTTGGTGAGGAGGAGTTGTAGATTTAACTCAAAACCTTGCAACATACTCTACCACTGAGCAATATCTCTTTTTTCATGAAGATAATTTTTTTAAATGTACTGATTATGCTTGCATCCTGAAAGTGGCCAGGAAATAAGGAAAATGATGATGATTTTCACATTATAAGACTTAAAAAGGTAAACACAAACAAAAGACTGTAAAATCTTAAAAAAATTTCAAAGATTTTCAGGAATTATGCTGCATTCCTAAATTTATGGAAATGAAAAAAAATTGAGTAACTAAAGACTACAAAAACCATAAGAAATACAGTTAGAGACAAAATCTATTCCAGTACATTTTTGCAAAAATAAGTATGATGTAAATAAAATGAAACATGAGTATGTATCTATGAAAACTACTTAAATTAGTGAGATTTCTTACCTGATTCTGAAGACTGTTGGTCTATCTCATCTTCATTCTCCAACCGCTGTATTATTGCCTCCTTATAATTTTCTATTATTTCAGATTCCGTGTTTTTGTGGATATTATCACCAATCTGGCTCTTAGATTCTATTTGTTCATGTTCCATTTTATGTTTCAAGTGGCAATCACTACTATCACGATCCTTCACCATTGTTTGCTTCTTTTTTTCTTTTTCAAGCTTTTTTTCATTCTAACAAAAATGAAGTACACTATCTTTATTATCAGGGTTATATCTAAGATCATGTTTAAGAGATCAAATAATCTAAGAACATTCTGTAACTTCAACATACTGACATTTCCTATTCAAATGATTATGTTATTAAAACATGCTGGTTGCTAAATACTTATAAACACAGAAGTTACAAAGGAAAAACAAAAAAACAAAAAACAAGCCAGGCAACAGTGGCTCTCACCAGTAATCTAGTTACTTAAGAGACTAAGATCTGAGGATTGAGGTTCCAAGCCAGGACTGGCAGACAAATCTCAAAGATACTTATCTCCAATTAATCAGCAAAATACTAGAAGTGGAGGTGTTGGTCAATTGGTACAGTGCTACCCTCGAGTGAAAAAGGTAAGCACGAGTGCACGTCCCTGAGTTCAAGCCCCAGTACCGACACCAACAAACAAAAACCCGTCAAGTATTATCAGTAATTATATAATCTAGAGGTGATCACTAGTCAGTATATAATCACTAGTCAGTATATCATATGCTTTTCATGGCATATTCTCACACATATAGAAACATAGACTGTCAATAATATATAAATACATTAACTGTCTCCAGTAATTAAAGTTCTTATTTGAGAATATATATTTATTTTCCTGTTAATGAATATGTGATGTGAATAGAATAGTATCTCATATGTAAAAAGCGATATGTGAGTTTTAGCTGTTATAGTTTTCATGAATTACATTAATATTTTAAAGTTGTATCATAACTTATCAATTCTTTTTCTATGGACAAAGAAATTTCAAATTTTTCACTATTATAAGAAATAAACTGTTTTATTCATTCTTAAAATTAAGCTCCTGGATTAGGCCATATATTTTCAAATGTGAACTACAATCACAAATTTCCCTTGAAAAAAATTGAAACAGTTTATTTATCCCAAAGTGTTAGAAGAGTAACATTTTTCTAAATCACCTTCGAAACTGCATATCATTATCATTGTTTTATAATGCAGCTAACCTAATGAATAATAATTTTAACAGGGTTGTTTGAATTTCATTTGAGCTTGATTTACGTTTTTAAATTGCTTATGACTGTAGAAGATGAACTAATCAATACCTCTATGATCCATTTTTTTTCTTCTTTAGGGAACTGTGGTATCCCAATAGTCTTTTTACTATTATTTTTCTTACAGAAATTCTTTTATTTTTTTCATGTTGTTTGTGACACTAAAGCTAGTCACACTGAACTTTGTGTATTTTATTTCTCACTTAGAAATAGCTTTATTTTTATTTTTGCCTTTTAACTTTGCATAACAGGCCTTTTAAAATAAAATGTCTACATTTACCAGCTTTGCTGATGGACGGCTGAAAGAGGAGACTAATGGGACAAAGAGCAGAGAAGTCAAGGGCAGGCCAATTATCCTGACTTCACACCAGGCCCACAAAGAATGTAGGAGTGTTTGAGGAGTGCTGCATAAGAGCGAAACTGGCTGGGAAGGGGCATGGCTGCTGGGAGAAATTAAAGTACAGCTATGCAAACTGTGGGCATGAGCCAAAGATGAAAATGAACACACAACACACACATGCACAACTCACACCAACACACATATACACACATAATCACTTAACTTCTTCATAACTCAGACCTATAAGTAAATGTTGACAAAACTTGTGATAACTAAAAATTAAACAGAATTCAGATACAGGAGAATTTGTTGTCAGATTTCTAAAACAGAAAATTGTGTATGTACCAGATTATAGTATAACATCTAAATATTATTGTAAAGTAATTCTGGGATACAACATATATAAGAGTAAATGTATCACTGCTAAAAGTAAAAACAAAACAGTAGCTGCAATTATTTACTATATTCACCCTTATTTTTATTCCCACTTATTTGAAGTCACAATTTCCTTTTTATTCTACATCAAGTTACCTTTTTGTTTTTTAAAAAAAGTAATTGATTTTACTGTTGATCTACACCCTAGCATCAGAAGATGAATTATAAGAGGAAGAAAACTCAGTAAATATTCAGTCTCTCAGTTGCACTTTTATTAGAGCTAATCTCACTGAACCATGTCTTCTACTTCCCGACACAATTCCTCATCTCCTTTCTGAAATTGTTAATTTATCATTAAAATTAATATGTATATACATATATATTTGCCACACCTCATACCTCAATGATTACAGATGCTATTGGCTGGAAAGGATTAACAAGAACTGGCTCAGGGTCCATCTCAGCTAGATCACCGCTTCCATCAAGTTCAGCTTTCTCCCGTTCTCTTTGTTCTCTATTGTTTGAGGGGAGAAAAATTGAAATTCCTTTTGAAAAAAAATGCTGAATCATTCCTAGGAAATCTATTTGCAATAGCAGTAAGGTATTTAAATTACTCTTAATAAGTGAAGAGAAACACACACTATAGAAAAGTAGAAAGGCAATGCAAAGAAAATACAAAGTAATTGGCAATTTCAACTCCTATTCTCCTGTTCCTAAGCCTCAAATATAAGTGAGTCTGAACGGGCCAAAAACTCCTTGTGCTACCAGCAGTCTAGAAGTCCAAGCTACAGGAGAAACATGGTTCTTATAAGCTTTAAATTCTGTATGGGAAATTGCTGTGAAAGGAACTCCTGCATAACAAACTCGCATCAGAGAACCCCATTACATCATTGGCAAACTCAAGATGACTAAAACTAGTTGCCATTTTGAGAAAGTTTCAATTGTTAGGAACTAAATAAACTATTCTGGACTAAACTAATCCTTAGAGACACAGTAGTACTGAGTATGTAGGAAACTTCAACACAAGACAGAAGGAATATCAGTGAAAAACCCAGCAATATGTTCAAACACTTGGTAGCAGGCTAAGAAGGGGCATGGATATTGGTCCTATTGCTGATCAGTTGGCTGGGGTCCTTTTGCTCTTTCTAGATAGATGTCAGGAGAAAGCAAGGAGAAGCTCTTTCAGTGCTGGCAATCATGGGCCCCTGTGTGCACAAAGTCTAGAACCTAAGCTGACAGACCTAGTTGCTTTAAGCTTAAAGTCCTAAACTAGAGGCCTGGTCTTCCAGGCTTTAAAAATTATGGCTCTAGGCATGCAGGAGGAGGCTTATATTAATAAAAATGTCATGTATTTTGCTCTTCAAGTAAACTGTGCTGCAAAATTATTTTACCTACCTTTCCTCTCGTAATTTTTGCACTCGCTCAGCCCTTTCCCGTTTCTCTTGTTCCTCTAGAGCACGTTGCTCTGTTGTGTCTTTTTGGATGCGTTCATTCAAAGCATCAAAGTCTTTTGCAATAATATGTAGTAGCCAATAAAGGCCTTTTTTAATGGACTTATCAATTTTCTTTCCATACCCCAAAACTGCTGAACAAGGTTCCTGAAACAAAAATTTAACTCAATGATGAAAAGTTCTCAATACAAATGTATTCAAAAACCATTAAATAAAATTACTGACAAACCAAAATCAAATGACTCATTTGTTTACTTAACTTACAAAACAACTTTCAATGATAAATAACTTTAGTACTATACAAAAATTAAAAGATTTGACAGATACTATCTGTAAGGTACAACAGATATTATGACCCAAATATTAAGACCAAGAATAGTTTTGCATGTGTATTGGAAGATAAAATTAGACTAACCTAAGAAAAGATACTATTTTATAAAAATATCAGGAAGTCTTAATTTCTTATACCAATGACTTTATAGCAGTAAATATCAATAAATCCATAGTTTAAAGACTACTGTAGAGCCAAGCACTGGAGAATAGCTTACACCTACAATCCTAACTACACAGGGCACTGAGATATGAGGATTGAGGTTCTAAGCCAGTCCAGACAGAAAAGTCAGTAAGACTCTGATCTCCAATTAATTAATCATCAAAAAGCCAAAATTAGAAATGTGGCTCAAATGATAGTGTGCTAGCTAGCTTTGAGCAAAAAAGTTCAGGGACAGTGCCCAGGCCCTGAGTTCAAAGTGGATCAGCACAACACACACACACACACACACACACACACACACACACACACACACACACACACACACACACACACACACACACACACACACACACTGTCTTATAAAGCTAGAATAAATTAATCTTCTGTGATCTTCCTTAAAATTGTATGATAACTCTCAATTTTTTAAAAATTCATTATAAATTGCATATTTATACTTTTCCTTTCTTAATTTCCACAATTCACAGAATGACATATTGGCATAATTAATATGTCCTAAAATCAAGTCTTAAATTATTAACTAATATTAATAAAACAGAATGAGGATGATTCCTTAAGTGGAAAAAATCTTAAAATTATTCTCTAATTGCTTATCACCTTTTTTTTTTTGGGGGGGGGGGTCTGGTCATGGGGCCTGAACTCTGGGCCTGGGCTCTGTCCCTCAGCTATTCAGCTCAAAGCCAGCGCTCTACCACTTGAGCCACAGCACCACTTCCAGCTTTTTTCTTTTTGCTTATGTGGTACTGAGGAATTGAATCCAGGGCCTCAGGCATGCAAGGCAAATGCTCTTCCTAGCCCTGCTTATCACCTTTTAAAAGTTATTTAAACATAATTTAAAAAACAGAGAAGATCAATAAAATGAGGAATACATACAGTGGAATTTTATTAATACATCAGAAAGAATAAGATTGTCAAATGGACCTAGAACAAATCATGCTAATGAGGTAATCCGAACTCGGAGAGACAAATGGCACATGTTTTCTCTCATATGTGGAAGCTAGATTTAGAATATAACTGGGCATGATAACCTATACAGGACTCTAGGCACATAAACAGTCAGACTAAAGGAGGATACCCTTGGTAGGAGCCAAAGGTATACCTTCTCTGAGAATTTAAAATATTACTTAGCAAAACAAACTTCCGAAAATGAAAGCATGGGTTTTGTTGTTGTTATTGCTGTTGGTGATGGTGATGGTTTTTGCTTTTGTTACTTTTGGCGGCGGGTGGGGGGGGGGGGTTCAAAGTGGAGTGCAGAGAGGAAGGAAGAGTTAAAAATGGAATCATGGCTACTCGGTATATACTGGTTGGAAAATAAACATGTGGCCAGGGCCAGAGCAGGGTGGGGAGAGGTGTGGAGGGGGAAGAATTGGGAGAAAATGAAGGAAAGGGTGACATTGCCTCATGAAATGGAAACTCCTCTGTGTAACACCTTAATAATAACAATAAAATTGTATTTTAAAAAATTAAAAATCACTTACTATTTGACACAGGCACTTGTGCTCATTGACCAGTTTTTCCAGAGAAAGACATTCAATCACATCAGCTTCTCCTAAAGCCCCTTCCTTGTCTTGTTTATTTGCCAAACTAGGAAGACAAATGAAGTGGTATTATAGCAAATGTATATTTAGATGGCAACTTAAAAATAATCTGACCATGTTCTTTTCTTCCAAAGTTTAAAAGCTACTGGTTATAGAAGAAACTGATTTTAGAATGTATTGTAGTCCTAAGTTTTTCCTTATTTTCTATTGTTATAAGTTTGAAAGCAGTAGCCTATAAAAAGAAAACCAAGTAAGGAGGAATATCAAGGAAGCAAGGACCATAGGAAAAGTGGCACACACCTGTAATCCCAGCACTTCGAAGCTAAACAGGAAGACTTCAAATTCTAGGTTACATAGCAAGATTCTGTGTCTCAACACACAGATGGGGAAGATCATGGAGGGAAAGATGAAGGGAGAGGACAGAGGAAAGGAGGAAGAAAAAGTAGATCAATAAAAAAGCTACAAACAGAAAAATGAATAGGCTCCTTTCCACAGTCTACAACTGAAAAGTATATCCTTCTTTTAAAAAAATATACAGTTATTTCATGATCTTATCTTCTTAAAATATAAACCATGCTATGTTTTAACTGCCAAACATTTATTCTAAGTTTGCAATACTTCAGTTTATCTCTATTTCTAATTTTATGCATGGCAAAAGACAGTTAGCAAGATAAATTGAAAGCCCACAGAATGGGAGATCTTTACTAGCATCAGACAAAGGTCTCATATCTAAATACTTAAAACTCAAAAATTCAACCCTCCAAAAACAAATCCTCAAATAAACAACCCAATTACTAAATGAGCTAAAGACATAAAGAGAGACTTCTCTGAAGAAGAAATAAGAATGGTCAATAGACCCATGAAGAGATGTTCAACATATCTGGCCATAAAAGAAATGCAAATGAAAACAACATTGAGATTCCACATCACCCAGTTAGAATGACCATTATCAAGAAAATTAATAATAACAGATGCTGGCGGGGATGTGACTAAAAGGGAATGCTACTACACGATGGGTGGGAATGTAAACTTGTTCAAATACTCTGGAAAGCAGTATGCAGATTCCTCAAAAGACTAAATATACAGCTTTCTATGACCCAGCAATGCCATTCCTGGGCATTTATCCAGTTGACTACAAAGTGGCCACACTAAAGCTACCAATAATGTATGAACATTTCTATAAAAACACTCAATTTACTGGACACCTAAGCACTTCTAATTTACTTGGTGTAGCACTGAGCTTCAATATATATGGTATATGTTTGTGTTTGTGTATGTGCATGCATATATGTAAGTACACACACATACACACATATTAGAGACAACTAGTGTACAAAATGAAAAATCAAACTAACTTTTCTAAAGAAAAACAAAAGTCAGCCGGATATTGGTGGCTCACACCTGTAATCCTACCTGCTTAAGTGGCTGAAATCTGAAGATCACAGCTGAAAGCCATCTGAGGAAGGAAAGGCCAAGAGACTCTATCTCAACTTAACCACCAGATAACCAGAAGTGGAGCTGTGGCTCAAAGTGGTAGAGCTCTATAGCCTTGAGCAAAAAAGCTCAGGGACAGCCCTGAGTTCAAGCCCTGTAACTAGAACAATAAATACAGAAGGAATTACTATGAAATAGTACTGTTTACCTGCTAGATAGTGGGGGGAGGCGGGGAAGGGGAGTATCAATAAGTTCAGTAAAACACAATTGGTCTTCTGAACTCCTGGGTTCCACATCCACGGATTAAACCAACCAAAGTCAGATTAAAAAATATTTGGGGAAAAATAAAGTTGTACTAAATGTATACTGACTTGTTTCTTGCTACTCATTCCTCCCCCAAAACATACTGTATTAGCAAGTATTAATACAGCACTTTCATTTTGAGATATAAGAAATCTGGAAATAATTCCAGTTATACAAGGACATACGTGTAAGGTTAGGCAAATGGAACACTATTTTATATAGGGTTTAGAATATCTGTGGATTTTGATAATGAAGGGTCCTAGAACCAATCTCTTATGGAAACCTAAAAACAACCATACTGTACTAGACAGGTTTGACAGTCTTTTGGCAAGAAAAAAAAAAGATTTAATTAAAAAATTGAACACATAGCAAAATTTAACGAACCTCTATCATATACCTTTAAAAATCACTGGTACCATATACTTTAAATAATCTATGTTACTATCCCTTTTTCTCTCTTGGTCACTTCACCCCCAAACTTTAAAATTACATAACATCATACCAAACGGAATGAGTAATATCTTTAATATTAAATGGGGTCAACATTCCCAGTATAATTTTATAAGAATGTGTTCAAAATCAGATCATATAATTATGATTTAGGCAAAAAGGTGTTAAATCTTCTAAAATTTACATTATCAATCCCCCACACACTTTTCCTCCCATCAAATTTATCTGAAAATAAAATATTTTCTCTATAGCATTCAGGCTCAGTCAGAAACAGTCCCCTTCAAATGTGAGAGTAAGTACAACTCCAAAAGTCTTTTACTTTTCAGTATGAAACAATGCCCTGGGCATCTAGTCTTTTCAGGGAAAATATATTTTAAAGACCAAAAGTTGGGCACTGTGATCCATCATTATCATGGACTTTTGACTACTTCCTAACCCTTTCAATCCTAGGGCTATTTTCTTTTTAAATTATGAGCATATAGTTTTAACTTCAAGTTAAAGATTACTGTTTTTAATTAGCATCTCACATCTTTTTTATCTCTTTACTTTTGTGTTGAAAACTGTAAGTTCTAAATAGTATTGGCATTATCTAATTGCTTTGTCCTTCCTACATGAGTTTCAACTTAATGTATCATTACTAAGATTTATTAAATGCAGTTTAAGAGCTTTTTGAGGTTACTTTGGACTGTTTATCACACTAGCAATTTACCAAATACTGAGCTTCAAAACCACTTGAATACCACTTCTTTGTGTAGCCATATCACCGCTAGAAATGTAGCTAAACTTATTTGTTCCAGGGTGTTTTTGCTTTTTTAGGGATAATTTGGTTTTTTAAGATATAATTTTTAAAATGATTACATGGTTCCAAATCCAAAGCTATATAACAAAGCACGGACAGGAAGAACCATTGACTATCTGTCCCTTCTCCTCTCCTCATTCAAATATAGACAGTAAGAATTAATGAATATCTGTCCCTTCTTAACATGAAACTTTCTTTCTTTTTAAAAACATAAACAAGTATATGGTGAAAGTGGAACATTTTGTTTTGCTTTGTGTAAGTACTAACTCTTGAACTCCAGGCTTTGAGCTCTGGCTGCTCAGCTTCCACAACCACCCCTATCCACTCACGCTGGTAGTCTACCATTTGAATACTCTACTTCCTGGTTTCTGATGGTTAATTGGGGATGACATCCTAAAGGATTTGTCTCCACGGGTATACTTCTACTAAAATTCTGAGACCTCAACTTCTTGAGTAGTGAGGGTTTTATAGACCTTATGGGTATTATGGAACTTACTTTAGTATGGAGTATGCATTGTGTATGTAACATTTAAAATACTGTATACTTCTTTCATGGAGTGTTTTTTTTAAACTAAACATTTTCTTCCGTGTAGATTATAAAACTGAAAATTGATCTAGTGTATACATTGTGCTCCAATATGGATTCTGTAATTCTCCACTGAAGTATTTTGTTTTTCCCTGTTTTGTTTTTATAGAGAGTACTACTGTGTAGATAATGTAGAAATGGACTTACAAAGACTGAAAAATACTCAGTGGTGTGCAATATACTACCTTTTTGTGTGTGTGGTGGGCAGAATCTAGGAAATAGAACTTCTAAATCAAATAATAAATGCAAATGTTATTTTAATATCTATGATAATGATGTTACTCCTATTGATCTAAAATAGCATCTTAGAAAAAAAAGAAAAAGAATTTAGAAATTTGCTCTTACAGAGAATTTATTTCTAGTTTTTCTTATAAATATTTTCTCCTTGTAATATTAATTTTGGCTTGTTATAGTAGTATAATAAATCATTAATATTGTTTACAATTTTAGTATTCTATGTTAAAATTACAGAGAAAAGATTTTAAGTTACATATTATAGTTAAAAAGAAAAGTCTGGCAGAAAGTTTAAAATCATGAGGTCTTTATTGGTTGTTCTACTTCTGAAATTCTATGACTTTATGAGCTATTACCTTAGGGAGTTTCCTAAAGTAGGACAGATACAATCATAAATGAAATAGAAGTCTTTATACCAACTATGTTTTTATGCCCATTTCTTCTTATTTAATTCTATATTTTAACAGGTTTTTATCTACAGAAAAAAGAAACATTTGTTTAAATATAAATACAATGTTGAAGTAATATATTTTATATTTAATGTATATATATATAAGCAGTTTAACAAAAGCTTTAAGCAGTTTAACCAAAGCAGTTTAACAAAAGCTTCCAGTTACCAACTAGCACCAATGAAAATGATCTTCCTTTAATCTAAAGAACAAGCGTTTAACAGGAAGAACCAGATTCTCCAGGTGTGAAGCAAGCAATCTGTTCTCATTTAATATGACTAGCAAAAGTACAGCTTTATCTCTAACTTATTTGAATTCATTATTTGCCTTTCAATTAACTATGTAAGAACCATAAGAAATCAGCCTGTGACCTATAACATAGAGATCTCAGTATTTTGATGAAACATATCATTAGCTGGCACTCAGATTTTCTTTCAGAGAAAGGACTCCAACATCACAGGTGGAAAAACAGCAAAAGGAACAAGCAAAAAGTAAGTTACTCTTTTTGTACATTTAACATAGGGATATCCCTAGAAGAAATCTAGTTTTACTGTGGAAGTTAAACGTAGCTCCACACACTAGTTAAAACTACTTCTTTTGTTCAGATTTGGAAAGAGCCACAACATAGCTGATCTGTTCATATACATTGCCAATCAGCTGAAAAAGGATTTAGTGGTAGAGCTCTTAGTTAATTAGCTTTAAAGGAAATAATTCTTAACTTCTTTAAGGAATGGCTTCTCATTTTGGAAACACTAGAAAATCAACTCTTATAAAAAATAAATCTAACAGTGACAAGAGGCTAATGCCCCAAAGCCTAACCTTCAAAGTTAAGGCAGTTTTCCACATAGTTTTAATGAGTTCCTTCATGCTGGTTTCCAGCATGAAGAAAAAAAATATCTTATTGTAAGAGGACTAATACAAAATATAAAAGGACTCAGCTACCTATTTACTATGTCAGCTAGTATATTGAAAGTACTTAAATTACAGAATTTAACATAAAGTTTTCAAAGCATTAAATTAATGCGGTGTTTAATTGTGCATTGTTTCAATGTAACATCTCTAAGTAGGTCAGATGCTTCCTAAGTCATTTTATAAATGATACTTTTAAATTTAATAAATATCCCATTTCATACTAAAATAATTATGGTATTTTAACAGTAGACTTAAGGTTGGTTTTGTGATATATAGTCATTATATAGATCAATGAATGTATATATAGGTTAGTTGAATCAGGAAGTACAAGTTAAAAAATCATGTAAAGCTGGGCACTGGTGGCTCACGCCTGTAATCCTAGCTACTCAGGAGGCTGAGATCTGAGGATTGCAGTTCAAAGCCAGCCTGGGTAGGAAAGTCTGTGAAACTCTTATCTCCAGTAAACCACCAGAAAACCAGAAGTGGCGCTGTGGTTCAAGTGGTAGAGTGCTAGCCTTGAGCTGAAGAGCTGAGGGACAGCACTCAGACCCAGAGTTCAAGACCCATGACCGACTAAAAAAAAAAATCATGTAAGTTTTAAGAAAAATCTTAAAAGATCTTACTATTCAAGTTAATGTAATAACTTATTAACTTATTTACACTAAATAAAAATGAGAAAAAAGCATTAAATAGCTATTTTACAAAAATGTCTAACTTAAATGATATGTATAACATAGTAATTCTTAATTCATTTTAGACACAATCTGATTTTTTACCCTTAATTTAAGGAGCCAAAGGAGATGAAATTCCAGTAAGATCCAATGCTTTAACCTTAATCTAGAGAAATGTTACAAATTGTCATTAATGGTAGGGGAAAAACAAAGGAGGAAGTAACAATGCTTGATAGGCATTAAAATACATCTTATAATTTTGAAAAAGAGAAAAAGAAAAAGGGAAATAATTTTTCTTGGGTAGAATCCAGTAATGCTTCTACAGAAACATTTTATTTGACAGAAAGGATTATGTCAGGGCATTTGTGAATATATAATACATTTATCCCATTATTATAAATTATTATGAACTTTTTATTCATGTTTGTCTTTGCAAATTTTCATTATCTGTAATAGAGTGAATAAAGTTTTATATGAATCACTCAAATCTACTTTTGCTATTTCCCAGAACAAATGATTAAAGCTGATTGCCTTATGTATAATTATTGTTCTAGAAGATATAATTACTGTTTTATATTGACCAACTTGTATAATACTGCGTTTGACAGTGTTATCTTGAATTCCTTCCTAACCTATCTTCTCACAAATTTTTCAAGTTTGACGTTGCAGCTCATTAAAATTTTTTGCCTCAAATGTGAAAAAATGTAAGATTTAACTTGTTCTACTCACAAATGAAATAAATTATCCCTCACAAGTGAAGTAGAATACAGGAAATATAAAAGTAATAATTGTAAGGCTTCTATAGCTTAGAAATCTATTTCCATAAATTCAGTTGTCTGAAGTCTTTTTCACTATTACTATAGAAAATCAGCAAGAAAATAAAAATGTACAAAGCTAACTTGAATCAAATACTTAAAACAGAATATTCTAAATGACTTACAGACAAGAAAAAAATGAGGTACAACGAAAGTTTAGCAATGCAGATGCAAATATACATAGCAAATGTTTGTAAGTAAACTTCTAACATCTATAAAGGGCTTTTTCTCCTAAAAAACAAATTTCAAGGTCTTACCCCTTATGATCTGGCTTTTTCCCTCAATATTCAGCTAACCTAACTGCCTCTTTTAAGAATTCATCCTTAGCTGGATGCTGGTGACTCATGCCTGTAATACTAGCTACTCTACTCAGGAATCTGAGATCCTCAGATCTCAGTTCAAAGCCAGCCCAGGCAGGAAAGTCCAAGAGACTTTTATCTGCAGTTAACCACCAGACCACACATAATATTATTAACCATCATCATCATCTAGTCTCATGGTACTTAGTACCATACCTACATTCTGATACAGCCTCTTCTAAAACCATCACAAAAGATATTAAATGGCTTTTTAAAATTGAAGATATGCTGTGAAAATATTTCACCACTTCATTTTATTTCTGTGCATATAATTTTACATAAATATTAATCATGTCCGTTGACTTGATTTCTTGTAAAATTACTAGGAAAGATGGATTAATGCTAACATTATTAGCATTTTCAAAATTAGACTATTTTATAAATATGTACTCAGGTTTAATAAAGATATCACTGAATACAAACTTGTACATATTTTGTTCTAAAATAGTCTGGATACCTTTGCAAAGGTGTTAAGAAAAATCAGCAAAATACAATCAATGGCATCTTTTCAGATATATAAAATGTATAAGCAAATAAAGCTATATAAAATAATATGTAATCTAGATATCAGAAAACTTAAGTTCAAAATTATCTGTATTGCTTAAAACTCACACAGAATGTACTTGTCACTGAACTGGTTTAAACTGAATATGCATATTTAGTAAAATCATCTATTTTTAACATTACATAGATCTCATTCGCTAGGTAAAGCATATTTAGTAATGAAAATTCTTCTAGTTCTAAAGATTAAACCTAAAAATTGGAATTATTCTCTACAGTACTGTTTATTAAGGCAAAGCATGTCACAGATAGCATACAGATATTAAAGAACTTATTGTGTGCAAGTTTCCCCATCACTTCTTTCTCCCTACTGCATTCAACTCACAGCAACCCTACATTATGTATTTTCTATTACTTTCCTATTTCATTCTTTTTGCCTACCCTAGTTTTTAAAAATATTATTATTAGTGGTGCTGTAGCTCAAGTGGTAGAGCACTCGCCTTGAGTTGAAGAGCTGAGGGACAACGCCCAGGCCCAGAGTTCAAGCCCTACGACCGACAAAAAAAAAAAAAAAAACTATATAGAGCACTCAGAACCTCGGCGATTTAAAAATATTATTATTATCATTGCTATTTTATTTATATTTTGGAGACAAGATGTCACCGTGTGGTACAGGCTACCCTCAAACTTGCACTAGTGATCCTATTGCTTTAGCCTCCTACATATTGTAGTAGTCTTGTGTTACCATGCCTAGATGACTTTTCTAATTTTTTTAAAGCTTTTTTAAAAAAACAAGGATTTCTTTCCTTTCCTTCTTCTTTTCTTTTTTCGTTTCATTCTTTCTTTCTTTTCAGATAGGAAATAGTTATCTGAGGCCAACTGCTTCTGGAAAAAAATATAAAATTTATCTTTGTTTAATATAGTCATTTTCTCTGTTTAGGGGAAAAGTGAAGATGAAAGACCGACTTCAAGAACTA
Source organism: Dipodomys spectabilis (assembly GCF_019054845.1). NCBI lineage: Eukaryota > Metazoa > Chordata > Mammalia > Rodentia > Heteromyidae > Dipodomys > Dipodomys spectabilis. The sequence goes on along the minus strand of NW_024870709.1, from coordinate 20,293,389 downwards.
AAGCAGAGAACAAAAGAAATTGAACTCTCTACAAACAATCAGTTATTCACTATGGAATCAGAGGAACAAGGGGTGTTTGTACAGCAAGCTGTTATTTATGAAAGAGAACCTGTAGCTGAAAAGCACCTACATGAGATCCAAAAACTACAGGAGAACATTAGTAATTTTGCAGATAATGTTCATCAATTTGGACAGCAACAAAAAAGTCTAGTGGCTTCCATGAGAAGGTTTAGTCTACTCAAGAGAGATACTAGCATTGCAAAGGAGATAAAATGCCAAGCAGAAAACATTAACAGAGGTTTGGCTAATTTAGTTAAAGAACTTAAAAAGTCAGAGGTTGAAAATGGTCCAACATCTGTGGTCACAAGGATACTTAAGTCTCAGTATGCTGCCATGTTCCGCCATTTTCAGCAAACCATGGTTATGTACAATGAAACAATAGCAGCAAAGCAAGAGAAATGCAAGACATTTATATTCCGTCAACTTGAAGTTGCTGGAAAAGAACTGCCTGAAGAAGAAGTAAATGATATGCTTCATCAAGGAAAATGGGAAGTTTTTAATGAAAGTTTCCTTACAGAAATCAGTATCACTAAAGCACAACTCTCAGAGATTGAACAGAGACACAAAGAACTTGTTAATCTGGAGAACCACATAAGAGATTTACGGGATCTTTTCTTTCAAATTTCTCTTTTAGTGGAGGAACAAGGAGAGAGTATCAACAATATTGAAATGATGGTGAACAGTACAAAAGATTATGTTAACAATACTACAGAGAAATTTGGACTTGCTGTAAAATACAAAAGAAGAAATCCTTGCAGGGAACTGTGCTGTTGCTGTTGTCCCTGTTGTGGTTCAAAATGAAGAAGTTACTTTAGAAACTTTTCTAGTTTTTAGGTAAAAGATATTTCAGTGTCTTGTTTGTATTTCTTCATTTCACTGTTCCATTCATATGCATTCCATAATCCTAAATTATAATTACTCCCGTTAGCATTTCCCACTAGATTTGTAGAAACTTTGGAAGTTCGTGACAAATCAAATCCTGATGTTAATACACAAAAATATTAATACACCACACTGAAGTTAGATTCATCCTAGATATAAGGGAATGGTTCAATACGTACACAAATACACTTAACAAAGATTGATTTATACAGTGAAAGACAAAAATCTCCATGATGATCTCAATAAGTGCACAAAATGAATGCACTTGCTCATAAAAAAATTTAAAAATATTAAGAAGGAAATGTACTGCAATACAATAAAAGCTATGTGCCAATGCCATACTGTATGTTTGGAAAAGCTGAAATCATTTCCTCTAAGATCACAAATAAATCAGTGTTTATCACTATAATGTATATCACTATAAAGACAATTCACTTATCATCTATTCTGTGATGTAACTTGTTACTTAGATATATTGTGCACCTCACTACAATCTAAGCTCTAGAGGCCATATACATGTATTGTTCCTTTTGTTTCCACAAACACATCCTTCTCACCAAAATAATGTGTAGCATATAGTAGATACTCAGTAAATATTTGTTGAAACACTATATTAACGGGAAAAATACAAGTACAAACTAAAGATAATTTAGTTAAGATGCACATGATTATTTCACAAATGACCAGCATTCATTAAAGTTCACCTTTCATATGTATCTCTATTAACGTTTTACTTCAGATTCAATAAAGATGTGAACTGATTACATGAACCAATTTACTTACTAAATTTACAAAAAAAAATTTTATTGTGAAAATACCATACAGAGGAGTTACAATTACATGGGCAAGATAATGAGTTCATTTCTTATCAAGCATTGTTGCCTCCTCCTTTGTTTCCCCTTCCCAAAGTAAAGCTTTACTAGTGAAGTCTGAAACAAAATTTTAGCATTTGCAATCAAATCTTCCAAGCTGCTTTATTTTAAAATCTGTTTACTACTGTTTCTAAAAACACTGAGAAAGTGTACTTACAATTTTTCATCTATCCATAATAAGTTGTTTGTTTTAAAAAAGATAAATCCTTAATAATGAGTCAGGAAATGAGCCAAAAGCAACAAAACACAAAGAAAGCTAATTGAAAGTTAATTGAAAGTCAGAGCAACTTAAAATATAAGCTAAAACGAGGGAAAGGTGATACTGTTCAAAAAGAAATATATATATAACTTATATAACTGTATATATAAGTTATATAACTATATATACTACATATATATAGTTATATATACTACTATATATATAGTATATATAGTTATATATACTACATATATATAGTTATATAATTTATATATATAACTTATATAACTGTAACTCTGCGGTATATAACCTTCACAAAAAAATTTTAAAAACAAACAAAACAGCAATCCCACTTTTGGGCATTTACCCAAATGATCACAAACAAAACCATACTAAAGCTACCAGCACAACTATGTTTACTGCAGCAGTATTTACCATAGCTAAGATATAGAACCAACCCAGATACCCCTCAGTAGATGAATGGATCAAGAAAATGTGGTATATATACACAATGGAATTCTATGCCTCCATCAAAAAGAATGACATTGCCCCATTTGTTAGGAGATGGAAAGACTTAGAAAAAATTATATTAAGTGAAGTAAGCCAGGCCCAAAGAAACATAGGTCCCATGGTTTTCCTTATTTGCAATAACTAGTATATGTCTGGGACAAGCAGAAAAGGCAAAATCAATGTATATATGACCAGATAAGATGATGTTAAGCGAAATGAACCCCAAGATAGGGACAAAAGTGTTTTTTTTTCTTTCTTGCTATCATTTCTAACGTATCTATAATGTATCATGTGATTTTTTTGTTGCTTTGTATGACCCTTCCCCATGGTATAACCCCTGTTTTCACTGTATCTGATGTCGGTCTAATTTGGGGAGGGGAAGGGAAAAAACAAAATATTTAAATAGGGATACAAGTTGACCCACTGTAACAATGAGATGTACAAGACACTGTTAAATAACAATCTTTACTATATAGGTGGGGGTGAGGCAGTAGGGGAGGTGAGGAAAGAAGGAATAGTAGGGGAAAAACAAAGGAGAAGGTAACACTGCTTGATAAGAAATGCACTCATTACCTAGCTCATGTAACTGTAACCCATCTGTACAGTATTTTCACAATAAAAAACATGTAAAAAAAGAAAGAAAAATGAGGGAAGGAGTGGGAAGGGTAGGGATGGGAGAGAATGTTGAAAGGGTGACATTGATTAAGACATATTGTATTTATAAACAGCTTTGTCCACTCCTTTGTCCACTCCTTTGTCCACTCTAAAACTACTTAAAAATAATAAAAGTATTTTTTGATATTTAAAATGTCTTTTTAAATGAGTTTTTTAATTGTGAAAATACCGTACAGAGGGGTTATTTTTTAAAAGATAAAAAAAACAAAACAAAACAAAACTAAGCTACTTTTACTTTAGTATGTCTCATAATTACAGCGCCATCTGGTGAATACTATGCATAAGTGCTATGAGAATAAAAGTCTTATCTTTAAAATATGCAGACATGAAGGCAAAATAACATAAGCACATGACTAGTAGGAAAATAACAAAAAGATCATATATGAAATATGGAAATTTAGAAGCAATTTCTGGGAAAAGAAATATGGCATTAGAAACTTGAACAACTAAAATAACTTTTTTAAAAGCACTCAACAAAAAAAGGGAAAAAACTGAAATGAAAAATCTCAAACTTGGTATTTTTCTTCTTTTGGTCTTTTTTTTTTCTTTATCTTTTGTGGCACTGGAAATTAGAGTTGAGCCACATTCATAGTCCCTTTGCTTTTAGTTTGTTTTTGAGATAGCACCTCACACTTTCACAGGGTTGGCCTTGGATGATTCTCTCTCTCAAGTAGAACCTTGTTAATAGACTATTTCAAAATGTGAAAATCAATACAAAGTAAATCATTAAATAAAACAGTCACTGTAGTTGAATACCCAGGAGATCCAATTATAAGCCTTCTTTAAAGCACAGCCTCAATTTCTTTATCACTATGGATACAATTACAACAATCCCTCAGTGTATATTAGCAACTCACAGATACTTACATTTTATTACACTAGTGGATGACCAATTTAGCTTATTTAGTACTTTGTCACAGAAAAATTTCTTGATTGGTTAATGCTGCTGCTCCTGAGTTTACAATACGAATATTACTTACACTAATATAGGTTTTCCCGATATCCTAGGATGTCTTAGTACTTCTGACATTGTCTCTTTTGTCTCCTCCATTCTCTCTTCATCGCTGGAATCCACAACAAATATTACCCCATAGGATTCAGCATAGTAATTCTTCCAAATTCCCCGAATTCTTTTTCCACCTCCTAAGTCAAAGATAGTAACTTCGAACTTTCCTTGTCTAAGGTCAATTTTAGAAAATCCAACAGTAGGAGCTACATCTTCAGGGTGCTCTGTTTCAAATGATAAAAAGAACCAATATTTAGACTTGAAGTTAATTATATTAGTATCTCACAGAGGTATGAAAATAAAAACCAAACAGTGGAAAACAGAGAACAATGAAAGATTAATAGACCCCTGCTGACTCAACAGTTACAGAAAAATGCTTAGGCTTTATGTTTGCCAGTTACATACTGACTTGAGACATCATGAGAAACTACTATAAATGCTGTCCATATTCAGTCTAGGAATAAAAACAACAGACACAAAAATATAAAACCCTGAGGAGGAATCATTTGGGACACTTTGAATAGATCCATACAACTGGAATCCTCAAGATAAAGGTACTCAGTCAGTCATCACTAGGGTAGATTAAAGAAGAAATGTGAGATGAAGAACAGAGGAGAGGAGCTCAAAGGAAGGGGCAGCTGTTGACTTTAACCTTACTATGTGATGCCCTGAGTATTTTTTTGACTCAGAAAAAAGGACTGACCAACACATAGAGGTATAACACAGAAGAGAAAGAGCAAACTAAAAGAGAATATTCTAAGTCTGATTAGCAAATCTAATGTGTGAGCTTTCTTGAATGTAAGGTTTTGAAGGAATAGAAAAAGGGATGAAATTTAAAGGAGGTGTCCAGGCCTGCAGGTCAAATCTGCCTTGCTAACTGCTTTTGCATATTTGTAAAGATTATGCTTCACATTTGCAAATGATTAAAAACCTAAAGAAAAATGATTCAATACACATGAAATTCAAAATTTAAAGATCCATAAATAAACAGCTTTTGGAATATGGCTATGCTCACTTGTTGCTTTCTCATTACGCTGTCAGACTTGTGTGCAGTTGGCTCCACCGTCTCAAATATTCACTATCTCTTAGCAGAAAAAGTTTGCTCTGCAACAATACTCCCCATAAGATACATCCAAAAGGGAGTCAAAGGAATATCCCAAATACATTATGTAATTTGCATCTAATGTTTACATAGCAGAATTTGTGGTGACTAAATCTTTCCTCCAATGTTTTCCTCCATATGTGTTACAAAGCATCACTAAATAGAAGACCTCTGACTATTTAGTATGCATGTTCTTTTACCTTCATCAGCAATTTTCAGGAACAATTCAAAGATAGCTTTTTTTTCCTAGTGATACTCTCAAGATACCTAGCTTGTGATATAGCCTCGGTAGCCTCACTACTATCATAGACACTACTACAGTGTACAACAAAACCTTAAATTAAAACTAACCATCTTCACTAAGCATAGTGATACATACTTATAATTCCAACTACTAGAGAGACAGAGGCTGTGACACCTTTGAAGCTAGACCTACTATAACAGTGAATAGAGTTTAATGGGTGCATGCCTATAGTCCCAGCTATGCAGGGGATATAGGAAGATTGCAGTCCAAGGCTGACCAAGACAAAAAAGCGCAAACCCAATCTGAAGAATAAAGCAAAGGTGGCTGAGAAAGTAACTCATGTGGTACTGAAGTTCAGACTTCTCCCAGAAAAAATAGCATCCACTGATTAAACAAAAAAAAAAATCATTAAGATGCAAAGAGAGCTGTGCAGGCTAACTATACTTCCTTTTGTGTCCTTCTTGTAGAACACCTGTATGACCAAATTCTGGCCAAGAAAATGTAAATAGAAGATAGGAATCCTTAACCCTAGAGGAACAACAGAACCTTAAAGGCATTGGTTTTTATCGTCCTATGTTTTTCCTTCCTCCTGCATTACTGGCAGGATCTGTGTATCAGCATGAACAGCAATTAAATGTGAATATGATAACTGGCTGGTACAGTTAACCAGAGCTCATACTTATCAGGAATAGAAAGTAATGGAATATATACCACTTGTGCCCTATCGATATAACAGAACAATTTAACATAAATAATTGAGAATTATTTGGAGTTGGAGGAACACAAATGTTTTCAGCTTACCTCCTTGGATTCCCTTCGCAGTGGCTGTTTTACCAGCGTTATCAAGTCCCACCATCACAAGAGTCACCTTTCTTAAAAATAAATAAATAAACAAAATCACTTTCTTTTCAATTTAGCATTGAAAAAGAATAATAAAAGCAGCTTTATTCATTCAAGAAACATTTAAAGAGCATCTGTTCTAAATAAGAAATATGCCAGGTATGGGGAGGGACTATAATGAATAAAATAAGAGGTAGGGAGGAAAATTTAAAACAAAAATAGCTGTAAACTATCATTCTTTTGTTCTCTAAACAAAGTAAAATTATACAGTATATAATCAGGGGAATAGAAAATAAGGAAAAGAAAAGTGTGGGGTGGAGTCTGACCCTAGGTTCTTGATCATTGCTAAGGACTCCGTTTTTAAGTGTCTCTCCCAATATTTTTTTGTTTTTGTTTTTGTTTTTTTGTGGTCATAGGGCTTGAAGCTGGGGCTTGGGCTCTGTCTAAACTCTCCTGCTCAAGGTCAGCACTCTACCTTTTCAAGCCATAGCTCCACTTCTGGCTTTTGAGGGGTTAATTAGAGCTAAGAGTCTCCTAGGGACTTTTCTGTCCCAGTTGGCTTTGAACCATGATTCTCATATAGCAAGGATTACAGGCATGGGCTAATGGCATCCCGCTCACAAATCTATTTATCTCATAAAAGTTTACAAGAAAATAATTCTTTCTAGGTCTATGCTCTACTCTGTTACTTGATATACAGCCCTTACCCAATGTGAATCTTAAATACAGTATAATAGTGTGATGATTGACCCAGATTCTAACATATTCTTAAAGATGCTTCTTTAATTACAAACTTTTGAAGTGTTTTTGAGGATAGAGCCAAACTGATATTAAATAATAACTAGTTCAATTTTACAACCTAAGTCCAGATAAATTAGTCAAAAGTCACACAATGAAACAATTACCAGGTCAGAATGAGAACCCCAGTCCTATTTCCCCAAATTCCCAGGAACTTCATAAATCTACAGAAGATATAAAGGAACTAACCTATTATATTGGCCCTCTAAATCTGGTGATTCAGTCTACCATACTGGCTTTGAAGTTGACTGAGATAAATCTATTCTGCATAATAATCCCCTTTATTATCCAGGAGGCTTAGGCTTTTCCATTTCAGCAGCCCATCGGGAATAAACAGAAGTGACTACTGCACTAGACACAGAGAACGAATAAAGTAAATCACAATAGGCAAGCATCCTCAGATCCCAGGCCTAACCAGCTAGTGGTGAAGCCAGCTGGGATGCAAGAGACTTCCAGAGCAGATCATGAATTCATGGAGATGAGGCAGCGTGGAAGGTCTCCTTGGGGTCCTATTGCTTGTGGAACTTTTACGGCATTATCAACTTTGAAAACATGAATTTGCTTCCTAAGGAAGCTAATTTTATCATTTAATAAATATATTAGAAAATTCAAGTTACTCTATATGCGATTAAAACAACATTATCATTAAAACCAGCTCAACTTTTCAGTTGATGATGAATTCAGTTGATGAATTTCAAAATCTACAGTGCTTTAAGCATCCAATAACTTAGACAAATACTTTTGGAGAACAAATCCATGTTTTCCACTTGTTTGCAACACTTATTCTATAAATACTAAACATTCATTATATAGTAGTAAACAAATATTCAAGATTCTTAGTCTCCATGAACCATAGGCATTGGAGCAGTGACTTCAGTAACAGGATAACTGAGATAAAGAGGAAGTTCCAGCAGCTATGACAGAAGGTAGAAGTTTAAGACCTTGCTACAAACAACATCATCTGAATCAGAAGCCCTTATAAACATCTTGGAGCTGTTTCACATATCCTCATGAGCTGAAGTAAAAAGCCTCTAATACACCATTTCAAAGATCGTGTGTCATTCACCATTATGTGGGTAGCATCTTGACCATGTCAAGATTTCAGTTTTACAGCAACATGCTTCATCTACTATATATTTTGAGCACTGCCCGAATCTTGTGCAAACAGAGCAAGTGCTCTACCACTGAGCTACACAGTCATCCTTGATCATTACTTTTAAAGCTATTAAAATTGTTAGTCATACCTTAAGTGCTTGTCTGTCTGTCTGTGTGTCTGTCTGTCTGTCTATCTATCTATGCTATTAGATTCAAACAAACCAAAAAGGTTTTCAAATATGAAAATCATTTTGAAAAATTATAATCAGGCTCTGACTGGCACAAAATAAGTCTTTCTGGATTCAATTTTTTATTTTCTCTATCCTTGCAACTAGTAAAATTTTAATATTATGACATATACTTGAAAAAAGGCTTTAAATATTTGAGGTTTTTTTAATTAAAGGCTTGGTGAATAAATATGTAACAGCATGTAAAGAAAAATCACAACATAAATTACTGTAATGCTTTCAAAGAAAGTATTAAATTTATACTCCTAGAAAATAGTGGGTTTTAAATGTTAATTTTTATTTTAAAAAATCAAAGTTCTATAAACTCTTATCATTTGGTTTGCTTTCTGGCGGTATAGGAGTTTGAGCTAAGTGCTTCATGCTTGCTAGGCAGGCACTCTAGGCAAATAGGCTGCAGACATAACTTCAACTTTTTTGCTCTAGTTATTTCTGAGATGGGGTTTCAGAATTTGCTAGAGCAAAAAGGGTTTCTTAAATGTAGCTGGAAGGATAGATACACACCACTATGCCCAGCTTTTTATATGAATATGGGGGTCTTGCAAACTTTTTTCTTGCCTAAACTAGCCATAATCATGATTCATTCTCTCAATCTCAGCCTCCCACATAGTTGGGATTGCAAGCATGATTCACCCTGCCTGGCTTGTTTGTTTTGAGACGGATTTTTTTAAGTAGCCTAGGCTGGCCACAGGATCTTGCTAAATAGGTAGCCCAGGCAGGCAACAAATCCATGATCCTCTGGCCTCACCTTCCCTAGTAGTACAGGTCACAGGCAATCATCATCACATCTATGTGATTTTTAAATAGATGTATAATTTTAAAATTTGGATAAACTATTGAATATATGTTAAAATGTACATATCATTATAGTTTTTTTAATATGATAAATTTCACTGGTGATAGTTTGGTTGATGTGCTAAATGACAAAAAGAGATGAAAGATTTGTCTGTTAATCTTACTATTATAGATCAAATACTTTGAAAAAGTAAGACAGTGTTCATAGGACCATAGAGTCTAGAAAAATTGATACAATAAAATCAATCACTTATTCAGACAATAATTCAGTAAAAGCATGATAGGGATTATTGATATCAAAATTTATCAGATAATTTCTATCCCAAAGTGCTCATTCCTTTAGTGAGAGTGACTAAAACATAAATATTAATTCATGGTGACACTATGACAGATATTCATCTACCTATGCACAATGATAAAGAAAAAATAAGGACATCATCCAGCACAGCATTAGGCATGGTCAGATAAGTACTTAAATGAGAATTTTGCAAAGGAAGGGGAAGGTAAAGACAGGAGGACGAAAAAAGGGACTCAAATCAAGAACACCCCATGAAAAGACATCGTCCTGTCTTGTGAGGTAACAAAGTAGACCTTAGTACAGAAACTTGAGCAATAAGAGGACAAAATAATAACTATGTATAAGTATGTATTGAATCTGAAAGGAAATTTTGACTTACTTTCACTTAAGAAACTAGTATTAGCAAATAATTAATGGGTGGCCTTCTAAGAAGTATAAACTAATTATGTCACTTTTACTATGAGATGTCCCTGAGTCTTAGGTTGCATACTAAATCAGAAAGACTAAGATAGAAAGGGCTCAGTGGTATTGTAAGGACTGACAATTTTTGTACTAGTAATAGGTAAACATAATATGAGCACTCTTATAGCCACAAACAAGTGTCACAAAGACTTTGTAATTTTTAAAGCTGTATTACTGGGGACACATGACCTAGCTTCTAAAGAATTTCAGTAGTAAAATAATGAAAACATCGCTCCAAAAAGATGTGGTAAAATACAGATAATGCCATTAACACAAGGGTGTGGCCATCCAACTCCTATTATACACCAAGTTCAAGACGTGGAGTCCATACAACATGAGCTGGGAACAGATTGTGTAAGAGGATTCATGTGTTCAGACTTAAACTGATTCATGAAATCAGTTTAAGATGAGTTGTTTAAGACTGAACTCAATTGCTGGGTTACCATTGTCACTGGTAAAAATCTAAAGCCAGAAAAGAGATCTGGACTACATTTATGAATCATCTAGATTGCAGTGAAAATGAAGTAACCCAGGAAATGCATAGAAAGAGCCAAGAAGAGGAGAATTCTAATAATCTTTGGAAACTTTGAACATTAGAACAGGAAAAAAAAAAAACAGGAAATCAAATAAACAGCATCAATGAGAACCAATTCTGAAAAGTAGGAAATGAACACTATCAAACACTGGAAAATTTTGTGAACTTACAAAGTGGTACAGACATAGTGGTATAATCTTGTAATCATAGCACTAGAGAGACTGAGGGAAGAGCATCATGTGTTCAAGGCTATCTTGGGCTATAGAGCGAACGCTGTCCAAAAACATTTTTAAAGTATCTCCTGGATAAGCACATCAAATTAATTACTTCAGAATTAAATGTTCTCAGCTTTTCTGCAGTACCAATGCTTTTACTTGGTACAGCATGTCACAATTAGTTAAAGCTACTTCACGATTTACCCTCAAGCTGCCCAGCAAGCAAAGCTCATCCCAAGACAACGTACTCAAAGTTTAAGGATTAATAAGAACCTAATGCACAGCAGTGTCTAGGGAAAGTTTGAATACAATTGTTTGTAAAAATATTATATACAATTATTTTTGGTAACCTTAACCATTTGTTATCTTAAACTTTACTCACATATACAGGAGTAAATTTATATGAGCATTTTCTATTGGCATGCGATCAATCTATATGATATTTACATTCATATCACACATTAGTCAGGTATCTAGGGAGAAAAGCCCATTTTCAAAAAAGTAATAATTTGCAATTTTTCCCCATACTTCAATCACAACTTAGTTGCTATTTCTAAAAAGATGGTCATCTATTAATAAGTGCATTAACTAAGGTCAGAAACTGCATGTTGCATGAAAACATGACTATGGCATTCCTGAGTAGCTAGGATTACAGCTGCTGAGCCACCAGCACTCAGCACCAATCTTTTTTTTCTTTTCTTTTCTTTTTTATGATACTGTGGCTTGAATTCAGGGTCTCCTGCTTTCGTAACTTCTCTATCACCTGAACCATTGTTTCAGCCTTGCTTATTGCTGGTAATTTTGAAGATAGGATCTATCTTTCCTGCCCACCAATCTAGGACTGTGATCCTCCAGCTCTCAACCATTTCTGTAGCGAGTTTGCAAGAGTGAGCCATTAATATATTATATCAAAATTGACTGAAATATTCTGAAAAGGTTTAGGTATTTATGGACTCAAGGTAATTATTAACCAAAAGGTTTATCAAATAAATAATTCTCAGGGGAAAAAAACAAAGCTAGGAATTAAGAGACTCAGATTTCTGTTTTACATTATTTTAGTTATTTGTTCAAGGAGTGAAGACCAGTAGAGTCCAGGGCTAATATTTACATTGTTCAAGTCAGTGTAATGTTGAGCAGTTTCTAAACTGAATACCCTCTTAGGGTATCTTATCTCAAGGTCACTTTTGATAAAGCATATGTACAAATCAATCTATCAGAAATATCTGCAATAAAAGATTTGAGAGTATTGAACTTTGAAAAAACTTTAAAGTTTAGAATGAAACTACCGCATTATTTTCTTTTCCCCCCCGTTTTGTTAGCATACGTTACTTATACACAGAGGGAATTCCCTGTGGCATGTACAGACATGCATATGATTTATTCTAGTCAATCAACCTCTAGCCTCTGTCACTCTCCTCTACTGCAAAATTTTCAATAACTACAGTCTAAATTTCTCATCTATCAACCAAAAAGTTACTTTATCTGAAGTAAATACATAAAGGTATTTTTAACATCAAAACTATTCAGTACATAAAAGGTAAAATATTTATAAAAACATTAGAGAACAAAGCTTAACACAGGAAACCAGTAAAACTACATAGGACATGTTATAAATGCTAACATAAACACAACATAAAACTTCTGAAACAAAGCCATGGAAAGAGATTTGGGAACACTGTATTATAATTGAAAAAAATGATAGAACAAAAAGAATACCAATAAATTACAATGTGATTTCATTGTACAATTGTACCATTTCCTGACATTTTAATTATAGTTACAGAGCCCAGCATAACAGCACACCACAATCACTGTTTAAATTACTGACTACTAATAAAGTATGAAGGGACAATTTTTTGGATCACAGTCCAGCTTTGAGGCCTTGATGAAATCAATTTCTTATTATGTTTTTCATGTCTAAAATATAAGACATGGGATTGAGAAAAAGCTCAGTGATAGAATTCAGGCTTACCATAAACACAGACACAGACACAGACACAGACACACAGACACACAGACACACAGACACACAGACACACAAACCATACATGTGTATATATTAGAGGAATGTATATATGTCCTTTGTTATCTTGCAATTCTTCAATTCTTACTAAGTATAAATAAGCTAGAGGGATAGACAGAAATGTAAAACATTCCAGTTCAGCATACAGCACATAAGATAATCCTTGCTAATCTGTATGTGCAGCTTAATTAGGAAATTAATGACTAGGCAATTTCTATACATGGTCAAGATTTAGTACATTTATTTAGACCAAAAATATGGCATTAGGGAGTTATTTGAGAAATGCTGAAAAAACTCATGCTTTTTTAGATGCCACATTGATATACAGAAAACACTGATCTACGTAGTGACATATGGGTCTCTTCATTTAGACTTGATCACAGAGAACAAAATGTAAGAAATAAAGACTTGGTAGGGGTGAAGTGGCGCTGTAGCTCAAGTGGTAGAGCGCTCGCCTTGAGCTGAAGAGCTGAGGGACAGCGCCCAGGCCCAGAGTTCAAGCCCCACGACCGACAAAAAAAACAAAACAAAAAAAAAAAAGACTTGGTAGGGGGAACAGTGATGTAGAAAATTATAAATGAGCAAGAAATTAGTTCAAATGTTTGTTATCTCTGGGAAGGACAGTGTTAGAAAAATAGGTATATGATACTTTAATGCTTTGTTACCAGATTCCTTTAAAATAAAACTAAAATGTGATATTAAAGGTTAATATGTGTGAAAACTCAGGTAACAGGCACATGGGCATATTACACACATACAAATATATGATAATAAATTGTTGTAACTTTTTTCCTTAAGTGAGCTATTCCTGAAATCATGATCAGGGAAAGCTTATGATGTATGAATTTCTTCAGACCCATATAAAATTATCATTCATTCTTCTAACCACCTCCCATCCTACAGGAATTTGACTTTGTGAGACAGATGAAAAGCGAAGAAAGAAATGTTAAGTTTTATAATGCTTTAACTTCCTTGTGGGATACCTTCAATTCCAAGTGAAGCAACCTCTAAGTCTTTGTCCCAATGAGACCACACATTAACATTTTCACCCCAGCTATCTATCCCTGCCTACCCCATAAGGGAAGTTTAAGGAGGAAGATCATGGTCCAAACCAGCCCAGGCAAGAAATCTAAGAACCTACTGGACACAGGGTCTCGGATTGTGGCTTAAATGGTAGATTACCTGCCGAGTAATTATGTGACCTAGAGCTTAAACCTTATACCAACAACTAACCAAACAACTAATATAAGAAGACAGTTAACCTAAAAGGTTAAGACAAAAAGAATTTTAATGTATAAGAGTGAAGGGAAAATTGTGACAATGCCCATAATTTAACGTGAACTGGGGCTACTACGTGAAGGGAAGAAGAAAGAGTGGTGTGCCTTCAGAGTCAAAGGGTTATCTAGTATGGTAGACAGAAAAATGGTCTGTGAGACTCATCCATTCTCTAGTCTCTAACCAGTGCATTTATCACCTAACACAGCAAAGGGAATTTTATATACATGATTGAGGAATTTGAGATAGGAAGGTTATCTTGGATTCTCCATATGGGTTCAATGTAATCACAAGGATCCATTGAAGAAGGAGGAAGGAGCTCAGAAAGCCAAGAGCTAAATAACTCAAGTTATTTTCTTTGCCTGCAAAGGGCAAAGAAAAGTAGATTTTTTTTTCCCCCTAAAGTTTCCAAAAGTATATAAACCTGCAGACATATTTTAGGTATCTGACTTCATAATTACAATATAATACAATTTGTATTGTTTTAAGTCACCAAGTTTATAGTGATGCAGCAATAGGAAACTGATGCATTCAGTATTACTTAAGTGATACTTGATGTTTACATACAAAAGAATAAAAGAGAAGCTCTAAAGACTGAGAAGGAAAAAAAGCACTTGTATTTCTGATAGCAAAAGTTAATAATACATTTTAGAGTACAATTTTTATTCTTATATTCAAGAAGTTCTTGCTGTGATCTGATTTCAGCTATATATTAATTTTCAAACTTCAGAGGTGGCTGAATAGTGAACAATGAAAAAAGGGCAAGGAACACAGAACATAGGCCTAAGAGTAGTCTTAGGGAATAAATTGTCCACAAGAGACTCTAGAGGCAGCCCAGTTGACAAATGCTACTGACTACAGATTCCAGCCTTCAGCAGTAGAAAGGAATAAAATGTCTGTTTTCCTAAGACAGCAAATAAAATAAACACACACACATATACACATACATACACATATACATGTTATATATAAAACATATATATGTTTTTCTAATATATATAAATAAATATTCACTAAAAAAGAAAGGTTTACATAGTACTAAATATAAAACATCAAGTAAAGACAGTAAATCATTTATCCATGCTTGTCTCTCAGAATCAAGTCCCCTTCCTGAGTGACTTCTACACAGCATGTATCAAATACTTAGATACATTTTTTTCTCTCAAAATGCTGCAAGATAGAAATTGTGAACAACCAGACAGAAGAAAAGGAGCTAAAACTCTGAGGATCAGTCACAATTCTATTTGATTCCAACACTACATTGAGAAGTCCAGCAAACATCACCTTCACCAAGTGATCAAGGTTAACATTACTAGGAGTAAGTGCATCAATGTCATGATTGTATTGTAAAGGTGATGTTGCATCTGTAGTATTCTCCCAAAAATTCAAATATGTTAATTAAATCAAAAGAAAAAAATGGAGGGGTATTATACAGAGAACTAGTCTGTACTACTCAAAGTTTCAAAGTTATAAAATACAATGACTTGTTTTTGTAGATTCTCCCCCAATCTATAACAGTTTGGGAGAGAATAAGAAACATGGGAAATGCAGTGTGTGATCTTATACACTCAATCTTAGGCCAAAAAAAGGGGGGAACATTAGTCAGGAAACTATCAAACTCAGACTATACAATGTACAGTTTAATAAATAATGAGTTATTTAAGTTAAAATTTTATTCTTGATAATTATACTATGCATGTCTTAACAAAATCTTAACAAAATACATCATTATATACTGAACTGATTCTACTGAAGAAATTCCTGTAGGTCTAGAATTCTAGGGTATTCAAGATGTAAACATAGCTTAAAATACAAGGTTCATGTCCTGACTTGTAGTTAATACAAAGTATGATCTGAGAATTGGCTGGCTTCCTGAGTAGTTCGACACCTAAGTCCTGATTCCTAACCTAGACTGTGCCTTAACATTTGATCTGTGACTCCTGCATTGTACATATCAAAGTCCAGCTAGTAAAATAATATGCTCATTCAGAAATGTGAGGAGAGATGGGTAATTACAAAGGAATATAGTAGATAATATAGTACAATATAGTAGATAATTTCTCAGCCTTTTGGTTAAAATCAAGTGTAAAATAGATTAGATTGGTTAAAATCAAGTGTAAAATAGATTAGATAACTTAGCAAACTAATCTGAGAGCATATTAACAATCATCATCAATTCTCAAATTTGCAAACACATTTTCATAAAACATGTAAGAATCTCAATATGCAACAGAACTTTAAAACTACATACTCAAATGTTATAAGTACCACAGAACACATGAATATGATATTCAAAGGTAACTTTTCTTGAAAAAGTGAAGAATACCATAACAGCACAAAATTTTGTTTGTAAAATTCAGTTATTTCACATTACTCCAGTAAAATAATGAGAACCACTTAATAATTTACTTAGAATGATTATTGGTAAAAAGGGATCAGAATATTATTTAGCAATTATTATAAACCAAGTATTGGACAAGGATACTTAAATCAAAGGAATAAGCCAATTTTGTTTCCAAATCTTCAAAGCTCATGGCTAGTCAACACTGAGAGACGTTTATCTATGTGTTCTTTATATTAAAATATGAATCAGCAAGGTCCATAGAAAGATAATGCAAATCTCTTAATTAAATTTGTTAAAATCCAATTTAAAAAGGAAACAGAAAGATGGTGAAACTAGTTTGAATATGTTGCCATTTCACACAATATCACCTTTAAATATACTGACATTTTCCTGCAAAATCCTTCAAAATATACTGTGTGGTTTACACTTATTGCACTTGAATCTGGAATGGCCACATTTCAAATGCTCAAAAGCCACATGTAACTTGTTGCTATCCCATTGGACTACACAGATCAAGGTGCTTATTAAAAACAACATATTCTAAGTTAAAAGGCTGAATTTTTTATGATTTATTAATAAAATTCAATTATCTCTTCTACTTGGAAACAATATTCCCCTCTGAACTCTTAACCAACTTTCAGAGGATATTCCTATTCATAGTATTAGAAGATTAAGAAAGATGGATTCAATTGAAAACTTCAGATTGTAAACTTTTTTTATTGTATTTAGTATATTGTATTTGCTGCTCTCACAAAAATAAATGCCTTTTTAAAGGTCAACTCAGAAGAAAACAAGAAGGAACATCTATTCTTAATAATTTTCAAATTTTCAGATTCTAACTCAGACTAGGATGTTCAAAGGAATAACTCAAGGTCTATATCCAAACATACCTTTAGCTCTTCTTCATATCACTTTTTATTTAAAACATTCAAATTCAAGGAAGTGGTGCTAAAGGGAATATTAGCCTAAATTAATGCAAATTTATTTTCCAAACAGTTACGTTTCAAACACATTTCATTCCTGAACACATTTTCAGATTCGTTCTTTAAAGAGAAGTCTATGACGATTGCTAAAATTACAATTATTTACTATATTTTTACCTTTGGCCTAATTACACAGCATAACTATGGGGAAGTCAACATTTCCAAAGAGTCACAAATTCATGGGGTCTCTATAGAAAGAGCATCTCAGTTTCTTCCTAACACAGTGCCAGGTATACGTTATTATTCTCAGCAACAAAGCATTGTAACATGAATCTTTGAGTAGCAGACCCTTTCAACTAGGTTTTTACTAGAGTCTACATGAAAGTTGAAGATAATTATAGATTAAGGGGGAAGAAAACAACCACTGTCATCATTTAGGCTGGGGTAGATATTATCACCTTCATTTAATATGAGATAAACGGGGTCGGGACTTAGTTGAATCATATAATTGTCTAGCAGTAGAGCCAGATTTCAAACCTAAGTCCTCAAACAAAAGGTGTGTGAGAGAGAGAGACAGACACAGACAGAATGACTGAAACAGAGACAGTGAGAGACAGACACAACGGGGAGAGAAGGAAAGTTGGAATGAAATCCCTTACAATTGTTTTGGAAGAAAAACTAACTCACGACAAATCGTTTTCAATCTCAAACATAGGCTCCATAACTTTTTAAGCAAATTGAAATCTAGTTAAAACCTAACATGACACACAGTTGATAAGAACTTACTTCCACCAGACCCAAAGGCTACATCTTCAACCCCTCGCCTCCCCCCTCCCTCCCCCCCACCGCCCCGCAGGGAGGTCAGTCGGCGGAGGGGAAGGAAAGCATCCCCTGCGGCCTGGTACACGCAGGGCCCGGCTCCCCAAGTCCAGACTGCGCCCGGCGCCGGGGCGCGGCCTTCCCCACCCCGGGGACCGGGCCAGGATCACTGGTCCAGCCTACCTGACAGGCTCCCGCCACCGCTTGAACCAACTGCAGCAATTGGCCATCAGACTGAACATCCCAGGCCGCTCCACCCGCCGCCGTCGCCTCCCATCAGAGACCGTAGAGGGGATCGGCCCCTGGGTCCCCCGCCCCGGCCGATCTCAGGGAGACCCCCCCCCAACACACACACACCCCTGAGCGACCCTAAGGTGCAGAGGCCCGGAGGACAAGTTAGGACGGGGTGAAGGTGACCAGTGCGAGCACCAAGCCCCGCTAACCACGTCGACCCGAGAGCTCGAGGGTAACGAACGCCCTCTTGCCCCAGGGGCAGCGGGACGGGAGGCGCTGGCACCCAGTTAAGGCGTTAGCTGATCTCCGCCAGAGAAAACCCCCGCGTCGACGTGCTGACGTCTCTCCGAGGCACGGAAGACCCTCCCCCTAAGTTCCGCCCACATTTTATCCTCCAATCAGCGATTGAGACTTTAATTTGCTGGCCTCTGAGTGGCTGAGAGAGTCTAGTCCTCCGCCCCCTCCGGAAAGGTTGAAATGGGAAAGAGGGTGTGTCCTGGAAGAAGGAGGTGGAGCTATGGAAAGATGACTCTAGTAACTAGGCAACCGGAGCGTCCAGAGATACGTGGAGGGAACCGATCTTTATCTCTATCCAAAAGGCGTTACCTGTGCAGCATGCTACTTCTTGTCTGCGATACCTCCGACTGAGATCCAGCGATCTCACGTCTTGTGCATGGGTTTTGTTTTGTGATTAGTTTGTGCAGGAGGGTTGTTTTGGCCGGCTCAAGCTGGAAAATTCAGGAACAATATTCAGAACGAATTATAAATTAAAGACTAGTGAGCCGGTGGCTCAGGCCTGTAATCTAGCTACTCAGGAGGCTGAGATCTGATGATCTCAGTTCAAAGCCAGACTAGGCAGAATAGTCCGTGAGACTCTTGTCTCCAATAAACCAATAGAAAACCAGAAGTGGCGCTGTGGCTCAAGTGGTTGAACACTAGCCTTGAGCTGAAGAGCTGAGGGACAGAGCTCAGGCTGAGCTCAAGCCTTAGGACTAACAACAACAGAAAAGTATGAAGACATGGATATTCCCCACTCACCACTAATAAGCAAGTGTTAACATTTTGATGTGTATTCTTTCCTAGACGTTTAGAAACATAGATGATAACTATTTGTTTTCTGTATTCTGAAATTATGATAGTGATTCTTTTGAAATATTTTTAAACAGGCATAGAATATCCACATTAATAATCTAATTGTGAGTGTGAGAGTATTGAGATTTGAACTCAGGTCCTCAGCTCTCATTTGTGGCTAGCACTCTATACTTAAGCCACTGCTTCCACTTCTAGATTTTTATTGGCCATTTAGAACTAAGAATCTCATTCATTTGTCTTCCCAGACTTGCTCCAAACCTAGATTTTCAGATATCAAGACCTGAGTTTATAGGTGTGTCACAGACTGCCTGGCTCTCATATATTCTTTGAGAGGAAATGCATAAGTACATTCCAGAAGTTGCATGCATAATATGTCCTAGCATGTGTGCTCATGAAGTTCTTGATTAAGTGCATACTTTCAAATCCTGATAAAAGAAAAGAGAATTTGGTGTCACTTGTTTCATAAATACGTAGAGCATGTCATGCCTACATCCAATTTCATGCTGAGAGATGAGAAGGCAGGGCAGTTGTAAGCCGAAGTCTCCCTTAACGATAAGCCAGATTCATAATATTTCCTCTATTTCTACTTCATGATCCACTTTCTAAAACAAGTGGTTTGCAAACTTTAAAAAAAAAACACTATTAATGCCATTCACTCTTTTTGTCCTTTTAATATGTTTGGGATTCACTCCCATTCAACTACTCAAAATGTACTCTCTATAATTTCTATCTTTCCCATTACCAACTCAATTTTTCTTTTATATAATTTAATATAAATAATGTGATTAACTTTTTTTTTTTCTGGGGTCTGGTCGTGGGGCCTGAGCTCTGGGCCTGGAGGCTGTCCCTCAGCTCTTTAGCTCAAGGCTAGCACTCTACCACTTGAGCCACAGCACCACTTCTGGCTTTTTTCTTTCTTTTTTTTTTTTTTGCTTATGTGGTGCTGAGGAATCTAACCCAGGGCCTCAGACATGCAAGGCAAGCGCTCTACCACTGAGCCACCTTCCCAGCCCCATGATTAACTTTTTCTAAAATTATTTTCTTTCTTGGCCTTTCACAGTTATGTGATTCTGGTTTTCTTCTTGGGCTTGCTGTGTCTGTTCTCTAAGATCTGATTCTACCCATTTACTTGAGAGACAGCACCATGCTCAAGCTCAACAACTGATGAAAAAAGTAAAAGACTAGTTGGAAACTTTCATTAAATTATCCCAATAATTCAAAGGAAAGTAATGTTTTAATCCATATGTACATCGCTTTCATGTAAAATAAAAGTGATTTTTGTGGTAGGAATTTTTCCTTATGGAAGAGATATGGTCATTGTAAAATATGGGAGGCAGGGAGTGGACACTAACAAAAAGCAGCATGGTCATGCTCAAGACTGTGCCAGGAGCTACTCAGGAGGCTAAGATCTTAGAATCTCAGTTTGAAGCCAGCTCCAGGAAGAAAAGTCTGTGAGACTCTTATCTCCAATTAACTTCAAAAGCCACAAGTCTAGTAGACCACTAACCTTGAGCACAAAACCTCAGTGACAGAACCCAGGCCCAGAGTTCAAGCCCCACGACAAAAAAAAAAGAAAGAAAGGAAGAAAGGAAGGAAGGAAGGAAGGAAGGAAGGAAGGAAGGAAGGAAGGAAGGAAGGAAGGAAGGAAGGAGGAAGGAAGGAAAGAAAGAAAGAAAGAAAGAAAGAAAGAAAGAAAGAAAAGAAAGAAAAAGAAAGAAAGAGAAAGAAAGAAAGAAAGAGAAAGAAAGAAAGAAAGAAAAAGAAACATGTTATCTGGGAGAATTCAACTATTACTTTTTGGGAGGGAAGACTTTTGCCGTATGGACACTCATTAAAGATTCCTGAAACTATATTTAACACAAGTTTGGTTTTTTTCCCCCAAATTATAATATAATATTGATTTCATTTTCAACTTTCCCCACAGTGGTAATGAGATATTTCTAGTGCCAACAGTCACACATTCAATTATGTGGAATCTCAGGTAATCTAATACTTGACATGAGTGGTTTTGAACACATAGATGTTACTTGCCATTACTAGTTCTCTTTTCTTTTCTTCTTTTAAATTTTTGGTTCTGATGTTTGGAATCAGTACTGTGCACTTAGTGGGCAGAGCTTGCTCTACCTCTTGAGCTTCATTTTTGAAACTGAGTCTCACATTTTTGCCCATCCAATCTAGACCTCAATCCTCACAATAGCTAGGATTAGCCCAGTGTTTTGCTATTTTTTGTGTTGAAATTGGGAATCTTGCTAACTTTTTTGCCTTAGTTGGCTTCAAACCCTAATCCTGCCAAACTACACTTTTCAACTATCTAGTGTTACAATTGACAAGCTAACGGTTCCAGTCTAATTCTCCTTTCTTGAAGTAAGCATAGGAGATAACAATTTTGCCCCTCCAGAACCAAGTATGTAATGTGACTTGTTTATCCAAAGACATATGAGTTGTGTGTGTCACTTTGGTGGAAACATTTAAGAGCTGGTGCAGGTTCTCCATGTTCTCTCTTCCCTTGTAATAGTAGTTGTGTTGACCTTAGCTGACTTTCAGTACTAAAAAAAATACTATATGGAATGCTGAGCCCAATTAAGGAAGATCGCTACCTGAAAACTCATGTAACCTCAGACTACTCATGAAAAATAAATCAATGACTTCAATCTTGTGGCTGTTTTATCACAAATAAGCTAATTTATTAAGAATGATGAAAATAGTCTTGCTGCTATCATTCTAATTAATTCTTGATACAGATTTGCCTCAGGTACTTAGTACTGGCCTAGAATACATAAGGCCCTGGATTCTATGGGCTGAAAGCAAACCAGTAACCTCAAGACTCATTTTATATTGACTGTTGATATTTTGGCAGACTTTACCAGGTTCAAAATATTAATAGTATAGACTAGTCACTGTGCTGGGCACTAGAAATTTAACTGAGAACAAAGCAAGTCCCTATCCTCATAAACTAAATATTATTGATAAGAGGAATGAGAAGATGAAAACAAATTTAATTATTCAGTGTTCTAAACACTCTATTTCCTGAAGATGATATGGAAAAAGTAAAAGTGGATGAGGAAATAGTAATCACATTAGGAATGAGATTAAAGAGTTAAATTTTGACAGGTTTATGTACTTAAGAGTTGAACTTAAGACACTTTTCAACCAAATGAGATTGATCAATGTTAATATTGAGCCAAAAATAGACATCATCATCAAAGAGTGAACTTCTTAGGTACATTACTGACATGAAAATTTTAAGGAAAGTTATATGTCAAATTTAATTATTAGGCATTTCAGATTTTTTCCTAGCTTTGACATTCTAGTGTAGGACAGTTATTAACAGTGATACTCGCTCTGTGTTGCACATTTGTGAACCATTAAAAAAAATGCCACTTTCAGCTGAAGTCTTCAGAAGAGCAAGATATTCTTTTTTCTTTAGGTACCTCATTTTCCTTACATTCTCCTTCCTTATGCTCTTTATCATTTTATGTCTGTATTGGGAATATTTTATTATGAATTTGTTGATTCTTAATTTGGGACATTCTTCCTTCTTGGGAAATTTTGAGATGTCAAATTTGATAAAATCTGAAATCATCCTCACAACATGAAGAGATTCCCACTGTGCTTTTATTTGAAGTGTTAGGGCCAACATGCATCTAAATATTTATTAATTAAATATAGTGCTTAAAGTTTCTTTAGTTTGATCCCATGCAAACTTTTTTTTCTGAGAATAGAATTATATTTACATTTGAATCACTTGGTACTAAGAATAAAATGCTAAGTAGACTGATTTGCAGGAATCAGAGAAACAAAGAAAAGAATAAAATTTAAGACAGGGAGTACTTAAAGATATGCTGTAAACATTTTTTCAGTGAACTGTAGTGACTCAGAATATGTCACATCAACGTATGCTACTTTGGAATATGGGATATTTGAACTAAAGGTAACCAAAATCCACAAGAAGAAAAGATTTTTTTTTTTTACTTACTCCTCAACTGCTTTGGAAGGTGTTTGTTAATTTCCTCCTTTGGAAAGAATTCCATTACCCATCTTCCTCACTATGACAGAACACCTGAGAAAACCAACCTAAGGAAGAAAAAGGCTGTTTGGACTCATTATTTTAGTTTCTGGGCATTTAGCCTGCATGCTGTGGGCTTGCAATGTAAAAGTACGCCATGGCAATGCAATTGTCTATTGGAAGAAGGGGATGGAATGCAGGAATAAAGCTGTTCACTCTTAGCATTGTGAAGCCAAGAGTGATAAAAGATGGAGCAAGGATCTCAATATTCCCTTCAAATGCCTGCCCCAGTGACCTACCACAGTCCCTGCTTCCAAAGTTTCCACAATCAGCAACACAGACTGGCAACTAGCTTTTAACACATAAGTCTTGAAGGACACTCCAGATCCAAACTACAACATTTATTCCTAGCAAAGAATGTATTGTACCCAGAAGAGATACTTCTAGAGACAGTTGTCATTGTGGGAGACTCTTCTTGATCACACGTTTTTGCCCTCCCTGAATTTCCCTCCTTTCCTTCAGAAGTTGCAAACTCCCTTTCCTTTCTAATCTGGCCAGCTCAGTATGATAATGTGCTCAGAGATCTAGCCACCTCTTCACATCTCATATTTTTGTAAAACTCCTCTGCCTAGGTATATGAATAGACTTTTTTTTCCTTGATAGTCTATCTGCATTGTTAGGCTAGAAAGAGAACAAGAAAAAATGGACTACATGCCGAATGCAAGAGAATTTCCCAGCCGATTTACTCATCAGAAAGCAGTGTACTCTAATATGAATCACCTTCCATCCAGCTGGATAATTACAGTCATAAAAAGCTAGAGCTGGAAATCCATCACATATGGTCTCCCTATTGAATTTCACTCACACACATAGAAAATCAATTTGCATTCAATTTGGACAGAGAATGCATAATAGTAAATACGCAATCAATACTACTCTTGAACACAGACTAATCAGTTGTTCTGTTATTTATTGACATCCCTCACTGCAAAACTATTTGCAGATGATAAGACCAAAGCTTTGAAAAGCTAAACAATTTGCAACTAGTAAGAGGCAGCTGCATGAAGATGATATAATCTGAAATATTCTCTTTGTGCCAAAACATAATTTTTGTTGTTGTTAATAGTGTACACAATAAGCACATGTACAAAAAGTGCAGACCAAAACCATCCTCCTTTATTCCAATCTTTCTCATCTCTGCCCTGCTCGTAAGTCATCATTGTCATCAAGGTTTAGGTTGTTATCCTCATGGCCCACACAGTCCATCGGGATTTCTTTTTCTAAGCCCGGAGCTCCGATCCTCACAGGCCTTTAAAGGTCTGCTCACACTCGGTCCTGCACCCCGGCTCCCAGGAGGCTTCCACCGTGTCCCCTCCCCCTTTGGAAACTTCTTGTTCCGAAGACAGCCAGGAAAACGCAGGGCCTAGGGGAACCAGTAAGGGGGAACCTTTCTGGGAAAGTATTTACTCCGCCTGTGCGGGCACCCCTCCGCTTTCTCTCTCTGAGCCCTTCCCCCAGCTCCAAAAAAGCTTCCTGGAAATGTCCTCGTTATCACTTCCCCTCGCCGGCTGGGGGCTGGGAGCTGGGAGCCGGGAGCTGGGAGCGGGCGGTCCCCTCCCCGGGCTGCTGGCCAGAGCTCAGGCTGCCCCGGGGCGTCGCTGGGGCGCAGTGCTGGGAGCGCCGAGCCCGGGCTGGCTGCAACGCCGCGGAGAGCACAGGTCTGGATCACCGCCCCCGCCGGCTCCTCTGCCCCCTGTGAAATGAGGGTCCTGGGTGGGCACTGCGGGGTGCTGCTGGCGTGCCTGGCCCTCATGCTTCCAGTCTCAGAGGCAAACTGTGAGTAATCGAAGGCACTCTGTCGACCTTCTCCCCTCTCCTCCTGAATCACCAAACCAACGACGTGCTCTAGTTGGCAGGATTTTCCATTTTCTTCTCTAGGCTGAACCTCCTAGAAAGTTCCCCTTCTATCCCCACAGCCACTGACCCACTGGAAGCAGCTGTGGGTCGAACAAGGCTGTGTAATGGTGGTAGGTCTGTTTTGAAAGTCCTGCGTTGTCTGCAGGACTGATGCAAGATCAGGGGTGACAGAAAGTATCAATGAAAGAGCTTGGCCATCTACCTTCGCACCCCACTCCTCCTCCCCGACCCAGAAGCAACCGAGATTCCCAGTTAGAAGATAAAGTATGAGCTCATTCCGGAATGTAAGTAGGGAAGCAAAGTCAGTCCCCCAACCTGCTGCCCCTGCCCCCTGCAACCAACATTCCTTTTGCAATTTCTGGACTTTGAGCTTGGTTTGCTTGTCCCGCATTGACAAATGAGCTGTTTCAGGATAACGTAGGTTTGCCGAGCAGTTAAGCAGATATCGTTTTCTAACCTCGGAATACAAATAGCTTAAATGTTATTTTGTAGTGAGGATCATTGTGTACCGAGGATTTTTCCCCCCCTGTAAAGTGGTGGCACGAATTCTTTGCACCTTATCTTTGCTTTTCCTGTCCTTTATGTTCCCACACCCAGATCAAGGCAATATACTGAGTTTCATCAGAAAAAAAAATGTATAAGGAGGATCAAAGCTTTGGGTACAAAAACTTAAATATGTACATGGGTTGAGAATGCTTTCATGTGTTGTATTCTCGAGAATTGGCACCAGGCAATAACTGAATTACAAACACTTGGGCTGTTTAAAACTCTAAACTTTTCAAAGACGACTTTTTTTCAGTTTACTAAAATTTTAAGTTTTTATTAATTACTGACCGGGATGAATGTGCTGTTTTCAAATTCTAATTTCAACGATAAAAAATTACTGGTTGAACTGACATTAAAGAGCTACAGTTACAAGTCTTCAACAATCAACCACTTACTACTAAGCCTATGCGCAACCACATGTCCTAACTTGCTATCTAGTTCATTAGGATCATGGATTATTTTCTGATAACTAGTATTTTTGGAGAAGTGAAAGAAGAAGCAGTTGCCATGCTCATAGTCAAAAGAATTTACTAGGCCTTTCTTTGTGAAGAGATTATTACAGTTTGACTGACTCTAAACAGAAGTAAAAATTACGTGGGACTGGGTATTGTATGTATACCTTATGTGTACATACATGTCTAGTATGTGAAGAATTGCATATGTTACATAAGACTGCTAGTGTGGGTGAATTCTGCAGGTATACCACGTAGAGAATACATGGCTCTATAACGGTCATTTATATTTTTGGTTGCTTAATTAAATTGAAAATCATCTCTAGTTTGCAAAAGAAGACATTTAGACACAGCTGAGATGCTTGGATGTGCAGATAATTTTGTTTTAGTTGTTTGGTTTGTTTTTGGGTTTTAGATTAGTGCTGGGGTTTGAACAGACTTGGCGTAGTATTCTACCACTGAGCTATATCCTCTAGCTCCCAAACTCTGTAAGATTTTAAATTTGAGATATAATTAGAGTATGCAAACTTTATTTATAGTACCTTGTGTTTATCCATAGAGAGGTAGTTGCTATTTCAAGAAAAAAATACCAATTATAGACTTATTTTTTGAAAGATGTTAGGAAACACATGTTTCATCTGCATTATAACAATAAGGCAGAATTGTTCAGATATATTAACTGGCATTCCAGACTTGCATATGATATGTAATATATGATATACTTATTTGTGTTAGAGAGAAGATTTGTGTGCATGTGTGTGTATGTTTTGTGTATTCGTTCTACTTATTTAATCATTCTCAAAGGGCTTTTGGTGAAAAGGGAAATGGGAGAGAGGATATCTACTTTAGTTTGGCTAATTTGGACTTATCTAGACTTCCCTTTTGGGTGAATGCAGTCTACCCTGCAAAATTATTGATCCATATTTTGTTGTTGTTCCCTTTTTCATCGTGTGTGTGTGTGTGTGTGTGTGTGTGTGTGTGTGTGTATGTGTGTGTGTGTGTGAAATCGCCTGGAGCTTGAACTCAGGTTCTGAGTGCTGTCCCTGAGCTTTCTGCTCAAGGGTAGTTCTCTACCACTTGAGCTACAGTTCCATTTTCAGCTTTTTGGTAGTTAATCAGAGTTAAAAATCTCATGGACTGTTTCTTCCTGGGCTGGCTTTGAACCATGATCCTCAAATCTCAGCCTCCTGATGCAGCTAGGATTACAGGCATGAACCACCGACACCTAGTTTCTTTTACATCTTCTAACTATCTTTTATTATTTATGTACCTGTACCTTCTTAAGTTTCCTTTACTTCAAAGCTCAAAATACTACACTGATATGGTCTTTTAAAGTTAAATCGCAGTTGAGATTTGTGCTGTAAGAGTTGCAGGCATAGCTGGGAGCCAATGGTTCATACCTGTAATTCTAGCTACTTGGGAAGTTGAGATCTGAGGATCATGGTCCAAAGGCAGACCCAGCAGGATAGTCCATGAGACTTATCTCCAGTTAACCATCAGAAAACAGGAAGTAGCACTGCGGCTCAAGTGGTAGAGCTCTATCCTTGAGCTGAAGAGTTGAGGGACAGTACCCAGGCCTAGAGTTCAAGCCCCACAACCGGAAAAAAAAAAAGAGTTGCAGGGAGTTTCTGATAATAAAAATAAATAAATAAACCCTGTACCTTATTCACTTACTGCTAATTCTGCGGTAAGGTACACAGTAATGCTCTTCATGATAGCTATTTTCTCTTCATGGAGTTTAATATCCTCTTTGTTGCTTCAGTGATCTATTTAAATATTGCACTGTCAAAATATTATGAGTAGCCTAATCAGTATTCTGTATCTATGATTAATAATGACAACTTCTTGCCACGTAGAGGAAAGAAGGAATGAGTCAGCTTTCTCGCACTTTGAAAGAATACTTGAGAAAATCAACTCAAAAGGGGAAGATTATTTTGTCTCATAGTTTCAGGCCCTTCTATCCAGGGTTGCTTGTTCTCATTGTTCCAAGGCAGATGATGAGAGAGGAGCTCAAGGTGACAGCCCTGGCACCCCAGAAGCAAAAGGACAAAAACTTCCTGTTATAACAAAGCACTCCTCCCAAACCAGTGAAGCAATGAATGTGCTAAGGGGTAAATCCAATTCTGGAGTGAGAGCCCTCATAATTAAAACACCTCCCCAAAGCTCTATACTTGAATGATGTCATCTTAGGGACCAAGTTCGCAGCATAGCTTTCATATTAAATGTGAACTATTATTCTCTACCCCTGAGCTCCAGAAACTCATGTCCATAGTACAATACAAAATGCTTCCAGTCCTCCTCTAAGAATTCCTGCAGTGGTACCAGTTCCAGTCCAAAGGCTCCTCTGAGGAAGTAAATTGTTACCTCAAGTTTCTGTAAAAATCAAAAGAATGAGTTATACCCTTCCAATCTGTAATATCACATGGCTATTCCTATTCTGAAAGGAAGGAAAAAGGACTGGGGATGTAGCTTAGGGATAGAGCACTTCCTTTGCATGGCCAAGGACTGGCTGTGTTCAGTTCATTTCATGGTAAAGAAAAACAAAAGTTTCCAAAAGGGAAGTATAAGAAAAAAAGCAAGGAGAAATCTAAAAGAAAAACTAACCCAGGGCAAACTTTAAATCCTGTAGTTCTATATCAGGCATCTAGGGCTCATGATGCCATGATGGACACTCTGCTCATATGGTCACTCTCTGAGGCCAGCTTGCTTACTGCCTGCAGATTCCCTCCTTCCATGTTTCTGATAGCTCTCAGGTCTTTGGGGACCCACTGTATTATTTTCATAGCTTCACATACCACTGCAAAAGGGGCCATTTGCAAGGAATCTGAACATGCTACATATAGCAGGCTTTAAAATCTTGGTAGAGGGGCTGGGGAGGTGGTTCAATGATAAAGTGCTTGCCTTGCATGCATGAGGTTCTGGGTTCAATTCTTCAGCACCACATAAACAGAAAAAACCAGAAGTAGCGCTGTGGCTCAAGTGGTAGAGTGCTACCCTTTAGCTGAAGAGCTCAGGGGCAGCGCCCAGGCCCAGAGTTCAAGCCCCATGTATGACAAAAATACAAAAACAAACAAACATGCCTGTAAAGTTAGTACACATGGATGATACTAATTTTGTTTTAAGCAGGATGTCAGCTGCAGTGGAGTCTGAATGTTTTGATGACTGAATTGGAGGAAATTAATCTTGTGAAAGTGACTTCCTGTGTGGTCTATGGGAGGAAGACACACAGGGATTCTGTCTTAAATCAAAGACTTACACTTGTACACCTTTGAGCCCAAGGGGATTTGAGTCTCAATGATTCCCAGGTGCCTTCAGGGAATTGGGAACTTGCAGCCTGATCTTTGCTGTTGGATATTGTGATTAGGAGGGTCAGTTATGCATACTTATTTGTATTATATTATTAGATGAATGTCTTCAGATGATATATATGGAAAGAAGGGCATATGCGTATTTTTTTTTCTTTTGGTTGGTTGTGGGGCTTGAACTCAGGGCCTGGGTTCTGTCTCTGTATACGTTATTAGTCAATAATTACAATATATGGAGTGTTACTATATCTACTCTCTCTCCAATCATTATTCCTATTGTCCAGGTACAGATTATTTAGATTCTCTTTATTTGTGTTAATGTCTTTACTAGCCACACCTACCTTTGCCTTCAATTTTATAAATATTTTGTTTTCTGGAAAGATTGATTCCTCTTTGCTTTTGCTCTTAATTCTTACCATACCACTGTGAAATTTCTTTCAATAGGTTAATTAGTCTGTACTTTTAAAATCTACTTCCCACAAAGTCTTGGGACATGTACAAAATATAGATTCATTCTTTGCCAAATATACAATGAATGGCCCCTTATTAATTCCAAACACAGTCCTCACTTCTAGCTGAAATCTCATGAGCAGAGTCTTTTACTATCTGCATTTCTCTGAGCATTCTTACCTGAGCTTTGTCTAGAATCTCCCTTGCTTACAATGTCCTAGAACTTTTCTAGCCTGTTTCTCCAAACAATTCCAAAAATCTCTGAGCTACATAAAAAATAGCCACAGAAAGGGCCCCATTCCTAATACCAGTTTTCTTGTTTTAGTAAGTTACCTACTACTGTGACAGAATACCTCCAAATATTAACTAAAGAAGAATGCTTTATTTTGGTTTATGCTTTGAAAGGTTTCAGTAAAAATTTTGAACCTGCACTGAAACAGTAGCACATCATGGTGAAAATGTGTCATACTGCAAAGTTGCTTAATCATGAAGGTCAAGAAACAATACAAGTGATCTTACCTCTATAACAAATCTTTCCTCCAATCTATGAACCTATGAGTCCATCATTGGTGAAGAGGCTAGAACCCTCATAATTTGATTACTTACTCCACTCTCATGTCATCATTCTTTTGTTTCTATAACTTTATGTCCAATTGTATCTTCTTAATAAGCCTACTGCTCATAATGGATTAGTGTCTACTTAATGGCCTTCTCCAATTTGGTCAGATGGCAAGTCCCTATGTATTTTTTTATGGGTTGGGAGTTTGAACTCACAGAGCCTGGATGCTGTCCTTGAGCTCTTTTGCTCTACCACTTTGAGCCACAGTGCCACTTCCAGTTTTTTGGTGGTTAATTGGAGATAGAAGTCTTACAGACTTTCCTGCCAGGCTGGCTTTGAACCATAATTCTTAAATCTCAGCCTCCTGAGTAGCTAGGATTACAGGCATGAGCTACCAGTGCCTGGCTAAGTCCATACTTTTTTTTTTTGTCAGTCATGGGGCTTGAACTCTGGGCCTGGGTGCTATCCTTCAGCTCTTCAGCTCAAGGCTAGCACTCTACCACTTGAGCTACAGCACTACTTCCAATTTTCTGGAAGGTTTATTGGAGGTAAGAGTCTCAAGGACTTTTCCTGCCCTGGCTGACTTTGAACCATGATCCTCAGATCTCAGCGTCCTGAGTAGCTAGGATTATGGGCGTGAGCCACCAGGGCCAGCGCTAAGTCCATACTTTAAACAAGGACAATCTCAGGAACTAAAGGGGTAGGAGTTGATTACCTTTTGAGGGGGATAAAGCTAAACCTATAACAGTTACAAAGCATCGATTTATGACATCTATTCTTCCCTTTCTGCCTAGATCTATGTGTTTTGACTTATAGATGAAAAAACACTATATATTAATATTGATGATATAGATAATACACCAAATTTTAAATCACAGTTTTGATAATATTCCATCCAAAAGGAGAGTAATTCAGCCCTCAATAATTGTTCAATTCATCATTCTGTGAGGTTAACTCTTAGTTTTAGAGTCTGAAATAAACCAACAGAAACTATGAAAATTATCCTATTGATATTTCTTTAGTTGTAGTACTAATTTCTTTGATACTGGGTGGATTATTATAAAGTACTGAATAAGTCTATCAATGATAATACTGAAACACACACAAGAAATGTCTGTAGATATTAATGCAAGTTGTTTCCTCTGTGATAGAAGAGTCCTGACTAATCAAACATCTACCATGTATTTGGTTAAAATTGCCATATTTCTATTCCAACCACTCAAAAACACAAGTCATACTGACTACTTGGGAGTTTTATTTTGGTGGTGTAAGCCTGATGAGTTTTAGTGAGGGAAAGTCTGTGTTGTGATTTTGGGTGTAGCCATTATTCTTACAATATTCTGAGGTTGTATCTCTAAAAGAGAGGGGTTGGCAGTGCTGTGTTTGAACTCATTCTTGTTTGGTTTTCTTGTCCAGCAGGTACTGAACCAGTGTAGCCATGGCTCTACCCCTGATTTTCTGTTGATTGTTTTGGATATGGAGTCTAGCAGAGTTTTCTGCCTGGGATAGCTTTGAATTAAGTTCCTCCAGATCTCAGCCTCCTGAGTAGCTAGGATTGTAAGCATAATCATTTATCTATGGCTGTATTTTATGTGGACATTATATGATTAAAAAATAAATTCTAACTTTGCTAAACCACTGAGATTTGGAAATATGGATTAACTTGGAGATGTGGGGATTAGTGTGCTATCATATTAGAATCTATTTTATTCTAGTAAATGATGACAAAATTAAAACTAATGCCTATAACATGTTCTTTGGTAATGTTTAAAATTGGGGGGGATCAAACAAAAGCAAAATCATAGGTAATAATGTAAAGTTCGAGAATTTTGTGTAAATCTCTTACATCTTATACTTATACCATTTGGTCCACATGGTTTACAATAGAACAATCAATAAGATACATTTAATTGACTTTTCCTGGAAGTAGAAATATACTTCTACTTAGAGTTGAAAGAACACTAACTGAAATATATAGAGAAGTTTGTCAGTATGGTCTATTACAAACACTATTCATCTATGATTAGAATAAATAGTTCTTTCTCTATGGAAAGCATAAACACTTATATCTATTAACCTTTGCTAATAGATAATCTATTACCTATTAACCTTTGGTAATGAGTATATTTACCTTGTGCAGAGTGGAATGGTTTAACTATGTGAATAAAATATATGGTGCAATGATAATTAGCTATGCCTACCAAGTATTTTTTGGGAAGTTAGTATTATTACAACATATTTTTGCAGGACTGTCAGTAAGGGAGGTTAGGTTTCCATTGATGCAATAAAATACCTGAAGCAATTAACTTATAAGGAACAAACATTTATTTTGGCTAATTGTTTGGGAAGTTCTAGCCCAAGATCAAATCTGTGTTGTGCTTCTGGCATGGGCAGTATATCACATAAAAAGTGTATAAAAACAAATCACTCACCCTACAAGCCAGGAAGCAGATGAGAGATGATAGATCAGGATGCCATAATTTTTCCTGCGGGCATGCTCTCAATGAACTATGCCAGTAATTCCTTGAAGGCCTTACTTCTTTAAGGTCTACAGCATCTCCAATAGCAACATCCGGGAGACCAAGGCTTTAATATGAGGGTTTTTGCACAAACTGCCTATATTCAAACCATATGTGGTTACTATTGCAATGTGATGTGGTAGATGGGGCCTTTGGCTAACATTTGGAGTGGGGAAAGTTCCTGTTGGAAGGCTGTTGACCAGTGTACCATCAAGTAGACTAAATCGTGGTCAACTATTACCCAGGACAATGGTGGAACAGAAGAGTTGGCAAAATACTCAGATATTGTCCATGGACAGTATTATGGACCCTTATTAGTTGAGAAGGGGAAAAATGTAGGAAAGCTTCTTCTATAACTTCATTGAGCTGAAAATTACATGTGCCCTTCCCTTGAAGTCTATCGTGCTTGTTAAATAATTTGGTGTGGTGAAGCCAGATGAACATGTCACAACTTAGTTTGTTGACTATATAGCCTGATGCCCGTTCCCTTGGAGGCGCTAACAAAAGAATTGATGGGGGAAGGCTGCTGGAATCTTAGGACATTAATTCAAAATAGGAAGATGTAAACAAGGCCAAAAAAATCAATGTTCCAAATATTGATATTAGGGTGCCCAGCAGAAGGAGAAACCATTTAAGGCTCTTCCAGAACTATTCTAGAGATGACAACTCTTTCAGAAGCCTGTTTTTTGGTTTATTTGTTTCTTTTTTTCAGGTGAGGTGCTTGGTCTAGTTGACTTTTTTGTCATCTTGGAATATGTCATATTTGTTAACATAGAAGCAGCTATCAGGACAACTATTACATTATCTGCTGTGAGCATGTCCAGGGCTCCGAGGTTTTGAAGGACAACTTCTGCCGAGGAATTGATTTGGTCTTGTAAAGGAAACAGAGCCTTGGCTGTTCCCTGGAGCTTACTTCCTTTGAGCAATTAGAATGCATCTGCGATGCTGAAACAGTTTCTACCACTCCCAAACAAATTCACCTCTAATTCCCAAGGCAATACTAAGTAGAGTGAGACCAACTAGGCATTTCAATCTTGATATTGGGATACAAAAAAAATGGGCAAGTCACAAAAAAGGAAGCAGAGATGTCTCTCACAATCAGGAAAAGAGGAAACAAGTGTGTCAACAAATAGATTCTTAATCATTGAAGGAGAAGTGTTAATTACTATTTTTTCCCCATGGAAGAAAGGGATTTCTTGGCCATGGGAAATGAGGAAGAAAATTTAATAGTAATTTTAACTCAGAGAGCAATGATATCCCAGTTGCCAGAGCAATTGATGAAGAGTAGTTGCTGACCCCAAAGTCATTCCCACTGGAGGACATAGTGTTGATTATGCAGGAGATGTGGCAATGGACCATCATTTCTAGTTCATAGACAAGGGTAAGTTGAAGCATAGCCTATTGCCAGTTACCTATCCCAGAAACCAGATACAACATAAGTGTCATAACGGACCTTGTTTAAGAGTATGAAAGACCTTACGTCGTGATAGGGGAATCATTCAACATTAAGGAATATTGTATATTGATGATGAATTGGACACCATTAAGTCCTTCCTTCAGTTTTGTTTGATTTCAGGCACAGAAAGGAAAGGGTGATTTGCTACCTTGTCTAATTACAGAAGAGATGGACCTGCGGATCCGTTAGTATAAGGATTTAGGGTTTTAGCTTAGGGAACTTTAGTCTAAATTTCTCATGATAATGCATTAAGCCCCTTTGATACAATTCCTTGCTAAAGATTGGGACCAGATTCAAGCTCAAATCCAAGTTCAGAGTCACTGTGGAGAGAGATTAGAGCACAACTCCACGCCAATGCTAGAATAGCCACCTATGTTGTGTCTGAATGAGACCCACAGAGATCCAACAAGGGCATTAAATGGTGCTCTGTTTAGGAAAGAATAGCATGCTCTACTAGATGGAGCAAAAGATGTTTAAAAACAAAGGCATATATGAATAAACCAAAGGACAGGAGGCCCATTCATGGTTTATGAAGTCTGGTTGCTAAGAATGGAATACGAAACACAATTTAATCCCTTGGGGTGTAAGCATAGATGGACAAAGCTGTAGATAAGAAGCAAAATTATACTGGAGTTTAAGAAAAATATAATACAGCCTTTTTACATTTCATTTATCTGTGGTGAAAGTTAAGGACTATGTTTCAAAGAACAGCTTGAAGTCTCTGGCTGACTCTTAGATCCAGGAAGTTGTATGTTTGTCCTCTCCAGGATTTGGCACTGGCAAGTATAGTTTGACCCAAGGTAAATAAACCCAGCTGAGTAGGTAACAGTTGCTGGGGTGTTCAAAGTTACCGAATGTGCCCTCTCTCACATAGGTCGTAGTTCCAAGTATTTGACCCTGTGTAACTTTGACAAAGATCACATCTCTAAGCTCAACTAGAGATTTGTTGGTGTAAGGATTTGGTGGTGGTTACCTGATTGTTGAATTGCTGGTTGTACCTGTCCTGATGAAATGGTATGTGAAACTCAGGTCTATGTCAAGCTTTCCTAGAATAGTTTAAGGTATCTGCAGAATTTTTAAAACTTTTTTTAAAAAATATTTCCACATTATATAGACCTTAAGGTTGAGTATATCAGAGTAAACCATTATCCTGAGCAGTTGGACCACTGACCTTAGGTGTAAAGGTAGGCAATTTGTCTCTCTTTAGGATTTATTTTGGAGCCAAAATCTAGGTACCATTTCTTTGAGGAATCATTTAGCCTTTCCCAGAGTTTTTGCAGTAAAGATCAGGAAGGCTTTGACCTTTCCCGGAGGGTGCCAATAGAAAAAATATATTCATATCTGTGGTAAGTTGGGTCCCAAGTAAAATCCAATTGTCAGTCTTC
Source organism: Dipodomys spectabilis (assembly GCF_019054845.1). Taxonomy (NCBI): domain Eukaryota; kingdom Metazoa; phylum Chordata; class Mammalia; order Rodentia; family Heteromyidae; genus Dipodomys; species Dipodomys spectabilis. The sequence continues at coordinate 20,257,251 of NW_024870709.1, read as the reverse complement.
TCTAGGAAAGATTCCTCTTCTCAATACAGGTTGTAATAGGGAAAAATTTTAGAAGACTGTCCTATAGTATTAGTGTCAAATAAAGATACAAGTCGACTGTTTGATGGATCTTTGATACACTGTCCAGAGATGAATCTTCCAGTTAATTTTAAGAAGGCAGCTGAGCCCCCATGACAGACACCATTCATGCCCTCCATAATACTCCCTTGCAGCTACTGAGGAAGTAAGAGGGGCTTGTCCCTCTCTAGACACTCAGTGGGATTCATAAGTGAACCTTGTTTTCAAGCCCGATCATATTCCTGATCATTAAAGGCAAATCCAGACTAGAGAGGAAAAGTGCCATTTACTTGTTCCTAGATTTAGGAATGAGCCGCTATTGTGTCAGGTCTGTTGGATGTCAAGTTTCCCTCTATTATCTGAGTTTCCTCTTGGATATCATGGATATTAGATAACTGATGCTTCTTTAGGATCTTGGATGTCCTGAAGTAAATCCAAAATTTTGGGGCCACAAGGGCATTTAACAGTGATGAAGCCATATTATGGTTAGTGTAAGCATAAACCTTTCTATGTCTTTCCAATTTTGAGAGCCTGAGTAATGCCTTTGGGTCAGAAGTTCCTGATAAAAGTCCCAATCCTGGCCGGTTGCCGGTGGCTCACGCCTGTAATCCTAGCTACGTAGGAGGCTGAGATCTGAGGATCACAGTTCATAGCTAGCTCGGGCAGCAAAATCCGTGAGACTCTTATCTCCAATAAACTGCTAGGAAACCAGAAGTGGCATTGTGGCTCAAGCTGTAGAGCACTTGCCTTGATCTGAAGAGTACAGGGACAGTGCCCATGTCCAGATTTCAAGCTCCACAACCAATAATAATAATAATAATGAAGATCCCAATCCTATAGTTTGATCAGCATCAACCACTGTTATCCTGCAATTTTCCTTGACCTTTTATGATGCTACTCCTATCAGATTAAATCTGGGTTTTGCAAAGGTTTGTCCTTTAGGTCTGGTTTGCTGCAGTGCACATTTTTTTTTTTTTACACAGTTTTACACAGGAGTGAGTTGGTACAACTTCATTTGGTAGAGAGCAGTAGAGTGGCTAGATTTAGCTTCTGATATACCTGGAGTGTCCAACTGTAGTGTCTGATAGTTTACATGGAATCATTCACTAATAACCCTTGGCTATAAAGAGGTTAAGTTTCTAACGTTTGTTCCAAAGTTAACCTTTAAGGCAATGGCACAATAATCTTTAAGCATCTAGGGAATTTTGTACCACTAATTCTAGTTGTTATCAAAAGTAAGCCATGGAACAAGGGATTTCACTCCTACACAATTTTGGGGTAAATATATACAATCCAATTCCTTATTGTTTATCATCATCATCATCTTCATTTGCAACCAATAAGCAGACACAATTTTTGGCCTGGCAGTTGGGGCAGGGACAGAGTTCAAAAGTCCCTTTAATTTAAAAATATTGTATTGGGTCTCATAGTAGGAGAACTTGTTTCCCCTTATCTCTGCAACTTGCTAAGGAAGCTTGGGTATAACTCTGAAGTTTGGAATTATCAAGCCCAGAAACATTTTTAATTATATCTTTGTTGGGAATGTTGAAAATTTTAAGATCTCTTTCCTTGAACTTGATTTTGCCTAAAGTCTTTATGTAACCCACATAGCAGACTTGCTGTCTAATGATTTCATCTTCCATGGTTACCAAACAGTTTATAATTGAAATAATATTACCTGGGAGGTCTGCTTTCTGTTTTTGTTTTTGTTTTCCTGCTTTGTGTGGGGTGGTGGGGCGAGGAAGTAACAAGCAATGATGTCATTAGCTCTTGAAAACTCCCACTATTTAGTTTAGGTCCATAAATTCCATTGCCAAGTCATTACCAAAGATGTGGGGACTGTTTCAAAATCTTTGGGGAAAAGATGGTCCAAGTTAGTTGCAGGGTGACTTTAGAATCAGCTCCATCCTTTAGAAGCAAATGAAGATTGTAGATTCAGAGGTAAAGCTTATAAAACATAGCATTCTCTAAATATGGAACGTAAACAAGTTGGAATTAGTTGACATTTGGGTAAGGATTTTATAGGATAAGGCAGGACAGGATAGAGGATGACAGATTCATTTACAACACAAAGATCTTGTACACACTGTGCCTCTTAATTGTGTGTGAATGTGTGTGTGTATGTGTATGTGTGTGTGTGTGTGTATGTGTGTCAGTGCTCCTGCTTGAAATTATGGCCTAGGTAGTGTCCTTGAGCTTTTTTTCCCCCTTAAGGCTAGTGCTGTATCACTTAAGTCACAGCTCCACTTCCAGCTTTTTTTGGTGGTTAATTGGAGATAAGAGTTTCATAGACTGGGCTGGCTTTGAATTGGGATCTTAATTCAAAGCAGCTGGATCACAGGCATGAGCTTTGTAAGTCTTAATTTTATAAGGATTAGGACATTAGAACATAAGACATTTCAGACCATAATATTAATTTAGACTTCCACTTTTAAACTAGAGTTCTCCATTCTTCAGTATGTACTGAGGCTAAGCAACATTATACAAATGTATCCAAATCTTTCTTTCAAAAGTTTCTATTGATAGTTGTATCCAATCATTGAGAATTCATCCCATGCCAGTGTCTCTGTAAGAGACAAAGCAAAGGGCAGGAAGCCATTAGAGTGGACTGACACTTTCTTGTTGGAATAAACCTGAAATCAAATAAAGGAGAGTCTGGAACCCTGATTCCACATCATTCTTGCTAGTTCTTGTTATTGTGGGGGAACAATGCCTGATGATCCTGCCAGATCTACCAATCCAGAGTCCATATTCTGATCCAGTGGTTGCTTCTCTAGGGTGCCAAATCCTCCTTTGATGATGTCCATTATCACTTTGGAGTGAATTCCCCTGGATTTACCATCTATCTTTATCCACAATATCCTAAAGTCTCAGAATATCCCTTGGAAATGGATCTCTGCCAGATGAATTTGGCCTTTGAGAACCTTACAACTGGTCTTTGGTAGCCTTGGATCCCTTGGAATTTACAGTAAGGTCCGTGTCAAACTAACTAGGGTGGTGCCACAATTTTTTTTGTTGGTCTTGGGGTTTGAACTCTGGACCTGTGTGCTGTCCCTCAGCTCTTCAGCTCAAGGCTAGTGCTCTACCACTCGAGCCATAGTGCCATTTCCAGTTTTCTGTGGTTTATTAGAGATAGGAGTCTCACAAACTTTTCTGCCCAGGCTGGCTTTGAACCACAATCCTCAGATATCAGCTTCCTGAGTAACTAGGATTATAGGTGTGATCCACCAGCACCCAATGACAAGCCCATAAGAGGAAATCATTGTCCCTTGTATCTTTTAACAGGAAATAAAATGAGAAAAAATTTCAAATGTCTAGTTCAAATCAGGAATTGCCCTGCAGAGAAATTTATGATTGCTGCACAGCAAAAATAATCACACAGCTCCCTCCTTACCACCATGGAAACAGTAGCAAAGTAAGTATGAGATGAATTGGCAGATACAAAGTCAAGGCAGATTGAGGTCTAGAAAAGGCCTAGAGGAAGTCAAGAAACAAACAAGTTCAAAATTTAACAGTAAACCTAACATGGAAGCTTCAGAAGACTGGCATGGATGGATTTGCATTGTTGCATGGAGATTGAATTGAGGAAGTTGGAAAGGCCTAACCTTAATATCCCAGCGACATGACCCCTTATTGTATTATGGAAATCTAATTGCAAAAAACATAAAATAATGTGACAGTTTATTCTTGATATAGAGGGAGAGAGAGGGGAGAGTAGAAAGAGGAGAGGGGAGAGAGGACAAAGTGTCAGCACAAGGCTGGTAAAGCAGGACAGCTGGGACTGGTTTCTAAGAAAGGCAGTCACCTCTCCAGATTGGATAACTCCACAAGCATGTCCTGCTGTGGTCGTCTGAGGTGTAAACAGTGGTCTTGCTAAAGAGAAATTTCAAGGTGAGTGCGCAAAAGTGTCTTAAGTATTGTTTATGGGAAGAAATGGAAAGGTGAGATTATTGAAGGAAAGCAGGAAGAAGACAGCCCAACCAAACAACCAAATCTCTGACCTCTGGGTATTTGGCACTATTATGGGCAAGGTTTAATGATTGTCCCACAGAATTATGAAGATTTTTGAAAAATGGGAAGACATTTCCAAGAACTAAGGAACAAGGAATGGTTAACCTAACAAGGTGTCTTCAGAACCTAGGATGGTGACTTGAGGAGACATGTATGTATGAAACAGTAATTATAATAAATGCATTGGATGAGGCTTCTGCCTAATGTTTGCTTCCTGTTTGGGGGACTATTGGCCAAGTAGATGTCAGTCATTGCAACAGAGTAATGATGATGCAGGATGCCACACAAAATATATTCAAACATGACGCAACACTAACTCTTCAATTTCTTTTGCTTGATTGTTCCTTTTATGTCTACCCTATCTCAGCTTTATCTCCAAAATCTGAAGTTAATTTGCATAGCTGGATAGGGTAACTTAATCCTTGCTACTTGGGAGGCAGAGATCAGGACAAGACCAGCTGGAGAAAATGTTCATGCTACTCCATCTTCACCAATGGCTATGTGTGGTGATGTACACCTGCCAGTCAGTTATGTGGAGAAGCACTAATAGGAGGATTGATTTGTAGGACAGCAGGGGCTTAAAGCAAGACCCTATCTCAAAAACTAACAAATATAGAAAGGGCTGGTTAAGTAGCTCAACAAGTAGAGTACATGCCTATAACGTGGGGAGACAGAAAGGACAATGATACATTTCTCAAAGAAGCCCCACTGGGGGATTGGGAGAAATGACTTCTGAATATTCACAATTTAATCACAATTCTACAAAACACTATATCATAATTCAGCTGTGTTCTGTACTAAGGATGCCCATTGAATTTATTTTCTCACAGTTCTGTAGGATGTAAAGTACAAGATGAAGTGCTTCAGGAGAGCGCTCTCTTTCTGCTGTACTGATGACTCTCTTCTCACTGCGTTCTCACTTGGCTTTCCTTGGTATAGCATCTGAAGAGAGAAAGAACCCTCATCAGAATCACAGGACATCTATTATTAAACAAACAAACAAACAAAAAAACAACTACACTGATCCTTCTTTATAATCAAATGTAGCATCAATTACTTCTTGAAAGGACTAATCTCCAACTGTAGAAGCCAAATTGTCTTTTCAATGGCGAATTATGAGATGCTGGTAAAAAAAGTGTTCAATTATAGACATTTACTCAATGATATAACAATATTCTAAAACTCTCACTTCTACATGACCATTTTAAGACAAACTAAGGAATATGCTAAGATGCAAAGGGGCTCTTGGTTTTGGCAGCGTTAGGCATTGAACACAGGACCTTACACTCATTAAGTGCAGGCCCTACCACTGAGCAACACCGAATGTGGCTTAGTGGTAGAGTGCTTGACTAGCATGGGTTCAATTCCTCAGTACCACATAAACAGAAAAGGGCAGAAGTGGCACTGTGGCTCAAGTGGTAGAGCACTAGCCTCGAACACAGAGACGCTCAGGGACAGAGCCCAGGCCCTGAGTTCAAGACCCAAGACTGACAAAAAAAAAGATTCACAGTTCCTTTAAGCCATTAAACATATTTCAGACTTGCTTATTTAAGATATCTGAGAGGAATATGGCAGAATGAGGCCAATTTTTCACTCTTACCTTTAATTTCTCAGAACAATTTGCCCATTGCTTTTGGAGACATGAATACTGACACAAGCCAGTGAACTAATAATACTGATGCCATCCAAATAAAATAGACCAAATAGAACAGAACCAATACATTTCCTGTGTATTACCTTTTTCGTACATGACATCAAAATCACATGGTGTTTTTGGTGTCCAAGTGGGTAGGAGAAAAAGAAGACAAGGAAAACAACTGTGTAACCATCTTACAACAGTAATGAAAGAGACTTTCTATTGAAACCTCATAGAATATAATCAGTTTGCAACTTCCCAATCAAGAGAAGAAAAGAGGATTAGAGACGATTTCTTTTTCATACCTTGCCAAATTCTGAGTGCCTTCACATGAACTATCTTCATTTATCACTCACCAGAAGAAACAAACTAAGTAAAAGAAATTGCCAATGTAATTTTTCTGCCTGTTCTGTCTTTTGAGTGGAAATATTTGTCATTCTGGAGTGAATATCTAATATGTCTTGCTCTTTGTATCCATGGCTAAATCAAAGGTTTAATCATGTGGAGAAAATTGGCAGGATGAAAGTTATAATTAAATTTTGGAGTAAGTAACTGTTTGTTTTGGCTAAACAGTTTAGGCATTGTGCCTTTGCTCATTCATTCATTTAACCCAAAATGGGGGGTCACTTACTGGTCATAGTTTTAATGTCACCAAGTAGCTGTTCTACTTCTGAATAAATACAAGACCACACTTCTCTCAGCCAAATGTTTTAAAAGCCACCTTGACATTCCTACTTCTTTTCCTTTCTTTTTCTTCTCACACATAAATCCTTACCTAGATCTATCTTATCATCTTTGACTTGTGTTTGTGTGTGAGTGCATGTGTCTGTGTGCATGTGGAAAAGAAACAGCTACTCAATAGCATATTCTTAGTATGAAACAAAATATAAAATTTAGAGTAATGAAAGTGCGATAGTTTTCATTTACTAAAAATCAAACTCAAAAAATTGAAGCCCAATGTCTTATTCTGAAGGCTAATACCATGTTTTCTGAAAATTAGTACATATTATTTAAGATGATGAATGCATAAATGCCTATCTTACACTCTGTTATTTGTAATTTTTGCAACATTCTTCTTCTTAAATGCTCTCCATATCTGCCAAACAGAAATTTTGTGTAGTGCTGGGAGATAGTGCCTTATGCTATAATCCCAGCTACTCAGGTGACAGATCTGAAGATCATGGTTAAAAGTCAGCCTGTAAAGGAAATTCTGTGAAATTCTTTTCTCCAATTAGCCACCAAAATGCAGGAAATAGAGCTGTGGTTCATGTGGTAGAATTCTAATCTTAAGCACAAAATCTCAGAAACAGTGCCCAATGCCTTTGGATGAGCCCAATAAGTAAGTAAGTAAAATAAAATAAAATGGTGTGGTAGAAATATCCATAGAAAAAAATGGAAATATTTTGTAGCTCATTAATTTGTGATTTTTTTTTATCAGTCTTGGGCTTGAACTCTGGGCCTGGCTGCTATCCCTCAGTTCTTCAGCTCAAGGCGAGCACTCTACCACTTGAGCCACAGCACCACTTCTGGTTTTCTGGTGGTTTATTGGAGATAAGAGTCTCATGGACTTTCCTGCCCTGGCTGGCTTTGAACTCCAATCCTCAGATCTCAGCCTCCTATTACAGGCATGAGCCACGGGCACCCGGCTAATATATGATTATTATAAAGAAAATATTTTCTACCTAGACATAGGTTTTTCCACCACACCAGTTTTAAATATCATATATCCATATGCAGAAAACTATTTTAACTTCTATTATTTTATATATATATATATATATATAAATGTATTTTAGCTAAGTGCTAGTGGCTTATGCTTGTAATTCTAGCTACTCAGGATGCTGAGATATGAGGATCTTGGTTTGAAGCCATTCCAGAGACTCTTTACTCCAATTAGCTACAAGAAAACCAGAAATGGTGCTATGGCTCAAAATGGTAGAGCCCTAACCTTGCGCAAAAGAGCTCAGGGACAGTGCCGGGGTAAGAGTTCAAGCCCCATGGCCAACAACAAAAGTTTTTTGAGGGAAAGGGAAATGTTTATTCATACAACCTTATTTTTTCCCCCTTCAGTTTTGTCAAAGCAGCGTGCATCACAAGTCCTGGTTAGGAAACGCCGTGCAAATTCTTTACTTGAAGAAACCAAAGAGGGTAATCTTGAAAGAGAATGCATCGAGGAACTGTGCAATAAAGAAGAAGCCAGAGAGGTATTTGAGAATAACCCAGAAACGGTAAGAATTCACGGAAAACTATTAAGTCCTCATACGTCCACATGAATACAGCCTGAATACTTCCAGTTGAGTTTTTGTGCTCTATCCTGAAGATACTGCTTTTGTATATCACAATCCTCATGTACACCAGTTCTATTTTTGGGGAAAATATTGTGGAAGGAAAGTAGACTTCATTAGGAAGTCTACTGCCAATAATAATGTGTCATGACCTAACTATAATTCACTTATACTTCATTATTAGTATGTACTAATGACTTAATGGCTTTCAAATATTTTTTTCTAACAAAATATGATAATATTCAGTACAGAAGATAAAATGTCCCAAGTATACTGTATGTGTATGTGTTGTTATCACCATGGTTCCTTAAATCTCTGTATTCTCTTTTCCCTTTTCTGTCTTTCCTTCTTTTTCTGTCTTCCTTTTCCTCTTTCTTTCTTTCTTTCCTTCTTTGTTTCTTTCTTTCTTTCTTTCTTTCTTTCTTTCTTTCTTTCTTTCTTTCTTTCTTTCTTTCTTTCTTCCTTCCTTCCTTCCTTCCTTCCTTCCTTCCTTCCTTCCTTCCTTTCTTTCTTTCTTTCTTTCTTTCTTTCTTTCTTTCTTTCTTTCTTTCTTTCTTTCTTTCTTTCTTTCTTTCTTTCTTTCTTTCCTTCCTTCCTTCCCATCCTTCCTCTCTTCCTTCTTTTTTCCCTCCCTTCCTTCCTCACTTCCTCATGCTCTTCTTTCCTTTCCTATTTTTCATTTTCTTCATGTCATGAGTATTGTGATTACAAGTATGTAATGCTAGCCATTTATGTTTATTTATTTATCCAACAGTACAAGAGTCTGAGTTATGGACTTGGTGCCTGCTAAGCTGGTGCTTTGCCAGGCTCAGTCATATCTCTGGCTCTTCTTTTGGCTAGCTATTTTTGGACACAAAGTCTAGTGAGCTTTTCTTCCTGGGATGGACCTGAACCCCAGTCCTTCATATCTCAACTTGCTGAATAGCTAGAATTATGGACATGAGCTGCCTGCACATGGCTGCCCCAATTTATCTTTAAATGGGCTCTAAAATATTTAATCTAAAGCATGTATTAGAATGTAGTATTGAGTGTACTTTGATAAACCTTGAGAGGTTTCCTGAACAAACTTTATTGTCACTAGTCATCTTCACTTAGGAAAAAAGGGTAGTACATGCAGACAAAAAATTTGTATGTTCTGCAGAATTAAGAAGATTGAAGGACAGGCTGGAAGGGGAAGGATGGGTAAGAATTTTGAAAAGGTTGGCATCGATCAAGATATATTGTACTCCTAAACTGCTTTGCTAAATGGCAACTGCTTTGTACAACTACTTTAATAATAAAAAATAAAGTAAGCATGACTGAAAAAAATTTTGCTAGTCTATAAGATATATAATCATAAATACCTTTAAATGTCATGCAAAACATAGGATCTTATCATTGATCCTGTTATTTTTAGGAGAGGATATGATTTGGTATTTTCAGTGGGTAGCAGCATATAAACAGTACCTCCAAGAAGTAGTGTGAGGGTGACTCTGAGAGTTCAGATCTGATAACCTATAGGGTCACTTCAGAAAGTTTTCCTGAGATAAACTATATAACTTAGAGTTAGAAATGAAGAAAATATAGACAAAGTATGTCCCATACTTCTGCCATAGCTCTCAGTACCATGCGGACAGATGAGCAGAAGTCATTAGTCTGTAGGTAGAGTTTGTCCAAGAGTATAGCAACTTGTGTCTCTGAGTCTTCTCTCTTTTACCTCTACATATTCTAATGAGCTCAAAGTGATTGTCACTAAGTACTCAAAAATTAATTTTTAATCTCTCTAGTATAAGATAAAAATGTTTCTCCCTCTGCTTTGTTACTTTTACAGATAAGGAGCTGACAGATGAAAATTATTTAGTTTCACACAGTAGTGTAGACTATTCTTACAATTAGGTAGCATATATGTTACATGTTTTACATTTATGTAACAACCAGGAATATGAGTGCCCTGTATATATTATAAATTTCCATAGTATGAAAGAAGTAAAATAGTATATATTCACAGATATTTTTATTATAGGATTTTAATATATAGAAATATAGATAGATATTTTAAATAGAGAATATATATTCTTTATATATAAAAATTAATATAATTAAAAATTTAAATATATACCAAAGTGAAAGATAATATAATAAACTCCAATAAACACACTTCAATATGACATCTTTTTTGTTCTGTTTTAATTATATTTTTTATTATCTTCAAGTAATTGTACAAAGGGGTTACCATTCAGCAAATCAGTTCATTAATACTTAAAGGCATTTTGATAGTTTTCCTCCTTTCATCATTCTCTTCCATCCCTCCCAGCCCAACTCCTCCATTTAATTATCCTAGTTATCAGTGTTTTCAACAATATGTTATTTTTATTTTGCCAACCTCTTCATCTTAATTTTTGTTTTGTTTTTATGGAATGTTTTAAGGTATGTTTGAATGCCTAAATGTCATATTATTATTATAGCTCCTATAAATACTTGAATACACATCTCTAACTGTAGATATATTCTTATATCTCACTTATTTAGTAGCAAAGGAAAGTGAGGTAGGAATTCAAGTGAGAAGAAAAACATGGTGGAGAAGGAAAATACATTAATACACATCCTCATTGTCACTGATTGTTACATTGACACAAGAAAAAGAGATAGCAGAGACATCAAGAGGAATATAGAAAAATAAAGAAAAAATAATTTATTATTTATCATTTTCTAGTTTATCTCAAACACTCTTGTCTATATCCTTATTACCCTTTGTCTTATTCCTTCCATTCACCTTACTACTTACCTCCTCTCTATCTTTAATCTGTTCCTTTCACCAACATATCATGACTCTGAACTCTGCTGCTTATGGTTCTTGATTTTCTTCTGGAGAAAAAAAAACCCACTATTGTCTGAATTATTCAGTATGACATTTCTGTCCTTACAAAAAAGTGCATATATGTTGCATAGGAGTGGGGATTTTGTTGTGGAAAAAGGTATGTTCTATATTTAGTAAACTGGATTACTGAGTAAGTTTTTGTGCAGAAATACTGGTTTTGCAGGAGTTGTTGTGGTGCTAACAATGCCACATATTACATATTATGACTAGAGCAAGTATGATTCTGTTGAACAATGGGAAAATTGCTGTCAATTCTGTTATTTTTTGTCTTTTTTTAAATGCATTTTGTAGAGAAAATTCTTGATTCAGAAACTGTTTATATATAACCAACTATAGTAATATATTACATGAGTATCACATACTAAAAGTATTTATAAGTATATAAGTCATCATGATATAAAATGTGTCAAATGGGTATCTAGTTACTGTGATAAACTGACGGCATATATCATTCTATTGTAACTCTATGATAAAATTCAGGTTTGCTAATATATATTTTTTATTTACTCTCTAGGATTATTTTTATCCAAAATACTTAGGTAAGTTTTAAGGATCTGAATCAGGTGATCTTTTGAGTTTAACTGAATTGATACATCCTATCCAATAAAACTTTACTGATCATGGGCATGAAATCTTTGCAGTTTTCATTTAAAGAAATGGACACATTTGGAATGGTTCTTAATCACATAGCATTTTCCCTTTATTTTTTGTCATTCTCATGTATCTCCTATAAAATGTCTTTGTGTTGATGCCCAGCTATCTCTAGGTACCCAAAATATCCTCTATAAATATGAATTTTCATGAGTTATTTCTCAGTGAAAAGGAACATCTCTAAAGTCTCCAGATATGATGATGTAAGCAGTTATCATCTAAATATCTGTAGAATCATTAACAGTTTTTCTGTGATACCATTTCATACATCTCTCAGTATTCCATAAATTTTTTATTTTGTGTATAATATTCAGAGTTTATCAACCTACTTTAGGTAGGATATTCTTTCTCAATGGAAATGGTTATTATTTTGTACATGAACCCATACAAAATAAAGAATATACTGTGCCTTGCTTGTTTTATTTAAATGTATAACTTTAAAGATAACATACTTAAATTTAACAGACCTACTTCTGCTTAATCTAAATACTCTATTAAATTGACAAAAAGCAAAAGTAAATAGGAACATTGAGGGTTAGCATTTGGAATACTGATACTTATGATCCTATAGGAAAGTAAGTCTTTGACATTTAGAATAATTCCTGCTATGATTTCAGAACAAGTAAATGTGGCTACTTTAAAAAAAATTGCATTTGTTTTTATTTACAGGTTGTCTTGGCGCTTTTCGAGCTGGAATATTTGTTGGTGGACGTCAGTCAACAAACTCTTATCCTGAACTCAGGAGCTGTGTCAATGGTAAGCAGCCCCATCATAGATCCAAAACTAAAAATAGACAAAAGTATAGCAAAGCAAAACATAAACCTTGCAAGTACAATACATCTATGTCAATGTAAAATAGTGTTTAAAAATCAATAAATGAACTGTTGAAGGGTTGTATGCCCAGTTAGGAAGTATTTTCAAACTTCATATGAATAAATATCTTTTAGTTGTAAGTGCAATTGTTTAAAACAAAACTTCACCTAACATTTAAGCTGGATTGTGATCCTTAAATCACTGATTTAAATTTTTTTTTCTTTATAACAGCTCTATTTTGGCTACTGTTGCATAATGAAGTAGTACAACCAAAGTTGATCAAACAGATCAAATAGAGCCAGGCTTCTTCCTACAAGTCTAGTTTTGTCTTTGCCTTTGGAATGTAGTTTCACTATGAGGACAGTGATCAACATTCAGCATATGAAAAATGTCTTTCCATTGTCTACTTAAACAAAGATATTTTGATGAGAAGTCTGCTGTCAATCTTGCTTTTCTCTCTTAAACTATGCATCTTCCTCTGCTTTTAAGATATATTTTCCCAGTTGTGATTGCTTACGTCTATAATTCCAGCAACTTGGAGGTAAAGATTGTATGGGATACAGTTAAAGGCCAGCCTGGGCAGAAAGTGAGACCTCATCTCAAACACACTGAACATGATGCTGAATAACTGTAATCATAGCAATGTGGGAAATATACATAAAGATGATCATGAATCATGGTTTGAAGCAAGCCCAGGCAAGAAAGTCTATTAGACATTTTTTTTTTTTTTTTGGTCGGTCGTGGGGCTTGAACTCTGGGCCTGGGCGCTGTCCCTGCGCTCTTCAGCTCAAGGAGAGTGCTCTACCGCTTGAGCCACAGCACCACTGCCAGTTTTCTAGTGGTTTATTGGAGATAAAAGTCAGCGGTAGAGTGCATGCCTTGCAAGCATGAGGCACATAAACAGAAAAAGCCGGAAGTGGTGCTGTGGCTCCAGTGGTAGAGCGCTAGCCTTGAGCTGAAGAGCTGAGGGACAGCGCCCAGACCCAGAGTTCAGGCCCCATGACCGGCAAAAAAAAAAAAAAGAACCGTGATCCTCATATCTCAGCCTTCCGAGTAGCTAGGATTATAGGCGTGAGCCACCGGCGCCTGGCTTATGAGACATTTTTTTTTCCAGCTATATGGCTTGAACTCAGACACAGAATCTGGGCACTGTCCCTGAGCTTTTGTGCTTAACTCTAGTTCTCTACCACTTTGAACCACAGTTCCATTTCGTCTTTTGGTGGTTACTTGAAGAGTCTCACAGACTTTCCTCCCTAAGCTGGCTTTGCACCTCGATCTTCAGATCTCAGCCTTTTGAGTAGCTAGGATTATAAGTGAGAGCCACCAGTTCCAGCTGTCTATGAGACTCCAATAAACTGCTAAAATAAATAAATACATATATACAAACATACATGCATACATACATACAGAAGCCAGAAGTGGAGCTGTGGCACAAATGGTTGAGCATTAACCTTGAGTAAAAAGGAAGTTATAAGATAGCAGCTGGCCCTGAGTTCAAACCCCAGGACTGAACCAAAAAAAAAAAAAAAAAAAAAAAAAAGAAGAGGAGGATCATGTTCCCAAGCTACTCTAAGTAGAATACACAATAAGCTACCTAGAAAAATTAAAGCTAAAAGTGTTCTGTGTGTTTTAAGTGGTAAAATACTTGTGGTAAAAAATCTTGTATGCACAAGATCCCGAGTTCAAATCTTTGCACTGCAAAAATAACTAAATTGGTAAATAAAAATTTGATCTTGATTTTTAAGTTTGACTAGGGCTATCTAGAATTGCCATTAACTTCAAATTAATTTAGCCCAATTATTAGACATTAGCTTTGGGAGTTTTCTACCTAATAGTAGAAATCTATAGAGGTTCTAAGGTTCTGGGATCTTGACTGATTAATTGCACAAAACAGTTCCAGGTCACTTAGATCATTTCAGTCTTTCAGTCTGGCTGTTCTTCTACTCTCTGACTTTACAGTACTCTGACTAGCAACATTCCAGTATGATTTTCCTGAACTCCAGTGTTTATTCCCTCCACCTTTGGGTTCTCTTTGAATTCCTTTCTGCTGAATGGAAATCATCCACAGGCAATTCCTTTGCAATTGTATGTCTCACTTGCTTAATTCCTTTCCTTTATGAATCATGTTTTTCTGCTACTCAGTCCCCAATGCTTGAAAGGCATGATTCCATACATTTAACTAAGTTCTACTAATTTAATGCACAAACAGAAAATCTGTCTCCTTTCATACCATCTTTACCCAAATTGAAATTCTGCTAATTTGGAGAGCAATTTGTTTCATTTGCCTGCCTATGAAATGGCTTCAAACACCAGATAAGGTGATATACTTGAAAAAATACTTGTTACAACTAGCGAATATTGTATACACTTATTGTAAAGGTAGTGTCCCCAAGTAATATTGTTGTAAGGATTTGCCTAATGGGGCTACTTTGTAATGAGGATTAATTATATGAAGGACAATTTGTATTTTTATATGCTATTGGCTTAATACAAAAGGATTCCTCTTAAAAGAGCCATACTTATTTTATATGGCATTGTATAATAAAATTTAAATAGATGTCTATTTCCTTCAGCCATTCCAGACCAGTGTAATCCTCTGCCATGCCATGAAGATGGATACTGGAGCTGTAAGGATGGCCAAGCTTCATTCACTTGCATTTGTAAACCTGGCTGGCAAGGAACAAGGTGTGAATTTGGTATGTATAATAAAACTACCTGATTCATCTTTATTGGCTACATTAAAATTTCTCTGCAAATGTTATCATTCTTAATTTGTTTTTCCTTTTTTAAAATTAGATATAAATGAATGCAAAGATCCCTTCACTGTAAATGGAGGCTGTAGTCAGATGTGTGATAATACACCTGGAAGCTATCACTGTTCCTGTAGAAGTGGTTTTATTATGCTTTCAAATAAAAAAGACTGTAAAGGTAAGAGCAAGGAAGGAGAATAAGAACGTTTTTGCTGTGAGTGAACACAGTTTAGCTACCGGATCTCCTCAGGAAAATCTTAGGAAACTCTGGGTGTTAATGATTATAGTAAATATCTTGAATCCTTGTAATACTTTCAGTTTACAGTATTGCCCATAAGAATATTCTGGTGCTGGAAGTGGCGCTATGGCTCAAGTGGTAGAGTGCTCACCTTGAGCTGAAGAGCACAGGGACAATGCCCAAGCTCAGAGTTCAAGCCCCACAACCCACAAAAAAAGAGTCTTATAGATGCTCCTGCCCGGGCTGGCTTTGAACCAAAAAAAAGGAAAAAAGAATATTCTGGTGCTTGCTTATTGAATGTGTGTGTGTGCATGCACATCTCAGTAAAGAATTTTATTGCAAATCAAAATAAAGAATTTCCTGATAAATTGAGGTTTTAGTGCAGGTGTTTCCATGTTAGACTTAGACAAAAATACTTTTTATCCTCTCTTTCCAGAAGTTACCTACTATTATTTTTTTTCTTTGAATAGCAAAACAAAGAAATCTTAAGTACTCTTTAAAAGTTTTGCCCATTATATTTTAATATTTTCTTTTCAGAAATATTTTTGTGATTTCCAAGATAAAACCTTCATCTTGGACTTCATTTTCTATTGTGGTTCTGAGAAAGCTGTTCATCTTGTTTTCTTATTCATTTAAAATCATTGGTCGTAACTCTTTTCTTTTTTCTTCTGACTTAAATAATCTCTAAATTTACCTATTGTGAGTTTGTTTTTAGCTAGGGAATTTATTTTACTTTAGATCATTGTCTCCCAGATTTTAATTTTTTCATAGTTGCCTTTCTGTTTGGATGCTTTAATTGCTAGAACAATTCTTCAAATACTTCATGCTACATATAAAGTAATTTGCACAAAACTTCCAACGCTTAAGTCAAATTTTTTCTCTTCTTCCTCAACTTTGTCTTCTTCACCCCTTCCCTCCTTTGTCTTGCAGAGATTAAAACATTTGACAACTTAAAATGAAATCAAATTTTCTTCATTAATTATAGGGTTCCTTTTCTGCCTTCTTTATCTGTTTTGGTAACTCCTTAAATTCAATTTTTTAAGAATGGTCTATCCCTTATCACATAGTAGTATTTAGCTTGAAGTTTACTATAATATTTAAAGTATAGTCAAATGATTCTTTTTTTTTTAGGCTATGAAATCTTTTTTTTTTATTATGAGAATACTGTACAGAGGAGTTACAATTACATGGGCAAGATAACAAGTACGTTTCTTACCAAGCATTGTTGCCTCCTCTTTGTTTCCCCTTCCCATCCCTTCCCATACTCCCCCACTCCCCACCAAAGTTGTAAAGTTTGTTTTTCGACATAACGACTTGTACATCTCAAATGATTCTTAAATGAACTGCATTTACAAATAAATTCTTCAAAACCATTTTCTACCTTGTGACCATCTATCTTTTTTTTCAAAATTTTATTTTTATTGTCTTTAAATAGTTGTACAAAGGGATTTTCTGAGGTTAATTGAAGATAAGAGTCTCATGGACTTTCCTTCCCAGGCTGGCAATGAACCATGATCCTCAGATCTCAGTCTCCTGAGTAGCTAGGGTTACAAGTGTGAGCTGCCAGTGCCTGGCTACAACGTATCTTTAGTGATATTACTCTTTCATGCATCTTTATTGATGTCATCTCTTTGATCATTCTCACCCATCCCTCCCAACCCTTCCACTCAATTTTCCTAGTATTCATGTAATATGATTGCATTCTTCCTCTCTTCCTCTCTTTATTTGTCTACTCCTTTCCTTTGGCCTCTCCCTCACACAAGTGCCAGTTTCCTGGTATTCATTTTGTTGGACTGTGATTTAGTGTTTTAAGGATTTACCCAATTTTAATTCTCTCCTATAAATACCATACTTCAGTTAATGTATTTGTGTGCACTTGAATACTACATTACATGTGTTTGCTTGTGCATTTATGAATTAGTTCTAGCTTCCACATATGAGAGAAAAATGTGTTCTTTTTCTCTTTGGCTCTGACTTACTTCACTTAACCTAATAGTTTTCATTTCTTTGCAATTGACATATCATTCTCCTAATGGATCAGTAAAATCCTATTGTGTATATATACTACTTTTTTTTATTGTCAAGGTGATGTACAAAGGGGTTGCAGTTACATAATTAAGGTAATAAGTACATTTCTTGTCGAACTTGTTACCCCCTCCCTCATTTTTTCTCCAACTTTTCCTCCCTCCCAATCTCTACCCCCTACAAATTGTACAGATCATTTCCAACATATTGTCTTGTGAGAATTGCTGTTTATTGGTTCCTTCTTGTCCTTTGACATCTAAGCTGTTTCCATACTTGGCTATGGTGAGTAGTACTGTTATGAACATGGCTTTCATGTACCTTGGTTTGTAGTCTTTTGGATAAATGTCTCAAGAGTAGTATTGCTGAATCATAAGTAATTCTATGTTTACTTTTTTGAGGAATCTACAAACCACTTTCTAGAATGGTTTATATTCCCATCAACAGTGAATTAGGTTTTCTTTTCCCCACATCCACGCCAGCATATGTTGTTTATATTCTTCATAATGATAATGGCTATTCTAACTGAGGTAAAATGGAATTCATTTCCTTTATGGCCAGAGATGTTTATGGCCAGAAATTTCCTCGTGTACCTGTTGATCAGTTTTACTTCTTTTGAGAAGTCTCTGTTTAGTTCCTTGCTCATTTACTAATTGGGTTGTTGATTGTTTGAGAGCTTAGTTTTACATATTCTGGATACTATGTCAATGCCTAAATTATAGCTGACAAAGATGTTCTCTCATTCTGTAGGCTGTCTTTTAGCTTGTTGGCTATGTCCTTTGCCATGCAGAAACTTCTTAGTTTGATGCAATCACATTTGTCAGTGTTCTCATTGATTTGCTGAGCCTTTGAAACTTTATTCAAAAAGTTTCTCCCTAATATGTATTCTACTCCTTTCTGTATTAGTTTTATGATTTCATGTCTTCCATCTATTTTAAGTTAATATCAGTACAGGTTGACAGATGGGGATCTAGTTTCAGTTTTCTGGATATGAATATCTAGTTTTCCCAACATCAACTGTTGAAGAATCTGTCTTTTTTCCATCCTAGGTGTTTGACTCTCTTATCAAATATTAGATGGGTATAGGTCTGGGTTTTATTCCTGTGGCTACTCTTCTGTTCAGTTGATGTTTGGGTCTGTTTTTGTACTAGTTTCATGCTCTTTTTACTACTACTATAGCATTACAGTAGAATTTGAAGTTGGAATTTTTATACATACAGAACTATTATTTTTTGCTCAGGATTTCTTTTGTTCTTTCTTATTGGCTTATTAGAAAGTATTAGTTTGGATATTTCAAATTGTGATAGTTAAAACATTATTTCGAAAAAACTGTTATAATTCCATATAACACGCGTACTATACAGAGTACCCCTTCTACTTCTACATATAAACACTGGAATTGTGTGATTTTTCTAAATGACTTTTAACTTATCAAACATGTTTAATCTTCTCGATGGAGCTAATTAATCAAATACATACATATATACAATTTCAGAATGCCCTTTCAAAAATAAGAAGGTTTCTTGACCTAGGATATTTTATTATGTTCTCCACTTATTCAGTCTTTTATTTATGATATGTAAGCAAAAGACTGCAGAAGTTAAAAAATATGCATAAAACTAACTCAGGGGCAGTGATGGGAGGGAGAGAATTAGAGAGAAAGGCTAATAGCTTACACTAAGCAAAAGGAAAGAAATGTACATATCATCCACTTTGGAAAAAAATAGCTGTAGTGTCAAAATTTGTAGAGACCATAAGCTTTAGACCATGATAATGACAATGTGTCTTGTGAAGGTTAAAATATGTTTGTGACTTTAACTAAGTATCACTTATCCTGCAACACTGTGAATTTTGTGAGATTTATGTAATCACTTAATCTCAATAATGAAAAAAAATGACTTAAAAGTATGCTTAAAACTTTATTTACTATAGCTAAGATATGGAACCAACCCAGATGCCCCTCAGTAGATGAATGGATCAAGAAAATGTGGTATATATTCACAATGGAATTCTATGCCTCCATCAGAAAGAATGACATTGCCCCATTTGTTAGGAAATGGAAAGGCTTGGAAAAATTTATATTAAGTGAAGTAAGCCAGGCCCAAAGAAACATAGGTCCCATGGTTTCCCTTATTTGCAATATCTAGTATATGTCTGAGTCAAGCCGAAAAGGACAGATAAGGTGATGTTAGGGAAATGAACCCTAAGATATGTATTCAAATGTTTTTTTTCTTTCATGTGATTGTTTCTAACATATTTATAAGATTATTTCTTTGTTGCTTTGTATGTCCCTCCCCCACAGCATAACCCCTGCTTTCACTTTATTTGATGTCGGTATAATTTGAGGAGGAGAAGGGGAAAAACAAATCGTTTAAATAGGGATACAGGTGGACTCATTGCAACAATGAGAAGTACAAGTCGTTATGTCGAAAAATGAATTTTACAACTTTGGTGCGGGGAAGAGGGGAGAGGGAGAAGGGTAGCGGGGAGGATTAAGGATTGGGGGGGGCGAGGGGAGGATGGGAAGGGATGGGAGGGGAAACAAAAGAGGAGGCTACAATGCATGGTAAGAAATGTACTCATTATCTTGCTCATGTAATTGTAACCCCTCTGTACAGTATTTTCACAATAAAAAATAAAAAAATATAAAGGATATATATGATTGAAAAAAAGAAATATACTCTTTATCTTGCCCATGTAATTGTAACCCCTCTGTACAGTATCTTCACAATAAAAAAAGGTAAAAAAAGTATACTTAAAACTATTGTATGTAACTTTAGCCAAGATATGAATATGCTTAAGTTGCCAATAATTATTTATATGTGGTGGAAGAAAACTTTTTACCAGATTTTAGAGATGTCAATGTTGAGATCCAACTTCAATATCATAAATTCATATTATTTACCTATTTCTCAGTATATGAACCTCAGAACAAGTTATTTTAGTCAAATTGGCTCACATTCTTTTGAACATAAGAATTTTATCACTTTTAAAAAATTTTAAAAATATTTTGATTTAACTAATGATTCACAGTAACTTGTAAGAAAAAACAGAGAGATCACAGGTACTATTTAGTGGTTTACCTCATTGGTAATTTTTTACAGACTTACAGAACATTAGCATTGATACAGTTAAATCCATTAAAATGAGGGATTGATACCATTGCTTTAAAAACAATTTGGCTATTCCCCTCTGGGGGGAGAGGAGGCTAAAACTTGCCAATTGCCAATTCTTCAGAATAGATAACATATTTTCAACTCTGAATTTGTACTTCTCTGATGAGTACAGATAAAGAATGTTCACTAGTAATTACATCTCCATGGAACTATTTCTATCACTGGTGAGTTTTCCTTGTTAAGTGTTCCTAGTAGCTAGCTGCAATATTTCTGCAATATTAGTTTAGCAATAAAGCTTATATTGGGCTAGATCTTACGATCTTACTTATCTCCATTTTAAACATGAACCCCTTTGGAATAATAAGAATAGATGAATTAGCTAGCCAGGTGCCACCACCTCATACCTATAATCCTACCTACTCAGGAAGTTGAGATCTAAAGGATCAAGATTTGAAGCCATTATTTTGAAGACAAATCTCTTAGACATCTAAAAGGTCAAAATAATCGGCAAAAGCTAATCTGGAGGAGTGGCATTCAAGAGTATAGCACCAGCTGAGAAGTACAAGGCTCTGAGGTCAAACAACCAGTAATGGCAAAAAGAATGAATAGATTAGATATTTGTCTGTTTTTAGTGAAACAAGTTGCAAAAGATGAGCTTTCTAATCTTGTAACATATATGGTAGTAAGAAATGAATCCACTTTTAAGACCAAATTTCAAAGTGTGTTTATAAGTTCATTTGAAGTATTTTAAGAATATGATTTAAAATGTTTTCATTTTTGAAACTATTAGGTAAGTATAACAAAATCCCTGTCTTTTTTTTATATAACTATAAAAAGACTGGCAAACAACAACATTGATAGAATTAAATCCATTAAATTCATAGAAAATTTCTATCAAACTCATATCAAAATTTGATACAAATTTTCTATGAATTTATATAAAAATAATGTTTAGTGAACTATATCCTGATGACAGATTTAATGCTTTTTTATTATAAAAAGATTAGTCAGTTGTTTCACATTGTATATATTATAAATAATACTTTAATGTATAATGTATGTATTAGGTTAGATCCTGAAATCACAAAGGTTCCCTGCCAGCATCTTCTGGTAGGATAAAATTGTTCTTTAATATATTGGTTTTTGTTCTAGATGTGGATGAATGTGCCACAAAGCCAAGTGTTTGTGGCACAGCTGTGTGTAAGAACACTCCTGGAGACTTTGAATGTCTGTGTCCCGAAGGCTACAGATATAATCCCAAATCAAAGTCTTGTGAAGGTAAATGGTGTTGGTTTCACTGCTAATGGTACAGAGGGTGACTTCAAACCTTGGGTTATATTGAAGATCACTGTTTTTGTTAGGAAACCAATAATGAGATATTTGAAACTGTATGTTTACAAAACTTATGTAACATTCAAAGATTAAGAAAATCTTTCTTTGAGAAGGAAAACAAGCTTAAACCATAGATGTGAGAAAAATGAGGTCTAAGTTTTTTTTTCTAATATTTTCAGTTGTGTTGTATGTGATTATAAGTCATTAGACAATAGGAAACAACAAAATCTGTTGTAATGGATATAACTGAGCTCTAGAAAGACATGTCAGCATGTCTAGATGTAGCCTGGCCTCTATGAAGGGTAGTGGTATTGCCATTTGTGTCTCAACTAGCTTCAAAATTGAATGGTTTTGTTTCTTTAATCATAGTATTCAAATTAGCTCATCTTTTCTCTCTCCCTCTCCCTCTCCCTCCCGCCTTCCCTCCCTCTCTACCTCCCTCTGTCTCTCACCCTCTCTCTCTCTCTCTCTCTCTCCCTCTCCCTCTTCCTCTCCCTCCCCCTCCACCACACTCTCTCCCTCTCTGATCCTCCTTTCCCTCTCTTCTTCCTTGTTTCCTCTCTTCCTCCTTTCCTCCCTCTCCTCCCAACACCATGTTTATGTTGCCCGGTCTGGCTTTGGACTCTCCAGTATCCATTGTCTTAGCTTCTTGAGTGCTAAGATTACAGTCCTGTCCCCTACACCTAGCCTAAAACTCAATTTTAAATATTTTAAAGATTCAAAATTAATTTAATACTGGGGCTAAAGCTAGTCAAATCAATAATACATAGTGTACCTTGTAAGCCATTTTCAGTGTAGAGCTTGATGGCAGTAACTATACTCACATGGTTGTATATCTCTCACAACTCTCACTTTCCCAACATTTTCAGTACCCCAAAC
The DNA here is from genome assembly GCF_019054845.1 of Dipodomys spectabilis. NCBI lineage: Eukaryota > Metazoa > Chordata > Mammalia > Rodentia > Heteromyidae > Dipodomys > Dipodomys spectabilis. The sequence continues at coordinate 20,234,604 of NW_024870709.1, read as the reverse complement.
AGAAGTTTCAACTATTAAGCAATGAGTTTTCTTGTATTATTTAACTTGTGAAGAGTTGATGCCCTTGTGACCCAATCCTCAAAGAAATTAATTGGGAGATAATCTCAATGAAAGTTTATATAATCAGGAATGAGAGATTAGGCACTAAATCATTTTTTTCCTTTCAAAATGAAAGCCAGAAAAGCAATATAACTATTTCAATTGTGTAAATAAATAAAAGCTACATTGTAACTCATTTAAAATTCGAGGTCCAGTATTTAAAGATGATGTCATATAAATTTCCTTCCCTGTTTTTGATTATTTAATACTAAAATGAGATGAATCCTCTGTCTATGGACTGAATATTTGAAGGACATGCGAATATCTGTGTTCTTTTTACTCCAGATGTGGATGAATGCTCAGAGAACATGTGTGCTCAATTTTGTGTCAATTATCCTGGAAGCTACTCTTGTTATTGTGATGGGAAGAAAAGATTCAAACTTGGCAAAGATCAGAAGAGTTGTGAGGTAAACATTTTATAATACAGAACTTCTCACTTCTTTTACAAAATGAGAAATCCATTTACTTATTTTCATATAGCTGAAGAAAATCAGAAAAATGCAGGTTTTCTACAAGAATTTCTATAGTTCTAAGCCAAATATAAGTCCTGATCTTTAATTATCCTCCACAGGAGATAATTATTGACTGTTCTTTTTTTTAAGGGCTAATAGGATCATAGTTTTGAGAAAACTCATCTGGAGCCTACTTATTTACAGAATGCAGTGTACATTTACTTAAGAGATAAGGAAAGCTGATATTAATATTCCTATTTGTGAAAATATAATGTACATAGAAACCTTAGTGAAAACATTTTCTAGTGTATACTTTTCTGTAGGGCCATGCTGACAAGTTCAGTCATGTGGAAAGGCATGTTTGAACTTGTAAAGTTGGTCATAAATCAAAACAACTTTTTTGTTAGAATCTATCTATCTATCTATCTATCTATCTATCTATCTATCTAATATTCCCCACCCCCTTCCTGTGCCCATTAACTTACCATTTAATGGTAACAACTTTCTATTTTAATGTTTGTTTTCAATTTTAACAAACAAATACTGGATAAAAGACATGAAGGCTTTAAATCACTCCCCTGTAAATTTCTTGGAACCTTGAGATAATGTCTCTGTTAGGAAACTGAGTTCCAAGGTATTAGGATAAAGAAAGAGCAAAAAACAACCTCAACAGGAAAGTTGAAGAAGGACAACTGGGTAACATGAGGAGAGTCAGGAGACAGGAGGCCTGGCGTAATGGGCACAGGGGTAGAAGGACTGAAGTAGGGGTAATGGATGGGGATCAGGGTCCCATGTAGCTGGGGGGTTCCAAGTGTTTCCTGAGTTTATGGTGCAGGTCTATGCCTGGGGAGCCAGTGTCTTGCCTGATCTCTCAGGCATCTATCATTTGAGTGAGTGGGGAAGTGGGCTTTCATATTTAGATCAGGATTCTAGGCTGGAGACTGGGCTGGAGATTTTTCCTGTGGGAAGGGTAGTCAGTGGGGCAAGCCATGGGAGCAATATTGAGTTATGAGACCAAAGCAGATTCCCATCAATCTTTTCATTTTTTATCATTATTATCATTTTCTATCAGAAAGGATCTCACAACATAGCCCAGGTTTACCTTAAATTCGTGATCCTTCTGTTTCTAACTCTTGCCCACTGGATTATAGGAGTTCATCATCATGTCTAGACAGCATAGTTTTGCTCAGAACATTTTTGCTTAATATATGAGCGAGTGAACACAGTGCTGTTCACATTCATTCTTCTATTTCCAACTACAAACAACAATAACTTTTGGATATAATTCAGATAAAGCATTATATCTGGTAGTTTATTAAAGAAATACATATTGGTGTCTGAAGTAAAAAAGTATGTTTAACACTGGGATATGCTGAGGAAACATAAATAAAAATGTGGAACCATTAATAAAAAATTCTAAAACTACCCAGGTTGAATGAAATTTTAAAGCAAACATATTCTTGGAGCATATATTAATGGATCATGCAAATAAGTAAAAAAAGTTTTATTTATTATCTTTAAAGATAGCCTTACCTTATTTTAGTGAATCTCAGAGGATCTATTAGAAAGCAGGCAAAGGAAGCACACCTGGACACTGGCATCCATCAGTAACCTATACATCTTATTTCTTTTCCTAGGCTGTTCCAGTGTGCCTTTCATTGAACCTTGACAAAAATTACGAATTACTCTACTTGGCAGAGCAGTTTGCAGGAGTTGTTTTATATTTAAAATTTCGTTTGCCAGATATCACCAGGTGAGGAAACACTGTGAATGATAGTTTCTAGAAGTTGAACAGGTAAGGACAGAAGGAAAGTACCAGAGAAGGTTCAAAAGGTAATGAATTAGTATTGTCAAACAAGAAAACCTAGAAATATTATCAGCCAGATGATTTGGGAGAATCTTAACATTAGTTTACTCCTTCACGTCTCTAATTGTTTTCCTACTAGAGTATTTTTCTGATCATTCTAGGCTAAGCTTCCTCAATGAACATGTTGCTTTATCCATTATTCTTCATTTTCTAATGAATCTTAGAATAATATTGAAATAAAATTTTGAAATGAATTAGTTTTTCCTTATGAACAACTCGATCAAACAATATCTCCCAGTGAGGGTGATTAATTACAGACCTTCCTAGCTGTGTGAAAAATGAGAATAAGGAAAGAAAATATTAAATACATAGTATCTTCAGCTACTTAAGGAAATGTGCATATCTATTTGGTAATTCTTGAATCAGAATTCGTCAAATGCTTATTTTCCTAAATGTATTGCTTTCTTTGTAAAAATTTAATTAGTTCATACTTTTTAGAAATACAGTATATCTATGGAAATATATGGAATTTTTTATAAAGTGTGCTACCTCTACAACCAATATAAAGAACAGCTGGTGCTTTTTATTTTTAAAGCGAATTCCTTCACCTGTGTTTTCCACAAATACTTTCTCCTCAAATGTTAACAAAGTCATTTTTTTCAACTCTATGATAGTTCTGAAACAGAATGAATTGGTCCCCAGGGTAATAATCAGTAAGAAGATGATATATTCCAGAAACAAAATATGCAGAACACAACCCTTTGAAATATCATTTTAGCATGATTTTCCAAAGGAAAGGAAATTGTCTCCATAATAGGATCAACTTCTGGAAGATCCTGACCATCCACAGATTTGAATTTTGGCAAGATAATCCTTATGTTTTCTCAATGAAAGGCTAAGATAATTACGAAAGACGATAGAGTCCTTATTCCAAGCAAATGGTTGTTTTTTAATGTACACTTAGGTCAGTATATTCCCGCTATCCTATTGTCCGTCCAACATAATTTACTTCTGATTTTACCTCTTTCAAATACTTCTCTGGAATTTGAAGGTGGAAAAGTTTATTTTGTAACTTCTTCTTTGATCACTTTGAGGAAGATCTGTGCCCCATTACAAACAGCCCCCTGTTACTAAGAATACATTAATTATTGTATGATGGAGCAAGGGTGTGGCATTCTTGTTTGACTTACTAGAATTGTCCAAAGTTCTGACTCAAAGTTTAATCACAACAGACATTGCCTGTTACTGATACCCCAAGCATATGGCTACACTGAATTCATTCAGCTTTCAAGTATTCTACTTACTTATTCAATTAGTGCTTTTGAAATCAAAGTAGAGCTGTGTTTTAAAATATTTCTTTTTTTTCTATGAAAGTTTTTTTTTCTTCTTTTTGTTCTGGTCCTGGCACTTGAACTTTGGGCTGAGCTCTGTTTGCTCAAGGCTAGTTCTCTACACTTGAGCCATGGCATTCCTGCAGGCTTTTTCTGTGATTAATTGGAGATGATAGTTTCACAGACTTTCCTGCCCCAGCTGGCATCATATTGCAATTCTCAGATCTCAACCACCTGAGTAGCTAGGATTACATGCAATAGGGACTATTGCTATGAAAGTTTTATTATGCATTGAGAGAAGGGAGCACATTTTCTTGAGAGACGTTTTCTTCCTGGCATGTACAAACATTGGTCAGCTTCTCTTGCTTCCTTTGGCTCTGTGTGTTCCCAGCACCAAATTTGTGTGGTTGGTGAGGTACTCATGGGTGTGGCTGTGCCTCTGCTTGACAACATTCTTGGGAACTGTGTGGCTCAACTAAGACCCACAGGCATGGCATAGGGCAAAGCCATGGCTGCTGCTTTTCAAGGGTTGCTGGCCAAAGGTTTTTTTTTTATTTTATTATCTTTAGCACACATGAAAGTTCATTATATTTGCATTCATAAGATGCTATCCCAATAGTGCTTTGTGAATGATCCACTCGACATATGAAATCATAAAGTACATCTTTTGATGGATCAGCCAATCATGAAATGGTAACATCTTTTACTAATCATTTATGAATACAGAACCCATGCACATGCACACACACACACACACACACACACACACACACATCCTAAGTTCAGATGTTATAGTGTATAAAAGGTTCCAGGAGAGATACAATATATAGAATACTTACAGATGTGTATTAATTCCAGCATTTGAAAGATGCTTTCGAACATATGCCAAAAAAGATGAAAAATTACCAAAGCATCTGGTCATCAAGGAAAAAAGACTCAAACAATAAGCAAAAAAAATATGATAACCAGATTTTAAACACACATGGAACTGGAAAGCACACATGAACAGCCTAAATCTGCCCTTCTCTTTTATTAACTCCAGAGAATGAAGTAGATAATTGACTCAGTATATTACTGTCTGGCAATACAGAAAAAAGATAATACATTAATCCTTTCATATTCCTTATTATTAAGGACTTCCCTTTGTCCATTGTTTAGATTTTCAGCAGAATTTGATTTCCGGACATATGATTCAGAAGGCATCATATTGTTTGCAGAATCTCTTGATCATTCTGCATGGCTCCTGATTGCACTCCGTGAGGGAAAAATTGAAGTGCAATTTAAGAATGAATATGCAACCCAAATCACATCTGGAGGCAACGTTATTAATAATGGCCTTTGGAATATGGTATGTTTTACAGATTTCATAAAGATCTTCTCATTTTGATGCAGTGTGTCTAAAATTGAGATTTTTTTTTCTTATGGTGACAGCCAACTAAAATGGGTTGGGCTATCTAATACTTTATGAAGTATATCATACATTTTCCACATATTATAAATCCATGAGATAGCCTAGAATTTTTATCCTCATCTAGTATATTTAGGGTGTCCTGTAAGTAATTTTTTCTGTTACTTATTTGAAGTCTTTTGTCTTTTAACTTTTTGCCTTTCTTAATGGCTGTCATTAAGTGAGCAATGGTGTCTCTCAGGCAGGTCAGGAATCACAATTAGCAGGCATATGAGTTTGTGTAAAGACCTTAACTGATCAAGGAAAACTACTCTCATACTTTTTTTTTTAATTACAGAGAAATAATACAGTCACAAAAATAAAAATGTCAATTTATTTTTAAATATAAATATATAGAAAAGTAATCAATTTTGTCCAAACAGTTTATAGTAGTAGATACAAAACAGAGAACTTAAAGCTAACATCTTCAAGATAGTGCTACTAATTGCTTTCATTTTATTAGCTGAGATCATCTTTTCAGTCACTTGGATTAAATGGCTCTTTTTTCCAGAGAAGAGATTACAGTTTATCCATATTGGGGCGTGCCATTGCTAGGTTCAGCATAGTGTAACTGAGAGAAGAATCACTTGCTCTTAAAATTTGGTACCCGATAGGGACCATGATTATGGGAACTGGCAAGAGTCTGTGTGAGAGGCCCCATCATTTCCTCCTGTCATTTATTTACTCAAGCACTCACTTTTTCTGTAAGCTTCTACTAGAATTACAGTCAGGCACTCTACTTATTCTCGAGCACAAAACAATGAAGTTAGTAACTGATGCTACTCATGATGCAACGTGATATAACATTACAGTAGAGGTGTGACTCTTAGTTGGAGATGTGGGCACTTTGGGGAGCTGTCTTTGGGCTGTTACTAGATTTTAGACTTCTAACCTCAGCAAATGTCTACAGCCAGATATAACAATATTCAAATATTATCAGCATAGAACTAATCTAAGAAATCATTCAACATCTCTGACTTCAACTGATGTTTTCATCAGTGTAGATTTGCTATCACATATTTCCCACTACATCTATATTAAGATTATCTGATTTGTACAACCATTCCCAAAATGTACTGAAGAACACATTTTACTGTCCAGTCAGTGTCCTTGAATAACTACTCATTAAATCACCTTCTTCAGCAAGAGAGAAAAATTAAAATTTTAACCCAAGAATATTATCATCTATTTTAAGAATAATTTGGTTAAATTTGGATAATACAAAGGTATACATTTAGATAAAGGCAAAGGTATAATTTTACCTGTAAGGCAATATAATTGTCTCTGAATGATGCTCTCAATGGAGAGAACCTATATGAGCTGAATGTCAGCCACTTAGTTTCATAGCTTTTTTTTTTCCCTTGGTCATGGGACTTGAACTCTGGGCCTGGGCATTGTCCCTTAGCTCTTCAGCTCAAGGCTAGCACTCTATCACTTGAGCCACAGCAATGCTTCTGGTTTTCTGGTGGGTTATTGGAGATAGGACTTTCCTTGTCTATGCTGGCCTTGTATTGAGATCCTCAGATCTCAGCATCCTGAGTAGCTAGGATTACAGGTGTGAACCACTGGCATCCAGCAGTTTCATAGGTTTTTAATCTCCAGTGTTTATGGACCTTGTTGAACTATTGTTTAATAGCATATTCATGTTTTAATTAAAACCTATTTCTATAAAATGATTATATAAAAATAAAATTAAAGACAGTTTCACATAAAGACAAGTGAAATAACTAATATGCTAAGTATAGTGCTGTCTCTTTTTTGTAAGTTGTCAATTCAGTATTTTAATAGCTTATCAAGTTTTTTTTAATTTTAATTTTTTTATTGTGAAAATACTGTACAGAGAGGTTACAATTACATGGACAGATAATGAGTACATTTCTTATCAAGCATTGTAGGCTCCTCCTTTGTTTCCCCTTCCCATCCCTTCCCATACTCCCCCATTCCCCCAACCCAATCCTCCCGCCCCCACCCCAAAATTGTAAAGTTCGTTTTCGACATAATGACTTGTACATCTCTTTGTTGCAATGGGTCCACCTGTATCCCTATTTAAACCACTTGTTTTTCCCCTTCCCCTCCACAAATTATACCAACATCAAATACAGTGAAAGCACGGGTTATACTGTGGGGGAGGGACATACAAAATTTTTAATGATACATAAAAGAATTTCTTTTCTCACATTATATCTTTTATCATAACTATATTACATTTTTATTTGTTATAATATTGATGGTTCATTAATACATTGTAGCTCCAAATATTCTTAGCACATGAGTATAAATGAGAGATTTTTCAATCCAGTATTTCAAATGATACATAATGCTGTTTGGTTGTATGGACATTTTTATTTTGATAATTGTAGGTGTCTGTGGAAGAATTAGAAGATCGTATTAGCATTAAAATAGCTAAAGAAGCTGTGATGAATATAAATAAAATTGGAAGCCTTTTTAAACCTACAGAAGGGTTTTTGGAAACCAAAATATATTTTGCAGGATTACCTCGGAATGTGGAAAATGTACTCATTAAACAGGTAACAATCCAAACATATATCATTGATCATGAGTGAGTTCATTTTTGAAGATGTGTTTGAAGATGTGCTTTCCTTGAAAGTCCATAGGCATATTTTGTTAAACAGATCAAGTATGACCATGTGAATTAAACATGGAAAAATAAATTTAGCAATTCTGGAAATTATAATGGGGAAATGAGGGAAATGATGTGTGTGTGTGTGTGTGTGTGTGTGTGTGTGTGTATGTTTGTGTGTGTGTGTGTATTTAAATCCTCAGCATTACACAAGAGAAGTGGACTTTAAAAAAAAACTCACAAGGATCATTTTAGTACTAACATTATAATAGTCATGTTTGGCCATTAAATAGATGAATACATACTTTATATCCAAAATAATACTGTATTATAGAAACCAAGAAAGTGTCTTTCTCAATTCAATTTTAGTTCTAAAATTAGAGATTGAGATGGAATTTATAAAACAGATATAACATGATTTTTAAATAGTTTTTCAAAAAGGTTTCTTGAAGGTAACTATCATGGGCCTGCTGAATGAGCTTGTTCATTTAACATCCAGTTGTATTACTTTACATTCACCTTTCATAATTTATTTTAAATTGTATTAAATCTGAATTAGTTAAACCATGTCAAAATAAATAGAGTTGTCCTTTTGTTTCTTCTTTTTTTGTTGGCCCTGGGGTATGAAGTCAGGGCCTGAGCACTATCTCTAGGCTTTTTCACTAAAGACTAGTGCTCTACCACTTTGAGCCACGGAACCATTTGTGGTTTTCTGGTGGTTACTTGAAGATAAGAATCTCATGGAATTTCATGCCTGGGTTGGCTTCAAACCTTGATCCTCAGATCTCAGCATCCTGAGTAGCTAGGATTACAAGTATTAGATACTGACCCCAGACCTGGTTATATATTTGAACATTGAGGCAGAAAAATTAAGACATTCTTGGGGCTGGGAAGGTGGCTTAGTGGTAGAGCGCTTGCCTTACATGCCTGAGGCCCTGTATTCGATTCCTCAGCACCACATAAGCAAAAAGAAAAAAGCCAAAAGTGGCGCTGTGGCTCAAGTGGTAGAGCGCTAGCCTTGAGCTGAAGAGCTGAGGGACAGCACCCAGGCCCAGAGTTCAGGCCCCATGACCAGAACCACCCCCCTCAAAAAATTAAGACATTCTTAAGGTAAAATAAATTATTAAAAAACAGCCATATATGAAATGGCTACCACAAATCTTGAATCAGACTTGCCACTTAGGTGAAGGCTGAATGCAAGTTTTTATAGTGTGGATTAGCAAGATAAGGTTGTTACAAAGTTCCATAAAGAAAACCAGAAAGCAGCTAGTTGCTCAGGCAAATAAAGCCTGAGCCAGAAACACTCAGAGAATTCATTGCTACAAGCTGGAGAGAACAAGGGCAGAGGTTAACACTGTTTGACAAGAATTGTATGCATTTCCTTACTTATGTAACTGTAAGCCCTCTGTACATAACATTTTCAATAAAAAGGCGATAAAACTGTAAGTATTGTAACAATGGAAGTCATCACTAAAGCACATGCCTTTTCAGTTTACCAGAAAATAACATACATAAAATGTATGCACAGCATATTAACAAAAAAAAAAAAAAAAGAGAATTTACTGTTAGATATAGATAACATCGGAGATGCAGGTAGGACAGAAGAAGTTAAAAGTCATTGGAATTCTAGAGGAGTCCTGAGATAGCTTAAGTTCATATTTATTGGGAAATACTATCTATCTAAAGTATACTTTAAAAAGGTCAAATAATAGATTAAAGTCAAAATATTTAAGATATTTTCAAAGATCACCAAACAAAGGACTTTCCATCCAAATGAAACCTATACCTAGAATCAATGAAGTCACTTATTGGTCTGATTTCAATTTAAAATGTACTCCTTGACCTAATTTTAATTTGTTAGATTAACCCACGCATGGATGGATGTATACGAGGATGGAATTTATTGAAGCAAGGAGCTTTAGGAGCAAAGGAAATTATTCAAGGAAAACAAAATAAGCATTGCCTTGTCACTGTGGAAAAGGGCTCCTACTATCCTGGATCTGGAGTTGCTCAATTTAGCATAGATTACAGTAAGTGATTGCCCATTTTATTTTTCTCTTGTCTCCTCAATGACTAAAGCCTTTCTTGATGAGCAGAGATAATTTATTCAATAAACATTATTGAGTACCTATTATACAAAACATAATCTTATGTGTACTGCTATGTATTTTTTATAAAAACATTCTGGTATATTAGGTAAATAAAGACAGTTGAATATGCTTTTTGCTCTTAAAGTTTATTGGAATATAGCTTAATTCATTTTGAGTAGTTTCAGTTGACCTATTTTAAAGTGCATTGCGTTCTCTGTGGTTGGCCCCTTACTCTGGAAGATAATTAACCTATGAAATAAGAGGTGAAGTGTTAGGATGGTGACAATACAAGAATTAGCAGCTTACTTTAAAATCAATTGTTGACTTAGTTTTTACTACCAAATCATCTGTCTCCTCCATGTGCATAAATCATATTTTCCTTACCATTGTTTTAGAATAAGGAATGGTGGGGTGATGATGGCTTCTATACTCAAAATTTTCCCCCAAGAAATTTACAATAAATCTGTTGAATTTCTTTCTAAATGTGTATTTTAATTTTGAGCTACTCTGAGGTTTGAATATTGGTCAATATGTGAGATAGAAGCTATGTCTGAAAAAGAACAATCAGGGCAAATTTATAACAATTCTTAATACAACAATTCACAATTCTCATCTGGAAGAATAAAAGTGTAGAGGGAAATCTAATTGCGATTATGTTTATTGGCCACATTTAAAAACCATGTTTTATTTTGCCTAGGATATATAGCTTGTTGATAAAGGGGCATTGAAAAGTTATATAAGCTGTAATGTATTAGATTGTAATAACTGTTTTTGTTTTTGTGGTGCATTTAGGAGTACATTCATCTTGCCTTGTTTCATTGTTTTAAACAGGTAACATAACAAATGCTTTGGTTTGGCAAATAAATGTGAGCTTGAATATTCGTCCATCTTCGGGCACTGGCGTGATGCTTGCCCTGGTTTCTGGAAACACAGTGCCCTTTGCCTTGTCCTTGGTGGACTCTAGGTCTGAAAATTCTCAGGTATCTTTAAACCTGAATGATCCTTTCTTTTACTTCATCTCTTTTTCTCCTTCATTTTCTCCTTGAAATGGTTGTAAAAAGGTACATGACCAATGACATAACCTATATGTTTGGCTCAAACTAAAGCATGATCTTCAGGGTTAAATAAGGTCCATGATTACTATTTTTTTTCTTATTTCTGAGAGGTGAAGTTTTGAAAGGGGAATTGAAGGATGTGGTGACTGAAAACCTTTTATATCTCCTAGGATATTCTAGTGTCTGTTGAAAATGTGGTAGTATCTAGAATTGAGGCTACAAATCTTTGTTCCGGTCAACCATCTTATCTGAAATTCAAAGTCAACAAAAACAGTCTGGAGCTGTGGAATCCACATAAAGATACCATCTACTCTGAAGACCTTCAAAAACAACTTGCCATCTTAGACAAAGCAATGAAGGGTACAGTGACCACTTACTTGGGTGGCCTTCCAGGTATCTGATGATATTTTCTTGAGTTTTCAAATTTATTTTTAACACAATTGATGGAGTTTTAACCTTAGAATTTTAGCAAAAAAGGCATCAGAAGGGAAGACAAAAATTCCAATACCCATTATTCTTTTCCTGGATGTTTGTACCTACATTTAGTTGATACATTTTTATTTGAGTTTAAAAATAAACTAAACCAAAACTAATGCATTTATCATTTTTTAGTATTTATTTAGAACATGTATTCCACATACTCAGGATAAAGCAATAAGATAAATGTATATGAGTTTTGCTGTTAAGACTTTTACAATCAGAGGTATATAATAAATTGTTTGAAAAATATTAAAATAATGATAATTGTTATCACTTCTTTGAAGGATTTTCTCCAAAATGAGGACTTGACTTAATTGTAGCAAAAACAATTTCTCTGAAGGTGAGAATATGTGAAGGATCAGGTGAATTTAATTAAGTGGTAGAAGTGAGATTAAAGTATTTATCATTAACACTGTCCATATGTGGACACAATTGGACAGAGCTGGCATTCTTGAAGATGATATAGATGAGTAAAGTTGATTAAAAGAGTCAAAGTGTAGCAAATTCTAAGGGCCCTACTATGATCTTTATCTATTCACTGAAGAGTATTTAAAATTATTTTTTAAAAGATAATATTATTATTACATAAAACTGAATTGTTAATTGTGACCTGCTATTATATGTTTAACAAGAAACAACTTCTCAGGAAAAATACAAAAATCTACTTTTAAGTGATAAAATAAATAATAAATAGTTTTAAAAAGTAATATGGAAAAATAATAAAAAGCTATAATTATCACAACTCATCCAAGTAGTTATAATTCAGAGCTGGATACATGATTTAACATTGCTTAGTCTGCTACTCAACTTTAAAAGAGAAAACAATAAATATTATTATCTTTATAATAAATGTGGAACATAACAAGAATATGATATTTCTATACGTAGTATCATAAGTATAATTACTGACAATACATATTCATTAAATATAATCTCACTATGAACTTCTCCATTAGGATTTGGTTAAATTTGGTTAAATCTATGGCTTCTTACTATAATAGTAGGCAATTAGTGTGCTTCTGAAAGACTTGGGATAACAGTGAAATTTTCTCTTTTTGCAGACATTCCCTTTAATGCCACACCAGTAAATGCATTCTATCATGGCTGCATGGAAGTGAATATCAATGGTGTACAGCTGGATTTGGATGAAGCCATTTCTAAACATAATGATATTAGATCTCACTCATGTCCATCAGTTTCTAATGGCACCAAGAATTTTTAAGGCGTATTTTCTTTGTTGACAATATCTCTTTCCTGAGTGTAATTATACTTATATTTCTATTACAGTTGACAGGTTTTACCTATGATGTTCTTCATTTGATTACTTTTTGGTACTTTGACCTTGGCATTTTTTAAAGGCTCTTTTTCGGAAAAAGTCTGTTGTGATATAAATCACAGAATAAACTCTTCTCTTGCTATCTAAAAATTAATGTGACATAAAATTATTATTTTTTTCTAAAATGACATTTCTTTTGTTTGTAAAATTAAATTTTAATTGCATTCTCTTTGAACCACTGTTGCAATATCTACTTTTGTTACAAGGCAAGCCATTAAACTCAAGAAAAAGTTCATGTTATTAAACACAACCAGTCACAGGAAGAAAATATTTTTTGTTGGTACTTTTTTCTGATAAAGGCAGAAGAAATTTTATCTATTGAATGTAAATTAAATGTACAATCTCAGGGGGAGGGGTTCCTGGAACTTGTACTCAGGGCCTGTGTGCTGTCCTTGAGCTTTTTTTTTTTTCTTTATTCTTTCTTTATATTTGCCCAAAGCTATCATTCTACCTACCACTTGAATTAAAGCTCCACTTCAGCATTTTGGTGGTTAATGGGATAGAAGAGTCTTATGGATCTTTTTGCCTGGGCTTCTTTGGAACCACAATCCTCAGATCTCAGCTTCTTTAGTAGCTAGGATTAAAGGCAAGAAACACCAGGGTCAGCTGAATAGAAGATCTTCAGCCTTTATTACAAAGTAATGCCTCAGGGAGAGAAGTTTTGGCTTCATCTTTCCACAGTCATCTCAAAACTTTTACCTGTGCAGGAAACAAGAGGAATCTATTTTCATGAGAGCAGAACATGAATCTGGCTTCTTGGGAATTGGACTCCATGGGGATGATACATTAGATTGTATAAGAGTGGGTGTGGGAATCTGAAAGAGGCACATTTCTTATGTTTGACAGCAAACAAGCTCTAGTTTGGAAAGGGCAGCGCATTCAGCCATAGGAAGGAAAGTGAACAAATGTGGAGGTTCATAGTTTGCCTTTACTCCAGCTTTTCATTACCATGGTAACATCTCAAATGTGATTTAAAAAATTAAGTAGTTGTACCAAAGGGTTTCCATTCCACAAGTGAGATTATAAATGGAATGCATCTTGATTAATCAAATCCTTTGATTATTGAAGGAGAAAAAAACTATGGAAACTAGAGCCTACTATTGATAAAAGGAAAACTAAAGAAGGAGAGAAGTAAGGAAAGATTGCCATGTACTTGCTTTTAGTGCATTTCAACAGGCAGCTTTTTTTTTTCACTTCTGAATCTACTATTCACGACAGGGATACATGACGTGTTTCATTAACATTTTATAAAATAAATGTTTTTTTCATTAGGGACACTTAACCATCACATAAAACATAATAAATTGTATTTTTAGATTGTAAATGCCTAATATATTTATTCTAACAACTCTTTTAAGAAAATTACATAGTACACACCTAACTCTTCATGAACCCAGTAATTCATTTGGAAGACAAAGCACAAATGTTTGATGGACAATTATGGTTGGAAAATTGATCTTGGAAGTGGAAGGAAAGCAAAAGTAAGATGTAATGAATGTATGATACATCCTTGAAATTATACTAGGGCATCTTATTGCTTGTAATTTTTCTCTGAGTTGCCACCATGTGCTATGGGTGATAAACATCAGCAACTATCTGTTGATAATTAGGAAAAGGGAAAATTTGAGGTAAGTATTGGAAAAAAGAACAGAGGAGGAAAAATGGATTTCCTTTAGAGAAATTAGCTTCGCATTTAATAATGTTATATACAGGGGCATGTCTGAGTATCACTTCCACATTTTACATCAGAAGTAGAAACCTACCTATGTACAATGCTGTTCATACCATATTCAGAGAGCTATTTACAAATGTCATCTACTTTTTTGTTTTTTATTGTAATAACTGTACAGAGGAGTACAGTTACTAATGTAACTAAGATAATGAGTACATTTCCTATTGAGCATTGTTACCCCCTCCTTTGCTTTTCCCCTACCATCCCTTTCCTCCCCACCTTCCCACCTGCCCCCTCCCTACCAAGTTGTAAAGTTCATTTTCTACACAGTGTCTTGTACATCTCATTGTTACAATGGGTCAAACTGTATCCTTATTTCAGCATTTTGTTATTTCCTTTCCCCTCCCCAAATTAGAAAATATATATATACAAGATGCAAGCCAGTGACATCAAATATAGTGAAAACAGGAGTAATACCCTGGGGAAACACATACAAGAGAAATAAAAAAATTCACATGGTATATTTTAGATACATTAAAAACAATAGCAAGAAAGATAAAACCTCTTATGTCCCTATGTTGGGGTTCATTTCACTTAACATTATCTTGTATGGTCATATGTACATAGCTTTTGACCTTTTCTGCTTTTTTAAAGTAGATGAAAGAAACTAGGTATGATGGTATTTCACACATAGAATTTTAGCAAAAGAGACATCAGAAAGGAAGACAGAAATTTCAATACCCATTATTCACACATGACAGGATAAGTAGAGGTGCTAGACCTTTCATGACAAAACTTTGATATGATCAATGATTTTGATCATGCAAAGAAATATAAATTTCTACTTTTAACATGTTGGTAGAGATACAGAATGTCTAAAGGTCTAAACCCAACTGAATTGGGAAATTAAAAAGGTTCAAATCAGTACATAGTAAGCCTCAGGTTTCTAGCTACGAATTTGCTGTTTTTAGGTTATCCAAAGTAACTGAAAAGCAAGTGTGTTACATTCCTATGTAAGAGAAGCTTGGCCTTTATTAGTAAAAATGTGTTGATGTTGACTTTTCACGTAGTTCATTTGCTATATAGTAAGATTTAAGCTTTGTGACAACTTGGGTTGGAGGCTTGGCTTGAGGGTTCATCCAGTGATATACTAGGATCCAGTCTCAGTCTTACCTTGATCTTGGGTTGTGTTGTGTCCCATTTTGTAGAATGTGAAGGTGAAGACATGTTTTTTAAGCTGGTGTGCTCTCTCTGTCTCTCTGTCTCTCTGTCTCTGTCTGTCTCTGTCTCTGTCTGTCTGTCTGTCTGTCTCTGTCTCTCTCTCTCTCTCACACACACACACACACATGCACGCACACACACACACACACACACACACACACACACACACACACACACACACACACACACAGCTTTCTTGGTGTCCTCTGTTAAAGGACCGAAACAATCATGGACTGAGACTTGTAAAATCATTATCCAAACTAAATCTAGAAATATTTAGCTGTTGATCTTATCCTTATAAGCTGTTTATCTCAAGTAATTTAGCATAGCAATGGAGACATAGACAGACAGGTAAGATTAATTAAGGGAATTGGCTCTTGTAATTACAGAGGTTGAAAATCCCCTGAGACACCTCCTGGATACTCTAGAGACTTGGATGCTAGGAACAGGGCTCAAACTAGACCAATGTCAAGGTGATGAACACTTAAGGGGTCATTGATGCAAGTCCAGCGGTCTGAAGACTGAAGGACCTGGAGAATTAATATTTAACAGCAAGAGAATTGAGTATCCTAGTTTCAGATTCCAAAGTGAGAGAGAGAGAGAGGAGAGGGGGGGGGGGAGAGAAGGAGAGAGAGAGAGAGAGAGAAGGAGGGAGGCAGGGAGGGAGGGAGGGAGAGAGAGAGAGACAGAGGGAGAGTGGGAGAGAGGGAGTGGAGGTACCTTACTTTCCTTCCTCCACTCCAGTTTGAGTCCAGTATTTTGACAGATACTGCTCAGTCTGGGCCAGCAATTCTGAATATACATGAAAGAAATATGTATCTCTCCATGAAGTAAATCAAACGAGATGGAGGAAGCAACCCCAAAGATGGGATCTTACAACCACACCACAGATGCCCCACACTTTTCTCTCACCTGTTGGTTATGATTTTCTGGAAAATATAGCACATACATTTGCATGCACTACTTTGCATATATCCTTTCTCCTTGTTACTGCAAATTTAGCACATAAGTGAAGCCCATAAAAAGTAAGAATAAATGTGAATCATTACGGTGCCCTCGTTTGCTTTCCTTAACTCATACTTTTCCACTCACCTGAAATATTCTCCAGCCATAGACTTAATGAAAATCTTCATTGAAAAAGCTGGCTAGTTCTGTGGTTAAGCCTATTTTAAAGGTGGACAACTTTCCTGGTCTTTAATTACATTGCTTTATATTCTAGCTCGCTGCAGGTGTCCAGCATCATTCACAATACTTTTTATTATCTTTAGCATATTAAGTCAAGCATTGTGTTCTCTTTACAGCTATCATTTGACCAATTTGTCTTAACTCTTTAGTTTTTTTCTTTCTCATCACATTTCCACATCAGTTAAGTTAGACTTTACTCACACTATTCAGATTTTCTCAAATCAATTTCCCCTAATCAATGCACTTCATTGCATTTGTATATCATTTCATTTAAATTGTTTATAGATATTGCTGTTTATACTGTTTCTCTCCATATGTTACAATTTTATGTGAGAAAAAAAATAAAACACTGTCTGAACCCCAATGCATGACATTTAGTCAGCAAGGTATATCTGTTGAGCAGATCAATTGTATTATTTATAAGCACTTGCTTACTTCCTGCCAAACTAGGTTGTAAACATCTAAGTATCTGGAAAACATTTATGATAACTTGGGAATGTATGATGATTCTGGACTGCCTTCTTTGCTTTCTGAATCACTGTAACTTCATGAACTGAGAACTCTTGGTTTCTTAAAATCATGTCCCCACACTTCTCCATTTCTATTGTTTCACTTTTACTCAGTGTTTACATTTTTAATTGAAGATTAAAGAAAGAACAGTAATTAAAAAAGGAATTAAGCATATGAGTTTTAGCAAGCACTATTTATCATGCCGAAGTAAATATAATATGCTCTATTATCATTTTTTCTGGAGACTTTTGACAATGGAATTATTGGGAGGATTTATAGCAGAGCTTTAGCAGGAGATAAAGGAGAAACATTGAAGACTTAAAAAAAAAAAGAATGAACAGTTCTTACTGGAGACCACAATAGGATGCTTTAGGGCAAAAGGCAATTCACTCTAAAGAGATACTACCCTAGAAGGAAGATATTGACGTGCAAAGATGTCCTATTTTTCTTCCATTCTTGGAATTTCATGTTCTGGCAAAACCAGATGACTCATATTACTGTGAAACATCCCACATCCACAAATCATGGCAGAGCTGTCTCAAAGGAAATCCTCAACTTCTACATCAACCTGGACATGCCATTATTTTCAAATACTCTTACAAAAGGACTATTTCATCATTACTTTGACTTCCTGGAGAATAAATGAAATGAGTTCTTCTCAGTCACAAAAGGAGAAAAATAAACCCAATTATTTACATTTAACAGACCTGCTGTCTTCCCTATGATTTAAAAGCTTACTATCCAACTGCATTTTTTCCTTTTGCACAATTTATATTTTTGCTTGCAATACTGAGAGTTTTTTTCATTCCCATCTGCCTTTGAAAATAAAACTCATATTTCAGTATTGATTTTTTCCCATGTCAGTAAAGTCAAAATAGAACCAAACCACATGCTTATAGTATTTGGCTATCTACACTTTTCTTTTTTCTTTTTTTTGTTATCTCACTTTTGCTCAGGAATTATGTTTTTAATTGAGGTAAAATTCACATAACAAAAATTGTTCATTTTAAAGTTATTTTAGTGTTATTTAGTACATCAGCAGTATGCTTGCTATTTTATTTACTTTTCTCCCTTTGATCTCATGTACTGGCATTCTTCAGAGAAGCAAAAACAATACAACATATATAGATGTGTTTGTGAATTTATTTAGTTATTTTTGGGGGCTGTACTGGAATTTGAACTCAGGACCTCAAGCTGTGTCTTAGCTTGTTTGCTTGGCTGGTACTCTTAACACATGAGCCATATCTTCAGTCCAGCTTTTTGTTTTTTTTTGGTGGGGGGGATCCGGTCGTGGGGCCTGAATTCTGGGCCTGGGCTCTGTCCCTCAGCTCTTCAGCTCAAGGCTAGCGCTCTACCACTTGAGCCATAGCACCACTTCCGGCTTTTTTTGCTTTTTGCTTATGTGGTGCTGAGGAATTGAACCCAGGGCCTCAGGCATGCAAGGCAAGCACTCTACCACTGAGCCACCTTCCCAGCCCTTGGATTTTTAAAGATGGGATCTAGTGAACTTTTCTGCTTAGGCTTGCCTCAAACTGCAATTCTCTGGATTTCAACCTCCAGAGTAAGTAGGAGTAAAGAACACAGCATTGCATGTTTAATATGTCCAGTTTATATTGCTCTGATTCTCCTTGTATATGTTCTTACACTTCATATACTTAGATTTTCAGTTATATAACTAAGGCACTATAGTCAGCATCTCATTTAAACCCTTAATATCTAGTCTTGAAACTAATTGGATAAAGAACACAATTTTGAATATACCATAGACCTTTTATATGTGCTGCTCAAATGGGAAATGGGATACTGAAATGGCAAATGTTATATATTTCTGTATAAGTTGGGATGACTTGATGCTGACTTCAAACACACATAGTATGAGTCCCCAATAAGTGCAGAAGCATTGATATATGGTGTGAGGTTAATACAGCTAACTTTTTGGCCAGGTGTTTTTTTGTTTAATTTTTAAATATATTTTTATTGTAAAAATACTGTACAGAGGGGTTACAGTTACATGAGTAAGACAATGAGTACATTTCCTATTGAGCATTGTTACTTCCTCCTTTGTTTTTACCCTGCCATCTCTTCCCTCCCCACCTCCCCAACTCCTCCTCCCCCGAAGATGTAAAGTTAGTTTTCAACTTAGTGTCTTGTACATCTCATTGTTACAATGGATCAACCTGTATCCTTATTTAAGCATGTTGTTATTTCCCTTCCTCTCCCCAAATTATAAAAATGTACATACAAAATGCAGAGCACCAGAATCAAATACAGTGAAAACAGGAGTTATACCCTGGGGGAAAGACATACAAAAAAAAAACCCCAACAAACCCCACAAAGTGTTTTATTTTTTAAGTTTTATAATGGAAGTGGCACTGTGGCTCAAGTGGTTGAGCGCTCACCTTGAGCTGAAGAGCTCAGGGACAGGGTCTAGGCCGCACTACTAATAAAAAAAAAAGTTTTATTCTTAATACATAACTCATGTTGGTAACAAAGGGGCTTCATTGTGGTATTTCAATACATGTATGTATGTTATGTATCTTCATCAAATTCACGCTGTCTATTACTCTTATTCACACCCTCTTTCCTTTGTTGGTTTTTGTAAGTTTCATTATGACATTTTTATACATACATAAAAAGTACTTGGAGCATATTCTCCCCCCACTCTGTCTCCTTCCTCTGGAATTTCTCAGCTGTTTTATATTCACCTCACATTTACTTTAATTGTTATTAATCATCATTATCATTATTACTTAGACTTGGCAATTTTTGACAGATACGTATCAAAATGGAAACACTTCATCTTTCAGATGAATCTCATATTTCAATTTAACTGGCATGTGCTTTATTTGACCACCTGGTGGCAGTATGTGAATGTCATATAATGAGCTTCCTTTTCATATGTTCATGCTATGTAACTACTCAAACTATCCGAACTACTATTATTATTATTATCATTAATATGGTATAAAATGTTGCTTACTTAAACAGTAAGATTCCAGGAGAGCTGGATAAGATTGAGAGTTATTTTTAGGAAAAGAGCAGTATTTTTTTTCTTTCACTATTGGGGTTGAACTCAGGCACTTGCACTTGTATGCACTCCACTATTTGAGAGATACTCTCAAGCCAGGAATGGGCCAGTTTTGAGGCCAATACTCCAACAAAGTGAAAGAAAATCATAGGGAATACTATGAATACTCTAAGAAAACATATGTAAGAAAGCACAAAGTAAATAGGTATTTTTAAAGTCGCATTATGTTTACTTCTAAAATGGAGGAATAAAAAATGAAAAAGAATAATCCTTATTAGTCATTCATCTTTCAACATTCTTTACTTCTTTCCATTGTCATGTTGTCTGGCATCTTATTCCTCCACATTAGTAAAAAGGTTGCAGTGTATTCAGCTTGAAGTTAGTTATCTCACTATGAGTTCATTGAAATGGGCACATGTTTCTACTAGTTCACTTAGGCTGTCCTTTAAATAATCAAAATTCCCAGTTTCTGTATAATCCGTGTACATGCATTACTTTTATCCTCTGCATTATGCCTGTTTATCTTAAAAATATGTGAACAACAATCCCATATCCTCTCTTATTCCTTGGTTGTCCCCAAGTTGACATCGTGTTTCCTGAGCCTTTAGGGGAAGTTGAGTACCGATAAGAATTCTTCCAGTCTTTAAAAAATATCTTCCAGCAATTGAAACCTAAGCAGAAAACCTCTAGTTGTCTTGTGCATGCTTCTCACAGTGGAAGCCTATTGATCTGTTTCCCTTCACTAATTTACTTGGATGCATAAACTCTACCATATGCATCATCACAGGCGTTGTCTATTGAAGCAAAAGAAACCTTGTCTGATCTGATTTCATCTTTGGTTTAGTCTAGTCTCTGTTGTTTAGTTTTTTTCCCTTACATCAGTGTGTGTGTGTGTGTGTGTGTGTGTGTGTGTGTACATGTGTACGTGTGTGTGTGTGCAAAAAATCAAAGCTACAGAGAAAAGACTCAAAATGAACAGTTCTTTGTATTTCCTTTACTCAGGACATTCTTGCAACTCTTCTACTTTCCTTTACTCTTTCTTCCCTTTTTCTTCTATTTAAAATTCCAGGTTCTCAAAACAAGATGAGAATGACAAAATAAGTATGGAAATGCACAATTGTCAAATTGCAGCCCTAAGGGGCACAGTAATAAGCATCAGTCTGAAGTTATTCTGCATGAGATTGCATGGTTATTAGAGGCACATGAAAACGGTATGTAAATAAACTTATGACCCACTTACATATTGCTCTTGGAAGTCATAACTAACATCTTCAGGTGTTATTCTCTCTGACTAGTCAGAAATTTCTCTACCCTCAGCATGAAGGATTATCCCTATTAAATATAATACCAATATTTTCGTTTTGATTGCTCCAAATATGGAGCCAAAATAAGCGTATGTGAACTGTTGCTTCATCTTGTCATCATCATGTAGTTAGCCCTGCTAATTATACTCTGTAACTAGCCTGAATTTTCTTTTGGTACTTATTCTAATATGATCCATGCTACTATGATGAATATGTGTTTTTATGGAGCTGGCTCTATTTCCTCATCCTTAGGATTGGGTGACTGTGTTTCCTCTCTGGATGAATTAGGGTAGTATATTTGAGATTATATTTCATTAGTTTTACTGCTGCTTGTTAAAGTTTTATTATCCTCTCTGTTTTATATTTCAGGCTGGCAATTCTTGCCAGCAGTGCTAAGTGACTTGATATATATGAATCATAACTTTGTGACCTAAGAATCCGCTGTCTGCAAACATAATAGTGCACTGGAAGTGATATTTTATAATGCTATTAAACACATGCATTTGCAGAACAGTTATCCAGAACTAAGAAACATTCCTTCACATTTTTTCCATGTTGGTTGAAGTACTCAGAACCTCTCATCAGTGGTACATAATGTTCTTTAAGTAAGGATTCATTCATTCTGATTGATTGTCATTCATTTCGTGCAATTGTTATCTACTGTGTAGTTATAATTCAATGATGTCCTTAAGGGCAACTAACATTGAGTTAAAATTCTGTAGGCAATCTATGTTGCTTAGGTTGATATGCCTTTACTCAGACAAATAAAGACTTGAGTAGGTATAATTGATCAAATAATTAAACAGTGCTAGGTAGTAAGTACACACTCCATCAAAATACCAATGTGTATTCCTCTGAACTCAGTTCACTGTAGTTACATGTTCTATAAAGTGGGGTAGAGAATGTAGCACTCTCTGTTTACTATAATTATTAAAACAAATATTATCTGAAGCATCATGATTCAAACTACCGGAAATTAGACTGTGATACAAAAGTTACACTTAAAAAATATGTGATTTTCAGAAAAAGTAGTGGTACAATGTTTTTTTGCAGTCCAGAGATTATCTGCAAGCATTTTAAATATTTTAATCTCTTGAGAAGTTGCCTTATGAATATTTATTGAACTGTCACAATGTGCCAATGGATATCTTGAAATTGTTCTTCACACATTTTATTTTTGTGTTATGCTTTATGTAATTACAAAATCTGAAAAATTTCTGGATAGCTAGTGCTGGGTTCTAGTAGCTCAAAATTCTATGGGTGGTTCAGAATAAAGTGTGTTTAGATTTTTTAATAGAGTTATTTTTTTAAATACCACTTACATACTTAAAAATTAAAGAAGGCTTATTGATTATGAAATTGAACTTTCCCTTACTACTTTGAGACAAAAACAGGACCAAAACATCTGTGTGACAAAAGAGGCAATATGGCAATATCTTGTTCTTGAAACAACAGAAATTCCATCCTTGTTTTCAGGTAACAATGGGGGCAGGTACAGATACTGGCACCCGGCAGTGTCCTAGTCCATGTCTCTTCTCAGGGAACAGAGGAGCACTGAGGAATTTGGCATCTCTAAAGAAAAAGAACTCTTAAGCTCTCTGTAGTTTCAAGCAACTATGGAGAATTCTATTTATGATTCCAAAAGCTGGAGGAATCTTAAGAGACCTAGAGACCTCCTGAGAATTTTGATGTCTCCTGAACAGAGTAGAGTTCGAAAACAAAATAAAACATAATAGTAAATTATTTTGAAACTAAACATTCATATATGATAAGCACAAAAATATGCTTAATATGTGTAAATTTAGTCTTGTCTAGTTTTCTCCCTCTTTCCTTCTTATCTCTGATCCATAGAGACAATTCTTTCAGTTCTTATGTTACTTTGATGCTTCTTTGAGCTGATATATTAAACAAAAAAATGGTTGGATGACAGAACCAATAGGGACAGAAGGGAAATGAGAAAGGAGAGACCAAACCGTAGGAGGATGGGTGAACTGGGTAGGATACTTGGTTTGGATTTGAGATTATCAGAGAGGAGAATTATTTGGAGCTAAACACATTTATGACAATTCCTGTTTTCTAAAGTAAAATTTTATCCTACTTTCATATTTCAAAGGACATCTTTAAATAATTTGAATGTCTTATAGTTACTTCTAGTTATTACATTGCATTTATCGATCAAAAATCCAAGCTCAGCCCGAGTGACATAAGAATTGTTGGGACTTGAATTTCTCTGTATTTCTGGAAGCCATTAGTTTGTGGCATGTAAGCAACTCCTGTTATTTTGTTTATTATTTCTTGATGGGGAGCTAGAATCATGCCAGGTAAGTACAAGGATGGAAATGTGACAATGTTCTTCTTCACCTTGGTGGTATAGGCCTCAGGTCCTCGGAATAAGGTTCATTTTTTTTTGAGTTAGGAGAATCTGGGAAGAGTTAGGGAAACTATCAGTGAGTATGGAAATGTGAGCCTGTAAGAACATTCTTAGAAAAAGGCCTGACTCAGTGTACATGATGTGAACTTCATTTCCTGAAATGTTGACATTTTAAAAATTAACAGTTTGGCAGGTGATTTTCTGTTATCTTTGTTTTCATTGTGCATTAGCTTTCATACTACTCTTCTTTGTGTTGCACATGGCTAGTAAGCATAAGGGTTTTCATTCAAACCTCAACACTTAAAAACAAAACCAGCACCAGTATTGCCCACTTGAAGATAACATATAAATGACCATTCAAATGCATTTAAACAATTTAAATGTGATACTTATATTTATGACAGACTATATTTTGATATTTTAGGAAAGTCGTTAAAATTTTTCTTTTATTAATGGGTTAATTACTCCAATGACTTCTATCAAAATCTATTGATTATACTTCTTAGTAATTTTTTTTTCTATTTGTACCTTTGAAATTACATAGGAATTTATTAGGTTTCAAATTTTCAGCTATAAAAATATATTCAATAGATGAGTGGTTTCTGGCATTTCTAGTATTATTTGCATCTTTTCAGATGGTGTGACTGATTCTGGAAGTTTGTCTTATAATTTCAATTTCTGCCAAGTAGACAAAGGTAAGCTTTGAAGCTATTACAAAGCACTTTACTCTTCATTCTAAGTGCTTTTATGCCTCAGCCTGTTAAATTATATTAATTCACTGTGACTTCTAGCTTTCTCAGGAGTATTTGCTGTAAGTGATCAGTGCTTAAAACTATGCTTAACAACAAGGGTGACACTTCAGTCAGTCATAATTGATGGGATAATACAGCAAGTGCCTCTAGAATCAACCATGTGCATAACTGTTTGCTTACAATTTCAGAGGTGAATGACTGTTTATTTCTAGATTGCCTCCTTTGAAGTAGCATTTATGACAGCTATTTTTTTTTAATTTCTAGACACCTAAAACTTTCTTAAATGTAAAAATCTAAAGTATTTAGAAAATAAACATGTTAATAATATTTCTTTTGTCAGTCATACTTTCTGGGGTTTGATCTCAGGGCCTCACATTTATATATGTGAATGCTTTTCCATTTTACATGTCCCCTAGCCCTTTTTGCTTTAGTAATTTTACAGGTAGCATCTCACATTTTTGCTCAACTTCAGACAGACTGCAATCTTCCTACCTATGTCTTCTCATATAACTGGGATTGTAGACATGGTCTGATACGATCCACTTGATAGTCGAGACATGATCCCGTTAGTTTCTTCTGCCCATGTACCCAAACATGTATCCTCCTGTTTCTCCCGCCCAAATAGCTGGAATTGTGGAACTGAGCCACTGCACTGAGATCTTATTCTTCTTTTGAATTTTTTTTAAATTTCATGTTCTTTAACTCATTAGTTCTTTATGCATTATATGGCTGTTAAATTGTGAGACTTTTACAATGAAATATCTACTGAGTAAATTTTAATGTTCACCATAGCCAATTAAGTTTAGAACTTTTTTGTTTTATTTTTCATTTTATACATAATTAAATTGGGGAGCCTGGTTTTGGTCATGGCTATAATATCATTTACAGATGTCTTTAAAACAGGTTTTTAATTCAACTTGACTCAATAGTATTGGGGCATGATTTTGGAGAAAAAGTAAAAACTGAAAATCAAAGGCACAATTGAGAAAAAGCCACAATAACTCTTTTGTGGACTTCAAATGTCAATCTGACTGATACTATCAACTCGGATCATCGTTGAGTCACTCGAACATTTTTATACAGCAAAGATTGTTTGATTTCACAATGTGAATTTGTCTCAAGCCTAATTGCCATCTTTCAATGGTGTTTGGTGATAAAAAAAAAATGTGCTGAATAATTCTCTTCGTCTAAAAAGCTAACCCCCAGATATGAAGCAGATATGATGTAGTCTCAAATTCAGGCAAAAAAACTTTTCAACATTCTTAAAGTACATTAGAATTCTAGGTCCAATGTTTTGATTTCTTTTGATTAACGTAAGAGAACTTCTGAAGAAATGGATTGCTTCACTTTGAAAATGTATCATTTCTTCAATGTACATTAAGCAGATGTAGAAATCTGTTCTTGGCAATCACATCACAAGAATTCCTATGAAAAAGTCTACACTACACAAACAGCTGGTCTATTTCCTGTTAATTGTAAAATTATTGGTTGCAGAAAAAAAGAATAGCACTGATTTTTTTTCCTTAATCAAGATCTTAACATTTTATACTGTTTATTTGGTGAATTCTAAAAATCTGTATGTTATTGCTTTTGTTTTAAACTTTGTGGAGGACTTTTAAAGTACTGAAAACAGAAAAAATATCCCCACAATATTGTACATACACATATAATATAAACACACATATATAATATAAACACAAATCAATTCACTTGCAATTAGTTTCCCTAACAAAATGATTTTGTTAAATCTCCTACTTTTCCGCTGACATAGGAACAAATAATAACCACTTAGGGTGTCATGTACTCATTTTCTATTGACAAATAATTTATAGGTAAATTTATGCAATGAAATGATTTATATATTAATTAAGAGAAAGTGAAAAGGCATAATGTTGGGATAGTTAGTCACACATTTTTTTTTGTTAGAAGTTAGAGTATGGTTAAAATAGAATTGCAGGACAGGAATAGTGGCACATTTCTGTAACTTCTAACATTCAGGAGCTGAGATGGGGATCTCAGATTCAAGACCAGTCAGTCATTCTGTGCTACCTAGCAAGACCTTGTCAAAAAGAAAAGTATAATTGCACACAGCTTCCTATTGCACATGGGATAAACACTAGATGGTGGCTTTCAAACTTTCTTTTCTTTATCCTTGATTAATATTTGGTGAAATGTAAACAAATATGACATTGCTACATGACAGCTGAGTCTTCTTAAAGATTAGGATGATTTTTTTCTTAGGAAAGAGAAGATATATTTCTATCAGGAGGAATTGCTTTTACATGCAATAAATAATTAAAAAAAAGTTTTCGCAAGAATCACACTATCACCTGGAGCCAGTGGCTCATGCCTGTAATCCGAGCTACTCAGGAGGCTGAGATCTGAGAATCAAGGTTCAAAGTCAGCCTGGGCAGGAAAGTCCCTGAGACTCTTATCTCCAATAAACCCCCAAAAAACCAGAAGTGATGCTGTGGCTCAAGTACTTGAGTGCTTGCCTTGAGTTGAAGAGCTGAGGAACAGCACCCAGGCTAGAGTTCATGCCCCACAACTGACAAAAAAAAATAAAATAAAATAATAAAAAATAAAAAGAATCACATTATCATATTTATATCACTTTTACATGTCAGGAAAGCATTGATGCCCATTTTAGATAAAGTGAAACACAACAATGTGTGTAAAAGCACAATGTAAACAGCAACATACTGTTGTTTTAAATCTGAAGTATCACTGTCATTTAAACATACTAAACCTATAAATATCTCTGATATATCAAATCATTCATTTAGAGAGAGTAGAATATTACTTTTCCTGCAATGGTTGGAGGCAATAGACAGCTTTGAAAGAAGATTAATTTCCTAAAGAAAATCTAGCAAATATATTATTTATATGGTTTTATCCTATTTCTTTCTTCACGTTCTTGCCTTTTTGTCCTTATTTATTATCATTTTGTATCACATTGTTCAATTAAGATTCCTGAAGGAGTTAACTTCTGAAGATTAGTAAAAGTTTAAAAATTCAGTTTGAACTAAGTTCTCATTGTTCTTGTAGCAAGAATTTTTAGAATACTAGAAGAGAGCACTAAAGTATGGCTTTATGAATATAAATATAAGGACAGACATTTAACATGAAGAAGAAGGTTCAGTAACTGATAAATTAGCTAGGTCATAAATTGTGTCTACTTTAAAAATTACTCCTTTTTTTTTTGGTCGGTTGTGGGGCTTGAACTCTGGGCCTGGGCGTTGCCCCTCAGCTCTTCAGCTCAAGGCGAGCACTCTACCACTTGAGCCACAGCGCCACTTCCTAAAAATTACTCTTATTAGCATAAATCAATAACATAAGGGAGTAGTATAGAGTGTACTTTTTTTCTTTTTGTTCATCATGGGGCTTGAACTTAGGACCTGAGCCCTGTTCCTGAGTTCACTTTTTTTGCTTAAGGCTAGCATTTTACCCCTTGAGCCACTGCTTTGCTTCCAGTTTGTAGGTGGTTAAATGGAGATGAGTCTCACTTTTCTGCCCAGGGCTGGCTTCAAAGAACCACAATCTTTAGATCTCAGCCTCCTGAATAGGTAGGATTTTAGGCATGAGCCACTGGTGCCTGGCTGTATAGTGTATTTGAACATGTTTGATCCCTCCATTATATTCCCATTCCTCATCTTCTTCATTGAAGAGTGTTTGGTGAGTTTATATCATGCCATACTTACATAGTGTGTTTGTGTTACTGTAACATACTTCAATCATCTTTTACCCTTATTAGCACTTCCCCCTCTCCACTTCTCCTGACCCTTCAGAGGGTACTCCATTTATATTCATAACCCATTAACATAATTGTCCTCATCATACTAGTTCTAGGTTCAACAAGTAAGAACATGTAGTATCCAGCTTTCTAAACGTGGCCTATCTTGCTCAACATGATGATTTACAGTTCCATATAGTTCCATATATTGTTCCGCAAGTGACACAATTTAATTTTTCATTCTGGCTGAGGAATATCATATGGTCTATCTATTTATCTATCTACTTATCATCTATCCGATATTTTATTTATCACTCCAGTTGACCATTTCACTCGATTGTTAACAGGCTGGTATATAAATCCTACTTTACTCCAGAATTCTCCTCTTAGTTGATATGTTCTGCTAATTTCAAAAGTTTGGAGAGAAGCTCAAATAAATAGAATTACTTTTTTAGTATATATATTTTTTATTGTAAAGATACTGTATAGAGGGGTTATAGTTACGTGAGTAAGGTAATGAGTATATTTCCAATCAAGCATTGTTACCACCTCCTTTGTTTTTCCCCTACCATCCCTGCCCTCCCACATCCACAACACCTCTTCCCCACCCCTCCTGGAAGTTGTAGTTTGTTTTCAACATAGAGTCTTGTACATCTCATTGTTACAATGGGTCAACCTGTACTTTTATTTTAGTAAATTACTTAGAATGAATACAGAGGAGATCCTTAACACTTTGTACAAATTAATAGGTAGGAAACTATAGTATCCTCATTATGAGTAGGAAGTTTAGGAGAGGATTGTTTCAAAAGCCATCTATATCTCAGACTCATTACAGTTAATATACTGGGAACTGCCTTTGGATTATGTGTAGTGGAAGGGGGAGGAAATGAGAAAGAAAGAAGACTTGTGAGTTTTACAATTTGGAGAGAGCTTGAATTAACATGGAAATGGCTAGCATATTAAGTGCTGTTCAAATAGAGATATGACAAATTATGTATGATTTTGACAAACATAAGTACTCAAAATGAATCTTATTAAACATAGCAGATGGTTCACATATATGTAGAGTCAGTTTTTGGGGGCTTTCATGTTTTTCACCAAAATTCAACAGCACATTAAATCACTCTACTCAACACTTGGACTAGTTCAAAGTGTTGACTAGCATAGTTTACTGTCCTTTGAGCTCTATTCAATTCAAAGAACAGTTTATTCCCCAAGATGAAGAAGTCTAAGTCCATAACGCTGACTGAAGAATATTCCTTCAGAAACTTTTTGAGTTTACTGTAGGTAGAACTCATTATTAACAGGTCTATAAAACTATCTAGTCCCTTTATACAAGAGAAAAGATGTTTAAATTGATTCATAAGGACTTTTAAGTTTTATCTCCACACTTCCTATTTTCTCACTATCTTTCCCTTCTCTGAGCTTATTACAATTTAATACAACATGTGTATTATTGCTTAATTGATTTTTTTAAATCACTGTACCATAGTTTAAGCCTCAAAGAGAAAAGCATTCTGCACACTATGATTTCTGTAGATTCTGGAAGTATGTTGGGACTTCAAAGTATTTTATACATGTTTGTTAATTAAATAGTTGAAAAAATAGTTCTATGATGTCTCGAAATTTTTAGTTCTTTGACACTGTCTATGCTGAATGTAAATTGCCTTTCTACATATAACTTTACATTATGGAATTTTGGAAGTCATAGGAATGTTTTAACTTTGATGGTATTTAGGATCATTATTGTAAATTGAAAGACAATACATTAAATATGCACAAATTTTCTTGTAAGGCCTTTGCATAAGTAAATGTTATTTTTCTTATGGCTTTCTTTATCTTTTTCTCAGGAATAAATAAATAAATCAGCAGAAAAATATTTATATAGGTGGGATTGAATGTTCCCACTGGGAAATGTGTTTTATGAGCTCCAAAAAGAATGCTCCCAGCAAATTATAATTACTACCCTTGAGAGAAAAGCAAAAATGCAAGAGATTATTTCCACTTAATTTGGTGGGAATTGTGTCTATGTAATACACTTAAAAAAAATAATGAGAAAGTAGCAGAGGAATGATCACAGCAAAATATTTATTATTTCACAGTTCAATATAAGTGAATGATGTCTTCTTCACACAGAGGAAAGTCGTATCATTTTTTGTGTGTGTGTATGTGTGTGTGTGTGTGTGTGTGAGTGCGTGTGTGTTTGTGTGTGCTTGTGTACATCCTGTGTACTTTCTGGGGCTTGAACTCAGCCTGGCAACTGTCCCTGAGGTTTTATATTTTTTTATGCAAGCCTAGTAGTCTACCACTTGAGCCACAGTTCCATTTCAACTTTTGGGGGTTAATTGGATATAATAGCCTCATGGGCTTTCCTGCCCAGGCTGATTTCACACCTGGATCCTCAGATCTCAGCCTCCTGAATAGCTAGGATTACCCATACAAGTCACCAGCAGCTGCCAATTTTTAAAGGCAGTTCTTGGAAAGAAAAATAAGATCTGACTTTTCTTTTTTTTTTTTTTTTTTGTCGGTCATGGGGCTTGAACTCTGGGTCTGGGTGCTGTCCCTCAGCTCTTCAGCTCAAGGCGAGCGCTCTACCACTTGAGCTACAGCACCACTTCCGGTTTTCTAGTGGTTTATTGGAGATAGGAGTCTCACGGTCTTTCCTGCCCGGGCTGGCTTTGAACCGCGATTCTCAGATCTCAGCCTCCTGAGTAGCTAGGATTACAGGCGTGAGCCACCGGCGCCTGGCCTGACTTTTCTTTTTGGAGCATTTTTTTATATTTGACATCATGCCAAGATCTTGGTACACATTGACAAACTAAATCCTCCAACAGCAAGATGAAGTTGAAGCCTATCTTCTCCATTTTGCAGATGAGAACATTCTCAGAGCTGACCTCACCTTGCTTAGTTACCCAGTTGCTAAATGCTGCCTTGCTTAACTTGCATACAAGTTGGATGCTAGATTTAAGTAGCCAACTACAAGTGCTGTCCATCTTTGCTTGGGATCAAATTGCTTAATTGATAGTGAGTGAATGCTTTTCACAGCATATAAAACATCAGATTCAGAAGATCCTGAGTTTACATTAGTTATTTAAATTAATTAATCTAAATTATACATTTGAAGTGTTGACTGGATTCAAAGTTATAAGAGTTCCCATTACAAAGAGCAGATAGTTGAAAAAAGACAAAAAACAAGCAGAGAGACAGTTCGTTAACATTGATGATTCATAGTACTCTCTGTCCCAGAAGATTAGTTTAACTCCTGGAAGGTGAAATATTCCATCCTCCAGATAGAAATAAAGAGAGCCAATAAAAAGTAAAGCATATATGAATCAAGATTAAGAAAGAAGAAAAAAACCAGGAGCCTTGGAGTCTGGTCTGTTTTGTGGTAAACATTTTGATGTGGAGCAGAGAAGAGACTCTGGCATTTTGAGCAGGTGGAAGAACTTTGGGGAAATCCTGCATTTGGTTGGTTGCAGTTCTGGTCATTGCTTTTGTTTGAAGTGAAGGTTTTTCCATATCTGTTTTTCCAGATTGCTCTTTACTTATTAGCAGTACCCCAACCTTCCCAGCATTCACTGCAAGATGTTTTCAAACAGAGTTGGTCATGGTTGCCAGTTTTGCTGAATCTAATGCTATTAAAAACTCAGTGATTTCTTTTTTTAAACCCTGTAGAATATGATATGTATGTGTTATAAACTAATACCTTTACCCTCTTTTCTTTCTTGGTTTAATTTTCTCTGGCTTCTCTTAAAAACTATACTCACATTGCCCTGGCAGTAAAATTCTCCCTATATTGTGGTATTAAGTTTGTCATAGCCCATTGTGGATTTTATGTTTTGTGATAGTAGTTTAATGTGTTAAAGCACAAGCATGTTTGGTTTATTTACTTCTGTGACTGAAATATGCTGGGTTTATTTAAAAAGAGAGAGAGAGAGAAAAAAAACTAAGTTCTCATATGAGAGTTTTAAGCCAAATTCCCTCTGTCCAGATGGCTCCTGCTACTAAGCCAGGAAAATGTAGAGCCTTTCTATTTACTGCTGATTTGTTTATAGTGGCCCTTGATTGCTATTAATGATCCCCAGCTGTAGCAGCTACCTAGGCATGTCTTCTTCCATTTCTTACACCCCCATTAACTCCTTGGGGATGGGTTCCTGTTTCTCTGTTGTCTATGTCCTTTCTATTTCTTTCACAAAGGAAACATAACATTCATTTCCAGACCTCCTAGAAAAATAAAAAATATTTGCATGTCTTAATAAGGACTTTTTTTTGACTTATATTCTTTATACTTATCCAACAATATGCATATTCATTTTTGTTCACTTTGTTAGAGAATGAATTCTTTTTTTTGGGGGGGGGGTCCGGTCGTGGGGCCTGAACTTTGGGCCTGGGCGCTGTCCCTCAGCTCTTCAGCTCAAGGCTAGCGCTCTACCACTTGAGCCACAGTGCCACTTCTGGCTTTTTTCTTTTTGTTTATGTGATGCTGAGGAATCAAACCCAGGGCCTCATGCATGCAAGGCAAGAGCTCTGCCACTGAGCCACCTTCCCAGTCCCTAGAGAATGAATTCTTAAGCCTCTAAGGCATACAAACAAGACTCACACATACGCATTTCTCCCTATTCACTTCAGATTCTCTGAAGTTATTTTAGGTAGGGCTTTGTTAATTCCATAAGGCATTTCATTACTTGAAGACTTCTTGACTACCACTGTCCCCTTATTTGTACTTACTGTTCATTTCAGTTACTGAAGACTTAAACAAATAAAAGCATCTTAGGGTTTAGCAATTCCCACTATGTTCAGAAATGGAACATTTCTGTAGCCTCTACTGATACTCTTTAGATAGAGAACATTCTCTATAGGACAATAAGTGAGTAGTGGAGAATCAGCTTGACTTTCATTATCTGGCTATAGCACCAAGTATATAGAGTACCATTTAATTTAAGGTAAAATATATTTGCCCTTTGATGTTTTCCTTCTTCTCTTTTGCTCTTTATTCTTGACCTGCTTTAATTATTAAGCTACAAATCCTTTTGGAAAATTTTAACAGGCTTCTTTGTCACTTAACAGGACACTTTATAATAATCTAACATCTTTGGAATATGTTCTCCCTCCCTGGTGGTGTTACATACTTAACATGCTTTAGCTATTATTTCTTCCAATGACTTTTGATCTGGATGCTTTTAATCATTCCCTTCTGCAGAGGGAGATACTGAGACCTAGAGAGATTAGGAATAAGCATCATCTAGACACTGCATCCTTAAGAATAATTAAATAAATTCATTATCTAAAACTTTCCTCCAGGGAAAAATTTTCACATTAGAGTGAATTAAAATGAAAACTTTGCAGTCATTGTCTTAGGAAAGATCTAGGGCCAGGAAACAAGCTGTTAAATTGCAACAATGAGGCTGGGATATAACTTAGTGGCAAAGTGTTTGCCTAGCAATTACAATGTCCTGGGTTTGATTCTCCAGTTCCAAAAAAAAAAGAAAAGACAAAAAAATGCAGCAGTAGCAGTATGAGAGTCTTGAGGCATGATTATTCAGAGCAGTTATGAAAGTGTTATTAGATAAAATGTACTAAACGTAACCTTATCACCCTTTATATTTAAAGACAAAAGAATAAGTTGCTTTTGCTATCTTTCCTGATTGAGAGGGCAAAAATCTCCACTTAAAAAAATTAAAATTTATGTGTATACATTTTTAAAACAAGAAAATTTACCATGCATTAACACATTTGAGTACCACAAATTAACAAAATTGAATAACATAAATCAGTAATTTTATTAATTGTTAATAAGTCTCATAATCTAGCTAAATTGTTTCAGATTGTATGAGAAACTTTCAAAAGTTATTTTGTGACCTAGTTCTTCAAGTGGGGTTTTCCTTGCACTTCAATACAGGTAACATTGATTATTCTCTTCATATCCTCAATGGCTTCTATTTAAATGTGATTATTATCAGAGGTTGTGTGCTTAGGGCTTGACTCAGGAACGCTTCTCTCTAGGATGGCACTTTTACAAGTTAGAGTTCAGGGTTGCTGAGCTAAATCCCCGGGTACAAATCCACTATGAGAGGCAGCACAATGCAGTGTGCTTTAAGTGAACAGATACATTCCAAAACCAAATGAGGACT
Organism: Dipodomys spectabilis; assembly: GCF_019054845.1. Taxonomy (NCBI): domain Eukaryota; kingdom Metazoa; phylum Chordata; class Mammalia; order Rodentia; family Heteromyidae; genus Dipodomys; species Dipodomys spectabilis. Next base: position 20,200,019 of record NW_024870709.1, on the reverse strand, counting down.
TGGGGAATTGCTCACATTTCACTAAATAACCAGCTGTGCAAATGCCCAGACACAATTGATCTACTATAGTATTTGAGAATCATGGAGGGCCATCGAGTTCAATACTCAGATGGGTGCCCAGTGGGGATGCAGGTTTTGTAGATCCAGAAGTCACTGATATGAGTCATTATTGGAGATTATTTTTTAAAAAAGACTGTCTGAGCCTCTTTGAATATAGCTATCGAGTCAGCCACATATTCTGCCTTTTAATTCCCAGATTCTGTAAATTTCCTCCCTAAAATTTATCTAAAGACAAATTTCTTGGTATGATTTTCCTCTTTCTTAAATTTCTTACCTTAAGTAGAAATGACAAGATAAAAGAGATATACAAAGAGAATTAGGGTTTTTATCAAGAGGGAAGTAGGTTCCTTAATAAAAAATATATTTATTTATCTGATTATCTTTTTCATTCCTGTATTTTCCTTCTTTATCCATCAAGCTGTAGTCACATTTCCTTTGCTATATCATTTGGAGCTCCTAAAGTTTGTATGCATATTCCCTTCTATATTAAAATAGAAGTCTTCTACCAGACTTCAGTTTCATTCTATTATTTCTGTTTTCTTCATTGGCTTTCTCTATTTTTTTTTTTTTTTGTTCAGGTCTATCTTAGTGGACAAGTTCTGATGATTAAAATATAAATTCAGTATATTTATTATCATTTGCTTCTTTAAGTACTTAAGGTAATTTATTAACTTATTAAGACAGTTGTTAAATTGGCAGTCTTTTGTTCTTTAGATAAAGAATATTACAGAAAAATTCTGTTTCTTTTTGGCTACTTGGCACTTCAGGTTTTTAATCATAATTTGGAACTGACTTTGGACATGCTTTGGATGAAAATATTTATTATTCAAAAGAATACAAATAGAAAGCCCATGGATTGGGAGAAGAACTTCACTAGCCATACAACAAACAAGGGTCTCATATCTAAAATATACCTGGAACTTAAAAAATTAAATTCCCCCAAAACAAATCTTCAAAGAAACAACTGCCCAATAAATAAGTGGCCTAAAGACTTAAAGAGAAACTTCTCTGAAGGGGAAAGAAGGATGGCCAATAGACACATGAAGAAATGCTCAACCTCTCTAGCCATAAAAGAAATGCAAATCAAAACAACATTGAGATACCACCTCACTCCCGTTAGAATGGCTATAATCAAGAACTCTAATAACAACAGATGCTGGAGGGAATGTGGACAGAAGGGAACCTTAAAGCATTGTTGGTGGGAGTGTAAACTTGTTCAATCACTTTGGAAAGCAGCATGGAGGTTCCTCAAAAGACTTCACATAGAACTCCCCTATGACCCAGCAATCCCACTTTTGGGCATTTACCCAAATGTTCACAAATAAGACCACACAAAACTACCAGCATGACTATGTTTATTGCAGCATTATTTACCATAGCTAAGATATGGAACCAACCCAGATGCCCCTCAGTAGATGAATGGATCAAGAAAATGTGGTATATATAAACAATGGAATTCTATGCCTCCATCAGAAAGAATGACATTGCCCCCTTTGTTCAAAAATGGAAAGACTTGGAAAATATTATATTAAGTGAAGTAAGCCAGGCCCAAAGAAACATAAGTCCCATGGTTTCCCTTATTTGCAATAACTAGTATATGTCTGAGACCAGCAGAAAAGGACAGATACGTTGAAGTTAGGTGAAATGAACCCCAAGATAAGTATTCAAGTTTTTTTTGTTTCTGTTTTTTTTCCTTTCATGCAATTGTTTCTAACATATTTATAAGATGATTTCTTTGTTGCTTTGTAGGTCCCCCCCCCCCCCACGGTATAACCCATGCTTTCACTGTATTTGATGTTGGTATAATTTGTGGAAGGGAAGGAAAAAAACAAATTATTTAGCTAGGGATACAGGTAGACCCATTGCAACAATGAGATATACAAGTCGTTACATCGAAAAACAAATTTTACAACTTTGGTGGGGGGTGGAGGGAGTATAGGATGGGAGAGGGGGGAGTATGGGAAGGGATGCGAAGGGGAAACAAAGAGAAGACAATAATGTTTGATAAGAAATGTACTCGTTATCTTGCCCATGTAATTGTAACTCCTCTGTATGGTATTCTCACAATAAAAAAAAAGAATATTTTAAGGTTGAAATTCTACCTTTTCTTATGAGATGTAAGCATACAACTATTCAAAATAATTAACCATAAGTTCAGATAAATAGTAATTACATCAGAATATGTTAAAAATTATACCTCCATAGAACTTAGTGCTTTATAGAAAACAGTGTCTAAGAAAAAGGGTCTAGGAAAATGAAATAGGAGATTATGAAATTATCAAGTGATAAAAGTTATTAAATTTGTGTGTACTTAAGACATACGTGATATTATAAATAATTATTACAGCCATGCTAATTAACATAACCATCAGCTCATATAGTTACATCTCTTTATATATTTATGGCAATAATATTTAAAACATAGTTAATGCAAGCATAATGCAGAAATTATTAACTACAGACTCTGTTGAACATTGGATATCTATACTTGTTCCTCTTACATATCTGCTATTTGTGGTTTATCATATATATCTTCACATTTCTTCTGCCCTAAAGAAGAAATTGTTTATGTTGCCGAATCCATAGGTGCTGGAGACCAATGTTTCTGGGCTGTGGTGAGGCAGAACAACATGGTGCAGAGGAAGTGGTGGAGCAAAACTTGTTCGCGTCATAGAAGCTGAGAATGGGGGTGCGTGGGTTACAGTCTCCAGAGGCATGTCCCAAAGGCTCACTCGCTTTAACTAGGTCCCACTTCCTACCTTTCCATTATTCTCGATGATTAACTGATTGCTGAGTTTATGTATTGCTTAGATCAGAGCACTTCAATCCAATCATTTTCCCAAAGCCCCACCTCTGACCATTACTCCATTGAAGCCCAAGCTTCCAGTCTGAGTTTCTAAGAGGCATTCCAGATCCAAGCTGCATGACAAAGGTAAAACACAATGGATGGAAACTACATTTCAAATTAATGAGAAAAAAGTAAAGAAGACTCTAATCAGGAATGCAAGACTAATATAATATAATATATCTTAAAGATCTCTGGAATATATGAAGTTACCTGCCCTTAACATAATACAGTAACAGCATGGCTGGTTGCTAAAACCAATTGCAAATAGTAAAGTATCATTAATCATTTTATGAGTGGATCTAATTAGACTTGCATAATGAATGGGATACCACATTTATGGGAAATGCATCAAGGTTTACATTATTGCAAAAGCAAAACTATGGGAGAAATAATGACTAGCTAACTATACTAAAATTAAAAAAAAACTATCTAATTACTATCCATTGTAGATACTGATGTTATCTTTATCTTCGCCACTTTCATAGAGTATTAAGAAGTTTTGGTACAATACAAATACAATTTTGAGTATAAAACAAAATAACACATTTTGACATTAGTATTTTCTTTATTTCTGAGTGTCTGCTTTTGTTGGAACAAAGTTATGGTTAGAATTGGTTTTCTACTTGGTTTTTTTCTACCTGTTTTATTAAAAAATAGTTCTACTTGTAACATATGCTCAGCCTGAGGAAAATGAACTAGGTTACTTATTTATTTGCAATTAATACTTTTTCTCTGTTATACAATGTTCACAGTTGTGCTTTGGTAAATGAATTCCTTTGTTCGTTCTACTTGCATTCTCATTAAACATAGTCCCAGTTGTAAAGAACTCTACAAGTAAGAATTTATGATCTATAATGTCAAAGATAAGGCTTCATTTTAACATATTACTGTTTTAAACACATTATCCTCAGCATGACATTATCTTAGGTGCTTTAATACCCCAGCCAAGATGCCCAAAAGAATCACTTTCTATGGTGAGAGAGTATTAAATTTAAATAGAAAGATTATCTAAAAGGAATGAGCAGGCTAGGAATATGGCTTAGTGGTAGTACGATGGCCTAACATGCACGAGACCCTGGGTTCAATTTCTCATTGTCACATAAAAAATAATAATAAAATTATTATTTTCTGTTTCTAAAAACGAAATGAATGTTTTTCATCTTCTGCTAAGTAGCAACTTTATGGGGTAAAATTTCAGGTTGAAGTCCTTTTAAAATGGTTGGCTTCAGTTTGTGACCCATTATGCTTATCTAGACTGATTATTGCAGCCAGCCATTGTGCATCGAGGACTGAATTGGTTTCATTCAATATACATTTGATAGAATTATACATAGGGGAGAACCGAGTCCAGCCCCTTTCCTTAAAAAGACACTGCAGAGTAATCTTCATATGAGTTTATGTGAAGTTCCCATCAGTGTGTCCAGTGTGTCCATTTTCTCTTAAGTAAATATTGTATTCTTGATATCAGTTGACTTAATTAATTCTATTATTACTTAAATAGAAAATGGATTGGTACTGAAAAGATTCAGAAGAAATTGCTCTATAGTAAGCTACTGAAATCTATTTTGCCATAGAGGGACATTACCAATTTCACAGCTTTCTTCCTTGAAATCACACACATTAACTTTGTGTATATTGTACCTAAGAAGGAGTTGGTAGGTATCATTTGATAAAAGCTCTGATTTCAGGGATCATTATATCTGTGACTTATAGGCTAGCTGTGAAGTGCCTGAAATCCCCTTATGTCAGAGACTTGAAAATTTTTATGTGCCAGCTCATGAGTTGAGAGAAATCTTACAGTTTAGAATTCTGTTTTATTACTATGTATAAGAATACTGCATATTGTTATATTTTAACAAGATATTTGTAGGCAACAGAACAAATATAAACTGCTGGCTTTCTTCCTATAAGTTTTTGTTTTTGTTTAATGGAATGTGTTATGAAATAGTTAGCAGGAAACAACTGACTCTGCATATTTGGGAAAGGGAGGCAATAAAACAGTGAATGTAGGAGAGAAACTCCTGAGATATTTCAGTAATGTCATAAAACCTGAATGCTACAATGAGCTATCTGGTTAATTGTCACAGTCTAAAGGAGCTTCAGCATGCCCTGGGAGGACATTGCCTGCGTGTTTAAAAAGAGTTTTGACACAGAAGTCACAAAAGGTGTGGAGCTTAGCACTTCCACTTACCCAGTCACATTAAATCAATGCCAGGAAGGCTGGGGCTGGGGGTGGGGGTGAGGCTGGGGGTGAAGAGATCGCTTGGCAACTCTAAATTATGAAAGAAAGAGAGCTTCATCATTGAAAGTTTCTGGCCATCTGCACATATGTTTAAAGTCTGAGAAAACAGTAAGTTGTTTTATTTTGATGACTACACACTAAATGCATTCTTTTTTATAGGATATGGGAATAAAGCTAACATTATGGTGTGCTTATTATATGCACCATACTGTGTTAATGGTGTTTTTGTATTTCACTTATAACCCTCAACAATGTTTTGGGTTGAGTCTTATTATCTCCATTTACTTAACCGAGAAAATGGGTCCAGAGAGGTTAACTGGTTTACTTAAGATCCCCCAAGTAGTAACAAGCTCATCCATCTGGACTTGGGATTCAAAACTGATTTAAAATCCACAGTGCTTGCAGCCATTGGGGAAATTTATTTACTGTTGTTTTAGGAGCAGTAAGCTTCTTCCTCATGGAATTATTGTAACGAACTCCTCACCAATTAAAAGGATATTAAATAACTAATAAATAAAACTCCAGGTCTTCGTCTTCTTTTATTTATTTAATATACCTTCCTTGAACTTCAAAGATATTCTTTGTAAGGTGGGACTAAAAAATAAATAAAAATTAGTATTCACTTCTAGTAATTCTATTGCTCAGGAAGAGGATATGAGTAAAAATTACAATACATTAAAAATGTTGACCATGGGACCTATAGGTAGATGTGTGACGAATTCCATCTGATGCTGTTTATTTCAATTTGTTTTTAGTAGTTGTCAGTCATGGGACTTGGACTTAGGACTTGGGCTCTGTCCCTGAGCTCTTTTGCTCAAGGCTAGTGTCTACAACTTTGAGCCACTGAATCACTTTCGATATTTTGGTGATTTATTGAAGATAAGAATCTCACAGACTTTACTGCCTGGGCCATCTTCTAACTGTAATCCTCAAATCTCAACCTTCTACTTAGCTAGCATTACAAGCATGAGCCACTGGTGACCAGCTTTAGTAGTTTTCAATTATTAGCTTTAAGAAAAAAGTAATCTATATATCCAAGATTTTAGAATTCAAGAATAGAAAAGTGAAATATGATTTGAGGAGGAAACTGGGTTTTATTTTGATCAGATTGTCAGCCTGTTTTTTGTGAGGCTTATCTTGTAGGTAATAGGAGTCAATGATAGTTTTGACCAGGCATATAGTTTTAAACCCTCTTCTAGAAAAGATGAAAGATTTCTGCCTTCATGTCAAATAACTTTGTATCAGAAACCTAAAGGAAGCACAAATATAGTGATCGGAGAAGGTAGAATGCAAAGACCGAAATCAGTCTACAGGAAGAAATCATATCCAGATTTGTGTCTAGCTAAATATAAAAAATGGTGATGTTAGGAAAATGAACCCTTAGATATGTATTTAAATTTTTTTCTTTCATGCATTTGTTTCTAATGCATTTATAAGATTATTTCTTTGTTGCTTTGTATGTCCCTCCCCCACAGTATAACCCCTGCTTTCACTGTATTTGATGTCGGTATAATTTGTGGAGGGGAAGGGGAAAAACAAGTCGTTTAAATAAGAATACAGGTGGACCCCTTGCAACAATGAGAAGTACAAGTTGTCATGTTGAAAACGAACTTTACAACTTTGGTGGGGGAGGGGGGGAGGATTAGGTGGGGGGGGTGGGGGAGGCTAGGAAGGGATGTGAAAGGTAAACAAAGGAGGAGGCTACAATGCTTGATAGGAAATGTACTCATTATCTTGCCCATGTAATTGCAACCCCTCTGTACAGTATGTTCACAATAAAAAATAAAAAAAAAGAAATGGCAGGGAAAGTGGCAATGATAATGAAATAACTTAAAAATCACTTCCACTGAAATGAATGTAACTTGAATGATGTAATTATAAAGCACATATATTTATATAATATGTTGTATATGGATATATATATATATATTTATTACTTAGAGTCAACCAAAGTTAGAATGGGGGAGTTCTTCCTCTGCTAAGTAACCATGAGGAGTAAGAAAACTAATGAAAAACATGAATATTTTCTCTCACTATGTTCTCTTCATCCCCTCAGGCAGTACTGTAATGAGGAGCTATTAGTATTTTCATTGTCACCAGCTATTCATGAAAGCTACATTAATTTTGTTGAAAATGGTCATTAGGAAAGCTAATTATTTTTAAAGTGTTAACTGACTATTGTGTAAGTGGTATGCATTCACTAATTATTATTCCTTTCCATTAATTATATGTAATTACCTAATTCTTAAAAGCAGATGATTTTAGTTTACCATGCTGTTCATTTGGCTTACTATATAATCCTTTGTACTGACAAAGATCCATATACTTGAGTGTTTAGCATAAGTTGATAAAAATTGTTAATCCTAATGACTTTTTGGTATCAAAATGAAAAACTTTTTCTGGCTTATATTTCATAGAGTCACTATCAAGTTGACAATTGGATAATATCTGAATAAACAAAGATAGTAAGACCATATATAATGCTTAACAAGGCATGAAAATTACAATTCCCCAGTGAGGGAAGGAAAAACATTGATATTTTTTTATATATTCTGTAAATACAGAACTGTTACAAAAACCATACTTTTTATATAAAAAAGAAATAAATACAGATGAACATTAGTATAAATAAAGGAAAGGAAGTCTTTTGTTGTGCTGACTCTGAATTTAGGACCTGGGCACAGTTTCTGAGCTTTTATGCTCAAGGTTAAGGCTCTGCCATTTGAGCCACAAATCCATTTCCCACCTTTTGGTGATTAATTGGAGATGAATGTCTCCTGGACTTACCTGCTTTGCTTTCAACCTTAATCCTCAGATCTCAGCCTTCTGAGTAATTAGGAGTACAAGTGTGAGCCACCGACACCCTGCTGCGGGAGCATCCTTTATATCCATATTTTTGTTTATATATACAACCTGAATTTATCTGTAGATTGATTTAATTTTTGGGCACAGTCTGATACAATATAATGTTCCATATAGATATAAACACTTTATGAAACAATTGGCTATGGTGCTGTTTATTAATGTATACTTTTTATATTTTCTGCCTATTTGTTTTTGGTAATGTTAGAATAATAGGTTTGTATGTCATCAATTCCATCTCCCTTTTAAGAAAACATGTCATTTTCATGTCCTTACACTTTAATTCTCACTGGTTGTAATTTTAACACTGATTATAATTTCATATTTTTAAAAAGACAGAGGAGAAAATATGGAAAAGAGTGGAATAGTCAATAATTAATGGAAGAAAATCTTATAGTTTTATATTTTCAGCTATTGCTGTAATTAAGATACATTTCAAAGATCGTTTCAAACCCTCTTGGTAATTTTTAAGGTAAGACATAAGTATACAAGTAGAGGCATTTTGTATAAATGAGTGACTGAATATTAATTTAGAAAATAATTTTTGAACCAGGAAACATTTCAATCACAGAATATGTGAATTAAAAATTCACTGTTCTCATTTATCAGATTCAATATGTCATAAAGTTATGCATTGTCATACAATGAAGTCACCTTGTTTAGGTTGTAACAATAACAATTTTCATCTTTAAAGCAAAAGCTGTTCCAATCATGTAAAAGGTTGGTAGGTAGAAAGTGAAATACTTATTCTATATACACAGACAATTTTCCCAGGCATTTTGGTGACATGGGAAAAGCTGAGCATGGTGGCACTCATCTGTAATCCCAGCAGTTGCTACCTAAACCAGTTGGATGCAAGTTAGAGACACCCCTAGGTTACATTGCCAGACGTGTGTGTGTGTGTGTGTGTGTGTGTGTGTGTGTGTGTGTGTGTGTGTGTGTGCACATGTGTGCACATATATGTATATATAGTAAATATTCATATACTTATATAAATGTAAATATAGTATAATTCATTAACAAAACACTTTCAAACAAACATTTTATCTAATGGATTTTTCTCTTAGAGAAGGTTTGTTTGAAAATATGTTCCTAATTGTAGTTTACTATCTTAATTTACTATTATCATTATTGTTAAGTCATTAGACATGGGTTCTAATCCTAATTTAGCATTCTAATTAGCAGTGGAAAGTTGTGTGAGTGCTTCATTTTCTCTTTCTTTTCTTACTTGCTCTGAAGTAAAATAATTGGACTAGATACTCTCAAAGGTGTCTTAATTAAAAATACTATCTCATCATGTTTAAATAAATGTTTCAGGTTAAATGTGCTAAATATATTTATTTAAAATTCACACAATGAGCCAAGCATGGTGGCATGTAAGTCAGGGAGAAGCATGAGCTCAAAACCAGCTTGGGATGCATAGTGAGACTTTTCTTCAAAAAGAGAACAAATTTCTTCCTCAAAATGAAACAAACATATGCAATTGGCTAAGTTATTATTTGTAGACTTGATCTATTTAAAAATAATGTAGCCGGGCCCCGGTGCCTCACACCTGTAATCCTAGCTACTCAAGAAGCTGAGATCTAAGGATCAGGGTTTAAAGCCAGCCCAGGCAGGAAAGTCCCCAAGACTCTTATCTCCAACAAACCACTAGAAAACTGGAAGTGGCACTGTGGTTCAAGCAGTAGAGTGCTCTCCTTGAGCTGAAGAGCGCAGGGACAGCACCCAAGCCCAGAGTTCAAGCCCACAACAACAACCACCACCACTAACAACAAAACAAAACAAAACAAAAAAAGCAAGAAAAATCTACAAAGTTAACAAGGTTAATAACTGCCTGGGCTCTGTAAATTTCTATATATTTAGGTACATTTTGTTTGTGTTGATAAGTTTTTATAATGTAGATACAGATGAGTTAATTACCATGTACATTTTTTTTTTAGCAAAGTTAGGTTCTTTAATTTTGATCATTACAAGTGAGAATATGTTTCCAAAGGCTGAAGGTTGTACTTTTTAACTGTATTTTCTAGTGTTTCCTTTTAGTTGTTGCTTTGCAGAAGAACATATTTAATATGTATATGTTAAAAGTTACAGAATAGCTGGGCGCTGGTGGCTCATGCCTGTAATCCTAGCTACTCAGGAGGCTGAGATCTGAAGATCACGGTTCAAAGCCATCCCAGGCAGGAAAGTCCATGAGACTCTTATTTCCAATTAACCACCAGAAAATTGGAAGTGGTGCTGTGGCTCATGTGGTAGAGTGCTTGCCTTGAGCTGAAGAGCTCAGGGACAGCTCCCAGACTGAGTTCAAGCCCCACAAAAGACCAAAAAAAAAGTTACAGAATCGAAGAGCTAGTCATGGTAACTCACACTTGTAATTTAAGCTATTCAGGAGGAAGGGATTAGTAAAATCTTGGTTTGAGGCCAGCCTGGGTAAGAAGTTATCAAGACTTCATCTCAATATATATATAGACATAGGTAGGAGGGGTGTGTCTGAGGCAGGCCCTTCGTAAAAGCACAAGCCATATTTGAAAAGCTGAAACAAGAACACAGGATAACCCATTGCAATAATGATACCTACAGAACAGTATATTGCAAACGAGCTTTATATGTTCAGGGGGTTGGGGGTTGGGAGGAGTGTGGGAGATGGTGGAGGGAAGGGATAGTGGGACAACAACAAGGGAAGGGGTACCAATCATCGACAAGTAATGTACTCATTGCCTTACTCATGGAACTGTAACCCCTCTGTGCAGCATCTTTACAATAGAATAAAATAAAAAAAAAAAGGGTAAAAGAGGTGGACATATAACATGGTAAAATGACTGCTTAGAAAGTGTGGGGCCCTGAATACAAACCCTTGAATTGAACCTTCTGCCCCACAAGTTATAGAATAGGGAAGACAAACTATGCAAACATTTAACATGACATAATATTTTGGCTCATCCCAATTGGGTTCTGTCCATGTTTGAGTGCTTTTGTTTCTAGAATGTGAAGAGGTAGAACATCATTATGAAAGGTATAGTAAAGGTCACGCTGTAGTGGCAAGGCCATAGAGAAAACACATCCTTGACTTTCTCAACTTCTTCCTTCTTCTTGTCCCTCCTTTCTGTTCCATCAGAGCCTCCCATAGTCAGGATGGGTCTCTGTCTCTCTTTAGTTAATCATCTCTTAAAATGTCCTCACAGAAATATGCCTTATGAATCTCACAGATATTTCTTAGTGTAATCAAATGATCAGTCAAGATTAACCATTATGAGATCCCACATTTATGATCTAATGTAATCTTAATGATCTTTCATGACCTATTTTAATTGCGCTATTTTGAAATTTAGGACTTCAACAAACACATCTTTGGGTGACACAATTTAGTTTATAAAATTCCACCCTTTGGTTGCTAGAACCCATTTACCCTGTAAAAAAAATGAATATTAACTAATTCATTTTATGTAGGTAACCAAACAATGCTTTTGCATGTTGATGAGTACAGTCAAAAAAACTATAGCTAATAAAAATAGACTGTGAAAAGATTTGTTATTATAGTAGGTAAGGAGAGCAATGAAGTTATTTCCAAAGCAATGCTCTCACTGGAAAAGGGAAACCTAAGGCCTCTGTTTGAGGGGCCTAAAGATACTTACATAGAAATGCACCTCAGATTGTAGACATATTCCTGAGATGACCCAGTTTAAGGTCATAAGATGGCAAAGCATGCTTAGTTTGTCAAGGTGGTAAAGCACATGTTCAAAAGTTTAAAATGGTAAGAAGGAATGTCGCTAGGCATGCTCAGTCTGCATGGTAAAGCTTTACCTAGATTGAAAGGAAAGGATACTTTCAAAGTACATTGATAAAGGAGTTTGCCTCTAAAGGAGCTTGTCTCTCTCAAGGGCTAAAGTGTTTGTTTGACCTCCACAGGGCTACAAAATATTATTTCTGAGTGTCACGGTAATTTTGAAAGAGACTAGCATTTGAATTAGTAGACTGAATAAAGAAGACTCCCCTCATCAGGGGGATGAGCATCACTAAATACTCTAATGGCTCACACAGAACAAAATGGTACAGGAAAGGTAAACTTCCTGTCTTCTTGAGATGGGACATTGATGTTCTCTTGTCATTTGATATCAGAACCACAGATGGATCCTCAAACTGTGGTCTTAGACCAGTTTCTTAGCGTTTAGTTTTGGAGTGGGAGATATACAATCTGCTTTTTGGGTTCTCAGGATTTTGGCTCTGGACTAAATTATACCACAAGCTTTCTTGATTCTCCAGCAGGAAAATGGTATATGCTGGGTTTATTTGAGCCTGACAATTGCATGAGCCAATTCTCACATTAAATTTCTTCTTATTTTATCTCCATGTATACTACTGATTATGATTCTCTGGAGACCTCTGATTAATCCCACAGTCCCTATGACATTAACCTATTTTAGCATAAATTCCAAGTTGAAAGTCTCATTTAAATATCATTGAAATCATGTATAAGTGTGATTCAGGATGTATGTCATCCAGAAGCAAACTTCTGTTAGGTCTGAACCTATGAAAACAAATTATGCACTTTCAAATATAAAATGGGGACATCATATGACAGACATTTTTGTTCCACAGAGGACAGGTCAGAAAGATCATAGGAGTGAATAGTTCTCAAGACAGTTGAAAGCTAACAAGGCAGGGCTCATAGATAATTCTTTTTTGGCTTAACATCCTATCTATTGGGACTGGGTGGGGGGGGGGTGGGCAGTGTCACCTGGACAGCTTTAGGCAGCATCGTTGGCCCCTGTGTTCCAGAGTGGAGCACATAATAATGACACTCTCTTCCTGTCTCCTAGTACATAAGAGGAAACAACTTTACTCTAGTCTTGTGATGGAAGTGACACCCTCAGATGATCTCCAAATTGTCTTCAAGGTTACACTTACCTTGTCTTCAAGATAGGCCACAATTGAAGGTTGGATCACTTTATAGACCCATCCTGTCATATCGTAGAAGTCTGGTGACTTTCCTTTTAATTCATCTTGTTTTCACTAATCATTTAGTGTCAAGTGCCAGAATTTCTTCTGGTTTAATACTATTTTGAAATACTGACATCAGCTGAGTTGACTTACTAAATCTATGAGCAATCTCTTCATGAACTCATTTTTCCAGCTACATTTAAATTTTTTTTCTTTTTAGTGTTTAAAAGTTTAATTACTATGAGTAGGAAGGGGAAGAAGATTTACTCTGACACTTCCATACATGCAATATAGTATTTTAAGGGGTGACTACTTTCCAAAGACAAGTACTGTGAAAGGCAGACAAAACCAAGCAGGAGTTCTATTACCATCTGTGGCCAAGTTTCCAAAGTTACAAAATTTTGCCATCTAAAATTTTATTTACAAAGTCCCATCTACTTTCAAATGTAGGTACAACAGACTTTTTCTCTTGGTTGGAAGACTAGGGATCTCAAAATACTGCTAAGAGAGCCAGAAACATAGTGGATATTCTTTTTTTTATTTTTTATTTTTATTATGAAAATACCGTCAGGGCTGGGAAGGTGCCTCAGTGGTAGGGCGCTTGCCTTACATGCATGAGACCCTGGGTTTGATTCCTCAGAACCACATAAGCAAAAAGAAAAAAGGCAGAAGTGGCGCTGTGGCTCAAGTGGTAGAGTGCTAGCCTTGAGCTGAAGAGCTGAGGGACAGCACCCAGGCCCAGAGTTCAAGCCCCACAACCGGACCCTCCCCCCCCCCCCCCCAAAAAAAAAAAAAAAAAGAAAATACCGTACAGAGGAGTTACAATTACATGGGCAAGGTAATGAGTACATTTCTTATCAAGCATTGTAGCCTCCTCCTTTGTTTCCCCTTCCTCTCCCCCCCCTCCCGCCCCCCATCTCGCCCCGCCCCCAAAGTTGTAAAGTTTGTTTTTTGGCATAATGACTTGTACGTCTCATTGTTGCAATGGGTCCACCTGTATCCCTATTTAAATGATTTGTTTTTTCCCTTCTCCTCCACATCAAATACAGTGAAAACAGGGGTTATATCGTGGGGGAGGGACATACTAAGCAACAAAGAAATCATCTTATAAATATGTTAGAAACAATTGCATGAAAGAAAAAACATTTAGCTACCAGCACCACTATGTTTATTGCAGCATTATTTATCATAGCTAGATAGGGAACCAACCCAGATGCCCCTCAGTAGATGAATGGATCAAGAAAATGTGGTATATATACACATTGAAATTCTATGCCTCCATCAGAAAGAATGGCATTGCCCCATTTGTTAGGAAATGGAAAGACTTGAAAAAAATTATATTAAGTGAAGATATTCTTTTGAAAATATAATTGGCCATATTAAATATGGTTAACAAGTCTGAGGATTATAAATTACTATTCTTTCTTTGGTTTACCACTAATCATATCTTGTATGCTATGATTATATCTTGATACAGTCTTGTATCATAACTTTTTTTTTCTTTTACTTCAGAATCACTGAAAAACAATGGCAGAAGCTAGCAAGAGTTTATGCAGAGCTCAGTAATTTGCAGTGTCACTGGATGCCATTTACATTTATAGTTAATCTAATATTCCTACTTATGAAGAGAGGCAAGAGATTTAGAAGATAGCCATTAGACTTCTAACTCAGTAGATGGCTCTCTATAATCAACTGGATGAAATCAAAATAGACTCTGTTTTGGAAAATATTTTGAAACACACACACACTCACAAGCTAAAGTACCCAAAGTATTCTAGAGGTAAGTGATATAGACTGGTACAAAGCTGTAAATCATTGTAACTGTTTAAAGTTACTATCTAAAGTATTTAAGAAATTGCCAAGGGGTTGGGAAGGTGGCTCAGTGGTAGAGCGCTTGCCTTGCATGCCTGAGGCCCTGGGATCAATTCCTCAGCACCACGTAAGCAAAAAGAAAAAAAGCTGGAAGTTGTGCTGTGCTTCAAGAGGTAGAGTGCTAGCCTTGAGCTGAAGCACTGAGGGACAGCGCCCAGGCCCAGAGTTCAGGCCTCACAACCGGACCCAAAAAAAAAGAAAAAAAAGAAAAAGAAATTGCCAAACCATTTAATAAACTAATATTTTAGTTTTGCTTGACTTTGAGCACCCATTATCTCTATCTATCTATCTATCTATCTATCTATCTATCTATCTATCTATCTATCTATCTATCTATCTATCTATCTATCTATCTATCTATCTATCTATGCTGGTCCTGAGGTTTAAACTCATGGCCTGGGTATTGTCCCTGAGGCCTATTTGCTCAAGGCTAGCACTCTACCACTGTATCCACATTTCCACTTACGGCTTATTTTTGGGAGAAGATAATTTTTTGGCAGGTAGTTTATTGGTGATAAAGGGGCTCATGAAATTTTCTGCTCAGGCTGGCTTTGAGCAACCACACTCAGATCTCACACTGCTGAGTAGTTCTGATGATGGGCATGAGCCACCAGTGCTCGGCTCATTACTTCAATTAATTATCTCTGTATACTTTCATAGCTTTTTTTTTCATTCCTTATAGTTGTATCTCATATTAAGAATTATTTAGTAGAGAACTTTGTTAGAGATATTAACAAAGAAAATCCAAAATTTAACAATAAATCTATTTTTTTAAATCCTTTCATGTATTTTTCTTACCATAATCTCTTATAAATCCCATTTTCTTTCTCACTTTTCTCTGACTGACATAACATAACCTAGGAAGACATTCTTCTGTGGCTCCCTGATCTTGAGAAGTTTTCAGGTGAAATGGTAGTTATCAGGAGGTTGGTGTTTTTAGAGATATATAAGTTGAGATTTTTGGGTCCCCCACAGAAGCTTCCTATGGGCTTGTCTTCACTTTTGCAACAGGCAAACATGAGAAGCAATGTTGTGTTGAGCCAAATAATTCTGATGGGCATTACATTTTCAGTTTATTCAGAATATTGGATTTTTTCAGTAAGAAATAGGAATATGAAA
Source organism: Dipodomys spectabilis (assembly GCF_019054845.1). NCBI lineage: Eukaryota > Metazoa > Chordata > Mammalia > Rodentia > Heteromyidae > Dipodomys > Dipodomys spectabilis. The sequence continues at coordinate 20,184,081 of NW_024870709.1, read as the reverse complement.
TGAAAAATGATCTGTGAGTAAAATATAGAAATATGGAATACAATCTCATACAGTTTCATATGAAATGTTCAAGTTTTAACAACACAAATATATATTTTCAAATATATTCATGTTTTTGTGATATGCAATATTTTACCTTAGGCAAGTTTTTAGTGAGGAAGGAAAAAAAATGAAACAAGAAAAATGAGTGCATTGTTTTAAAGGAAAAGCAGCCTGACAGTTTTAGAACAGGTGAAATAAATAAACTCCATTATTAAAACAGAACAATATAATAACATTGACATATGAGATTTTTGTTCAGAATCTACAAAATCCCATTATTACTCAATAGAGGTGATGTATATATTACTTCCAATGATAGAATGTCATATACACTAAATTATGGGGTACTTTAAGGAGAAAACTGTCATATGCCACCTGGATTTAGGAGAATAATTTGTTCATCACTGAATTTCTTTCAGATTACAAAGATAAATAAATTGATAAATAGATAACAATGAACCTTACAAAGAAAGTTCATATTTTAATTGGGAACAGCTCTGCTCTTAGAAAATTTGTAAACCAAAGAATACAAGTCGCGTCTAGTTTATTTTATTGCAATTATGTCATGAGTAGACATTTTCCACACCATCCCTTAAGAAATAAACAGTAAGGTAGGTTACTTTTTATACTATTTATTTTCCCAATATGAAACTAATTCATGAGCTCATTCTTTGAACAGCTGTCCCTGTTGTTCAGGATTTTTTCTAGGCAGATTAGGGTCAATAGATGGAAAATATAGCTTTAAAAAATCTAATAATAATAATAAACTCACAAAGCATGTCTGAGGGATTAAGTAAAAACAATAAATAAGTCATCTTACAAGAGCTCAGTGATCTTGAACTTCCTTTTTCACTTTCCACATGGAGGTTGTATTGGTTAGTGTCAGTGGGAAATCTTACCCCCAAATGGAAAAATATTAGCAATGAGTCAACCTCAAAGGGTTCATGATGAGTTTGAATAAGTATTCCGAGTTCAGAAGTCTATTGGGATCTTAGTTAAACTCCACGATCAACTAGAGCAGACCCAAAACTTTCACCTGGCTTGTGTCCAGTAGTGCCTCAGCATCTTCTGCCTCTATCAGGATGTTAATTTCTCAGTTCCCAATGTCCCTTAAGTTGAATCTTTTCCATTCATGCTCAGTGGGTGTTCCTTCTCCACAGACTTAGTGAAGTTGAAGGTAAATTTAAATATATACGGTATGTGGTGGTAGAAAAAATGCACACGTCTACTGTAACAGAGGCAAAATACATTGCTTTAGAACTCTAATTCTAAGTGAATTTAAGGAAAAAATTAAAGGAAGAATATACTAAAACTTTTTAGAGTGCTGTATAATAATGCATGGCATTTAGTAATGATGGTGTTAAATTATCTAATTATGTACACTGTCATTTTATGAATTTCTTTTAATTTCATAAATAAAAGCTATTGGGTTTTTGTTTGCTTTGCCAAGCAAAAGTCTTTCATTCCTTATTTTATCAGAAAATGCTATATAATGTATTCCAAAGAATTAAAAATTAACATATCTAAGACTAATACTAATACTAACACTAATCTCATAAACTATTCTATAATAGCCAAGCATTCCAAACAGCTTCAAATAATGCTTGGCTTGTAGATAGTTTTTTTTTTTTTTTTTCCCCTTGTGGGACAGAGTAAATAATTCTCTAACCTTGACAATGCTAAATTCCATACGAGTAGGTTCTGAATTGAGCCGAGAAGCTCTTTTTTTGCATTGTAAATAACATACTTGATTCTCATATTGCTAGATGATGAAAGTAATTAAAATAAAAGACTCTTACAATAACCAAAGGAAAAGTGAGTGTTCTTGTTGAAATCTGAAAACGGTGAAGGCTGTGCATTCACAGAATCTTTCTGGCTCTGGGCAAGCCAGGGTTATGTTCTGTACAGAACTTTCAGTGATTTTTTAAGTTGACATTATGGAAAGTAAATGGCTTTACTCAATAATTGACATGAAAATCATCTCAAAACACCCTCATAGAATGTTCTATCAAAAAGCTTGGCCTAGCCAAACTGACATGTCCGAATTTATTAAACTATGCTTCTGATTCTTTTAGAAGATTAAAAATCTTAAAATTAAAGTTATCAAAATGCTTAAATGCTTTCCTTATGGACACTTGTATCTACTGAAAGGATTCCATTGTTTCATTAGCTGTATAAGAAATTAAAACAAATTCTGAGAAGAGACAAGAGTTGTTATTATCATTATTCTCAATCCTAGTCAATGACACACAAATCTCTTTATAGCATTACACAGAGAACAGGAAGAAAGACAAGAAAAAAAAGTAAAGGCTTTGATGTGTAAAGTAGGAAAAACAGATGTGAGAGGTTCCGTGGTTTATGTTTCTGCTATATTTTTTGTTGCATCTGTGAAGGAAAATTTCCAATCTCACAGAAGCTCTCAAGAGACTTCTAAAAAAAATATTACAAGTCTAACTTAATTACTTCATTCAATAATATTTTATACGGACACCTTTACACAGGATTTGAAATATCGCATGGTCTCATGTCTTGTAGTGTTGAGGCAAATTTTGTTTTAATTATCTGAATACTCTTTTCAGTAATCATGAGATTAACCTACTTAGAATTCCTAGAGGAAAGATAAGAGTACTGAATCTCCGACAGATTCTGTTGTAGGAAAAAAAATGGGAAAATCTTAGTATTTCTCATGGTAATAACTGATATATAGAGTGAATCATTAAAATATTACATCCAAACCAACAAGCACCACAAATTAGAATTGTCTGTGTTCACTGAAGTAGTGTCACTTGTGAGATCAAAGTGTCTTTCGGGGCAAATATGGGAAGCTAAAGAAAAGTAGCTCCCAGAGTTTTCTTAATACCACTTTTTGCAAAGTCTAACAGAGTGAGCTGAGTAAAGCTTACATATGGTTTGGGATTTCTAGACCCAACATAAAAAATAGTGTAGAAGATTGAGTTTGAAGTTGACTATCACTGATATCTGAACAATATGATTAACAATTTTAATTTTCTCCCAGGAGAAATTATGTCCTGTAGGATATTGAAGCAACTGTACATATCTTAAAACACTAGATCTGTTTCTGTCTCCATTTCACATTTACTACACTTTCCTGAAGATGGGAGGAGAGAAGGCTTGGGATAGAGTAGATACAAATGAAAAGAAATTACATTATAAACAGAGGAAATAGAGACTTTGAGAACTGGGACCTGTGGATTTTTGATGGCCATAATTGCCTTAATCTTTAACATATTATTTCATTGCTTATCAAATATTCCTCTCAAAGGGTACTATGTGTTTGATAGTGATTCTTTTACAAAAATCTTCTCCATTTTAAAAAAGACACTATCTTTTACCCTAAAATCTATTTCATAGTTTATGTATTTCACATTTCATCAAATTATATTTTATCTAAATGTGATCAATATTGAAAATATGCATTTCATCAACAATTTTATATATGTATGTGAAAAGATTCCCTCTAAGGTAAAAAGATTAATTTTCATAAGAACTTTCAATATTTGGTGTTAAAACTCAAGCTTTGCTTCATATTATTTCTTGTATTTTCAAGGTATTGTTATTGTATTTGCAATTAGGTAATAAACTTGATACAAATTATGTTTTCATTATGAACTCCCAAATCTTAGCAAACTAATTGCTATATTGTTTTTGCTTCACAAACCCAAGTTGCAACATTACTTCAACAAAACTTCCTTATTGTGTTGGTTCTTCAACATATATATTGTTATTGATAAAGACTCTGTTTCAAACTCTATTAATAACTTCCTTTTCAAAAGGGCACACAGCATTCAACATTTGAAAAAAAGAATATAGGAGAAAGTGAAATAATAAATTCCATTTTTATTGATTTTCTATAATCTTTTCAATGAACATTTTAATGTTGGAAATTAGTTATCTGTGAGATGAAGAAGATGGAAAAACAAATTATGTCTGGTATTAGCAAGAAGATGCACTAGAACATGAGTGGTAATATCTTTCAGAGTTATCCCATAGTGACAAATGAATAACTGTGGCCTACATCACTATTATTATTAGTGCCAAAAGCAACATTCCTGTTAAAGTAGAAAGGTAGACTATGTAAGCTTAACCTTCCCATAGACTTTCCCTCAATCTGGCAAAATTCAGGTCAATCATTCTGAGCTGTTTCTGAGATTGGACTCACAGAATAGTCATTGTTGGGGCCAAATCCAAACCAGTCTTATCCTTCAGTAAGTGTGCTGACCTGAATAAATTCAATCAGAAGCTTTATTTAGGCCTAACTGATAAAGTCTCTTAAAAAGTAAAAAAAAAAAAAATCTCTTTTATTACATCTACTCTCACACTTACTTGGTCCATCAGAGGAAAATGAATTGTCAGAATTGATCATGATCCTGATACCACATATTTAGAATCAGCTTATTCAGGTAAGAGTTAAGGCATGTCACAGGACAAACTGTAAAAGAAATTGCAGTCATTGCTCTGCAAAACCTTGGAAGGAATGAAGAATTGCAGTCTTTGGTGCTGTCAGACTGACACCATTCATCATCCTTGAATTGGCTTTGGCTTTAAAATAAATAAAATAAACCAGTCTCTTTCAGACTGCCATAATAAAAGCACTCCCTACTGTAGCTCACCTTAGTTTTGGAATTGATAGAAGAAAAAAAAAGATTTTGAGTCCTTAAAACTCCCAAGATCTCAACTCACCTTTGAGTCAAGCAATCACAAGGAATTACTGGGGTGGGTATTGATTGCACAAACTGGGACTGTTTGCTATTTGATTTTTCAATTTTCAAGCAATAAGGTGAAATTCTTCCCCAAAACATGCTCTGGTTTCTGGAAGCTAGAGTATATGTGATTTGCGTATATTTGAAGAGAATAATTTACACTGGAATGAATAAATAATAGCCAGTGGACAATTAGGACATCTGACTGTCCAAACAGGAATATAATACTTGGATTAAAAAATGAACCATATTGCAACATCTTCCATGTTGTTTTTGTTATGAGGAATGATAAAAACAATACTAATTCACAGTCACCTACCCACTCAGGGTTTTAAAGTTGCATTCATCGACAGCAGCCTACCATCAGTTTACCACAGAAGTATAGTTTGTGTAATAGACAACTATCTCCTCTCTCATCTTGATTGGAAATCCTGATAGCAGATGACTGACCAGGCACCTCAAAGTGACTCTGAGCCCGTTTACAATGTGACTCTTTTTGAGACAATAATAGGCAAGTAGACAGTGCATTTTTAGAGAACTACAACTCAGTGTGCTTGGTGTGAGAGAGCAAATGTCTGTTCTTTAATTTGGAGAGGGAAACCTCCCAGCTGTTACCAATTAAGCCTTGCTAGCTCCTTCCGGTAGATATATATGCAGTGAGTTCATTTGCAGACATTTCTCCTTTTGTTCACATTAAGTATTAACTGAACCAGTGACTCTGATTTAACCTCAGGGAAGATGAGCATTGGGTGCCATTCTTGACTTTCCTCTTCCATAGAGTGACTTTCATAAGTTAGGAATCAGTCAGAATATTTAGAAATCAAGACTTACATCTTAATTAATATTTTTCTACTTGAAGGATGGAAAATACTTGAAAAGCAGTGCTAGCCACTCTTAGCTGTACAGTTGTTTAAACCTTTAACCCTAACTACTTAGAAGGTAAAGATGGAGTATTGCAGCATACACATGAAAGTTTGTGTGACTCCATCTCAACCAATGGCTGAGTGCAATGGTATTCTCCTGTTAACCTTACTAGCAAAGGACAATACAGAAGTAGGAGGATTGAAGCCCAGGACAGCTCCCAATTAAAGCAAGACTTTATCCCTAAAATAACTAATACAAGAGAGGGATGGATGTGTCTCTCAAGTGGTAGAGCTTTGGCTTAACAAATATGAGGCCCTGTATGCAATTTCCAGTAACACCTATACAAACAACTTTCTCTATTTCAATACTTGGCTAAATAAATAAAAATAAACGTTTGTATAGCTCAAAGGAAAGTGCAAAGACCAGTAATGAGGAAGTGCTTACTCTGGTCCTTTCTGCATACATGACCTGTGGGATCTAAAAATCAGTCATTTGCATCACAGTTTGCTTATCTGAAAAACAAGACCAATGGACTGAAATCCTGTCTAGCATTAAAAATCTGTGAGCTAAGGTTCCACATGGAGCTATTTTAGATTTTAGTATCCTAAAGGGACCACAATAAATTTAGTTTCCTTATGTAGTACTCTTAGTATAGGCATTTGTGAGTAATGGAATTTTACAATACTCTGGACCCATCTTTACACAGTCTGTTTTAACAAACACCTGTTGGCTTTCAGAAATATATTCTTTTTTTTTTTTCCTTATGTGGTGCTGAGGAATTGAACCCAGGGCCTCAGGCATGCAAGGCAAGAGCTCTACCACTGAGCCACCTTCCCAGCCCCAGAAATATATTCTGGTCTTACTACTAAGAACTAACTATTTGACTTTTAAGGAAAACATGAGAATTTATTATATTGGTGAAGGTATTAATGAAATTCATTATGATTTATGAATTCAGAATGTCAACCTATTACTAACCAGCTATGAGGTGAATAAAATGTCATATTCTGCACATTCCATAAGGTATGCAATGAAAAATGTAATGTATGAAAAATGAATTCTATCTGACAGATAGCAATGGGAACCAATTTTGGGAGAGACATGTAAGTTAAAATCTTGATTTGAGGATATTTTCTTCCCTAGATTTTCCAAAGATTCTATAAATAAAATCACATATATAAGACGAAGCCACATAGTAAAAGAAAACAAAGAACTGAGAATCTGGGATGAAAATGGCAAGGAAAGGGATGACAGAACACCTTAACTATCATTCTATTAGTCATTGATGGTTAAATGAATTTTCTTAGAACTTAAAATGGCTTAAAGTAGAATGCATTTATTGTCTCAGAGATTTTGTGGGTCCTGTACTTTGTAATAGCTTATTTTTTTATTTGTGGGATCTGGGGCTTGAACTCTGAGACTGGGCACTGTCCCTCAGCTCCTCAGCTCAAAGCAAGAGCTCTACTACTTGAGCCACAGCATCACTTCTGGTTTTCTGGTGGTTAATTGGAAATAAGAGACTCAAGGACTTTCCTGCCCAGGCTGGCTTTCAACTTCGATCCTCAGATCTCCTGATTAGCTAGGATTACAGTCATGAGCCACCGGCGCCCTGCTGTGATCACTTATTTGTTTATACAATAACCAAGACTTGGGCAACTGTTTGCATCTCACTTGAAGGCTTGGCTGGGGACTGATCCACCTTGAAAATGAATGTTTGTAGGAAGCAGTCAGTTCTTTCAGGACTCTTGGACCAAGAGTTTCATTTCTTTGTTGGCTGTTGGCTTAAAGCTAGAGTTTGGAATGTGTGACAATTTCTGCTTTCTGGTTATTTATTTTGTTGCTGCTGTTGTTTGTCTTTGCTGTTGTTTAGTTGAACGCAGTGGCTGACAGAAGGGGTCTACCACAATCTACCGCAAAGATGAATGTTACAAGATTTCTCACCTAATGCTGTGGCTTGAGTATTTTTTCCCTGAAACCCGTGCTTTGAGGTACTCACCTCCTAGGTATTAGAAGGTTGAGACTTTGGTCAGAGCAAGACAGCTCTGAGCAAGACAGGAGAGATTTGGGAGATCTTTAACCCTTTCTACCTCATGATGGTATTGATCAGACTTCTATGAGAGGCTGTCCTTTAGCAGACTGAATCTGTTGGTACATTGATTTTGCAATTCCCATCCCCTAGAGCTAAGTAAAACAAATGTTTGTTGTTTATAAGTCACTGGTGTTTGCTGTTATTTTGTTATTTTGTAATATCAGCCTGAATAGACGAGGATACCTAATAATGGAAATGACATTATATCACCTCTCCATGTATTCTTGATTAGGAGCATTTTACCAAGTGTAGCTCACCTTCAAGAGACAAGATTATAGAAGAATGTGAATTAGAGATTTCGGGGTTATTTCACAAAACCACTGCCCAATATGTCAAAATACTTCTTGCTATATTTTCCATTAAAGGCACCAAGGAAACTTTTCATATACTTGAACCTTGATGTCAAGCTCATCTAGTCTCCAAATTCCTGAAATCAGAGATATGCCTTGCCTGAGTCTTCTTGGATGTCAGGCATCTCCTGGCCTCTTAGGCTGACTCCTAGAGGCCTTCCACTTGCACCTCCGCCAGAGCCTTCAGCTACTTTGCTTTTAGTCCTTCTCACAGTACTCCATCATCGCCTTAGCTTTGCTACTTCACTGGGAAGAAGAGTTCTCCATGGAATTCTGTCTTCCAATCATTCCTAGTCATCCAGAAAACTAATAATAATGAAATTCTGGTTTCATAATACTTGATACACAAGAAGCCTTAATTTAGAGGTGGTGAGGAAGCTTGCAGATACACACTAAAATGAGCACAAGAGAATATTACCAGGAGAAAATCTTCTTTCAGATCATGTGTGTGTGTGTGTGTGTGTGTGTGTGTGTGTGTGTGTGTGTGTGTGTGTGTATGCTGGTCCTGGGGCTTGAACTAAATGCCTGGGCACTGTCCCTGAGCTTCTGCTCAAGTTTAGTGTTCTACCACTTGAGACTTGAGTCACACTCCTGACAGTTTAATTGGAGACACGAGTCTCTTGTAGACTTTTCCTGCCCAGGCTGGCTTTGACTTTGTAATCTCAGATCTCATCTTCCTGAGTATGTAGGATTATAGTTACGAGCCACTGGTGCCCAGCTAGTTTTCTAAATTTAACACCAAAGTTCACATGTAAGTTCACAGAAAACAATGCTGTTATCTGTTAATAAACAATGACCTAAGTGGTGTATTTTTTTATTTGTTTTTGAGACAGTGTTTCATTCTAGCACAAACTGGTCCTGAAATCAAAATCCTCCCACCTCAGCTTCTCCAGTGCTGGGTTTACAGGACTGTAAACTGGGCTACATTTTTCATTATATTCACTTTTTTTTTTCTCCTGTTCCCGCCCTCACCCCCCCCCCCTTTTTTTTTGCTATTGAGTGCAATGACTTGAAGAAATATATCAGCAACAAAAAACTATATAGCAGAAGAAAGTGAAACATCTGGTTCCACAGTTTGTTTTTATTTTTTTATTTTTATTTTTTGTCAGTTGTGGGGCTTGAACTCTGGGCTTGAGTGCTGTCCCTCAGCTCTTCAGCTCAAGGCTGGTGCTCTACCACTTGAGCTACAGTGCCACTTCCAGTTATCCGGTGAATTGGAGGTAAGAGTTTCACGAACTTTGCTGCTGGGATTGGCTTTAAACCACGATCCTCAGATCTCAGCCTCCTGAGTAGCTAGGATTACAGTGCATGAGGTACACGTTTCACTGAAGCATTATGGTGGGGTTAAGGAAAAATTGGAACTAAGAGGACCTCACTTGTCAATCAACCAGATTTGGCACTTTGGAAAACTTAAAAAAAAAGTTGGCTAAGGATCTTTATCTGTTGAATAAAGGTGTGAGATTAGTTCAGAGTTACTGGACCTCTATTCTTCTGAGGGTGGTAGAGGATTAAAGTTCTGAAATCAGATGTCCATCACACCACTAAAGGTCATAAAACATACTCTTGTTTTACCTCCTGACTCCTCACTGTTCCCTCTCTCTTCTGCTCTAAGCCTAGATACTTCAATACACATAAAAAAATAGTTCTTTAGGAGCACATCTCTTTGGATAATTTTGAGTAAAATAAAAAACTGTGTGATAAAAAAAATAAAGCCGGGCACCAGTGGCTCACATCTGTAATCCTAGCTACTCAGAAGGCTGAGATCTGAGGGTCATGGTTCAAAGCCAGCCTGGGCAGGAAAGTTGGTGAGACTCTTATCTCCAATTAACCACCAGAAAACTGGAAGTAGTGCTGTGGCTTGAGTTGAAGAGATGAGGAACAGAGCTCAGGCCCAGAGTTCAAGCCCATGACTGACCAAAAATATAAAAAAATAAATAAATAAAAATAAAAAATAAAGAAAAAAGCACAAGGATTTAAGTTCCAAAATTACAATTAATGGGCATATACTCATATTTGTGACCATTTTTGCTGCCAGTGAATAATTTAGAATTTTTAAGTAATGATTATAATTTCAAGCTCTGTGACCCCTTTGCTCTCATTGAATATGTTGATGTGTTGGTTTATACTTTTGATTTTTTGGGGAGCCTCATAGATAAAACTTCTGAAAACTGTTACAAAAAATGAAATCATCTTGCAATTATTTCTTTTGCTCCAAGTCAAAGCCTTCAAACTTGGCAAATCATGCTTATTATTCTGTTACATATAGAAGAATCATATGAATTAGTTTTCATTTAGGTTTTCTCTGGCCTGGCTCAGAAGCAGATCTAGGCTTCTTGTCTTAGTATTTGTCTTTGTTTCTGTAATAAGTAGTTGTACAAAAGTTTCCATTCAACAAAGCAATTTATAAATATAGTACATTTTGATCAATGCTGGTTAATTTTTATAATTTTGAAAATATTGTACAGAAGGGTAACAATTACATGGACAAGGTAATGAGTGCATTTCTTTTTTTTTAATTTTTATTTATTTTTAATTGTGAAAATACTGTACAGAGGGGTTACAATTACATGGGCAAGATAATGAGTACATTTCTTATCAAGCATTGTTACCTCCTCCTTTGTTTCCCCTTACCATCCCTGTCCCCCCCCAAAGTTGTAAAGTTCATTTTTGACATAACATCTTGTACATCTCATTGTTGCAATGGGTCCACCTGTATTACTATTTAAACATTTTGTTTTTTCCCTTCCCCTCTACAAATTATGCCAACGTCAAATACAGTGAAAACAGGGGTTATACCGTGGGGGAGGGACATACAAAGCAACAAAGAAATATCTTATAAATATGTTAGAAACAATAATGATGGTTAATTTTTAAAACAGTATTTTTAAGTCCCTGGTTTAAATTTAGGACCTCATTCTTGCTTGCTGGACACTCTACTTCTTAAGCCACACCCATAGCCCTTTTGTATGAGTTCTATTTTGAATAGGGTCTGTGTTTTTGCCTGGGGTAGCCTGGATCACTATCTGGTTTAGTCCTTCCAAACAGGTGAGGTGAGATTATAGGCATGGTCACTGTACTTAGATTATGTCTTGCTTACTTTTTTTTTTTTAATTTCTGGGTTAGCCTTGAATCTTGATTTCTGTCTCCTGAATAGCTGAGATTATAGGTATGAATTACCATGTCCAGTTCAACTGGATAATTTATAAATAACAGGACTTCATTTCCTCACTTTTATAGAGACTGTGAAGTCCAAGATCAAAGTACTAAGCTTCAGTTCTGGTGAGAGTCTGGTTTTCATAGCCACAGCAGGAGATTCATACCTTTTCATATGCAGAAGAGTGGAATATCACAAGGCAGCCTGTAGAAGGCTCCTCCAGACCTTTTACTTGTTACTTATCCATTCATAGGGACCATATTCTAGGGATTAACTGTTTACCAATAAGGTTTTGTCTCTCTTTCTTACAGAAACGTATTCTCACCATGCAGCCAGGTGGACCTTGACCCTGAGATGTACACCTACCTTTGCTTCCCAAGTGTTGGGATTTCAGGGGCACTACCCTGCCAGATTTGGTCTCTTTTCTTAATTAAACCACAATGGGACTAGGGTTTAACAAATTTTAGAAGCGGAACACATTCAATTCACAACAGTTTAAGGATTTTTCCTTAGCTTTCCACCTATTAATTAAACTTAGGAAATTGTTCTCCCTACTAGATGTGCTGTAATTTAACAATGATAATTTTAAGGGCTATGCTGCCTTATAGTTGTCAGTTATACGTTACTTATGATAATGGAGGTGAAGTAAAGAGGTCAGGTCTGGCTGGCGCCATATTGGCCGCATGGTAGATTATAGGTCTGGCAGCTTGTCTTCATGCTGGAAGGAAACCTCCGGCCCCCATCACCTGCCTCCCATGTAATGGGCTTGTCCAGACCCCTGGAGGCAGGGGCAGGCACTTGGTTGAAAGGTTATTGAATCTGTCAATCTAGCGCCTGGGACTGGGAATTTCCTGAGGATCTGCCTCCTGCGCCTACATATTCAGGCCTGGACCAGCCTAGCCGTGGGACTCTATGCCACGTGTGTCTCTGTGATCATGTCCCATGTCCTGTCTCCTGGCTCGTCTCCAGTCATCATGGTGTCCCAATTCAGCTTTCCATTGGAGCTGAATTGGCTTATTGATATTATTTTTGTTATTTCTTTTCTCTTTAGCATGTGTCCTAGCTTTGTTATATGTACACGTGCTGCAGGACTTTGTAATAACTGGTGACCTGCAGCCTGTTAACTGTAGAATGAAGACTCCAATATTCTATATTTTAAAATGTGGCTTCTGGGATGATTTACCTTACAGCAGAGGCAGATGTGAGATGGTGAAAAGCACAATATGAAGATATTACCAAATAAATACTCATTGCAGACATACTTCTGTCTTAAGTTTTAGTTCCTTCTCTTGCATTCAGTATAACATCTTATTTTGTCATTAGGGTGTTCTATTACAAATATGAGGAAAGATATTGAGCCTTTCTGCTGAAAGTAGTTGAATGCAGCCCAAGACTTGGAAATTTAATTGTTCTTGTACAAAATGGCACCCTACATATGTGATATATGGATATTCTATATTAAAAAAATCTTTGCTTTGTTGTAAGAAGAAAGATTTGTTGTAAGAAACAAGGTGGAGAAGTCCCAGTAGACCTACTATTCTCTGGAAATCAGGAAAAAAATACCATTTTTTGCAAACTAGATCATTCATAGGCCTGATTTATTACAGTGTTGGCTACATAATTGCTTTGTACAATAATTGAAAACCTACTTCTTACATGTACCCTAGTAACCTGATGAAAAATATGAATGTTACATGGAGAATCAATACACGTTTATCAAGAATAATCAATAACCCTGTGAACTCATTGTTATACTACTTTGGCATTTTCAGCATTCATTTACCTTTATTCAATATGTGTTTATTGACTACCTATGAGCTGAAAGTTGCTAGTATCACAGATGAGTGTTATATAATGTTAATGCTATTATCCAAGAGTTGGAAGCCTACTTTATGCTATGCTGTACTGCTCAAACTCCTAGCCATCTACATTTTACCCGAGGACTGCAGTAACAATGCTGTGATTTTGGGGTCAGATTAGCTGCCTTTAATCCTGACTCTGATACTAACAAAGTTATTTAATAATATAATTCAACACAATAAAATACTTTCAGTAGTATATTAAGGTGTATACATGTGAATATATATGTGTGTGTCTCTATATATACACACACACATTTATATATGTGAATATATTTAACTTATAGAAATAGGAAAAGATTTAATATGTCATTAGTTTATACAGTTACAGAATATGTAGAGACTCAGAAAAGCTGGTGGTGCAGTTTGAAGACAGTAAGACAGAGAACCAACAGTGTGGTCAGGAGAAAATCCAAGTAGCAGTTCAAGCCATCAGCAAAAATTAATCCAGCCTTCTTTGTCTAATCAAATGGTTGCCTTTCATCCTGGGGGTGGCCCTCTGCTTTGCTCACTTCACTTCCTTTGCATACTCATAAATAGCATGTGAAAGATACCTGAGCATCTTGCAACCCAGTATCGTCAACTCATCAGGGTGTTAGATAATGAATCAAAGAAATACATAAAGAAGTCTCCTGTCTAGCTTCCATATGTATAATAAATGTTTTTTTTCTCTTATTTATTTATTTATTTTTAGCTTGTGTCAAGTTTTTATGTTTTCTGAGACTTGGCTCCATCCTAGTCGGGCAACTATGACCTTCATTCAGAGTATGGGTTACAGTGGAGTTCAGCAGTAAGGAATAGAGACTGTGATATTACTGGTACAAAGCTCAGCTCTGACATACACCAACCCTATCACTGTGGGAAAAGTTCTTCAACATTCTGGTCCTCAGTCTCATCTGTAAAACAAAAAAAATCCCTTTCATAGAATTTCTAAAATGTAATTATATTAACTCCATCAAAGAGGCACTTCCACGAGTAAAAAAATATTTTTAGTCCATAAAAGGTAAACTTTCAAGTGCTTTAACCTGCCTAAAGGAACAAGTGTTAGGCTAGGATGAAGCCAGCCCAATTAACTTGTGGAATTATACTAAAGATGTTTTCGCTCTGTGCAAGGACAAAAGGTGCTGAGCTGTGGACAGAGTGTGGGTAACTTCATGGTGAATTAATGTGAACCTTTCCACCTTTTACCCTCAGATGCTCACTGTGTGATTTCTTCCTAGCCTCATTAACTTTGAAGTTAGTGCTTTGCTTGTAGGGAACAGACAAATAGGTCTGGAAGAAGAACAAGGGCTAGAGGAGGAGAGACAGGCTCATGAGGTAAAAAGATTTGTGTAAGTGTCCTTCATACAAAGGATTCATGTCAAGTTGTAGCAGTATCCTGGATTTATATGCTATTTAAATCTCTCATTTTCCATACAGAGGATCTTTTATTTTTGTGCCATGTCCTGAATTTTTTTTTATAAAGTCTATTCCGAGGTTTCAAAAGAAGTTGGTGTTTCTTATAAAGCAATGTCACTGTGGACAAATCCCAAAAGTCTGTGATGCTGTATGCCTGATTAACTCTCATTAGCTATGCTGTCCTAACCCAGGATTCCAAATTCAGTGCAGTCATTATTTCCCCAGATTTCTCAGAAATAAAGGCATCCTGCTGAAGGTTTGCACTAGAAATCCTGCCTGAGATTTCCAGAGCGCTGACTGCCCTACAAATTTTCAACTCAAGACTGTAACTTTAATTCTCACCTCTTATCTGAGCTTTTAGTCCTATGAGGATTTGGGATTGAGTCCTTACTAGCTGTGAATAAATTTGTTAAATGAATCTCTCTTCTTCTGCCTCTCCCTCTCCTGTCCTTTGCCTCCTCTGTCCTTCCTGTCCCTCAGATGTTAGCCCTTCCTCCTTTTCTCTCTTCTCTCTTACTTCTTTTCCTTCTCTTCTCCTTCTTTTCCTTCTCTCCTCTCCCTTTCTGTCTCCTTTTTGGTCTCTAGCTCTGTCTCTCTCTGTTTCTCTTCCATTCTCTCTCTCCCTTAGTCAGCTTCTCTGGAAAATCCTGACTGAGATAATGAATTATCATAATAGTCTGAAAAGTTTTAATGAACTAATCTAACAGTTTTGTTTTTTTTAATTTTTTAAAAAATGTCATTCTAGGGCTGGGAAGGTGGCTCAGTGGTAGAGCACTTGCCTTGCATGCTCAAGGCCCTGGGTTCGATTCCTTAGCATCACATAAGCAAAAAGAAAAAAGCCAGAAGTGGCGCTGTGGCTCAAGAGCACTAGCCTTGAGCTGAAGAGCTGAGGGACAGCGCCCAGGCCCAGAGTTCAGGCCCCACGACCGGACCCCCCAAAAAACAAAACAAACAAACAAAAATGTCATTCTAAAGGTGATGTATAGAGGGATTACAGTTACCTGGGTCAAGTAACAAGTACACTTCGTTTTGAACAATGCCACTCCTTCCCTTGCTCTCTTCCAGTTTTTCCCTCCTGTTCCCACCCACAAGTTTTATAGTTTATTTTCAACATAGTGTCTGGTGAGTACCATTGCTGCATTTATTCACCCTTTGTTCCTTCATTTCTGTGCCCCTCCAGTTTTGGTTTTTAAGATGGGGTCTTATTCTGTAGCCCAAACTCAGCTGCAACTCACAAAGTAGCCCAGACTGGCTTTCAACTTGTCATCCTCCTTGTTTCTGTTTCTTAAGTACTAGAATTACAGCTGTGTATCATCATGCTCACATCTAAGAATATATTCCTTACCTGATTTGTATGGGTGCTTGTATGTTTGTTTCAAAGTTACAACCTGGTTGAAATTCTTTAAAAAGATATGTACTTTGCTGAATACCTCTATATACACATGGGAGTACCTGCTGGTGACTTTCTATCTTTCCTCGTCTCACTAATTTTTTTAAGATAGCTTAGGAGAAAAATCATGTGGATCACTGATTGAACAAATCATCAAACCTGACTGAGATATTCATTCCCCGCCTCCCCGCCCCAAGTTATGGGTATTGAGCCCTGGGCCTATGCTTGCTGACAGATGCTCTTTTCCTCATGGCATGACTGCAGTTTCTTTTCTTAAAAATTGTAAAAATTGTTATTGTAAAAAAAGCATTTCAATTCCAGAGGTCAGGATATTAGTAAAAGCATCTTCATTACTGTTACCCTTCCCACGTTTGGCTCCATCCTCCCCCATCCCACCTCTACCCTCAAGTTAGGTAGTTTGATTTTGACATAATGTAAAAACGATGTAAAAATACAGTTCATTTTTGTGCTGGTTATTTTTAAGGTAATTATCCCTTGACGCCTGGGCTGTCATCTTCCCTTTGTGCTTCCTCAGTCTACAGACCTTACAAAATCAAAGATTACAAATGACACTTTATCCATTTTTGCTAAGTAGAATAGTGTATCCTGCATTTTGACAGTCATCTGGAGTTGTTGCTTAGGCCACCAGAGTTGTGTTCCTTCAGAAATGGGAGAGCTAAACATTGCTTTTCCTACTTGTGTGAATCAACTCTGATTTAGCTCCCACATTTATTTCCTCAGGTATCTCTACAATTTGAATATTTTAGAACTTGCTCATTGGAATACAAGAGCAAACGTGAATAACCCAGAATACCATTTGGTTTGCTATGAAGTACATTTCCAATAAATATTTGCTGGATTGGCATGACTTTGTGAAGTAGTAATAAGATCTCTTCAGCTATTGATGATGTCTGCTCATCTTTTATCACAGCCACTTTCAAGTCAGACTGAGTCATCTTTTTTCGGAGCTCAGTCTGGAGAACCTATTATCTTGAAAGGCTTTCTTTGTAAATACATTATTTGTAAAAGCAAAATACGATGTCACAATGTACCACTTGTTTAAACAGAGCTTAGTAAACTATACTATACAGTAAATATGTCTCATAGTTCTATATCTTATAAGACATAGCTAATTTCTAGGACTGAAAAATTGTATATGATTCATTGTGTTAAAACAATCATTTCATGTTTTCTTACCAAATACATTTTGGATACTGTATCAGAAGATTCAAGTTTTAAATGGGGTTTGTCAGACCTTGAGATATATACACATATAAATGCTTATATATATATATATATATATATATATATGTTACAAATTTAATTTCACTTGAAGGTGCTCATATTGCTTGAACTGAAGATACAAATCATAGATTAAATCTAATAAAAAATGATCTCAGTCTTATTGTAAGAAATGAATTGTGCCAAAAATCTATCCACTATTAAATAAAAGCTCCTTGCTTAAAACACTGTCCAGTCTTCCTTAGCAAACTATCCTGATTAGTTAAATCAATTTGTATTCCTTACATAAATCATAGTTTAATTTTATGGTAATAAAACTTAAAGATTTCAAGAGTTTCAGGTTTTAGAACATTATTTCAATGTAGGAAACACTTTAGGCACAAAATTAGTATAATCTGGAAAATACTTCTGTGAATATTGTGATAGGGAATTGGGATTTGTTTAAAAGTGATATGCCTTTTTTTTTCCCTTTGGTGGCTGGATTGCACTATATAGTCCTACCTTGCCCTTGAACTTGTAATCCTCCTGCTACAGCCTCCAAAGTTTGGGCTTAACAGACATGTGCTGTCATGACCAGTTGTTATATGGTGCTTGATTCAATACTGCCTCACCTTTTCATCTTGTTTTCTAATCTTTTAGCTTGATTTCTACATATTTCCCCCCTAAATTTATACAGTGTCACACTCACTTATATTCTATTTAGGCCTTGAGTGGCAGAGGGTAGATAAAACTTTGCAACTGGGTTTTAGTAACTGTGAGGTATTATCCTGGACAGGTCATTTGGCTAAGGAACGTCAACTATTCCAGATTTTTTGTGTTAGCAACCTAGTTGGAACGATTGTAGTGACATTTATGTATGACTGACTCTTAAGAGTCTGTCTTTAGGGATTGCTTGGGAAAGAGTATAGTTTGTATAATCCTAACATTCTATTAGGATTCCTCATGTCGAAGCAAGCTGACATTCAATGATAGTTGTAGAGCTTAGGAGAAACAAAACTAAGTCCTTACAGTTTAGATTTGATGGTTCATACCAGACTACTAAGAAAAACTGAGCATCATTAAATATAGCCTGACTTGTGCAGGAGAAACTGCCAGGCATACAGAGAATTACTTCCAATATCTGAGTTTTCCACATTGGTTCTTCTTTGCCTTAAGGGAAAGAAGCGGATGTAAAGACATCTGGAAAGCTTTCATAAAGTGAGATTTTACTTATCTGCCTCTGGGTAGAGAGTTTTAATTTTAAAACTCTTTAACTGTAAAGGGAATAAGTTTGCTCGTCATTCTATGGAGTCTTGTAGGTGGGAGGGCAAGACCTATCACAAATAATAGCCCAACGTGACTAAACCCTCCATATGTTGAAATTAAAGATGTTCTAATATGGAAAATGCAAGGGTACCTAAGAGACTTATTTATGTAGTAATGGATAGTAAACCTAAGCCCTTTGTCCACTCTGTAGTGTCCGTTAGAGAACATTTTTCTTTTACTTTTCCTCTCTCTCTGGCTTTCTTTATTGTGATAGATCAATGACATGATTTTAATATAAGAAAAGAAAATACACTCATTTATATATGTATAACCAACAAGACAGTAAAGAATTGCAGTAATACCTGTAATTGGACATAGGGGAAAACTGCTCCTTTTTAAAATCTTCACTCTTTCTTATGTGAAAATTTCACATTTGTTCTGACTTGGGAATTTGTCTTATTTGTGTGAATATTTTTCCATGTAGGATAGTGAGCTTTAGAATTGCTCATAACTGAATTACATTTCCATACATAGAGTCTTAAGTGTGATCTCTGCTCTAGTAAAGCAGAGATCTGTAAAACACCGCTGTATGGGAAGAAGATCATGAAGTATGGAAAGAAGACACGACTGTCACTCAGCAGTTTCAACTATAAAGTGGCAGGTCAGAGGTGAGTGCTGAGCTCACACCTGGAATAATTCCTGTTCTTCAGAGAGGATGCTGACAATTCTGTGGGAATACTCAAGAAATGTATATGAAATGTTAGCAGATCAAATTTAAAAGCGCCAAGAGTGATTTAAGAAGAATGTAGACCATAAAACTTTGGGTTTATGCTAGTTGGTTAGAAACTTTTCTAACCAAAAAATGTATAAATGTATATTTTTGAGAACATTTCCCCACCTTCCATCTCAATACAAATTTCACTCCTTCAACCTGGAATTACTTAGGACTACAGGCATTGGTTCTATAACTGCATGGAATATTAGGATAGAGTTTGGAATTGCTTAGTCTGAGTTGCTAAAATGGTTTCAGTTGTTTGAGTTGAATTCTAGGACAGACAGAGCTACAAATGGGTTTGACTTCTGTATTAACCCAATTCCCTATTTTGATCAGGAGTCATTTTCTCTGTTTATTTTTTTCCCCCTTTAAGTCAGCTATCTATCTATCTATCTATCTATCTATCTATCTATCTATCTATCTATCTATCTATCTATCTATCTATCTATCTATCTGTCTGTCTGTCTGTCTGTCTGTCTGTCTGTCTGTCTGTCTGTCTGTCTGTCTGTCTGTCTGTCTGTCTGTCCGTCCGTCCGTCTACCTACCTATCTATCTATCTATCTATCTATCTATCTATCTATCTATCTATCTATCTATCTATCTATCTATCTATCTATCTATCTATCTGATTGTACTGGGATTTGAACTCAGAGTCTTGCTAGGCATGACTCTAGCCTTTACCACACCTTTTAATTTCAGTGAGAAAGTAGAAATTCTGATATATTTCTCTGCCTGGACACCAACAGCTTCAAAGCTGTATCATTAGAAATTTACTAATGGATTTTCCCCTAGAAAACTTAAATTTACATAGTCTTTTTTTTAAAGTTAAACTTATCATCTATGAAATGGCTTGTTCATATTACCACATTTCTTCTGATTTTAATTTTCAGTGGTATACATCTCATACAGGATTACATTATGGATTTTTATTATTCACATTTATTGAAGTACGTTGAGCTATGCTCCATAAGGAGGAACATTATCCAGATGATTTACATGTTGTGGTTTAAATAGTGGTACTCTTTCTTTCATGTGAGAGTAGTCATACGTTTAGAAAGTAGGTAGGCATATACTGCATGAGTGGTTTTAGCTCACATACTTTGGTTGACTCTCCTTTCTTGCTTCCTCATAGGTAACTCAAGCTTATCAAGTAGAGGATGGCAGAGAAGTAAAAGGTAGACATACTCCTCCCTAGGAAGTTCAAAGTTAAGACAATCACATGGATTGACATTTTCAGTTTCCTTCTGGGAATCTGAGCAGAAATGGAAGAAGGAACATCTGGAAGAAAGTGAAGGTACACAGGAGAGCTCTTATTTGACTGCTGTGGGCAGTTTTTACTACCAAACTTCTTAATTATAGCAAGAAGTATGTCAGATTATCTATATTGTATATGGATGGGGAGAAGTTGTCATTTTTCCTTCTATTGTATATGCATACTTATCATTTAATTGTATTTTTTATTTTTCCTCTAATCTAAATGTGGTACACACACACACACACACACACACACACACACACACACACACACACACACACACATTTTTGGCTAGTCATGGGCTTCAACTCAGGACATGGCACTAGACCTGAGCCTCTTTGTGTTCAAAGTTAGCATTCTACCATTTGGGCCATAGTGCCACTTCCAGCTTTTTCGTGTAGTTTATTGGAGATAAGAATCATATGAACATTTCTACCAAGGAGGGCTTTGAATCATAATCTTCAGATATCACCCTCCTGAGTAGCTAGCATACAGGTTTGAGCTACTGGTGCCAGGTTCTAAATGTTATTTTTGACTTTGATATATCATTTTTGTTTCATTATGATAAAATGTATCATATAAAATAGTTGTACTCCATTTTAACTGGTAGTTAATTTATTTTTAATTATATATTCAACATAGGAATAATATATATGTATTAGTTTTTCTGTTAGTTGGAAACATTAATTATCTGAAGATATTTTCCATAATTGTAGGTCAGGTTTAGTCTATGGTTTAGCCAATTTGCTGAAATAAAATTTGAGCTTGGGAAGGATCTTGGCTTATAACTAAATAGGAAGTCTGATAAACATTGCCCCCCAATTATGAAAAATCTGAAACTAATAGTCTTTGTTTTGGTATATGTTTTTAGTGGGGCTTGAGCTCAGAGCTCAATACTTTTGTTCCCATCTGGTTCACTTGTGCCACACCTCCAGTCCAGCTTTATTTCAGGTTTATTGAAGATAGAGTCTTGTGGAGTTTTTTTAAACCCAGGTTGACTTTGAACTACTGTTCTTAAATCTCAGCCATGTGATTAGCTGACATTACAGCCATGAACCTCTGATGTCCACTGAAAATACAGTCTTAAAGATATACAGCTGTGAGGACAATAACAGGGATAACAGAAGAGTATACACTCACTCACTAAATGGTGACCACCTCCTGACACTAGGTAGATGTGTTCCCTGGGAACTTGCCTTTTACTTCATTATGATTTCAGTATATTATGCTCATTTAGATGGAAAATTATATTCCACTTAAGTCTAAGTTTATGAAGTTACCTGTCAAGTTACTGCTTTCTGAAAGCTTCTCTTGCCACTTCACCCTGAAACAATTAGTTTGTACTACAAAGGGTCAGTCTACATGAACAGAAGTCTGTATACATCAGTTAGGTGTACAGTTTTAGAGCAATGCTATCAATTTGATTTCATACAGTGTTACTTCCTCAGGGATTAGGAGAATCTCTTTGGACACTCACATTACATTACAATACATGGCATCTTGCAGTTGAATTTTCTACACTCTTGACAGGGCATTTCTCTAAGGATTTCAGTCTATCAGTTAAGTGTTCTTTTCCCTTTGTTGCCTTGTTTCTTTCTGTCTGATGTCACTTCAGAGCCTTCTTCTAACTTGATACGCAGAACAAAGAGGACTGTTGACAACAACAACAGAATCATATGTCAGGGCATCCCTGAGGTCTTTTCGAGTATAATGAGAATGGAAATTGCTCACAGAATGAATGGCTTGAGGTGTTCCTGACAAATGGGAGTTATAAGCAAGGGCGGCATTTTAACAATGATGCTCTGTCTAATGATGCTAGTTTCTATTCTTGCTTCTTATGTCTTCCCTTGCTCTTGGAAGACAGATTTCTGTCATCTTCATCACACCGTAAGTTCTTAGAAAGGTATATCCCCAGTATTTAGCAAATGTTTGGTAGATAGTTGGTACTAATTATGTTTTTCTTTTGAATTTAAACTGAATTCTATGTAATAATAGGCCAGAACAACCTACTTCATAGTTACTTTCGTTGCTAGGAAAGTATTGAATAGGAAAGCGTTGCCAAAATACAATGACGTACTTAATTTTCTCTTTTAAAAAAGCATGATAATGTACATTGTTATAAGTAAGTATAACAATTTGGAATGCAACCAAGTTAATATCTGTTGCCAGTTATTACCTTGCAACTCTTTTTAGGTAAATATGAGGAAAAAATATTCAAGTGTCTTTTCTAGAGAGGCCATTTTTGTTAGTTTAGAAACAACGCATAGTTTTCTGAAAAACAACACAATTGATATTAATTTTAATTCATGTAAAGCTCAATCCTATATTAGAAAAGTCGGCTTAAAATCATAAAATCTAGCTTCCATAATTGAAAAGGAGTGCATTGTTCATTTATGTTTCAACATTTTATTTTACAAAAATAGTTTTCACTTTTTTTGGAAGCTTTAGCCTCAGAATTTGCTAAAAGAATGATGGATTCAGTTACTGTAATAAATTAGATACAATATATAAAGTGGTTATATATATAAAATACTAATACTAAATTATGTACTGTACTGTAGTACCCTACACTATACCATACTGTGATGAAAGATGAGTTCACTTTGTGGCCACTGGGAGGCACTGTGTAGCTGTCATAGGAGACACATTCTACTTATTCATATCAGATTATCTGGGAGATACAGGAACATCCTTTTTCTCCAATCACTGGCATTTATCCATATCTCAACTTGCAGTTATTAAGTGATCACCAAGATCTGGGTACTATTTTAGATTAGGAAACACAGTAAGCGCAAAATTTCCCACATAGCCAACCTCTCTACAAAGTTCCTGAAACCTTATGATTTATCTGTTTCAACATGTTGAAACATTTATTAATGAAAACATGTTTATTCCTACTGGGTATCCTTAAGAAAGACAATTACTTTTTTATCTCAAAATACTGTATTGCATTGGCTGGCATATGGTACATCCTTAATTCATGTTTATCCAGTGATTGTTTGCTATGCCAGGCATTTCCTCTTATTGGTTCGATTTTGTTGCTATCTCTTCTTGACCATAGTACTACTATATTGAATTATTTCCTCACTGTCTTCTACTGCTAGTAAAAGAGTAAATGATTAAAGGTGATCAGTTTTGATTTCATGTAAATTGCTCTCCTTCCTTCATTCTGGTACAACAGTTTAGAGATCTTTTTTATGTCACATCCAGAGGAAGTGACAGGGGCTATCAATGGCAACATTAACGCTCAAGTCTAAGTAGCAATTAGAGCTGAACACATATATGAAAGGTGTATAGTGTTTAAACAAGATTTATTACTTGAAAAAGTAATGTCTATAAGGGAGAAATATTTACATTAGTTTAATTTCTTCCACCAATAAATACCTTTAACATAAGGAAAAATATACTTCTTACTCCTGTCCAATTTCCATTTATAAAACCTGTTTAACTTCCGTTAAATGTGAACTAGAGCATAGGCTATATATCAGGTATTGAAGCAAGTCCAAAGCTGAATTTAGCAAAGTTTAATGCCTTAAGAGACTAACTGTACAATGTGGGTGATTTATATGCATATAAAACAAATTAAAATTGTAACGCAGCAGTGACATGCCAAATAAGTGGAAGAGGCCGTACAAAGTTATATCTGTGAGTGAACCCATTTAGATGAGTTCTTTTATGATTGCCTTCAGACCAAAGGATTTAGACTTTGGCTTCCAAGTACTGAGATATTCCATTTCCTGGATTGGAGAGCTGAGGGTGTTTTGGAGAAAAATGTTCAAATCTTTCTTGGCAATAATAAGCAAAGCCTGTAGCTGATGAGGAAAACAAGGGTAGAGGGAAGCAGGTAATGTTATGAAGGAGGTATTTCATTTCATATTTTATGTAATACCTTGACTATGTCCCCATCCTTTCTCTCCTCCTCCTCTTCATCTTCCTCATTCTTCTTTTCCTTCCCCTTCATTGCTCTACAGGTTTGCACTCAGGGTTTTCTTTTTGGTGGGCAGGTGCACTACCACTTGAACTTTGCTCTTTTTACTCTGGGTGTTTTTCAAATAGTCTACCTTTATGCCTAGATCTGCCTGGACCATGATTCTCTGACTGAGTTTGTCTCAAACTAATGTTTCCAATCTCTGCCTACTAAGTAGGACTATGGGCATAACCCACTGACCACTAGCTCTCTGAATGTATTTATAACCATGAGTTTAGGAATCATAATGGATTATCCATAAAATTTTTATCATCTTACATCATACTCTTTGTGCTAGAACAGGACGTTAACTGTGGGATTGCTCTTGGAATCATCCAGTCTAGTTTTTATTTTCCTGATATTTGTTAGTCCTTGTACAAGTGTAAGTATTCCCATCATTCCTCATCTTTATTATAGAAGGGTTATCCTTTCATCTAAGGACCTCTGCTTTTTCAAATGGTAACTATTTGCACATAAAGAGGCTAAAGGACCACAGGTTGCCTGACAATTTGGATATTTAACTATTATAAAGGAAGCTAAACATTTTGTCTTATTTCCTTTGATGTCTCCTTATAAAAATTACCCCCCAAAAACCCCACTTCTGCCAGACTTTGAATCACAGATGCTGAATCACTGAGATCCTAGAACCTAAATAGATGGCAGGAAAAGTTGCCTGTTGAATTGAATTAAATCCATAGCTTTACATATTTTAATCATTAGGTAAGTGTTTTCAAGGTAGAAATACCATTTCATTTTGATTCCATCCACTCTTTCTGTGACTTCCTTCTGCCATGCTGCGTTGAAGGATTGCTAATTCATGAGAACAACCATTTATTCCCATAATTGAGAATCAACCTTCATTCCCATAACTGCATAAAGAATTCTGTTCCTGTTAATGTCGATAGATTTTTAGTCCCATTAAGGGAAATGGATCTTTTTTTCATGAGTGTGGTAGAAGAGCAAGGCTGGTAACTCCCAGGTAATAAAGGCCAGATAATGAAGAAATTGAAGAGAACAATAGAGAAAACAATTGATTTATGGTAAAACTTCATTTATCAAAAAATTTCCATGATTAAATTTCTTCTATGGTAGTCATACTGAAGAAACTTGTAATCGTAGAAAATATGTACATTTAATTTTAGGCTCTGAATTTTATTTTATAGGAATATCTTACATATTCAGAAATCTCATTCACATTGTTAAGTAGACAGAAGATCAACTACAATTTTGAAATTAACAGTTGTAAAGGTAAATGGGGTGTCTATGAACATCTCATTTTCACTATGCAGTGGAGAATTCAAACAGTATAATTTCTTAGAAAAACTAACTTGCAGTACAACAGAATAAATGCTAAGAAATGTGAGGAGGTTAAGTCAATAGGAGGGGGGTGAATTAATGATGGAGGAAGAATAGAGGAGAAAGTCCTAAAAGTCAATGTGTATCCCACAAAATTAAGGAAATGGAAGGGAAAGGGTGGATTGTAAGAGAGGGGGAAAACGATGGAAGGGATGACATGAATGAAGATTCACCATATTCATAAGATGCTTTGTTGGATGGCAGCTCTTTTGTACAACTACTTGCAGATAACAAAAATATAACTTAAAGATAAAAATTGTGATCAGTCCATTAACCTTATCCATATCCTGTGCTTGGCATACAAGAGGGAAAAACAGATCTCAACAAGTAAATAATATTGAACTCCAGAGATATTTATATATAAAATAAACTATTTGTATTTATTTTTGGAGAAAAAGGGCTGTAGGTTGATTGTAATAAATGCCCCTAAAAATCCCATGCACAATAAATTTTTTTAAAAGAGTATTCATGTAATCATATCAAAATAAGAATTTCCTACTAAGAATAGCAAGACTGTTTTTGAACTTTTTTGAGTATTGCAAATAACCTTCATATATATATATATACATATATATATATAAAATATTGGATATGTTTAATAAGCTAAATTTGTCATAAGTTGGATTCCACTAAAATTGATCAATAATTTCCTTCTCTTCCTTTTTGTTTATTTATTTATTTTTTTAGCATAGATTAGCTACTCAAGGGGAAGGAGGATTTCACTGTGACATTGTGATGTTTCCACGTAAACTCTAGAAACATACTTTTTTTGGTAGACTTGAAACTGGAGAGTAGAATGGGTATACAGAACATGACAGAACATGAAGCAATAAAGTTAACATCAAAGTTGGTTTAGTCTTAAAGCCTGCTATTTAAAACAACAGTTGGGTGCTGGTGGCACATGGCTATAATCTTGGTAAGGTGGCAGGCTAAGGTCAGGATTGTGGCTTAACACCAGCCTAGATAGAAAAGTTTAGGGAGAAAAGACTCCGTCTGAACAGAAGAAACTTAATGTACTAGCATGTGCCTGACATCTCAGCTGACAGGAAGCTTAAAATAGTCAGATCCTGGTCCAGACAGGTTCTTAGAGAGGAAGTAAGGCTATCTAAACCAAACAACAACAACAACAAACAAACAAAAACAAACAAAAATCCCCCAGCTTAACACAAGTATAGATCAGTGTTGGAGAGTCTGCCTAGAAAATGAATTAAAACTCCAGTATAAGTAAACAAATAACCAAGGTAGTTTGTTTTTGCAGAAATTTGTATTTAAATATCAGGATTTAGGAATAGTTCACGGAAACGTTCACATTCAGTGGGTGTTCATGGACTAAATCACAGTCTAAAACAATGAATGCAGCTGGCTCACGCCTATAAGCTGAGATCTGATAATCACAATTTGAAGCCAATCTGAGCAGGGAAGTCTAGGAGACTCTTATCTCTAATTAAGCATGAAAGAGCCGGGAGTGGAGCTGTGGCACAGTGGTAGGGCACTAGCTGTGAACAAAAGGAACTCAGAAAGAGTGTCTAGGCTCTATGTTAAAGCCCCAGGATAGCACACACATACAAACAAACATGACCAAATGAATGCATGCAAAACTAATCAATATAAGAAAGTAAAATGAACAATGGTGATAAATCCCAAAATTCTTGGACTAAAGTTGAAAAAAGCACATGAAGATAACTTAGGAAGATGGAGCATTTATATTTCCATTTTAAGTTTACCCTGACCTCTGTACCTCTTAGCAACTAGTGCTGGCAAGATTGTGAAGCTTATTGTATTGAAAGAACATGGCAGCAGTCAATGCAAACTGAGCTCATGTGATGCCATTTGCTCTTGGAGCAGAAAAAAAAATATTCATAAATGGTCAGTTTTCCTAAGTACAACTTAAATAGAAAAATGGTAATTTTCCAGTTACAACCTACTGAGGACAGTAATGAAGTTGCTTTATTTGGAAATACAATGTATACTAGCTGAGTGTAAATCAAAAGGCTGCTTTGAATGTAATTATCACTGGTTACATTCAAGCTCAAAGCATTTCAAATGTGGCTGTTATTTTGAAGTGGTAACATTGTACATATATTGAGTTACATAAAAACAGTTTGAACACATTTCATTTTACGTTTTTAAATGCAGACCTGAATAAACTTGATATTCCATATATAGCCCATATATATTTTGGACTTTCTTGGCCCTGAACCTCTATTGCTACCTGTCTTCACCTCTTCAGTCCATCTTGTTGCATTTATATCCAAGTCCTTCAAAACGTTCTGTCTTTTACAGATAATCAGTCCCACATTTGGAACAAGCACCTTTTTGTTGGCTATCACTCTTCATGTTATTATTCTTTTAAAGTTGAAGTCTGTTTTTTTTTTCAGTACCACTTTTACTGTCTCCTGATTATTTAGCAGTCCAGTTCTGAGCGTCAGATTTTGACAAGTTAAATCAAGCATTTGTTCATTTTTGTTGAAGATTATTTCAATGTACTTGACAAAGATAGAGGTATCAAGTCCCCCATGAATGTTACAAAGAACTGGAGACTCGTTTGTAAATCATTGTTCATCCTTGCAAAATCCTTATCACCTAAGCACAGCAAATGAGCATGAGTCTACTCTACTGTCTTACTTATTCATAATATATAACTGGCATGTAGAAACTTTTGCTAAAGAACACTGACTTTACTTGGGTCCCCAAGTTAATTAAAACCAAGATAAAAGCCTGGCATCCATGCTTTCCTTTTCTGTCTGCTTTGTTTTGAAAATTTAGGTCAGACACCTGCTTTGCTCTGCACATGAACATGCTAGTGATACCTAACTTATAGCATTCCCTTTTCAGACTAAAGGGGCATAAATAGCAGTCATATTTGACTAACAAATGCTTAACTGTCAGTTTTTATTATGTACTATTCCAGATCCTCTTAAATTGTTCCTGAAAATCTCATCATTGTCCTAAAGCTACAGTTCCAAGGATTACAGGAGCAGCAATCCAACCCCAAGCAAGAGCAGTCATTTCATAGGTCCTGGTCCCTCAACCAGTAACGACTTCTTCAGATCATCTTACAGAGCCAAAACCGAGATAATTAACAACAAGACCATTCTTTGACCAAGACTGCTTGATTCTCACCACCCCCACCCTAATTCCTCCCGTACTTAAAACTAAAGCTAATGTCAATATCCCAAAGATGAACTTGGGGTCACTGAATTCCTTTATCTGTTCTTCCCAGAATGATCACAGTGATTAATTCTTCCTCCTTTGTCATTCAAGATTCATTATTCCTTTCACTGATGTATTGGGACTGGGGGTTGACTCTTGTCTGTTGGGGCTTCCAGAGTTAGGGCTTTGGCCCTAAAACTCTGATAACATTCACACAAAGTTTTATGACTGTCTTACAGTTGGTGTTTAAAAAGCATAATTGTTCCATTTCCATGAGCATATCCAGTGTGAACAGTCACATGGCATTATGTAAAAAGTCACATGACAACATTCATGGACTTACTCGTCTTGAGTGGAAAGAGAGGAAGTAATGTGTTAGAAAATGACCAGTGTGGAAATGTTTGGTGTTGAGCTCCTGAGTAAATACTTGCTATCTGTATTTTTGCTTTGCTACAATTTTTTGAATCAGAGAGAAGAACATTCTTGGAAAACTCTTATTACAGCAACATGCTATGTTTACAGAGCATTTCCAAATAAATTCCTATATATATATATTAGGCACCCTTATTATAATTCTCTAAATGTAAACATTGTTGTGCATGGGTGTGTGTGTGTGGAATAAGACGTTAACAGAATTAGTTCAATAAGAATTTAAAAAAAAATAGCAATTGCAGATGAGCTCCATGTTTCCATTCTGGAAATTAAGAGGGCTAGCTCACAGAAAATCCAGGAATTCTATACTCCATGAGGTTGAGGCTTAAGGAAGCTATCTTCTGAGATGCTGGTGTACTAACAAGTACAATTTAACTTTTCAGTGGTGATTTAGCTGTACCCAATGTTGATTTTCTTCTGTATACCTCACAAATCCAGGTTGTTCCTCTGCTCCTGGGAAATTAAGCTTTATGGATTCAGCCACGTGCTTCCTCTACTGTGTCCCTAGTTAGGTGAGAATAATGGGGATGCAAGAAGCGAAGTAGTAAATAGCAAGTAGTCAATGAATTTTGGGGTCTATTCCCTCGCCTTCATTCTGCAGAAGTGTTGACTGTGATGACTAAGACTTCTCTTCAAGGGTCAGAAATATTGTCTAGTCCCTGGTGAGATTTTTCAGTCCAATCTAGTCATTCATTAAACTCCTCTCAAGCTTTACTAATATGAATGAGTATTTATTTCCCATGAAAGAGTGTAAGGAATGCAAACCCAGCTCTTCCTCTTAGAAGTCTAGTTTGACCTTGGATCTCTTAGCATTCCTTTTTCAAAAATGGAATTCCTAGCAGGACATGAAATAAATTGCTCTTGTGCTGGAGATTGGGGGATATTGAACAAAGCTAGAGGACAAGGACTTTCTCACATTCCTTTTTACCTACATCATACAGTGTACACATCACTGGAATGAAATATAGAAGTAGCATTCTAGAATATGCTTCAAAACTAAATACTTTTTGAAGGTATACTGGCAATCAAGGCAATGAATTGGCAGCTGCAGCCCTTGAAGTCCCTACCATAAGACTTGACTTTCAGCCGACACCACAGACACACATCTGTCCCCTTGTCACTAGCCACACACTAAGTCCTAGTGCACTTAAGAGCTTCAGGTTTTTAATAAGCATTTTCTTCAAAGCGGTGGCTTGATTTGTTCTGTGATTTTTGTCAAGTGTGTATGATATCAAAGGATAAGTGTTTGCCAAAGCCTTTCTTCAGCCACAAAGGGAAAAGTTTTGTTTGAAGAAAGTCAAGCTGGTTGTACTGACCAGCTCCCTCTCCGAAGATGAAAGGAATGACTGAATTTCCTGTTAACTCTTCTGTTGTTGTTTGTATCCCTCAAGTATTTTAATCAACATGAAAGAACTTGTTGCACTGTGAGAGCAGAGCAATTTGAGAAAGTCACTTTGAGGCTGCCAAATAGATTTGTGACTAATAAAGTTGTGCTTGTCTGCAGTGTGAAAGACCAGATTTATGGTAAATGATTAAGAAAGGCCAGCATGCCAGGCGTGGAGAGATAATCAGGAGATTATTTTCAAAATGCATTTCACGACTGCAGATTCCTGATATGCATTATGAACCTTTCAAGAAATAATAGAATTGACTGTAGAGGCTAATTTTAGTTCAATGCAAAATGTAGTATTGAGACTTAATTTTGATCCAGACTATAAATTCTGTCTGAATACATTGCCTGATGAAACAAGAATAACTCCAAATGGAGAATTTAAATTTCCTTATTAAGAATCTATACTTTATAAGATGAAACTGCTCAGCTGAATTATTACGATAGCTTTTTTTCTAGTTCAATTTCTTTGTCATATATAGACTTGTCCTCCGTAACTATTTGTTCAAGGAATGCATGATTGGGTAGTTCAAACAAAGTGAAATTCCTTATTTTGAAATCTTTAAAAATTCTAACCCACAGGTAATGATGCATATGTCCTGATAAGGGAAGAAAAATACACCGATGTGTTTATTGTAATTTCCAGTAAACAAATGAACAGCATAAGATGGATCTATCCAGGGAAGTAAGTACCAATCTCCTTTTAGTCAGTGCTTGAGAGAGAGTAATATGAATGGATTTGTTCTCAGAGGCTCAACTCTGTGTCTTGTTCAAAGGGTAAACAGGTAGAGGACATTACCACCAGTCTATAATTTTTTAAAATTTTTGTGAGTCCTATAAAATAATGCTTATCAAAATAAACTCCAAGCCATGTAAACAAGAAGTCTTTAAAAATTTTACTGTTTTTGTTTTGCTCTCCTCTGTTATTGTTTTTGATTTCTGTACATTTTGTCTTGTATGTAAGTTTATTTTGAGGAAAGTAAGGGGAGCACAGAAATGATAAGACAAAGGGTAAACAGATATAGTAGTGATACTACTAGACACTATGTTGAAAATGAACGATGCAACCTGTAGAAGGGTCAGGAGGGAAAAACTGGGGCTAGAGGTGACACTGTTCAAAAAGAAACATTCTCATTACCTGACTTAGGTAACTGCAACCCCTGTACACTTAACGATTTAAAAAACCTTATATGAATCCTATTTGGTTTATGTTGTTTAAAAAATGTTTTAGGCCGGCGCCAGTGGCTCATACTTTTATTCCTAGCTATTCAGGAGGTCGAGATTTGAGGATCACAGTTCAAAGCCAGCCCAGTAAAGAAAAGTCCGTGAGACACTTATCTCCATTAAACTACTCAGAAAAAGCTGGAAGCATTGCTGTGGATCAAGTGATATCCATGAGCAAAAGAAGCTCAGAGTCAGGGCCCAGATCCAGAGTTCAAGCCCCAGGACTGGCAACACAAAAACAAAAAAGTAAAAAGTTGTAATCCTATATTTCCCTTCTTGCTATTTAAAAAAAATTAAACAACAAGGTTAAGCCAATCATATTTTTTCCATATGTATTTTTTATTGTAAAAATACTGTACAGAGGGGTTACAGTTACATGAGTAGGGTAATAAGTACATTTCCTATAGAGCATTGTTACTTCCTCCTTTGTTTTTCTCCTACTATCCCTTCCCTCCCCACTTCCCCAACTCCCACCCTCTCCACCTCTCCACCCCCGAAGCTGTAAAGTTCGTTTTCAACATAGTGTCTTGTACATCTCATTGCTACAATGGATCAACCTGTATCCTTGTTTCAGCATTTTGTTATTTCCCTTTCCCGACCCAAATTAGAAAAATGTATATATAAGATGCAGAACACCGGACTCAAATGCAGTGAAAACAGGATTTACACCATGTAGGAAGAACATAGGAAAGAAACAAAAAAAGTGCATGGTACATTATAAATACAACAGCAAGAAGGATAAAACCATTTGTGCCCTTATCTTGGGGTTCATTTTGCTTAGCATCATCTTACACGTTCACATGTACATAGCTTTTGTGCTTTAAGGCTTGTCCTAATCCTATTCTTTTTTTGGTCAGTCATGGGGCTTGAACTCTGGGGCCTGGGCACTGTCCCTGTACTCTTCAGCTCAAGGTCAGCACTCTACCTCTTGAGCCACAGCGCCACTTCCAGTTTTCTATTGGTTTATTGGAGATCAGAGTCTCACGGACTTTTCTGCTTGGGCTGGCTTTAAACCATGATCCTCAGATCTCAGCCTCCTGAGTAGCTAGGATTACAGGGGTGAGCCACTGGCCCCCAGCCCTAATCTTATTCTTTAGTTTACTAACTCAACATAGGTTTAAACACAATATGTATCTTATATTTATTTCCTGATATTTCTTTAATTCTCCTTGATCATCTTTTTTCTCCATAAAAGATGCCTAGCTTTAGATATCTACTTTGTTATTATCAAGTTTACATTGTCTTTGACATTAATCTATTTTTTCTTTCAGAATGGTATTATAATATATTTTTATTATTTTATTTCAATTCCATTCAGTTTATTTATTTATTTAGGTAAGATCTTGCTACATAATCCAGGCTGCTCTGGAACTCTCTAAATAGACCAAGCTGGCCTTTAACCTGAGATCCTCCTGCCGCTGTCTTCTGAACATTTGGAGATAAATCAACATATATATATATATATATATATATATATATATACATACATATACATATACATATATATAAATACACACACATATGTTTGTGGGTGTGTGTGACATTTTCTTGATTCATTCATCGATAACTTGGCAAATGTGAATAGTGCTACAAAAAATAATGAATATAGATGGCCAGCTACATTTATTGTAAACTGACTAGCAATTGGCCAAGGATGGTATCACTGGATCATAAGGTAGCTATTTAGTTTTTTAAGGAATTTACATACCGACTTTCATATTGTTATGCTATTAAATTCCCTATCAATGGTGTAATAGGGTCTCTTCTTTCCTGAACCTTTACCAGCATTTACTGCTATTCTTACTTTTGATGATAACTGTTCTGAGTAGAGTATATTACATTTATGGACAATGTTATTGAATTTTTTGAACGTTTCTTTATAAATGTATTGGCCATTTGTACTTCTTTTTTTGTTTCTTTCATTTTCTACAGCTTAAAAAGAAATGTTTTGCGCATGTCTCTTTCTATGTGTATGTGTGCGCATGCATGTTTTCTTGATCATTGACCTGATATATCCTTTCTTATATTTTCTGTAACATTTTAGGAGTAACCTAGCAGGTTCTTTCTGTCTTTTCTTCCTCTCCCTTTAAAAACTCTATTCTGTTTTTTCTCTTCCTTTCTTATCACCAGACATCCAATAAGGAAAGAAATACTATTGGAATAAATAAAGAGTGAAATTAGCAGCAGCAAAATCTTTTCCTACTGTCTTCTAAATCCTGTCCATGTGTTTTCTAGTCTATAAAAAAGCTTGGATTATGTACAAGTCATTATGTAGAAAACGAACTTTACAATTTTGGTGCGGGGGGGGGGGGGGGGATGATTGCGTGGGGGAGTGGGAGGAGGATGGGAAGGGATGGGAAAGGGAAACAAAGGAGGAGGCTACAATGCATGAGAAGAAATGTACTCATTAACTTGCCCATGTAATTGTAACCCCTCTGTACAGGAGAATTGGGTAGGAGGGGGTGGGAGAGGAGGCTGGGAAGGGATGTGAAGGGTAAACAAAGGAGGAGGCTGCAATGCTTGATAAGAAATGTACGCATTAACCTGCCCATGTAATTGTAACCCCTCTGTACAGTGTGTTCACAAAAAATTAAAAAAAAAAAAAAAGCTTGGATTACAAAACTGCTCCTTCTTTACTGTTTGCTTCAGGAGAAGAGTTGTCATTGACATTGATGATATTCAGAAAATTTACTTTCTCAACAACTTGTTCTACTGTTATTTTTCTTCAATTAATCGTCTATACTGTTCTTTACAATTTCCTAGTTTAATTGCTTCTATATTTTAGTTAACTCAGATGATCCCAGAGTTTTCAAGCATCTACAGTTTGCAGCTTTAATTATGAAAATTACTTTGTGAAAGAGCCAAGAATTTAGAGAAGTTCAGATTTATCTGTTTTCTTCATAAAATGGAGACTACTCAAATAGTGGTTCACCCTCATTGTATTTTTAGTGATGACCTCCTTCCTTTTCCAAAAAGCATGGCAAACAATGGCTGTCATTGGAATGAATGGATAAAAACCTTTTCTTGAGTTCTTTTTGAATTTTTATGTTAGAAAATTTTCTCAGTGAAGAAGGCAATAATGAATTGTGTAATTAAAAGTCTTTATACTAGTGCATGTCTAGGACAAGCAGAAACATTCAAAAACTATGTACATATGACCATATAAGATGATGCTAAGAGAAATGAACCCCAACATAAGGACATAAGAGTTTTTATCTTTCTTGCTGGTGTTTTTAATGCACTTATAGTGTACTATGTGATTTTTTGGTTTCTTTGTAAGTTCTTCCTCTATGGTATAACCCGTGTTTTCAATGTATTTGATTCCGGTGTCCTGCATCTTGTATATACATTTTTCTAATTTGGGGAGAAGGGAAATAACACAATGCTAAAACAAGGATAAAGGTCGACCCATTGTAGCAATGAGATGTACAATATACTATGTTGAAAATGAACTTTAAAGCTTGGTGGGGGGGGATAAAGGAATTAGGGAGGTGGGGAGGGAAGGGATGGTAGGGAAAAACAAAGGAGGGAGTAACAGTGCTCAATAGGAAATGTGCTCATTACCTTACTCATGTAACTGTAACCCCACTGTACAGTATCTTTACAGTAAAAAATATATTAATAAAAAGTATTTAAAATGAATAAAGATTAAAACTTAATAGATATAAAACAACAAGGGAAATGCTTAAAGCTAATAAATTATCCTTATTCTGTATCTCTCCAAATTTAGTGGGGTGATTATTTAGATATCTGTAAAGAAGATCTTATCGTCACTACATAAAAATGTACATTAATTGTTTCTAATACTGCACACTTTGCAGTATTTATATTAAATAATAAATTTAAGCTATAGAACAGCTAATGCTTTAATGTCTGAGTCCTAATAAAGATCTAATCATAAGACTGGGAAGGTGGCTCAGTGGTAGAGCGCTTGCCTTGCATGCCTGAGGCCCTGGGTTCGATTCCTCAGCACCACATAAGCAAAACGAAAAAAAAAAAAGCCGGAAGTGGTGCTATGGCTCAAGTGGTAGAGCGCTAGCCTTGAGCTGAAGAGCTGAGGGACAGCGCCCAGGCCCAGAGTTCAGGCCCCACGACCGGACCAAAAAAAAAAAAAAAAAAGATCTAATCATATTAATGTAATGGCACCTGTTTTTCACCTTTGACATTAGGTCAATATATAGACTCATTTGTTTTACACCAGCTTATTTTCTCAGACCAAACCTTATTTATTGAAGGAAAAGACTGATAGTTTTTTTGGGGGGGAGGTCCGGTTGTGGGGCCTGAACTCTGGGCCTAGGCGCTGTTCCTCAGCTCTTCAGCTCAAGGCTAGAGCTCTACCACTTGAGCTACAACACCACTTCTGGCTTTTTTCTTTTTGCTTATGTGGTGCTGAGGAATCGAACCCAGGGCCTCATGCATGAAGGCAAGCGCTCTGCCACTGAGCCACCTTCTCAGCCCCTGATACAGTTTTTTTTTGATACAGTTTTTTTTTAAAAGAGAGATACTTTCCATAAAATTTACATAGGGAAGAGGAGATAAGATGTTCCTTTGGACTTCTAGAGTAAAAATTGTGCTACAAAATTCCATAGATATAAAGTATTGGAGTTGTTCTTTTGGAGGTAATAATTTTTTTCTCTCTTGTACTCGCTGGCTGTACAGTTGGGCTGCTTCATAAAACTGAAATGGCTCTGTAAGAGGAAGGGAAGCTATTTCAAGTGCAGGCTTACTTTGGAATAGTCACACACAATGTTTTCATTTGCACATACATTGCTAATGTTTTACTCTAAACCTTGTATTTCTTCACACATTTGGTTCACCATATGCCTCTGATGACAATCCAATATTAAAGCAGAGCTTCTTATAGAGAATGAGAAGTATAATTAAGCTAAATTTTAAACTCAGTTTGAAATGCATTTTGATTTCTCATGAGGTTCTAATCCAGTTTACAAAATGTTTCCAGATGTGCAAGTCAGTTCCAGATCAATTTATGTATGTATCGAAATCCTAATGCTAAATTACAAAAATAAAATATTTATATTCTTTCTTTGTGGAAGTTCCATTTGGAGTATCATCTTGAAATTATTAAAGTCATGAGGAGTTGTCAGAACAATTTCAGCTTTTAATGTATTTTGTATTCAAAACAAGCAACCATCATCATTGAAACTGTAGGACATATGCATTCATCTGAGAGATTTAAGATATTCAAGTTTTTTTTCTATTGTATCTTTAGATTTGCATTATATGGTTAGAGGCCCAGCTGGGGAGGAGACTGTACAACAAATTGTTAATTGTGGGCATAGTATCTTTGTTTCTAATTATTTGATGCTGAATGGTTCCTAGATTTATTTGCTTACCAATTTAATAACGTGTCATACATTATGTTGGCGATTAGGAACATAAAGATGAATGAAAAATAATTCTAAAAGAGCTGAATCTGGTGAGATAGCAGAGCATATTTTCACCTTTAGGGAGCAATAAGATATAACACAATGAGTACCAGAGAAGACCAGGTTTCCAGGACCTAGGTTCTGGATTAACAAAGAGACAGTGGGATTTCTACCAGTTTGTCTCCATTGAGGAAAGGATTAATGTGCACAGTAATAGATACAATAGATACACTGGAAAAAGCAGTTGGCCAGTCGCACAATCCAGGGCTTTTTTTACTTGACTATATGGAGTTTCACATTTTTCTGTAACTGGAAGAAAACGAAATGCCTTTAAGCAACTGTAGTCAAACAGAGAATTATTGGAGAACAATTGGAGTCAAACAGAGAATTATTTTTAATCACGAAAATACTAGCTTCCAATAAAGCTAAGGCTATTCTTATACCATGACATGAGATTGTCGCCAAAAATAGGGAGAGCTGATGGTCATCAGGAACCACAGTGGAGAATGTTTGTTACAGATTTATGTATAGTAGTTTTAAATGGAAGGAGTAGTTCCAATTTTAAACAATTTGAAACTCTGTGAGCAAGAAAAAAAAATATATGGTGGCAATTTCATATAATAGATTGGAAAGGACAAAAGAGTGAGTCCATGGACACAATTATATAGACACAACTACATGGTTGATCCTCAGAGTGCAGTGGTTGAGTAAAAGAGCTGAGGGAGAGAGAGCTAGAGAGAGGGGGAGCGAGGGAGACAGAGGAGAGAGAGGGAAGGAGAGAGGGAGAGAAAGAGAGAGAGAGGATATAATTTTAGTTTAAAAAGTTTGGAGGCTGGGCACTATGGTGCCATACCTTTAATCCTAGCTATGTGATAGGTAAAAATCAGGAGAATCATAGTCTGAAACTAACTCTGGACATAAAAATAAGTGAGACTCCCATTTCTACAAACAAGTTGGTGTTGTATATATCCCCAGAGTTGAAGATATGTGGGAGGCCTCAAGTAGGAAGTTTGCTCTCCTTAAAGAGGATAGTCAGTAAGGAGAGTTGCTGTTTGGTGCTGGCCTTGGGCAAAAATTCCAGATTTACTGGAAAGATAACTAAACATGAGGGAAGGGGTAACAAGTTTGACAAGAAATGTACTTATTACCTTACTTACGTAACTGTAACTCCTCTGTACATCATCTTGACAATAAAAAAAATGCTAGGAATGTGATGTAAGTGGTAGCACATCTGCCTATCAAGTAAGAATATGAGGGTTTTTTTCTATTTTTTAAATAATTATTGTGAAAATACCATACAGAGGGGTTACAATTACATGGGCAAGATGGTGAGTACATTTCTTTTCAAGCATTGTTGACTCCTCCTTTGTTTCCCCCTACCGTATATTCCTTTCCCTCTCCATCCCCCTACCCCCACACCCCCCTATCAGCCCCCCACCCCCCACCCCGCCAAAGTTGTAAAGTTCATTTTTTGACATAACATCTTATATTCTCATTGTTGTAATGGGTCCACTGTTTAAATAGGGTTACAGGGGAACCCATTACAACAATGAGAATATGAGTTTTAAACCTAATTCCACAGAAAGATAAAAAACAGTGCCAACCAAACTACCAGACAAGAAAACCAGTTTATTAGTAGTCAAAATGCATTTTCTCCTCCTCTTCTTCTTCCTCCTTATTCTTCCTCTTTTTCTTCTCTCCCTCCTCCCTCCCTCTTCCCTCCCTTCCCTTCCCTCCCTCCCTCTTTCATTTTTTCCTTCCTTCCTTTCTCTTCTTTCTTTCTTTCTCTTTCTCTCCTCTCCTTTCTCCCTTTCTCTCTCTCTTTCTCTTTCTTTCTTTCTTTCTCCTTCCTTCCTTCCTTCCTTCCTTCCTTCCTTCCTTCCTTCCTTCCTTCCTTCCTTCCTTCCTTCCTTCCTTCCTTCCTGCCTTCCTTCCTTCCTTTCTCTCTCTCTCTTTCTTTCTTTCTCTCTGTAAAGAGTACCTTTCTAGACAGGTGTCCACTATGTGAGCCATGTCTTGTTTGATTTGGGGCTTTTGAGATCAGATCTCTCTGGCCAACACATAGGCTGGCCTGGAGCACAATCTTCCTATTCATTACTTCCCACAGTAGCCTAGAAGACAAATTCACACAGTTACATTCAGCTTTTCCTGGAGAGATGAAATCTTTGTTTAAATGTTATCTTATTGTAAAGATGCTGTACAGAGGGGTGACAGTTACATGAGTAAAGTAATGAGGACATTTCTTGTCCAGCGTTGTTACGCCTTCCCTTGTTCTTCTCTCACTAACCCTTCCCTCTCCCACTTCCTTTACCCCTCTCCCCCCGAAGTTGTAAAGTTCATTTCCAATATATTTCTTGTGAATATCATTGTTGCAATAGGTCATCCTATGTCTTTGTTTCGGCATTTTGTTATTCCCCTTCCCCTCCCCCAATTAGACAAACATATACACAAAATGCAGGGTACCCAAATCAAGTACAGCAATAACAAGGGATATACCATGGGGGGGGGGGGAGGAATATATAAAGGAAACAAAAAAATATCATAGTACATTAAAAACAATAACAACAAAGAAAGACCTCTTGTGTCCATATCTTAGGGTTCATTTCAGTTAGCCATCATCTTACATGGTATACGTACATAGCTTTTGAACTTTTCTACTCAGAGAGATGGAATCTTGTGAATGTTTTGTTTAGCTCATCATGGAACCTCAGTCTCGTTGATCTTAGCCTCTCAATTAGTGAGGTTGTAGGCCACAGTGCAAATCTCAAAATAAATGTTTTGATAGGTATTAGATGAGCTCTGGGGAGAATAATGATTACTATAAACAGCAATGTAGATGTTTACTGGGATAGTGAACATGTTGACTATAATATCAATAATTATATGACTATATGTACAAAAATACATAGATTCATTATACTATACATTGTGTATATTCTATACCTTGTTACAAATAAAGAACATACTAGTATTATAGAAGATACTGGACATTATGCTCCACTATACTGAACATTATAGAATATACTGGACATGTACTAGATTGTACTGGATATTATTGGACAATTTAGCATTTGTCTTCTCTTTTTCTTTGTATCTTGCTTGCTTTTGAGTTCTGTGCCTCATAATAAATCCCATGATTGACCTGAGTTCCAAAGAATCGAACATACATTCTAACTCAAGTTACCAAATGAAGATAAGAGTCTCACAGACTTTCTCGCCTTGGCTGGCTTTGAACAATGGCCCTCAGCTCTCAGCTTTCTGTGAGTTAATAGTGACTAGTTGCCTCAATGTCTTTTAAGAATTTTCAAAATACTGACTCACTGCTTACATTTATGAGTACAGTTCATTACAGTTTATCATTATATTATAAAGTTCATATTCTGCTGTTTTTCTCACTTGTACAATACTCATCATGAGTATTTTCTGTTGCTCATTTCATGTTGTTTTGTTTATTTGGTAACCTTCATTTCCTTTATTTTTTAGAAGGTTTCAGGCTAATGTATCTTTTCTAGCTTCACAGAACCCCTTTCTTATCATACACAAACACATACACAAGCACACATACACATGACACACACATACATAATCACATCCTTTTAATATAAATTTAGAAATAAAACAAAATGAATCAAAGCTGAAACACTTATCCTATAAAACTATGGCTCTGCAGATATTCTCACAAGGATTTCCAAGGATTCTCTCATAGAAAGAAGAGCTGTGCTTCAAGTTTCTTCCC
The DNA here is from genome assembly GCF_019054845.1 of Dipodomys spectabilis. Classification (NCBI taxonomy): domain Eukaryota; kingdom Metazoa; phylum Chordata; class Mammalia; order Rodentia; family Heteromyidae; genus Dipodomys; species Dipodomys spectabilis. The sequence continues at coordinate 20,143,052 of NW_024870709.1, read as the reverse complement.
TGTGTTCTCTTTCTTATTTGCTTGATCTGCACTCATTCGGTCATCTTTAATACACTGAATTAACTTTTATTTTTTCTATTAATAGGTGTTAGAAAACAACCCTCCAAAGTATGGTACTTTAGCATGCTAAGAACTTTGAATTAAATAAAATTGAGAAAAGCCTTGAGTAGTGCTCCACATCAGTATCCCTCTGTGTGTCCCTATTTCCCCATTTACTGTATGGTAGAGTCCTTGTATTGGATTCCTGAAGTCTCATTAAATCAAAGAACATTAGTCATTGGACAAACTTTGAAGGTCATCATAGCAGCCCAGACCCATAGATTTCTCTCTATGTTCTGAGAATCTTTGTCTTTCTTCACAGTGTAGTCCTTCCTATCATCCTCCGTAATTTGTGCCACCTCTCCCAGAGTCCATAAGTAGTGACCTCTGAAGTATTGTCTGTTTCCCATACACAGCAATCTTCCTTAAAACAATCTACGCTTCCTTTCTAAAGTGCCTGAAACTCCCAGTTCTCCCTCTGCTTTGAAGAAACTATTTAAGTGTCAACTGTCTGACGCTTCTAATTTCATGTCTTCTGTGACTCCTAGGCACTTGTAAACTAATAAAATTTTGTCTTTTTCTTGCTAAATTATTCTTTGGTAGACTTCATAGCTACGTATTTACAGGGTTCAGGGGCTTTCCTTTGACTGCTATGCCAGGTAAATAGGTATTAAGGAATGATAGAGGTTAATTAACAATGCCAGAAGAAAACAACTTACAACTTGAAGAACCAGAACCATTACATAAATAATCATATTTACAGGGAATGTGCTCCTGACCACTTTTCATCTGAAGCACTCCCCCGCTGAAGGTGAATATGGCCTTTATTCTCTCCCTCTAGGCAGCTTTCACTCAGCTTTTTGTGTTCTAATTTTGTATCCTGGGTCATTGAAAAGATATATTACAATTTTCTGTTGTACTTTATTTCAACAATTTACATTATCCTTTGTCATCCTTCTTTGCTACTTCTATCATAACTAGAAATTTTGGTTTGTTGACCTGAAAGTTAATTACTAGGATGACTGCATTCTCCACCAGAGCTTTCTGTTCTTATAAACTATTATTCTAAGTGAAAAAAAGGGGTATTTGTAGTGGATGAAATTCTATTCAGTCTCTTACCAGTGTAAATCTTACAAATGATCACATTCTTCTTCCTTATTAGCTCGCTTCTGATTGATAAAAGAAAAGTTTATTGTATTTTTTTATATTCCTGTATTTTACAGCATCAATTTAATGAAGATGGAGCCATTGTGTCAGCTGTATTATTTTAGGATGTTTTGATATTCCTGGCTATCACCTTCTTTGTGTAAATAATCAGCATTGTTTCTGCAATTGGTACATCTGATATTACAGATGTTTTAAATGGAGGATGAAATACCTGGAAACATAGCTGTTTCGTTAACCTCATTTGATTAATTTGACTATTTTTGTATTTTGTTTTAATTTTAATATTATTATCCTTTTCAATTATTATTTACTTTGTCAGTATACTTAAAATATGAATATATTTTTGACCTGGAAACCTGGCCACAATTTTAGGAAACAATTAACAAAGGGATTTTAAAAAAAATCCTTATTGATCCATTAAAACTTGCCTGAGCTAGGAAACCAATGATAAAAAAAAAGTAAAAAAAGAAAAGCATACTCTGCATTATTATTATTATTTTTTTCCTTCTTTGGTCCAAACCTTTCATTGTGGCTCACATTTTCTTTGGTCTTATCTATGCAAATTGACCACCTGGTTTCTCATGCAAATTAGTCATGTTTTTATAAAAGGATAAGGATAAGAATAGAGGAAATGTAATGATTTTTAGTGCCAAAGCCAACTGACTTTCTTGGAACATTTTAAAATGGCTAATTCAATTCCCAGAGTTTATTTTTAAAAGTTGACTTGATACAAATCCCAAGTGATAAGATAATATTGTCAAGTAACAATAGATATCCATAGGATGTCAAGCTGAATTTCCAGATAAATATCATTCTTTACTAAAGGATTTCATGAAAACTAAATGAGACAGGAGATTTGAAAGGGCTTTGTTAAAAACAAGAATATACAAATAAGAGTTATTGTTACCATTCATTACATTTATGAATTTTAACTTGCATTAAATTCTGTTTCTTGTACTTTTGGCATTTGCTTTGCTTCATATGCAGTTATTTTCACTTAATACAATCCCTTTCCCTAAAATGAGATGCATAATGGACTTATTAAAATGATATAAATGTGAATAGAATATAAATTTCAGTAGTAGGAGATTAGATCTAACAACTATAGTAGATTTTTTTTTAAACACTGGATCCATTTAAATATCTTGAGTTAATTTCTGTTAAATGTAGTGCTGCTACTAGTCCCATATTAGCCTGAGTGATATTACAATACTAGTAATATAGTGGGGCTATTATTTCTTGAGTATACTATAGATTAATCCCTCAGTTCTTCAACTTGAACTTTTCTTCCTGATAGTGCATGGCTCCAAATGATATTGTAGCCAAGTTGCAGAGTATAATATGCCTTTCTTGACTATCAGAAAATGAATTTTTTTGTATTTGTGTAGTCCACTAAAGGTCAAAACACAAGATTAAGGATAACTATCTTCATATGAATACCCAATATATTTATCGCCCCTAGGGATGTATTTATTTTATTTTATTTTTCTTCTTTTTCTTTTTTCTTATTTATTGCTTTATTTTTTAATTGTGAAAATAAACAGAGGGGTTACAATTACATGAGCAAGGTAATGAGTATATTTCTTTTCTTTTTTCTTTTTTTTTTGGGGGGGGGTCCGGCCGTGGGGCCTGAACTCTGGGCCTGGGCGCTGTCCCTTAGCTCTTCAGCTCAAGGCTAGCTACCACTTGAGCCAAAGCTCCACTTCCAGCATTTTTTTTTTGCTTATGTGGTGGTGAGGAATCGAACCCAGGGCCTCAGGCATGCAAGGCAAGCGCTCTACCACTGAGCCACCTTCCCAGCCCCAAGAGTACATTTCTTATCAAGCATTGTTGCCTCCTTCTTTGTTTCCCCTTCCCATCTCTTCCCATCTCCTCCTGCCCCACCCTCCCCCTGCATCAAAGTTGTAAAGTTCGTTTTTCGACATAAGGTCTTGTACATCTTATTGTTGCAATGGGTCCACCTGTATCCCTATTTAAACAATTTGTTTTTTCCCTACCCCTCCACAAATTATACCAACATTAAATACAGTGAAAATAGGGTTTATACCTTGGGGGGAAGGACATACAAAGCAACAAAGAAATCATCTTATAAATATGGTAGAAACAATAGTAAGAAAGAAAAACCATTTGAGTCTGTATCTTGGGCTTCATTTTGCCTAATATCAATTTATCTGACTGTTTCTGCTTGTCATAGACATATACTAGTTATTGCAAATAAGGAAAACCATGGGATCTATGTTTCTTTGGGACTGGCTTAACAGAATTTTTTCCAGGTCTTTTCAGTTCCTAACAAATGGGGTAATGTCATTCTTTCTGATGGAGGCATAGAATCCATTGTGTATGTATACTACATTTTTTTGATCCATTCATCTACTGAGGGGTATCTGGGTTGGTCCCATATCTTAGCTATTAGTAAATAATGCTGCAATAAGTATAGTTGTGCTGGTAGCTTTAGTATGGTCTTGTTTGTGATCATTTGGGTAAATGCCCAAAATGGGATTGCTGGGTCATAGGGGAGCTCTATGTGGAGTCTTTTGAAGAATTTCCATACTACTTTCCAAAGTGATTGAACAAGTTTACACTCCCACCAAAAATGCAGTAGGGTTCCCTTCTGTCCACATCCCGTTCAGCATCTGTTGTTATTAGAGTTCTTGATAATAGCCATTCTAACTGGGGTGAGGTGGTATCTCAATGTTGTTTTTTTTTTTTTAAAATTTGTATTTCTTTTATGGCTAGGGAGGTTGAGCATTTCTCCATGTGTCAATTGGCCATCATTCTTTCCTCTTCAGAGAAGTTTCTCTTTAAGTCTTTAGCCCACTTATTTATTGGGCAATTGTTTGAGGATTTGTATGCCAAAACTAAACCAAGATGAGTTAAATTATCTTAACAGGCCTATATCAAGCATTGAAATAGAAACAGCAATAAGAGATCTCCCATCAAAGACAGATTTACAACAGAATTCTACAAGACCTTGAAAGCAGAACTAAAACCAATACTCCTCCAACTCTTCAATGAAATTGAAAGAGAAAGTTCACTACTGAACTCATTCTATGAAGCCATCATAACCCTTATCCCAAAACCAGGCAGGGACTCATCAAAGAAAGAGAACAATAAACCCATTTCTTTGATGAACATGGATGCAAAACTTCTCAACAAAATTTTGGCCAATCGACTTCAACAATTCATCCAAAAAATCATACACCAAGATCAAAGAGGATTCATTTCAGGGATGCAAAGCTGGTTCAATATATGCAAATCAATTAATATAATTCAATCACATCAACAAGAACAAGGATAAGAACCACATGATTATCTCGATAGATGCAAAAAAGGCATTTGACAAGATGCAATACCCATTTATGGTGAAGATTCTGGAAAAACTAGGAATCCAGGGAACATTCCTCAATATAATAAAGGCTGCATATGACAAAACCTACAGCCAACATTATACTTAATGGTGAAAAACTAAAACCATTTCCTCTTAACTCAGGAACGAGACAAGGATGTCCACTTTCTCCACTTCTCTTCAATTTAGTATTAGAATGCCTAGCTACAGCAATAAGACAAGATGCAAACATAAAAGGGATCCAAATAGGGAAAGATGAAGTAAAACTCTCCCTCTTTGCAGATGACATGATCTTGTATTTAAAGAATCCCACAGACTCCACTCCCAAATTACTCAAGCTGATTCAAAACTTTGGCAAAGTAGCAGGGTATAAAATTAACCCTCAAAAATCAATGGCTTTTCTGTATGCCAACAATGGGAAAAGCGGGGCTGAAATCAGTAAAGCCACTACATATGTAATAGCCCCACAAAAAATAAAATAACTAGGAATTCACTTAACCAAAGAAGTGAAGGACCTCTATGATGAAAACTTTAAAAACCTGAAAAAGGAAATCAAAACAGAACTTAGAAAATGGGAAAAACTCCCATGCTCCTGGATTGCAAGGATCAACATCGTGAAAATGGCAATACTTCCCAAGGCTATCTACAAATTCAAGGTGATACCTATCAATATTCCAACCTCATTCTTCAAGGAAATAGAAAGGCCATCCAAAAATTCATATGGAACAATAAAAGACCCTGAATAGCAAAAACGATCCTTAGCAGAAAGAACAGTGCTGGAGGAATATCAATACCAAATTTCAAACTATTACAAAGTCGTAGTAATCAAAATATATGGGTATTGGCACAAGAACAGTCCTCAGGACCAATGGAATAGAATTGAAAACCCAGAAATGAACCCACAGACCTATAGCCATCTAATCTTTGATAAGGGAGCTAAAAAAAAAATAGAATGGAAGAAAGACAGCCTCTTCAGTAAATGGTGCTGGCAAAATTGGTTAATTGCTTGTAGAAAACTGAAGCTAGATCCTTCTATATCACTGCACCAGAATCAACTCCAAATGGCTCAAAGACCTCGGAGTCAAAGCTGACACCTGAAAACATTACAGGATGGAATAGGAGAAACCCTAGGTCTCCTTGACACAGCCCGAAATTTTCTTAATAGAGACCCAGAAACACAACAAATCAAAGAAAGGTTGGACAAATGGGATTGTATAAAATTGCAGAGCTTCTGCATGGCAAAGGACATAGCTAGCAAGATCAATAAAAAGCCCATGGATTGGGAGAAGATCTTCACTAGCCATACAACGGACAAGGGTCTCATATCTAAAATATACCTGGAACTCAAAAAATTAAACCTCCCTAGGAATATATTTATGAAAAGATTATCATTAATCAAATGCAGTGAATCACCATCTTTTTTCAAGCTTGCCTCTGGTAGGAAGGTGTTCTTTAACTTTAAAAAAATAATAATTAATTAATTTTTTTTTTATTGTGAGAATACCGTACAGAGGAGTTACAATTACATGGGCAAGATAATGAGTACATTTCTTATCAAGCATTGATGCCTCCTCATTTTTCCCCTTCTCACCCCTTCCCATACTCCTCACCCGATCCTTCCCCCACCCCCACCAAAGTTGTTAAGTTTGTTTTTCGACATAACGACTTGTACATCTCAAACTCTACTACAAAGCTATAGTAATCAAACAGCTTGGTACTGGCACAAGAACAGACCCGAGGACCAATTGAATAGACTTGAAAACCCAGAAATGAACCTAAAGACCTATAGTCACCTAATCTTCAATAAGGGAACTAAAAAATTATAATGGAAGAAAGACAGCCTCTTCAGTAAATGGTGCTGGCAAAATTGGTTAACTACTTGTAGAAAACTAAAGCTAGATCCTTATATATCACCCTGCACCAGAATCAACTCCAAATGGATCAAAGACCTCGAAGTCAAAGCAGACACTCTGAAAACATTACAGGAGGGAATAGGAGAAACCCTAGGTCTCCTTGGCTCAGGCCGAAATTTTCTGAATAGAGACCCGGAAACACAACAAATCAAAGAAAGGTTGGACAAATGGGATTGCATGAAATTGCAGAGCTTCTGCATGGCAAAGGACATAGCTAGAAAGATCAATAGAAAGGCCACGAATTGGGAGAAGATCTTCACTAGCCATACTACAGACAAGGGTCTCATATCTAAAATATACCTGGAGCTCAAAAAATTAAATCCCCCAACAATAAATCTTCAAAGAAACAACTGCCCAATAAATAAGTGGGCTAAAGACTTAAAGAGGAACTTCTCTGAAGAGGAAAGACAGATGGCCAAAAGACACATGAAGAAATGCTCAACCTCTCTAGCCATAAAAGAAATGTTCTTTAACTTTAAACTGGGGAAAGAAAAATTAAAATTATGTGTTAGGCTTAAAGCCACATAGACATGTGACAATCTACTTTTCTCATTAAGTGGAAATAGTAGTCACTAACTCACAAGTATCTTCAGGCATAGGCAGAAGGAATAAGATGCATGGACAGTTTGTCAAGGGACAAAAACAGTGTGAGGAAAAAAAATGAAACAGAAAAAGACATGAAACCAAATATCTCCTATTCTGTATACTTTTAAGATATAACAAATTCAATACCTCTTATAATCTGGGGACAAATCATCCCTTGTGATTGAGGAGAAAGGCTATGTATAGGTAAGCTTTGTATCCCCAATAAATCTGCTTGATACAAAAATTATAAAGTACTGATGATGATGACACAGATATTGGTGCTTTTTATGTTTTAAGCACTATTTAAAGTACAATTTGTAGATTAACTCACTTATATCCTATTGGGAGGTTCATAAGGCATCAAGAACATAACCAACGTGGTGAAATTTGTAACGATAGGAATAGAGGAAGCACATTTCAGATTCAGGTTGGTCATCCTATGAAATTTCTTCTTCACTCCCTAATATAATAGTCCAGGCTTCTAGTCAATACAGAGTGACTGATGATGATATTAAGAATTATGTTTAGGTGCTTCTCTGAGGACCTTTTGGCTCTAGAGGTTTTATTTAGGTTTAAGTTATTTTATGTTGATTTATTATTTTATTTTGTTTGTATATTATGGCTGTAGTGTAGAATAGAGAATGTAATTGTGGTAAGTATGAATACTTACTATTAATACTTACTTATGAATAAATTTAAAGTAAGGAGTTTGTATAAATATAACTTTGACCAATAGTTTTTGACCCTGGATGCTTACTTCTACTCCCATTGGAATAAGAGTTGGTCTTTAATCTTTTGACTTTATGCTGTTTGTAAAAGAAATGGAATGATAATGTGTTTTCCTTGTTTAGTAGCTAAATGGAGAACTTAGGTATGATTTTGGATTAGGTATTATTTTGGATTATATTTTGGAATATTTTTTTGTATTGAAACCTAATAAAACTTTTATTATGTGAAAACAAAATTATAGCAGGCCTTAAGGGAAGTAGTTTTGACTAAGCTTTTGAAACAACAATCCTGAATTCACTTCCAAAGGATAAAATGTACAAATTAGTCATTCTTTCATCCATCTCTTTCTATCAAAACTATTTACTGGGGCTGGAAAGGTGGCTCAGTGGTAGAGTGCTTGCCTTACATTCATGAGGCCCTGGGGTCGATTCCTCAGCACCATATAAGCAGCAAAAGCTGGAAGTGGCACTGTGGCTCAAGGGGTAGAGCGCTAGCCGAGGGACAGCACCCTGGCCCAAAGTTCAGGCCCCACAACCGACAAAAACACAAACAAAAAAACCTATTTACTAAATGCCTGGTCTATGCAAGGAATTGTGCTGGTAAAGAAGAAGCAGATGACTGGAAATAATCAGATAGAGGAGTGGCAGCGTTAATGAATATGATGAAGGTAGGAAATGATAAGAGCACAAAACAAATACAGTATTTGTCTGTTGTGTAACATGAAGAAAATGTATTTTCTTGAAGAAACTGGTAAATTATTCCATGTTTGAATGGCAAAACCCGGATCATAGATATCCCAATATTCCTTTCTGAGATTATCAGGGAATTTGAATCAAACACTGAGGTTTCATGTACTATAGTTCTTTGAAATACTATCCATCTCCATGTTCTCTTTTGCTTTTATCATCCACACATATGAACCTCCATGAAAAGCAGTAATGTGTATATAAGTAATTAAACAATAGTTAAATGTACCTGCTTAAGTCTAATTCTAACTATCATGTAGTAAATGTAAATATAACTAACATGACTTAACAGTAGATAACACTTTTCAATTTTGTTAGTGAGTCCTTTCTTACATCCTCTAATACTCTCTCTTCCTCTTCTTTCTTTCCTTTTCCTTACTCTTTTGTGTCCTTCTTCCTCCCTCCCTCTGTTTTTCTCTTTCTTTTCTTTCTGGAAGTATAACAACCCAATAGACCTTTCTTTTATCTATTTAAAAATGAAACCATCATTGAAACTACTTCATCATGAAGTAGTATTCAATACTACTAGTTGACCAAATGAAGTTGAGTATTCTCTTACAAAGCTTGTGGTAAACATACAGTAAAACTTGTGAATCTATTTTGGTTTAAAAATTTATGAATTTATGTTAAAATTTATGAAACATTGTCAAATGTTTATGCATAATAAGAATGCATAATTATAATGTTCTGACAGAATATTACTTATAAATTCCTTTGTGCCTGTATGCATGCAATCTCAGCTATTTTGGAGGTTATTAAATTTGAGATAAGCTCTGGCAAAGTTAGGCAGAATTCATCGCAAAATAAAATACAAAGAGCAGATGAATGGCTCAATTAGTAGAACATTGCCTAACATTCAGAAAACCTTGGAAAGACAAATATCTAAAGAGTCTTTCTAGAAATATTGGGTAGCTGAAGTAGGAATGAGAGAGTATAACAGGAGACACTCCTATGGAGATAATGTGTGGCTAGCCTCTAGAAAGCCTTGGCTACTTTGCTAGGTAGTTTACATTTAGTAAAGGAAACAAAATATATGAACTCTGGTGTACTGTGATCAACTTACATGTGATAAAGACCTCTTGGCTGTTACAAAATAAATATATCAAGGAGGAAAAGATTGTTTAGAGGGACAGCAGGTGAACAGTATGGCATCTGTGAAATACACAGTGCTCAAAAAGTGAAATATGACAGACAGGAAGTGTGTGTATAGAAAAAGCAAGAAAAAAAAGTAAACAGTGACAACTCTGTTTTAAAACCTATTCACGGGCTTTCTATTGATTTTGCTAGCTATGTCCTTTGCCATGCAGAAGCTCTGCAACTTCATGCAATCCCATTTATCCAACCTTTCTTTGATTTGTTGTGTTTCTGGGTCTCTATTAAGAAAATTTCGGCCTGAGCCAAGGAGGCCTAGGGTTTCTCCTATTCTATCCTGTAATGTTTTCAGAGTGTCTGCTTTGACCCCGAGGTCTTTGATCCATTTGGAGTTGATTCTGGTGCAGGGTGATATATAAGGATCTAGTTTTAGTTTTCTGCAAGTAGTTAACCAATTTTGCCAGCACCATTTACTGAAGAGGCTGTCTTTCTTCCATTCTATTATTTTAGCTCCCTTATCAAAGATTAGTTGGCTATAGGTCTGTAGGTTCATTTCTGGGTTTTCAATTCTATTCCATTGGTCCTGAGGTCTGTTCTTATGCCAGTACCAAGCTGTTTTGATTACTATGGCTTTATAGTAGAGTTTGAAATTTGGTATTGATATTCCACCAGCACTGTTCTTTCCGTTGAGGAGCGTTTTTGCTATTCGGGGTCTTTTATTGTTCCATATGAATTTTTGGATTGCCTCTTCTATTTCCTTGAAGAATGAGGTTGGAATTTTGATAGGTATCGCATTGAATTTGTAGATAGCCTTGGGAAGTATTGTCATTTTCACCATGTTAATCTTTCCAATCCAGGAGCATGGGAGGTTTTGCCATTTTCTAAGTTCTGTTTGGATTTTAGCAAGATCAATAGAAAGCCCACAGATTGGGAAAAGATCTTCACTAGGCATACAACGGACAAGGGTCTCATATCTAAAATATACTTGGAGCTCAAAAAATTAAATCCCCCAACAACAAATCCTCAAAGAAACAACTGCCCAATAAATAAGTGGGCTAAAGACTTGAAGAGAAACTTCTCTGAAGAAGAAAGAAGGATGGCCAGAGACACACGAAGAAATGCTCAACCTCCCTAGCCATAAAAGAAATGCAAATCAAAACAACATTGAGATACCACCTCACCCCAGCTAGAATGGCTATAATCAAGAACTCTAACAACAACAGATGCTGGAGGGAATGTGGACAGAAGGGAACCTTACTTCATTGTTGGTGGGAGTGTAAACTTGTTCAACTACTTTGGAAAGCAGTATGGAGGTTCCTCAAAAGACTTCACATAGAACTCCTCTATGACCCAGCAATCCCACTTTTGGGCATTTACCCAAATGTTTACAAACAAGACCACACTAAAGCTACTAGCACAACTATGTTTATTGCAGCATTATTTACCATAGCTAAGATATGGAACCAACCCAGATGCCCCTCAGTAGATGAATGGATCAAGAAAATGTGGTATATATACACAATGGAATTCTATGCCTCCATCAGAAAGAATGACATTTCCCCATTCGTTAGGAAATGGAAAGGCTTGGAAAAAATTATATTAAGTGAAGTAAGCCAAGCCCAAAGAAACAAAGGTCCTATGGTTTCCCTTATTTGCAATATCTAGTATATGTATGTCAAGCAGGAAAGATCAGATAATGTGATGTTAGGAAAATGAACCCTTAGATAAGTATTTAAATGTTTTTTTTTTCTTTCATGCATTTGTTTCTAACTCATTTATAAGATTATTTCTTTGTAGGTTTGTGTGTCCCTCCCCCACAGTATAACCCCTGCTTTCACTATATTTGATGTTGGTATAATTTGTGGAGGAAATGGGGAAAAGCAAGTCGTTTAAGGATACAGGTGGACCCGATGAAACTATGAGAAGTAAAAGTCGTCATGTCAAAAACGAACTTTACAATTTTGGTGGGGGGGGGGCGGGATTGGGTGGGGGGCGGGGGTGGGGGGGAGGCTAGGAAGGGATGTGAAGGGTAAACAAAGGAGGAGGCTGCAATTCTTGGTAAGAAATGTACTCATTATCTTGCCCATGTAATTGTAACCCCTCTGTACAATATGTTCACAAAAAAAAATTTAAATTTAAAAAAAATAAAAAAATAAAACCTATTCACGGGCTGGGAAGGTGGCTCAGTGGTAGAGCGCTTGCCTTGCATGCATGAGGCCCTGGGTTCGATTCCTCAGTACCACATAAGCAAAAAGATCAAAGCCAGAAGTGGTGCTGTGACTCAAGTGGTAGAGCACTAGCCTTGAGCTGAAGAGCTGAGGGACAGTGCCCAGGCCCAGAGTTCAGGCCCAACAACTGGACCCCCCCCCCCCAACCAAAAAAAAAAACTATTCATCAGAAAATGGCCAACCAATTTCATTAGCACGATAATGTCACTTTGCTGATGGTTATAGTTTATTCCCAAAGCATTTAAGAATAAACTTGTTGGATATTGAAAGGTAAACAATAAGCTCGGAGTGATTCTGACCTTCTACTACCTCATTTCATTTTACATAATGATTTTATGGATTGTTTAAATAATTCCAAACCTTTCTCTATGTTAAAGGTTATACACATGTAAGATAATTTATCAAATGGCAATAAAGTTTGGACAGTTGGACATTTTTCCTATTATGACTGTAACCTTTATTTTAGTCATTTGAAAGTTATTAGCTATACATTCTAAGATTTTGAAAAGATAGAGAAAATATTCAAAGAATCACCCCAACCATATTATTATAAAATAAAATAGAAATCAAATATTCATTCTATCAAATCTTGAATGCTATAACTTTGATAAAGAATTTTGAAATTAAATGTATCTCTATTTAGAGACTGTTGGCATTATTGTTACAGTTTTAAGGCTGTGGATAACAAATTTTTTGATTTAGCATAATCAGTGACTTCATGCAGAGATGAAAAATAACAAGGAATCCTTGAAAATAATTAAATGTCCTAATGCTTGTGAATCTTTGATTAATACATTGGAAGGCAAAGCACCTCAAGAGTCCTGGAATGTGGCTCTGTGATAAGACCACGGGCTGATCTTTCATTGTTCGAGTTGAAGATTAATTATCTCCCTTCCTACTATAATATCCGTTTAGTGCTTTATAAATTGGATCTAGTTATTAGCACTATTCATTTATTTCCTGTGAAGATGGTCTAAGCTTTATCTACTTGAGTGTTAGATTTTGTATTACTCTTCATTTCCTTCTTAGCTAGATATCAGTTCTTCAAAAGCTTTATTCTAATGTCTTTCTTTCACAGTACCCACCTCTCACTGTGAAGAGACACAAAAACAAAACAAAAAATACATGCCTATAGGAATACAATGGAATTTTCCCTCTTTTCTTTACTTGTTTGTAAAATGCTTAACATGCTTTTCTAAGATAACAAAAAGTATTACAAAATAAGAGGGTTTATCGAAGTTCTGTTATGTGGATTATCTCATGAGAGATCTCTGTAACAGGTGTGGGTAGGTAACACAGACTTCAGTAGTACTCATCTTCCTAATATTAGAATCCTAATTTGGTCAAATAGTCCATTTTAGGGCTCCAATTTTCTTATTCTACTTCCATATTGAGAAGTCATGTGAAGGACTTGGTGTAATGTGCCCCTGGGAAATCTAAGCAGTCCAGTGTCTCCAAACTTCTAATTGATGCAAGACTGGGAAATGGGGGTCGGGTTTAAATCTCTCCTTCATAGGAGTGAGTTGAGTTCCTAGGACTGTGGACTAATCATTGCAGGTGTTTTTAGGATGGTTCTGGACTCTGATGAACTACACTAAGTGTAAGTAGGAAAGTGATCACAACAAAGAAAGATGTCAGAGTTTCTAGTAGTGATATATGGCCTCAATTAAAATGAATCTTTATCTGACTTTTATATGGTGCAGTTGTTACTTAGATTTAATTTATATCAGAAGACGACATCATGTAAGAGATCACAGAAGAAAGAAGCAAATAGAACTAACTATAAAATGTTAAAATCAGTTTTAGATTCCAGTCTTCTCTGACTTCACCAAGTTTCTTTAAGCTGAATGAACTATGTGGTAATACGTTTATATAAGTTTGCCTGAAGTCATACTTGGGTGAGATTCCTGGTTCTAAATATTATCTAGGTGTTTTAGACAAATCATTAAAATCTTTACCTTTCATATTTAATCCATAAAGCAGATAATATAACTTATTTTGTATTTTCATAAATAAAACATTAATAAGCATGTACCCAACTCATGACACATTTAACTATAATAGTTAACTATAGCATTGTAAAGATCATATTTTGTAATAATTAATTCTTCATATAGAGCTATAAGATTGCCACTGTGTAGACTATTACCAAAATCAATGGAGAAAAACATTCTGTAATTGGGGAATTAAATTTTTACAGTGTTACAAACCATAAAATTTCTTTCTTTCTTCTTCCCTTTCTTCCTTTTCTTCTCTCCCTCCCTCCTTCCCTCCCTCCCTCCTTCCTTCCTTCCGTCCTTCCTTCCTTCCTTCCTTCCTTCTTTTCTTCTTTTCTTCCTTCCTTCCTCCCTTCCTCCCTTCCTCCCTCCCTTTTCTCTCCCTCTTTCTCCCTCCCTCCCTCAATCCCTCCCTCTCTCCCTCCTTTCCTTGTTTCTTCTTTTCTTCCCTTCTGGAGCTTCAACTCATGGTATAGATGCTGTCCCTTAGTCTTTCCCCCCACCCTCCCGAAGGCTAATGTTCAATCACTTGAGGTGTAGCTCCACTTTTGGCTTTTGGAGATTAATTGGAGATTCTCATGGACTTTTCTGCTCAGTTTAGCTTTAAACCATAAATCTCAGATATCAGCTTCCTGAATAGCTAGGATTACAGGAGTGAACCACTAGCACCTAGTAAAGTTTTATTATTAAAACTCTGAAACATTCAAAATACATGCTAATATTCTTATTATTCTAAAGTTGCTTATTCTAAAGGTCCTTCTTCTTAAGAAACTCGTGGGCTGATTGCCCCTTAATTATTGAGGCAGTATTTTTATTATATTTTTGAGTTCATGTAACTTTGTAATATAAAGGATTTTAAGTGAGATGTTTTTATAGTCTTTTTTTTGTCAGTCGTGGGGCTTGAACTCTGGGACTGAGCACTGTCCCTCAACATTTCAGCTCAAGGCTAGTGCTCTACCACTTGAGCTACAGCGCCACTTCTAAGTGAGATGTTTTTATACATACACAAAATATACTTTGAACAAACTTTCCCCAAACATAGTCTCATTCTTTCCTCCTTCCTACTGTTTGGTAATATAGCATTTGGTAATTTTTATTATTTTGTACACATAAGGCATGAGTGTGTATATGTGTATATATACTTTATTGAGTTCATTATATATGTGTATATATATATATATATATATATATATATATATATATACATACACACATATCTTGTTGAGTTGGTTTTATTTCCTTTTCTGTTTGCTTGCTACGCTTTCTCTATCTCTCTATAATATATAAATATATATATATAAATTTATTTATTACTCTAGTTATGGTTTTCTGTTCTTTGAGTATTCTCTCTTATTTGGTAGCCAGAAATATTGAGGTCCCATAGGACAGTAGTATTGTCTATTTTTATAGAGTATTCTCTTGTGAGATTGGTATTTTGGACCAGCTTTATTTTTTAAGGTGCAGTTTACAATCTTTTTGAAATGGGAATGTGTCCTATGTTTTCTATATTTCAAATCTGCAATGACTTGATCAACATTTTCTGCTCCAGACCAGAAAACATGGTGATATAAAAACTGAATAATTCCAACTTCTAGTATGCTTAATCTTCCAAATTTTAGAGGTAAATGTAGAAGTCAATTTTATTATACTAATATATCTTTATATTATATGTACATTTAAAATAATTGTTTAAAGGGAAGTAGAGATTTTTTGTTAACAATTTCCTTTTTGGGGAGAGAGGGTTCTAACTTCCTAGCTTTTGCTAGGTTTTCACTCTTCATTTGAGTCACACCTCCATCACTGTCTTATTGCTCCTTATTTTTTAAAAAATATTTATATTGTTATTGTAAAGGTGATATACAGAGGGGATAGAGTTAAATAAGTCAGGTAATGAGTACATTTCTTTTTGAACAGGGTCACCTCTTCCTTAATTTTCTCTCAATTGTTACCTCTTGATCCTATTCCCCACAAGTTAGACAGTTTACTTTCAACCAAATATCTAGTGGTATCACTGCTGCATTTGCTTACTCTTTGTCTCATCATTTATGTGCTTCCCATTGTCCTTAGTACACAGATAAACTTAAATACAAGACAAAAGGTATGGAAATAAAATAACAGCAAAAAGAGGAAAACAAACAAAAAATAATAAAATAAAAAGCAAAATGACAGAAAACCTTGTTTCCATTTATTGGAGTTTTTTCTTTTTCTGGTGGTTGAGCTTGAATTCTGGGCCTGGGTGCTGTCCCTAAGTTCTTCAGCTCAAGGTGAGTGCTCTACCACTTGAGCCACAGCCACCTCCTGGAGTTCATTTTTATAAACCTCATTTTATACGATCATATGCACTTAGCTTTTGAGCCTTTCTAATCCTCTCCTAAGAATATCTTCTTCTGGTATCACTGTGTGAATGTTTACAATACTGTTTAATTGATCATGTCCAAGTGTAATTTTTTTTCTTTTATCATCCAGTGTGTTTACTTGTTGATTTATTGGCACATTCTAGTTACAACAATTCAAGCTATGTTTCTCTCACTTACTTTGTTTAATATAACCTTTTCTAAGACTTTCCATTTCTTTATGAATGAGGTAATAGAATTCTTTTCATTGTGCATATATAGTACATTTTCTTGTTCCATTAATCCATTGAGGGCTATTGAGGTTGATTCTATATCTTGGCTATGAAAAACACTGCTGCAATGAACCTGGTTGTACTGGTGGCTTTAGTACATCCTTTTTCTGTGATCTATTCAATAAATGCCCAAGAGTAGATTTACTGTATCATAGGGTAACTCTATGTTTAGTCTCTTTTGTTTGTTTGTTTTTGTTGGCTTGAACTCTAGGCCTGAGTGCTGTCCCTCAGATCTTCAGCTCAAGGCTAGTACTCTACAACTTGAGCTATAGAGCCACTTCTGGTTTTCTGGTGATTTATTGGAGATAAGAGTTTCACAGATTTTCATGTCCGGGCTGGCTTTGAACCGTAATCCGCACATCTCAGCCCCCTGAGTAGTTAGGATTACAGGTGTAAGCCACCATGCCCAGCTATGT
This sequence comes from Dipodomys spectabilis, assembly GCF_019054845.1. Classification (NCBI taxonomy): domain Eukaryota; kingdom Metazoa; phylum Chordata; class Mammalia; order Rodentia; family Heteromyidae; genus Dipodomys; species Dipodomys spectabilis. Next base: position 20,126,168 of record NW_024870709.1, on the reverse strand, counting down.
TTAGTTTTTTGAGGAACCTCCATACTACTTTCCAGAGTGTTTGAACAAGTTTACATTCCCACCAACAGTTTAGTAGAGTTCTCTTTTGGCCATATTCTCACCAGCATCTGTTATTGTTAGTTTTCTTGACATTCTAACTGAGGTGAGGTGGAACTCAATATTGTTTTTATTTCTTTTTTTCCTCTCCTCCTCCTCCTCCTCCTCCTCCTCCTCCTCCTCCTCCTCCTCCTCCTCCTCCTCCTCCTCCTCCTCCTCCTCCTCCTCCTCCTCCTCCTCCTCCTCCTCCTCCTCCTCCTCCTCCTCCTCCTCCTCCTCCTCCTCCTCCTCCTCCTCCTCCTCCTCCTCCTCCTCCTCCTCCTCCTCCCCCTCCCCCTCCTCCTCCCCCTCCCCCTCCCCCTCCCCCTCCTCCTCCTTCTCCTCCTCCTCCTCCTCCTCCTCCTCCTCCTCCTTCTCCTCCTCTTCTTGCTCCTTCTCCTTCTTTTTCTTCTTCTTTGGGTTTCTGGTGGTTATTTAGAGATATGAGTCTCATACACTTTCCTGACCAGGCTGGCTTTGAATCACAATCCTCAGATCTCAGCCTCCCAAGTAGCAAGAATTACAGGAGTGAGCCTCCAGTGCCCAGCTGTTTTGATTCTTTGATGGCCAGAGATGTTGAATATTTCTTCATGTGTCTATTGGCAATTCTTACTTCTTCTGAGAATTTTCTCTTTAAATCTTTAGCCCATTTATTAATTGGGTTGTTTCTTTTTTGACAGCTTATTTTTGGAGGTTTAATTTTTTGAGCTTTAAGTGTATTTTAGATATGAGGCCCTTGTCTGATTCACAATTGGTAAAAGCCTTCTCCCCTTATATGGGTTTTCTATTTATCTTGCTTTGCTCCTTATTTTTGAGATAAGTTCTCATAAGTTTTTCTTCCCTGGCTGGCCTCCAATTGTAATCCTTCCCATGTCAGATTCCTAGGTAGCTAGTGTTAGAGGTGTGAGCCATGGATACCTAGCATGTTAAGCTTCTTTTTTTAAAAAAATGAAAGATTATATAGCTTATGAAACTGATAACTGAATTTAGCAAGACTTTGATATAAAGCATAGATGTTTTCATTGCCGCCTAGCCCATGAGAAATTGCAGTGGTAGGGAATCATTCAATCTTTTGAATCTTTAATAAAATTATTTTTTCTTTATATGTGCCATTCTGATTTAAAAATTTCTGGAGAAAGTTTTATCTCTCTGTTAGGAAGTCATTCTGTAAAATTCTGTAATATTAAAAAATACTTGGCATTAACTCCTTTTCTGGAAAGTTACTCATAATGATTCTTGACACTAGTCAGATGATGCATATACACCTTAATCTCATAATTTAAGAGGCTGAGACAAAATGATTATGAGTTTAAGGTCAGCATGAGCCTCAAAGAAATATTTCTAAAGAATTTTTTTGTTTTGTTTTTGTTAAACAAACTACCCAGTGACTGGTGAGTAAAACTATATATATAAATCCCTTTGTCTACTTTCCTTTTTATATAATTTATGCTAATTATTATACCATATTATATATTTATATTTTATGAAATATAGTTGATTTAAAGTAGTTTCAAGAAGTCCATAAACGTCACAACCTAGTAAACTCTTTAATCAATAAATTAAAATTCATTTCTTTCTTTTTGATACTTAAGCCCCACTGTTGAAAATTGCAGGTTGAAGAAGCATGTTTCAGGCTAATGTTTGCATTTAAATAAGATTTGAATTGTCTAGAATGGAAGTAGAGTTCTTCCAATAAAAACGCATACTACTGTGGAAAAAAATGAAAAATCTAGCTAGTTTCTAAAACTTAGAAACTAATTACCACAAAATATTTCATTTGCAAAGTGAAAATTTGACATCATCATATGTTGGTGGTAAAGAACCCTACCATTTCATTTAGTTAACCAAATTATATTGATTAAACAAGGGATTGTTTGAAAATAGGAGCAGTCTGAGTTTGAAGGATTCTTCATGTCCTTTTACCATAGCACATCAATTCAAGCCTTAACAAATCAGATTAATGATCACACAATTAACTTTCAGCATGGAAATTGTGCAGATAGTGCTGAAATTCTAATTTTAACTTAAAGCGCAGAGGTGCAGTGGTTGCTGAGTATAAGAAGGTTTCCTTAATTGATGCAAAGTAGGGAATTAAGCTATCTAGATTCTATATTCTTAAAACTATATAAACATTGACCTCTAAATGATTAGTTTTGTGAACTCTTTGTCACCATTCATACAGAAAACCTTATACCTAATTCATTACCAGTGAAATATGAATTGAATAAATGGGTCTTAATGGCTATCTATAAATGTATAAAATTTTCACCAAGAAAGATTCATTTAGCCTTCATCAGCTCAAAATTTATCTCTTCTCACATAGAAGTGAGGAGGAAAGCCACAAGACATAGAGGAAAATGTCTGGGAAAGAAAATTATAAACTTTGCCACAAAATTATTAACTTCCTGGTCTTCAGTTTCAGCAAGGAGGGAGTATCACATTTCTTTGTTGCTAGTAGAGGCCAGTAATATAAAACACTGACCCAGATTCTCATTCTGCAAAACTCTGTGGGAGAATTATACTCCACTGGTAAAATTCAGTCTGTAAAAGCATGACCACAATTATTAGGTGCTTTTCTCTGAGTTAAATTAATCCTCTGGTTGTTTAAATAGAAGCAAAAAAAGTTCTTTGAAACTATTCAATAGCAAAGTAGACAGAAGAGAAATCCTCTTATAGTGACAACTTCTACTTCCTTCACATTATTAAATACAATCTTTTCCTTTCTGGTGTATTTTTTTTCATGCTCATTTTGATGGTGAAAATGAATTTCCCATGGATTCATGAAAGCCAATAGTATAGCTGAATAAGATTGTAAATTGAGATTCAGGAAGACATTTCTCTATAATCGTTTTACATTCTGAGAAGCTGAACTGCATTCATTTATGCTTTTTTAGAAACAAATATGCCAAACTATTGGATTTCAATTTGATGAAATTAGCAAATCTAAACTCAGAGTCTTTTATTTTAAATTACTCAATAATATTGGGATTTTCTTCTTTCCCACTTGTATTTGATTGTTATACATTCTGCCTGAATATTGATGTTTTTTCACTTTCAGAGAGTAAAAAGAATATGGCATTTGGAATAAGGGAATTGGGTTTTAATCCTACTTTTGCTACTAGCTGACTTTTCAATATTCTTCATTGAACTTAACTTCTTGTATGGAGTTTAATTGTTTCCCTTAGCAGAATGAAGAGGTAGATAAAGTGATCTCCTGGGCTGCTCATGCTGTGATTTTTTTTCCCCAAAATTGAAGCTGTATGTTTTGTGAGATGTTGAAGTTTATTAGTAGAGCTCTTATTTCAATAATAGTGAATTTTATATTTAATTACTTATTGTATTATACATTATGTTCCTTATTATATTTAATTTCTTTATAAGGAAATAAATTGTATTGTGTTGAAATGAGAACTGTGTATATCTAATATACTGTGTGTACACAGCACCCAGTCCATATTTCTTATATTTAAGTTGTCTAAGTGTGAATATTATTGTTTTAATATAGCTAACAAATATTTACTGATGCCTATAGGCAATTGATTACTGAAGTATAGTAGGAATCATTGCATTTTATTAATGGCTTGAAATACATTATTACACAAAATGAGCAAAGTTTATGGATTATACTTTATTAAGAGAAATAGAGAGGGATCAAAGAAAACCATGATATACAAGAAGCTTAATAATTTAAGAAGCAAAATAAAAATGTATAGCAGCTTTTAAATGTTTATATGCACTATGAACCAAAGAAAAAATAGGAAAAAAATCAACATGAATTGTGGCAAAAATAGATCAGAAAAAAACTCTTGATTCCATTTCCTGGAGTTCACTTCGATAAATATTATGATATATAAACAGATGCACATAATTATTGTATCTTTATACTCTCCTAAGAATATCTTCCTTTGGTCTGACTGTTTGAAAGTGCCTAGAGACCAGTATCATTGATCATGTCTCAATGCATTTTTTAAAATCATGCAGTATGTTTACTTGTAGATTTATAGACACATTCTAGCTACCTCAAGTGAAGGAAACCATGCAACCTATGTTTCTCCTGTATGCAGCTTCCTTAATACAATTTTCCCCAAGTCTTTCCATTTCCTTATGAATGGTACAATATCATTCTTTGTGATAGATGAGTAGAATTTGACTATGTATGCCAGATTTTTGTGTTGCTGTTTTTTCTTTTGTTTTCCTTTTGTCTGGTTTGTTCATCTATCTGTCAAGAGGTTGAGGGAGGACACAGGAATGGAAGGTCAAATGGTGAACAAATGCAGCAGTGATATTCACTAGACACTTTGTTGAAAATGAACAATTTTGTGGGTGAGGAAGGGATGTTAAAACTGGGAGAGAATGAAGCGGGTGAGATTGTTTTTTAAAAAAAGTACTCTTTCCCTGACTTATAACTGTAACCCCTCTGTACATCATCCTTATAATAACAATAAACATGCATGAAAATAATAGGTTAGAAAAGAAACTGAAGGAAGTGATGAGCTAAGCCAATTATCTAGGGAAAAGGATTTCTAGTAAAAGTAACAACTAAGTTAAAACTCTACTGTGGGAATGGCTCTGTTATATTTAAATAAAACCAAGAAAATTAGTATAATTTGGGTAGTGTCAGCAATTGAAAGGAGTAGAAAGTGTGAAAATCTGGATGATTTAATTAGAAGACCTAATTTAAGTCTTTCTTTCTCCATAGCCTTTGGTATTGGTCTCAGTATTGATACTAATCTGGACAATGTGATTTGAGGGTGAGTGTGGGGGGATTAGCAATGGACTCAATTCAAAGCTTTTCACTATTCCCTGGTATCCTGTCCCTGTCAGGCAACAGATCCAAGCTGCCTAAAAAAAACTCAAAAAACAAAAAACGATGAAAGACCACATGGAGCTGAGATGAGTCATCTGCCTGAAGCCATAATACATCACATGGCCATGAAAAATCAGCTGATAATTGACCATTAGGTTCACAATTAAAAAAGCATTGTCAAAAATACGTTTGAGGTGGTTTATTTCACAAGGGCAACCAACTGATCTAAGAAGTGATGGGGTTTATCCATAATCTAAAAAAGGTCTTGAAGAGTCCTTAATGTTTTTCTGAAAGTTTATTCTTTACTCCAAGTAAATAAGATGACTAGTAAAAGGGGAGCCATTGACAAAGTTTCCAGCAGACATATGACATAATTTTTTACTTTAAAATGTTCAATTTAATTGCTCTACATTTTATGCCTTCTTATTGGAATGCAAATCAAAACAACATTTAGATTCCACCTCACCCCAGTTAGAATGGCTATAATCAAGAACTCTAATAACAACAGATGCTGGAGGGGATGTGGAAAGAAGAGAACCTTACTGCATTGTTGGTGGGAGTGTAAACATGTTCAACCACTTTGGAAAGTAGTATGGAAGTTCCTCAAAAGACTTCACATAGAGCTCCCCTATGACCCAGCAATCCCACTTTGGGGCATTTATACAGGATCACAAATAACACCATACTAAAGCTACCAGCACTACTAAGTTTATTGCAGCATTATTTATCATAGCTAAGATATGGAATCAACCCAGATGCCCCGCAGTAGATGAATGGACCATGTTTTATTTTTTATGCATTCTTATTTAACTTGTTTTTTATTATTAAGAAATTATATAAAGATACTGTACAAAAGGGTCACAATTACATGAGTAAGGTAATGAGTACATTTCCTATCAAGCATTGTTACCCACTCCTTTGTTTTTCCCCTACCATCCCTTCTCTCCCTACCTCCCCGATTCTTTTCCCTCCCCCGCAAAGTTGTAGAATTAATTTTCAACATAGTGTCTTGTACATCTCATTGTTACAATGGGTCAACCTGTATCCTTGTTTCAGCATTTTGTTATTTCCCTTCCCCTCCCCAAATTAGAAATATGTATATACAAGATGCAGGACGCCGGAATCAAAAACAGTGACAAACAGGGGTTATACCATAAGGAAAGAACATACAAAAGAAACAAAAAAATTACATAGTACATTAAAAACAACATCAACAGAGAAAAAAAAAACTGGTGTCCATATCCATTCTTACTGAAGTATAGAAAAGAGATTGGCAGTTTATTTGGCACATTCACTCAATTGAAGAAAACCATTTCTGTTCATTATAATTTAGCTAGACTTTCTTGTGGATATCAAAATTTGTTTTAGCCTTTCATCTTCTCCTGGGGAATTATTTATATACCGTTTAGCTCATAGATGACTTCTTTATAGTAGTTTTAAGTGTTCAGCTAACTTCTGCTAAGCTCATCAGTATAGTCTGAAGGTTTTCCTAATACCCATGAAAATGTTAGTTCAATACAAAGGTTAAAAATGTACTCGTTATCTTGCCCATGTAATTGTAACTCCTCTGTATGGTATTCTCACAATAAAAACAAATAATAATAATAATAATAAACTATTTATCTATAGGTACTAAAATGATGCAAGATATTTTTGGCTTTTGACCTACAACAATTGATATCTTCAAAATCACAGTATTCTACTCATCTAAGAGCACAAATCTACAGATATTTAATAGAGATAAGGCTTTCTAAAGAAGCTGAGATTCACCCTACCTTAACTCCTATTGTATATATACATATCACAGAACACATCACAGAATTATAAAAAAAAAAAAAGAAGAAACTGATGTTAATGTTATTTGCATATTTTTCTGAGGTGCTTAAAGAATTTTACTTCACAGTTGCACCAGATAAAGTGCAAGTATCACTTTGGTATCTTCTTTATTTTAAGAATAATTTAACATGAATTGTGCCAGAACCAAGAAATGATTAAGTTTGATAATTGATTTAAAATAATACACCAAAATTCCATTATACAATCTAGCTATGTACAATTTATTGATATTGTCTGCTTTTCATGAATTTATAATGGGTCAGAAAAATCACAAATGTTTGTTTGCCAAGTTTGTGCTCTAAAATGGTGTCAGAATGTCAGTTTATTTTTTAAACTCCAGTATTAATATTTAGAAAGCATTTAGAAAAGAATTTTGTCTGTAACTTCTCCAAAAGATCAATGTGGAAAATGATGGATTGGTATTTGGCACACATCCTTTATGGTGTCAAAGTCTTGTTATAGTTTTTTAAGCTTTATTTTTAGGAATAAAAATTCAAAATATGTACTTGTATACTATTTCCAAAGGTAATGATGAGAGAATTCCAGGTTTCTGGAATCAGTCACAACCAGAAATATGCTATTGAGCATGTTGAAACAGGCTCTAAAATTTCAGAGAATGAAGAATGTGCTAAAGATTTTTACTTCAAAATTTCTACCAGTATCAGAGAGATTTGGGCTATTGAAATCCAACCCAGAAATTGTTACCTATAATGAATGTCATCTTTATCAAAATCTAAGTCTCAAGCCAACTGATGGCTCATCCCTGAAATTCTAGTTACTCAGGAAGCTGAGATCTGAGGATTGTCATTTGAAGCCAGCCACGGCATAAAAGTCCTTGAGAATCCAATAAACTACACAAAAAAGCCACAAGTGTCACTGTGACTCAAGTGGTAGACTGCTAGCCTTAAGCACAAAGAGGCCCAAGGACTGCCCAGTCCCTGTGTTCAACCCTAAGCCCGGAAAAAAAATATAAGTCTCAGAGAGAGCAGAGTAATGTAACACATAATTTGATAGTTTCTCATAGGACATTTCATTAGTCTTGCTGATAACTTGGCCACCCATTTTTAGATCAAAGTATAACTCCTTTTGAATATGTGAATTGTAACAATATTTGCAGTTTTCAGTGTAAATTGTGGACACTCAAAAATAGCATATGATATGGTTTATCCCCTCCCCTTTGTGTCCTTTAAAATTTTATTTCCACGATTCTGCATTTGCTTGATTTTTTTATCTAACTTACTAGCTGCTCATTTCTAACAGACTTGGCTGTTTTTTTTCTTTATCTTTTACATTAGAACAACTGGTTTGCAATGTATGAGAACCAGCTGCAAGTACTGTGAGATCAATGAATGAGAGGCAGATAGAGCTAGGAGAGCACTGAGCATAATGTACTTGGGATTAATGACAGAATCATGAAGAAAGGTGGCAGGAAGATCAAGTGGATTCCTATAACATAATTTGAGACAGAAAGAATATATATTGATTAGACAAGAAGTGACTAGATAGGACTGGTTAGAAGTACTAGACTGGACCTCATTTATCTATGACTCAGTCACATTCTTGCTGTCAGTGTGATGTTGTGTAGCTCTATAGGCCACTGTAATGTTTTTCTGTGTTCATGATTTTTTTTGGAAAATCTCTCGGGAGAAACTGACTTAGGTTGCTCAAGTGGATCATGGCAGTTATGATTTTAAAAAATAATACACCCCTTCACTAATCTATTCACATGAAAATAGCTCTTAGCTGAGAATTTGGACCTCATTTCTTCAACAACCAACGAATGATGATCTTATTCAGCCTCAGGATTCTAAACTATATTTATATACAGATGGTGCTCCTAAAAATTCATATCCAAGTGTCTACTTCCCATTTTCATTTTGGTTTATAATAGACATCGACAGTGTAAGAAGTTTAAATTCCAAACAATCTATTCCAAATAGGCTCCTTGATTTTCCTCCCCTCCCCTAGCAAACTGTACTAGGAGGAGGTACTGGGGATCTGGCACTGGCCTGAAATTAATAAGGTTCTTGGGTGAGACTGGTTGATGCTAAGTAATTGCTCTGCCTTGTCTCCTTTGGGTGAATTACAAGCTGCCCAACAAATCTCTGGGTGATGATGAAAATTTGAAATTCTGGGTAATGTAACAATTCACAGACCAAGGTCATGATTACAAGGCTTGTTCCTATAACGCGAACAAACAGGATAAATTGTCTGATCTCAAAAGAGGTATAAAGGAGGCTATTAGAAAGCTCCTTGATCACAAAAATCTGGACCTGATATGTCATATTTTGTTGATATAAATTTGATAGCTGTACATATCTGGGAAAACCCCCAGAAATTTCTTCCTGTGGGAGTTCTTTTTTAAAGTAAAATATATGAAACTGGCATTAATACTGAAGTCTATAAAATGAGAATTTTTTTTTTGGGTGTAAAAAGCCTAAATTTCTTTTCCTGTTGGACAAAGATCTTTTACCCCTGCAATATTAAGCGGTCACCACAAAATTGGTGTGCCTCTGAGTTGTGTGCTTGAGTGACTGTCGATTGAAATAAATGCAAAACCTGCTATAAATTTAAATTTGTTTTAAAGTCAGACTGGTATCTTGAATATATTTTTTGACAAGGGGAGTTGTGGATAAAACTTGCAAATGTCTACAATTGAACTAACTCTCAGCCCCTCTGCATATCATGTATATTATTTGTAAATGAAAATACTTCATTTTTCAGCAAAAGCATTGCTTACATATATTCTTCCAGCTGATTGAGAAGAATCTTCTGTAGTAATATTGTATGAACATACCAGACACATGTTCCTCTGGTAAGGCATTTGATGTTGTATTTTAGAATATTTTTCTTCCAGATAGCAATTTTACTAGTGTCCTCTTATCTAAATCTCACTATTTCACCCTGATCACTAATAAGTACTAAATCTTGCCCACATCTCTTTCCTTTTTTCTTTATTGCCTATTTTCTCTACTAACTCCTACCCTTCAATATGAATCTTCTGTTTGTTTTTAGAGTAGACTTTATTTATTCATTTCTTCCACATGAAAATAGCCACTTAGGAATTCTTATCTTTGTTCATTAATAAATAAAAATACCTTTACAGCATTTAACAGAAATTTGAATTTGACTAAAAGAAAGAATGAATGAGTGAAACTGGACCAGAAGGGGTATACATTTTGAGCAAAATCTCACTTTCAGATAACAAAAACCAAGTACCCAGAATAATTCTGATGGGAAGATTGTTTGAAAGAAAGAGGCAGAAGCCCAAAGAAACATAGGTCCCATGGTTTCCCTTATTTGCAATATCTAGTATAGATATGAGTCAAGCGGAAAAAGTCAGAGAATGTGATGTTAGGAAAATGAACCCTCAAATATGTATTTTAATGTTTTTGTTTCTTTCATGCATGTGTTTCTAACGCATTTATAAGATTATTTCTTTGTTGCTTTGTATGTCCCTCTCCCACAGTGTAACCCCCGCTTTCACTATATTTGATGTCAGAATAACATGTGGAGGAGATGGGGACAAATAAGTCGTTTAAGGATTCAGGTGGACCTGTTGCAACAATGAGAAGTACAAAATGTCATGTCAAAACCAGCTTTACAATGTCGGTGTGTGTGGGGGGGTATGATTGGGTGGGGGGGAGGGGGGAGGCTGGGAAGGGAGGTCAAGGGTAAACAAAGGAGGAGGCTGCAATGCTTGGTAAGAAATGTATGCATTATCCTGTCCATGTAATTGTAACCCCTCTGTACAGTATGTTCTCAAATAAAATAAAATAAAATTTAAAAAAAAAAGAAAGAAAGAGGCAGGAGTGTTCATTGCAATGTACCATGTCCACTTTATAATTTTAAAATAAAACTACATATATATATATAACAGATATACATACCTGTACATACCTATATAATCTTTAAGATATACATACCTATATAATCTTTAAGTAGTGTTCACAGGAGTTGCTATTCAACAAAGTAGTTTATGAATATAATGCATCTTGTTCCATGTCACCTCTTTCAACATTATCTTCATCCTTTCCCTTAGGTTCCTTAATTTTGTAGGATATGCATCAAATTTTGGCTACATTTCCCCCTTTTTCTTTTCATTCATCTATTCCCACTCATCTTGACTCCACCCTGACCCTTTCAAGCACTCATTTAGTTTGTTAAACTCTGATTTAGCCTTTCTAAAGAATTCAGTTAATACATTTGGGTATACTTGCATACCATCCAAAGTATTTACTTATATATTTATAAATTAATTCTAGTTTATACATATGAAGGAAAACATAAAACCTTTGTCTCTCAGGGCCTGACTTACTTCACATTATTTTCCCCAGGTCCTTCTATTTCTTTACAAATAATGCAATATCCATCTAATGAATGAGTAAAATTCCATTATGCATATATACCACATTTTCTTGATCCATTAATTCCTTGAAGGGCATCTGGCTTGGTTCCATAACTTGACATTGGTGTATAGTGCTGCAGTAAATAGGATGTGCTGGCAGGTTTACTGTATTATACTTTGTTGTCTTTTGGATAAATGTCCAAGAGTGGAATAGTTGGATCATCAGGCAGCTCTATGTTTAGGTTTATGAGGAACCTCCATACTGCTTTCCAGAGAGGTTGAACAAATTTACATTCCCACCAACAGTGTACTAGCATTCCTTTTTTGCTCACATCCATGTCAGCCTCTATTATTGTTTGTATTTTTTTTGAAAATACTGTACAGAGGGGTTACAATTACATGGGCAAGGTAATGAGTACATTTCTTATCAAGCATTGTTGCCTCCTCCTTTGTTTCCCCTTCCCATCCCTTTCCAGCTTCTCCCCTCTCATCACCCCTGTGTGCCAAAGTTGTAAAGTTCTTTTTTCGACATGATGTCTTGTACATTTCATTGTTGCAAATGGTCCAACTGTATCCCTATTTAAAATGTGTTTTTTTCCCTTCTCCACAAATTATACCAACATCAAATACAAGTGAAAGGAGTATTCTTGATGATAGCCCTTAAGTGGAGTAAAGTACAATCTCAGTGTTGTTTTGATTTGCATCTCCTTTATGGACAGAGATGTCAAGCATTTCTTCATGCGTTGCTTGCTATTTTCACTTCTAAGAAGTCTCTATTAAACTCAAATGCCGATTTTACAATGTTTAGTAAATTTCACATTCTTATGCAAAAGTATTAAAAATTTAGATTACTTTATCATAGAGAACCAAACAATATGCTTTTGTATCAAGGGGAAGAAGACACAATGTCTAACAGAGGGAAACGATAGGACAACATAGAACTAATGGCTGCACGGCTGTGATCTGCATAACTATCCAAATCCCAATGCTCACAGCAGTTCAAAGACAGGAACTTCAAAGCACCTGAGTTTTAACACGCAGTGTTACATCTGACAGAGTGTGGCAGGTTTTGAAAGGATAACATTCTATATGAGCTGTAAGATTTTATGAAGATGTATGTGGATTTTAAAGCTTATAATAGCTTATTTTCTTCACCTTTCCTTTCATTTGTTATTATATGTATTTTTAGCTATTATTATAATATGCATTTTTAAGGATTATGTGTTGCATATTTTCTTACTAGAGGCTTAGCTGGATACTTTCAATCTACACAATGTTTCCACATTTTCAAGACTTCATAATAGGAAGAGATTATTTAGAAAAATGAAAAAAAAGTCAATGTACTGTTAGTGTCTGTGAATCAGGACAGCATAGTTCAATCTTAAAAATATAATACTGCCCAAAAGTGGGATTGCTGCGTCATAGGGGAGCTCTATGTGGAGTCTTTTGAGGAACCTCCATACTGCTTTCCAAAGTGGTTGAACAAGTTTACATTCCCACCAACAATGAAGTAAGGTTCCTTTCTGTCCACATCCCCTCCAGCATCTGTTGTTGTTAGAGTTCTTGATTTTTGCCATTCTAACTGGGGTGAGGTGATATCTCAATGTTGTTTTGATTTGCATTTCTTTTATGGCTAGGGATGTTGAACATTTCTTCATGTGTCTATTGGCCATCCTTCTTTCTTCTTCAGAGAAGTTTCTCTTTAAGTCTTTCGCCCACTTATTTATTGGGCAGTTGTTTCTTTGAGGATTTGTTGTTGGGGGGTTTAATTTTGTAGATCAAGAAAATGTGGTATATATACACAATGGAATTCTATGCCTCCATCAGAAAAAATGACATTGCCCCATTTGTTAGGAAATGGAAAAACTTGGAAAAATTTATATTAAGTGAAGTAAGCCAGGCCCAAAGAAACATTGGTCCCATGGTTTCCCTTATTTGCAATATCTAGTATATGTATGAGTCAAGCGGAAAAGGTCAGATAATGTGATGTCAGGAAAATGAACCCTTAGATATGTATTTTAATGTTTTTTTCTTTCATGCATGTGTTTCTAACGCATTTATAAGATTATCTCTTTGTTGCTTTGTATGTCCCTCCCCCACAGTATAACCCCTGCTTTTACTATATTTGATGTCAGTATAAGTTGTGGAGGAGATGGGGAAAAACCAGTTGTTTAAGGATACAGGTGGACCTGTTGCAACAATGAGAAGTACAAGTTGACATGTCCAAAACTAGCTTTACAACGTGGTGTGGGGGGGGGGGGGAAGGGGGGGAAGGAGAAGGATTGGGATTAGGGGAGAGGGGGGAGGCTGGGAAGGGATGTGAAGGGTAAACCAAAGGAGGAGGCTGCAATGCTTGGTAAGAAATGTACGCATTATCCTGCCCATGTAATTGTAACCCCTCTGTACAATTGTTCACAAATAAAATAAAATTAAATTAAAAAAATATATAATACTGAGGGCTGGGAAGGTGGCTCAGTGGTAGAATGCTTGCCTTGCATGCATGAGGCCCTGGTTCAATTCCTCAGCACCACATAAGTAGAAAAAGCCAGAAGTGGCACTGTAGCTCAAGTGGTAGAGCGCTAGCCTAGAGCTTAAGAGCCAAGGGATAGCGCCCAGGCCCAGAGTTCAGGCCCCAGGACCGGAACCAAAAAACAACAACAACAAACAAACAAAAACAAAACAAAACAAAACTATATATATATATATATATATATATATATATAAACTGAGTTTTTATTCTGGCAACATGAGATTATCTGGCTAAAGGGGAATTAGAAGGAGGCAACAATGTAAGGTAATATACTCATTACCTTACTCATGTAAATGTAAGCCCTTTGTATAGTATTTTTCAAATAAAAATGTATAAAAAGAATTGAAATTATTGAATAGATATCTAGTAATAAAGACCTTGAGCCCACAAGAGTCAAAAACTCAGAAACAGGTAAGCATCAGCAAAATTAATGTCCAGACTCTTCCCAATGTTCTTCTGAGAATTTGGTATATTATGCAGGCCACAAGAAAAATTTTCAGGAACTCTTCGTAGAAACCTAAGGAGAATCACATAATTGAAAATCTTTAACAATTAAGCATTTTAGTTCAGGCTAAAAATTCTACATAAGATGGAAATAAATAAATTTGGTGTGTGTGTGTGTGTGTGTGTGTGTGTGTGTGTGTGTTGGTACTGGCCCTTGAACAGGGTCTCAATTTCATTTGATTTTTAGCTCACTGCTAGTTCTCCACTTGAGTTCCACTTCCAGTTTCTTAACTCACTCTTATTATTTGTACCATAATCTAAGTTTGAACTATTATGAGCGATTATTTAGCATGATTGGTATTTTTTATTCTGGTAGTAGGATTTAAACTTTGCTTGTTCTTACTAGGTGGGTTCACTATTATTGGAGTCAATTTTCCAGCCCTAATGCTTGATCTTTTTGAAAAGTCATACTTAGATTGACAGCATTAGTGAGTGACCAGGGGAAGGAACCAGTAGCCACTACATTCAATATACTGTCCTCCGGACATGGATCATTTTAAACTCGTTGTGTCATGATAAGATAATGGGGATAAATAAAGCAAGCTTGTTTACACAGACACAGACACACACACAGACACACACACACACACACACATGCTTGCACATATACGCATATACACACACATTACAATTCCTGGAAAACAAAAGCAACTTCAGAAAGTGAAATTCTTGGCATCTTTGTGGAACTGTCACTTTTTTCTTACAAAAACAAAATTAGTGTCTAGTGCTGGTAGCTCATGCCTGTAATCCTAACTACTCAGGAGACTGAGATCTGAGGATCACAGTTCAAAGTCAGCCTGGGCAGTAAAATCTGTGAGACTCCAATTAAGCAGCAGAAAACTAGACGTGGTACAGTTGCTCAATATGGTAGAGCATTATCCTGAGCAAAACAAATCTCAGAGACAGTGCCCAGATCCTGAATTCAAGTCCCACAATGAGAAAAAAATTAGTACAATTTCTGTATTAATTAATTGCTTTTAAATTGTGATTTAAATTTAAATCTCTAAAATCAACTAAATCTCTAAAGATCTAATATTTCTGAATTCACTTTTAATCATTTTTCAGAATCACCCACTTTTACCAAGATAGCTAAATATTCCAAAGCAAAAAAAATCTTTATGCACAAACTAATAGGGAGTTTTGTGCAACATTCAACCTCAAAGAAGAAAGTTAAAATTTCCTCTTATTATATAAGCTTCATGTTATTTTTACTCTCCTAATATATAATGATATTACTGTTATAAAAAAAAAACTTCTAGTATAAAAAGAGTAAGACCACTGTGTTCTGTCTCAAGTGATTTATGGTTTTCCAATGCTTACACTAATGTCAAGTTTCAGTTTTGGATCACACTATTATAACGTGTCAAACAATTTTAAAAATACTCCAACAGTTGACTACACCTGTTTTCACTTTGCAAATCCTTTCAAGTTCATGGCACTTTGATCGAAAGGGAAATATTTAACTCATGTCTTTCTTTTTCAATCTAAAAACTAAAAAAGTTTCATACTGTAGTTTTTTGTATGATATATTAACATCAGTAGACCCATAAATCGTTAAAATTGGCAATTTTCTTTTATTGAATCACTTCTAAAGGAGTTTTTCAGAATTACATTTGGATTATTTCCAAGGCCAAAATGTTGTAAATTTCTACTAAATTTTTATAATATTTTAATGAAGCAAATCTTTTTAACCCTTAATTAAAATATTTTGGGTATGTATCTTTAAATTGTACATTAAACTATATATCTATAAAATCTTTATTTAATATTTAGCATGTCAAAAGGAAGACATATTTATCCTACAGTTATTAGGTGGCATTTTTACAGCCTACTTATATTTGGTAACTTTAAACAAATGACATACTCTGGTTTTCTAATTTTTATTAGGGTCACTATGTTCTCCGTATAGTTTCTTATTATACATGGAAATGAAGATTTAAAAATATGTCTTCCTTTTTAGTTCATGCAGTTGATGGTCTATCTCCATTAAATTAATAAGAATTCAGAAGAGACCAGAAGGCATCTTGTATATAAAATATTTCATAGGTATAACAGATAGACATTATAATATAAGTAGAATATTTTTAGTTTTATCAGATTTTACAGGTCCTGAATCTTAGCTTTCAGGTACAAGTGTTGTGAAGCACTTCGAGGAATTATCTTTTACAATCCTTTATAAATAATAAGGAATTTAATCCAAACCAGTTTATGAAATAAATATGAAACATTTATATTTTGCAACCAAAATTTCACTCTTGGGAGAAATATTGTTGGCCAGAGAACATAAAGGTGAGAATTGGATAAGAGAATTCAAAATACAGTGATAAAACGCGTATAAATATATTTCTAAAGATCTGTTTTATTGTATTGTAATGTGACTCCTTAAATGTACCACATTCTTTAAAATACAAACAGTTTTCTTGAGTGAGGCCATTTTTTAAAGACATGTTTTAGAATAACAATCATAATTCTTGCTGGAAAGAGTAGCATCTTAAGGGAAATGTTAGCTTTCCCATGATGAATCACTCAGATATTTCATCAGGAAGGACCTCTGCGCTAGTCCTTGTTGATCTGTGTTTATATAACTGAGAGCTTCAGCTCCAGATGAAATGTGCAGTCACAAGCTATATTTTCTTATGCTTTACAGAATCAAAAAGAGAACCAAAGGAGGGACCATAAAATTCTATTTTATCATTTATGGAAAATAAAACAGCCTTTAAAACTTGGTAGTAAACATCTAATGCTACCAAAAAAAAGGAAGGAAAAATGGTTTCCTCCAAAAAGAAAAGATGCATTTGCATTTCAAATATGACAGTCTTTATCAAAGAGAATAATGGTATTTGTATTTTGATGTTATCAGATATGTAATCTGTATACTCATCAGATATCATAATACAAATAAGTTATGATATTATTATGAGGTATGTGTTATGATGTCTAACATCATATCTGTATTATGTTGTTTTGTCTGTTATTGAACATATTTCAATGGTATGCTTTCTGTGTAATATATTTCTGTTCTTACAAGAATATCCTAAAAACACAAACTCTTTGAGAATAATGGCTGATATTTCTTCTGTCGAGACAAACTGCTGAAGACATTCTTGGGAACAAATGAATTTGGTGAACCTTGGAACCTTAAGTTAAGTGACAGCGGTGGTCTCTTACTATGTATTTATGTGTCATTGCATGTAGGATCATATAAGGTGATGTTTGTTATTTATGATTGTGTGTGTGTGTGTGTGTGTGTGTGTGTAGTGTGCTAGGTAAGGCTTGAGCACAGGCCTCTGTTCTCACTTGGCTTTTTTCCACTCTAAGTTGGCACTGACCACTTGAGTCACACCTCCTATTCTCACCTTTTGCTATTTTATTGGACATAAGCATCTAATGGACTTTTCAGTTGGGACTGGCTTTGAACTGTAACTCTCCAATCCCAGCTTTCTGAATAGGTAGCATTACAGATATGAGCCTCTAGAACTTATGGATATCTTGCTTTCTAATTGTTTCACACGTTTCTCTTATAAGAGGAAATATATTTAACTTATGCTTTAGTGAGCCAATACTTTTGAGAAGGGAACAAGGAGGATCATCAGTAATCATGTCATTCATTAATAATCTAAACAGAATTAAATTGGCATCATCTAAGCTTCTACTGTGTACACAATAATATGCTTATATATGCTTAAATAATTGTACTATTTTTTTTTTTGGGTCCCGTCATGGGGCCTGAACTCTGGGCCTGGGCGCTGTCCCTCAGCTCTTCAGCTCAAGGCTAGCGCTCTACCACTTGAGCCACAACGCTACTTCCGGCTTTTTTCTTTTTGCTTATGTGGTGCTGAGGAATCGAACCCAGGGCCTCATCCATGCAAGGCGCTCTACCACTGAGCCACCTTCCCAGCCCTAATTGTACTAATTTGATAAAAAGGGACACTGCAATATTCTCTAGAGTCATAGTTTATTTATTTATTTAACCACCAATCCTTTTGGAATATATTTTCCAAACTAATAAAGGCATAGAATCAAAAACATACAGCTTTGAAGATATGAGTCAGTATGGAATAAACATTTTGCGGCCAAAATATAGAAATTTTTGAAATATTTTAGTGCTTGATGAAAACTACTTGAAATCTAGCACACATGGTAAGCATCATATCTACCCAAATATTTTTTTTTCCTTTCACCCTTGCCCTTTGTAATTTTCAAAACATGTGAGGTTAAGGTGAGAATTACATAAGCATCTGCACACTGTTCTCTCTTTAGATGGAAGAAAAAGGTGTGAAATGGGACCACTTCTGTATGCTAGTCTGTTTACAAATCACTTTGGGCTTTCTCCATGACTCAACCATAGAATGATTGAAGGGTGATGACATTTACAAATTAGTATTTCCTTTACTGTGAAGTTTTGGGCTTGTGGCTTAAGCATCTTCATGAAGACAATCCAACAGCTGCTTCACTGCTGCGTAGCTACAGGAATCAAGGACAGGAAGATATAGAAAGAAGAAAGGATAAGGACAGATGGTCAGAGTAAGTGAGTGAATGGTGTCTTGCCCTTCCTGACTTCTAGGCTCAGTCAATAGCAAGTTCTGCTAAGTGTTTGTTTGAATCAGATCTGTTATCAGATTGCATTCCATGAACATTGGCTTCAAACAGGATGCTCTGATCTTAACTGAGAGCTGACTTTTGTTCTTATAATTGAAGTAATAATTGCTTATGGAGAAAGCCAGGAGTAGATAGCATAACTGGAAAAAAATGATGAGGTTATGTGGATGTGATTGAAGAACTTTATATGCAAGTAAGAAAATTAAACTAATTAAAATGTTTTTATAATAAGGTCGGGGGATAAGAAAGCATAAGAAATTGGGTTTTATCAAGGTGTAGAGATATCAAAATGAAATCTCCTGTATAATTAATATATGATGATTAAAAACAGAAATATCATCTGCTAGTATTCTTAATTGCTGCTCTGAAGCTGGAAACTAGAGTATGGAATAAAAATAAATCTTTTTATTTTCCTCAAAATGAAGTTACTGAAATTCCCTTTGGGGAAAATGTACATATCTTATGTAGGTAAGTCATTTATGTTGCAAGAAAATAACAAAGCAACTTAAACCTAACAAAAAAACAGAAAAATTCCATCTGTGAATATCAAATATATTTCTAAGTCTATTGTAGTTGAATTTTAAAAGAAAATTTCTAATGTTTTTCCTTAAAAATTTAACATGCCAATGCGTTACTGCTACTGGTGGCTTACCCCTCTAATCTTAGCTACTCAAAAAACCAAGGCAGCCTGAAAAAAGCCAGACTGTAGACATGTTTCAGGTGGTAGAATGCCAAGCTGAGTGAGAGCTCATTAAGGTTCTGAGTTCAAGCCCTGGCAATGGCATTAAAACAAAAAAAAAAGCACAAAATGTAGGTAACTTTATTTTTGTTTCTGTTTGCTTTCAATTTCCACTAAAAGTTATAAGTTGACCAATTTCTCTAAATGTTTAATGTCAGTGATTTCAAAAAATATAATTATTGCTTGAAATAAAGTGATTTTATTATTTTTATATTGCGGGCATATTTTTAAAAATCCTATATAAATTTGCCTATATTAAAGTGTCCACACAGTGTAAGATGTTACAGCAATTAAACCCAATAAGTACAGATATTTTCTACTTCATGGCATCATTTGAATATGACATTGGCAGTTTGCATATTACATGTTCAGATTTATAAAATTTCATTTTAAAAAGCAGGGATTATACAAGTTTTAGTTTCTCTTTAGAAAATACTGTTGTGAATTTCTTTAAAGTCCAAAATAATTATAATTATTTTGCTGAGGAGCATTGTGTTGTGTATTGTCAAAAAGTTGGAGAATCTCTGTCATTTTTTTCTTTCTTACTTACTTTCTTTTCTTTTTTTTTTCCCCTCTGGGAATATACCGCTATTACCAGTTGTCTCAGCTGCTACTTGGCATTCAGACCAGATCCCTGAGCTGCCAAAAACATTTCTAAATCTGACTCTCTTTCTTTTCCCAAGTAGTTTACAGTTACAGTGCAGCACCCATAAACTGAATCTCTCAAGGGATCTCTCAAGAAAACATCTATCTGACAGCAGCAGGATCACCCAGTGCTCCTCAGTGTGAAGTTTTCTACAAAAGCTGCCACACACTCCCAAGTTGATGCACAGCCAGTCATGTAACATAGCTGACTTCCCAAAGGGCAATCTCTAGTCCAAATTTTGTTCCTCTAAGATATACTTCCAGGGTACAGACAACCCCAAATTACAAATACAGAAATTTTATAGACTTAAAATATTTGTAGCAATACATATGGTAAAAATAACAGTAAAAAGCTTATTTTCCCCCTACCATTAGTGATGCAATCTTCATATCAGTCCTTTAAATGCAAAAGCTGCAAACTGCCAGCTAGTTTTATGTTGATAACTGCTTCTACATGTAAGTTGAGTGGTGCAGTGCTTTATCTTCTTCATTTAATCAACCATATGTTTTTGTATGTGTTGTGTGCATGTAAGCATGTGTTAGTAAACACAACTGTTTGAGGAAGGAAAACAAATTTAAAAACCTGTGGTGCTGTGATGAATGATAAAATGACAAGCAACTTGTCTTTGAGATCTGTATTAACAGACATTTTTTAAGAAGGCAGAGTTAATGTGCCCCTGGGGCTACTATTTAAATGACTTTAGCTTTATGGTCTTTTAATGTGGGGCCCTTCAGCCTGGAAATGAGGTGGATTTTTCCATTCTCTGCCTCAAATCTGCTCAGCAGGGTAGCTTCCTTACTATCCTCTAAGCAGCTGTTAGGATGGAGTGAAACAGTGTACTGCCATAAAATTGATGGCTTCAACCTACACTGCTCTACAGCCCTCCAACAGCTCTACAGTTTTGTTGGGTCTCTTAACACCTGCTCCCGAAAGCACCAGATCCTATCTCCAATTGGTCTAAATGCAAATTCAAAAAAACCCAGGAATGGCTGGCGAGAAAGTCCATGAGGCAGGTGTATGTGAATTGCGAGGAACTAAATGCCTGTTATTGTGGAGGTCTTCATGGAGATAACAGAGTAGGTCTGCCAAGGCAGGGATTTTATTGTGATTAAGATCTTAGTTCTAAATCAAGACGTGGCAACCTGTATCCCTAAATCATTCCTGTGTAGACCCTGGGGACACAGACAGAATGTATTAAGTGAATTTCCAGCAATATCTAGCTTTGCAAATTCCCTTGGTCTTCCTAGAAGCCTCATATGTGGATAAGTAACACCTACTTGATATTTCCTTTTGGATTCCTGAGGATCAGGTGTCAGCTCTTTGAAATGTCCATTCTCAGTCTAAGACAGGAGCTGGGATTTTCATAACATGGTAACACAAAGGAGGCAGCTGAGCTCCAGGTGTCAACTGTGATTGGTGTGATGGTGAAATTGTTCATCTTAATTTTAAAATGCCACAGTATTTCTTCCTGGAAATTCATTCTTGTCACCATGTCTTAAGATTTGGGTTGCATTTTCTTATAACTTAATACTGAAATTACATTCAACTCATCTTCTTCTAAAAGTTTCCCTCATGAAAAGTATGGAGTAAAATTCTGTCATAATAAATCTAAATTTCACAGAATCATGTTTGAATATCAGTAAGAGAATTTGCACCTATACTTTATTTTATATTTAGGTCACAAAATTTAGAATCATACATGACTTTTAAAATATTTTACCTTGAATATAGACATTTGGAACAACTTATCCCTAAGTCCTTAGTGCGAAGTGAGATTTTTTAGAATTTTAAGAGAACAACAAATCTTTCAAGTCTTTAGCTAAAAAAACATTGTCTTGGAAAATATCACCAAAAATACATAGTTATTGAATAGGTCAAATAAAATAAGAGCAACATATTTTGTGATACATATCTGTATCTTTATATGCATATATAAAGACATGTATATATAAAGAAACAGATATATATCACTTTCATAATATATATGCATAAATATCCATTTTAAAGTGGAAACATGAGATTTAGTTCCCATCTAACAATTATCTGTTTTTAACATATTACTATTTTTTCATATTATTGTTTTGTCACTCTCCAAAACAATAACAAAGAAATTATAGAAAAAAATATAGATACTAGATTTTGTCAGTGTTGTTAATTTCATTCTCAGGGCATTCTATTTATAGGTTTCTTTCATGTAGCAGTGGGATTTCTAGGAAGCCAATTTTGTCATTGACAGAATTATGGTATTCACAAGATTTTTCACTTTAAGAGGCCTGTATTTTCCTTTGAGCTCTTCTATAACTGTTAACTCAGCAGGTTAACTTATTTTCCAGTAATTTTCCAGTAATTACAACTGAAATATCTGTCCTAAAATACAAGTATGCTGATATATTCAAACAGAAATTTAAAATATAAATCATTCTTTATGGATTCCTAATCTAATATTGACTTTCTACAAACTATTATCAGAATAAAAAAAAATCTTCCAAAATGAGAAAAAATTTTTTGCCTCTTATTCATCAGATAAATTGAGGTATGATAGGTGAAATTATAGAAAAATATTATTTAATTAAATATTATATATAGTTAAGAATATAGTTAAGAAAGAATTAGTTACTAAATAATATAATTCATTATATTTAAGATTACAGTTATATATTATATAATCATAGTTATCTATAGTTATTAATTATAATATTTAACATCTATATTTATAAGATTACTGATTAAAATAATTAATATCATATTAAAATAATAGAATTAGTCCCATTTTAATTATACTATTTAATAGCTATAAAAAGATCTATTGCCTCATCTTTCAAATTTATTTTCAAATTTATTTGGAAGAGAAAGCAATAGACAGATAGAGAGGAGAAATACATAAATCAATAGCAATTTTGGTGTTCCTATCTTCTAACTGAAATACTAGACCAAAAAATTATCAAAGAAAATCTGAGCTATGTTTAACTAACAGGATTTAATCAATATGTATAGAAAAACCCAACCAAAAATTGCAGTAGATTCACCACATGAGCTTGTGTGTATACATGTATATTGATTTAGCCCCTATCAGCCTTTCACAAAAATGATTTGGGTCATTAAAAAAAACATTTAACAAATTTAGAAGTAAAATGTGTATAAACTAGAAATCAGAAGTAAACTAGAAATCACTAACAGAAAGAAATCTCTAAACACACTACAAATTAAACACACACTGATTTAAAAAACAACAATATATAACAGAGACTTAGAGACCACTTTTGTTGAAAGGCACTGAGTCTTCACTTGGCCTTGTGCGATGGTTTAAAGAGTAACTCAAAGCAGGAGGAAAGCTTGGCATCTTTGTGCCAATTTTATATGTCTTTTCTCTGATCCAGTCTCTTCATAGTTACCTTGCTGCCATCTTTGAATCCTGAAAGGATAAGACTGGTCTATAAAATCTTGTGAAGAGTCAAAGCTACCCCGCGGGTAACAAGAACTCTGTCCTATGTCCTTTTAGTCCTTTTAAATTATATTTCCAGGTCTCTGTTTGACTAGCTCATTTCTAATAGCCTTAGCTATTTTCTTCTCTTTCACCTGTCCACGGTCCTAGAGCACCTCATTCCTAATGAGTTAGAACTAGCTCTAAGTGCTGGGAGACCAATGAGGAGGCAAACAGAGCTAGGATTGCACACACTGCAATTTACTTGGGGATTAATGACAGAATTGTGAGCCTGAGTGGAAAAGACTAGGCCTGGCTTGATCAATTCTAATATAAAGATTAATTGTACCAAATACCATGCCTCTATGAAATCACACTTCGGATTCACATGTTTAATAATGGTGCGTATTTCTCATTCCCTGCCTCCACTGCCCCAATTCTTCTTTTAGTTAAATCTATGAGTCATGTCAATTTTGAAGATGCACTAAATGCTTACTTTGCCCTTTTCCTTGCTTATCCATGCTGCATGATAAATCACCTTTCTTTGCCCTTTGCCAGTATCTGTCTCTGTATTTGGCATGCTGGGGCAAGTACCTGGACCTGACAAGTTGGAATCCCTGTACCTGGGCCTCAAGCCTGACAAAAATAAAACATACGACAGAAATCACCAATACAGAGTATAGAATATAGAATAAGCAATGACGTATCAAGTCAGATTCTCCAGACTTCCATACAATATTGGCCTGGCATGCTTTAAATTTTCCATGTTTTGTACTACTCTTCTTTGATTTTTTTTTTGCCTACAGGAAATAGTATATCATTTAAATTTCTTAAGCTTACTATTTAAAAGTAATTCAAGTTTCTATATATAATTTTGCAAGGTGCTTTTTACACCAATGATCAGTCACAATCTTTTTACAACTGGAAGTGTTCCTTCATTGGAAAAAAAAAATCATAAAAAAATTACAAAGTTTGTAAACCAAGTGGTACTCTCACAAACAATGTAGGCAGCAAAAATGAGAGAAAAGAAAATGTGGGTCTGTCTCCGTATCATAAATGCAAATTTTAGTAAGATAGCAAACATCCCTTTCCTCTCCTTTTTCTTGGACCCTGGAATCTGTGCTGATGGAGCCATCTGGGAAGGCACAATAACCAGATGGCCATTGTGAACTGCTGGGGAGGCCCTGCTGCCCTATGAGCTACTCCCAGAAAAGAAAGCTCTTTGGGACACAGTGAATAGAGGCCTAATTTATATTTTAGGGCTTTTGAAGGAGATTAAGGCCAACAGAGACAGGATTTTAAACTGCAGTTGAGAGGGCTTTTTTTTTTTTTTTTGTCTTCATGCCAGTGAAGCTGAATTACAAGTTAGAGAAGCTCCAGAAGTATGAAAAGATGCCATAGAAAAAGAAAGGCTGAATAATTGTATGGTTGTGCAGATTATAAACAATATGTAAAGGGATTGTGGTTAAAGAGCTTTATCAAAGCAATGTCCTCTGCCATTGATTATTGTCACAGGGATTATGACTTTAGGAGGGATGTAACCAGCAGGGGATAAAGGAGTGACATCCCTTTCTTTTTTATGCTAAAACATTTGGACAACTGATAACAGGGGATTAAAAATAAAAAATATATTGCAAGCCTTGTTCTGTTTAGCTTGGTGTTAAGGTTGAAGGGACATGGTTCATGAACTTGGGAAGCACTAAGTTGTGAGACATTCACAAACCTCATTTATCTATTGTCCTTGCCACGATAAAAATTAGTTCTGGTCTAAGATAATCAGTAAATCAGCTACAGATACCCATCTGGCATTTCAGGGTGGGATCTTAAATCCTTGTTTCATCTTTTCTTTATGAGATGGCACATTAGATTTACTTATTTCCCTGAAGATCCTTCTTCCCATGGGAGATGTTTCATAAATACTGATGAAGGTTTCTAGAATAATAAACTGAAGCTCAATCAGCAACAGTCTGAAAGAAAAAATCAATTAATGTTTACCTTTTTTTCATGCTTGTTAACTCTGTCATTCTACTATTCATTTACCTTGGAAAGTCAGTTTTCTACTAACTATTTCATAACTACTAATAGTCATTCATTAAATAATTCAACACTGTTATGCTGAAGATCTATGTATATTTGGGACAAAAAAAGAATGCAGAGATGAATACTTTTCCTACCTTCAGATACCTCAGTGTCTACATGTTGGAAAAACATTTATATTGAGTGGTAAATGCAATGATAATGTTGTAATCAGCATAAAGCCAATTTGGAGAGATCATATAGATGTCCTATTACCTTAACTGAGCCATATAAATTAAGTAAAAATGAGAGTAGAAATGTATTTTAGATCAAAGGAACAGCTGATAAGCAAAAGCAAGAATATGTAGAACAGGGTGGGGCCTAATAGAAACTGCATGTGTTTTGCTGGGTTTGGTTAAAGTTCAGATGAACTACTGAATTTGAAGTAAGGAAGAATCTAGATTATCAAGGACCTAGTGTATTATATAATATTGAAGTTTACTATATTGAAAAGGGAGCATTGAACTAGTTGGGGCTTATAGTTGCAGAAATAGATTGTATCTCATGTTAGGTATTTCTAACAAAGTGAGGATCACACCATGGGGTAGACATTCAGTTTAAGGAGATCTTTAGCAATTCTAGCTGAAAGATGATGCTGCCTGGAAAGGAATGCTAGCTCTTAGCATGGCAGGCAGGCCCTAAGGTGATGCCCCTTCCTGTGGCTCTGGTGCCAACAATATTCCCTCCTGTAAGCATTTGCCAAACTTACTGCCTTAGGGGCAGAGAAAATAGGTTACAAACAGACTAAAGAACACAGAGAAGATAAATTTACAGACAAGGAAGCTAAGGGGCGATACACTTGCTAACAAGGTCAAATGTCCAGTGGTAGCCAGGAGCGTGGACAGGCCGACAAGGCAAAGAAAAGTCTAAAATTAAAATTCAGCAGTGCCACTCAGAGGTCTAATGGAGTCCCGGTAGACAGAAAACACTTGTTCTTCCCACAATCTTTCTTTGCTATTCTACTTATGACAGGGGAGGATTTTTAAAGTTAAAGAGACATCATTCGTTTAGCTTGTTTTGTCCTTGTATGACCAGAATGCTGCGGACTATCTGACCTATGTGTGTTTAGGGAGCAGGTTCACTCTGCAGATAAAACTAGCTTATCCCAGTTCTCAGGGTTCATGAGAAGGAATCAGTGCCCCTCCAGGGATCTCTTATCTGAACATTATGGTCTCAGCTGTCTTCCATTGTCCCCTTGAGTTTGGCAAGAGTCTTAGGAATGAAAAAACGTGTTTCAGGGACAGGTGCTAAATGTGATTCTTCCAACCCCCTGTGATCAAACACGTCTTTGTTTGGTTGGACAGAAGTTTATAATTGAAGGAATAAATGCAACATGTCAAAGGTGATGAGCTGTCTCTCCCTCATTTGATATTGCTTCATATTAGCAGGATCCAATGAGACATACTTATATGCTGACTTTGAGTGAGTAATCTGTGTTCTGAGAGGTCCTGAGAGAAGGTCATTTGGCAAAGAACTCCCAACATCCTCTAGGAGATAGGAGTGCCCTTGGCAGACAGCCAGCAAGAAAACAAGGACCTCAGACAAAACCACAGGAACTGAATTCTGCCAATATCCACATAAGTATTTTGGAGAGGACCTCAAGGCATAGAAAGGAACAAAGTGTTATCAATCCATGTCTTTAGCAATTCTAAGCAGAAGATCCAGATAAGCAGTGCCTAGTGACTCACTGCAATTTTGAGATAAGAAGTGCATGGTTTTTAATTGTTACAAAGTGTGTGGTCAATTCTTATGCAATAAATAGAAATTATATAAATAGCTGGAATGGATCCAGGAAAGACTTTGGAAGTAAAATTTACCCAGATTTTGGGTGATTACTAAGATATGAAAATGAATGAAAGAAAAGAGTTGGGGCAAGTTGTTATTAATCCATCCCAGTTTTTTATTCACTAACTTTCTCAAGGTTCATGGGGATTTTTTTTGAAAGGGTGGGGAGGGAGGTATTGGGTGGTATTGGCAAGAGAAGCACATATAGTTGGTTCACAAGGCTAACGTGAAGTTTCAGAGATAATGTCACTGAATGTTGGCCCTAAATATGATGAAAGGCAAATACCCAGTTTTCTTGCCCCTTGGTTTCAATAGCTGTGTTATATTTTATATACTATCAGACACTTTATTGGGCCACATAATGGGATAAAGCTATTGTTGCTCATGGAACAACTTGTTTAGTAGCTCACATACACTGTACTAGTTGTCTCATTCGCTGTCTCATTTCTCCACTCCTCTGTTTGCATTCATGGGACCCTTGACAAATAAATCATTCTCTCTGTCTCTGTCTCTGTCTCTCTCTCTCTCGTCAGCCAGTAGAGTAACTCAAATAAAGACAGGCAACTTCTAGATTCTAAAATAACCATATTTTCTTGTATGAAGTCAATACTGGCAGTTTGATACGGCTCTTCCATTTTGTGATGGCCATTACCTGAAGCCAAGTAGTGGCCAGCTCTATGCTCTTGGACTTTTCAGCTTCTAGAACCAGTAGTCAAAATAACATTGCTGCACACTGGTGGCTTACCTCTGTAATCCTAGCAACTAGGAGGCTGAGATCTGGGGATCGCAGTGTGAAGCCAGACCCGGCAGGAAAGTTCATGAAACTCTTATCTCTAATGAACTACTAATAAACTATAGTTTAAGTAAAGCACTAGCTTTGAACTAAGGGACAGTGCCATGGCCTTGCGTTCAAGCATTAAGACCCGCACAAAACAAAAAATCCCAAATAACCTGTTTTTTCTTTGTAACACACTCTCATCTTGGATGTTTCATAATAAAACCAGTAAATGTTATATGACATCTTCAAAAAGAGGCTTTGTATGTGACTAAGTGACAATCTTGATAAGAGAGATTACTGCTGGATTATCTGGATGGGTATAACTTAACCATGGGTCTTTTCCTTTTTTTCTTTTCTTTTATTGTCAGTTGTTGGGCCTGAACTCTGGGCCTGGGTGCTGTCCCTCAGCTCTTCAACTGTAGACTAGTGCTCTACCACTTGACCCTCAGTCCCACTTCCGGCTTGTTCTGCTTATGTGGTGCTGAGGAATCGAACCCAGGGCCTCATGCATGCAAGGCAAGCACTCTACCAGTGAGCCACCTTCCCAGCCCCTAACCATGGGTCTTTTAAAGAACATACCTAGTGGGAAAATGAAATCATACAGAAGGTATTAGAAGGCATGCTTTTGCCATTGATGAAGAAAGGAGACAAGTAACATGGAGTGTCAAGAATGCTACTAGAAGCTGGAAAAGTCAATGAAATGAATTTCTGTCTCAAACTCAGAGGAAATGCTGATTCCTTTAACATCTTGGATTTAGAATTGTGGAACTTCAGTGTCTGTCTTTTACAATTGTAAGAGAATAAATGCTTGCCTTAAACCAGTAACTGTGTAGTAATTTGTAAAAATTAAATGACAAATCTCACAAATAAATGGCAAAAAATAATAAAGGACAAAACTTTAGCTGTATATATTTTGGGAAAGAAATCTTGGAATTTGGATTAGGAAAGGAGTTTAAATCTTTATGCAAAATCTCAGGTTTAAATCTTTATGCAAAAATACATATATTTCAATAAAATGCATTTCTTTATATACATACTAATATTACATATATATTTTATATTTTTTATGGATTATGAAGAAGGGTATACAAAATTATCAAATAATCTACTTGGGCTTAAAGAGAATATTCAGTACCACAAAACTTATATCTATTACAAATGAAAATAAATACAAGACTAAAGTGTTCGAGTCAAAAGGTTGTTAGAAGTAACATCATTAGAACCAGTAGAATAAGGAACTAAGCCTGTTGTTGATAAAAGCAATAGCACGCACTGATCAGAAATTGGGATTCAATTTTTTCAGAACATTGGGAATTGACCAATAGCTTTGAACAATCTCAGGAAGACCCACTGAAGAATGATTAAACTGTAGAAAATATGATTTACTTAGGATTTAACCTGATCTATCCTCTTTTCTTGTCCCTGACTCTGTGTTTGCTTTATACAACCAAGATATTAAAATGCTAGTCATTATCATCAGGAAAGTCAGTAGCCAGACAGCCACTGGAGGGAGAAGAAATTTGAGGCTCTTCCCTAAACCGAATCCCAGATCGCTAGTACTGCTAGTATGGGATCACTCTGACAATTCACAGCGAATCCACACCTTCAGAGTTTGCCTTTGTTTAACCTGATCACAGATCACTCACTATAAACAGCTTTCTCCCCAAATTATGTGCAAAAACAGTCCGAGGTGATTTTTAACCTGGCAGCTTCCTTAGGTGTGGATAGCAGAAGATGACTGACTGAACGATATAGAAGGAAACTTGTGGGAAATGAGATGGGAATAAAGGACTTTGAAAAATCTGAAGTCATCTTGGAAATCTAGAACGCTGTAGATATGTTCATAGCTAAGAATTTGCCCAATGAGCATCCAGGCAATCTCTGATTTCTCATGACCTTGGAGCACTGTGCAAACTAAAGGTAAAGGTTACAACAAGATTGTAACTGCCAACCAGTTCATTGAATATATGTAAAACACACCCACACAGCTCTTTGGTAAAAGCTGCAAGATTAATGCTTTGAGGCATTTCTGGGGTTGAATATGGGAAGTACATAATTTACAAGTTTATTTCAGGAAAACTATGATACTAAGAAAAACTGTAAGAACAAAAAATATTATCTGTGGCACCTGGAAGGGGGGGGGGGGGTTACTGGCATCTGATTTGTCACATCAGGTTGAAATTTAACATGTCCTTAAGTTTCAACCAAAGATCATAGGACTTACAAAAGAAAAGAAATAACCCACATAGAGGGAAATGGGATTAAAAAGTAGTAGAGAATTTCCACAACTAAAAAGAACTTTACAGAAGTTACTTACAATACCTTGATAGAACTGAAGAGATGTATGAGAATGTTGTCTCACCCAAAAGAGAATATCAATAAAGAGACAGGAAGTGTCAAAAACAAAGGAGCACTAGCATCAAAAATCAAAGAGAAATTCTGCAGTTCAACTCTATAGCCACTGAAGTGAAAATTTCATTAGAAGGTTGAAGGATAGTTTGAACTGGCAGCAGAAAGAAACAGTGAATGTCACCAGGGCTCAGCTGAGAGTATCTGGTCTAAAGATACAAAGGAAAAGTAACAAGGGAGAATGAATAGAATCTCAGAGATCTGAGTTGGAAGGTTGAGCTGCCTATGATCTTTCACTCAACCCAGTGCTTATGTCAAACTAAAGACATCAGCTGTTCCCCAGGTTTTGACAACTACTTCTTGAACCTAGCTTCTGGAATCTAGAGGGGATTGTGGGTGCAGATTCCCATCAGTGGGACCACAAACTATTACCAACCTTGAGCTACTGATATAACTTTTGGGGTCCCCCAGAACACTATACACATTTTTAAAAAAGTCATTAATAAATGCTCTCCTTGTTTAATTTGAGTAATAATTATACATGTTTATTACAGCAGGTAAATAGAGACTAGTTATGATGTTTTATTGTAAGAAAAAATTAATAAGGTATATTTATAACAACTTTCCTATACTTTACAAGCATGTTGTGAAATGAAAAGAAAACCAAGACAAAAAATTCAATTGTATCTTGTATATACAATTTTCTAATTTGGGGAAGGGACGAAAATAACAAAATGCTGAAATAAAAATACAGGTTGATCCATTGCAACAATGAGATGTATAAGACACTTGTTGAAAATGAACTTTACAATTTCAATGGGGGGAGGGAGGAGTTAGGGAGGGAAGGGATGGTAGAGGAAAAATAAAGGAGGGGCTATCAATGCTCCATAGGAAATGTACTCATTGATTTCTCTGAAGAGGAAATAAGAATATCCAATAGATACATGAAGAAATGCTCAACCACTCTAGCCATAAAAGAAATGCAAAGCAAAACAACATTGAGATTCCACCTCACCCCACTTAAAATGTCTATAATCAAGAAATCTAATAACAACAGATGCTGGAGGGGATGTGGCCAAAAAGGAACCCTACTGTATTGTTGATGGGAATGTAAATGTGTTCAACCACATTGGAAAGCATTATGGAGATTCCTCAAAAGACTCCGCATGGAGCTCCCCTATGACCCAGCAATCCCACTTGTAGGCATTGACTCAAATGATCACAAACAAGACCATACTATAGCTACCAGCACAACTATGTTTATCACAACATTATTCACCATAGCTAAGCTATGGAACCAAGCCATGCCCCTCAGTAGATGAATGAATCATGAAAATGTCATATATATATATATGTATATACACACATTTATATATATATATATGTATGAATTCTGTGTCTTCATCAGAAAGAATGACACTGCCCCATTTGTTAGGAAATGGAAAGACTTGGAAAAAAATTATATTAAGTGAAGTAAGCCAGGCCCAAAGAAACATACTTCCCATGGTTTTCCTTATCTTCAATAACTAGTATATGTCTAGGACAAGCAGAAGAGGCCAAAAGCTATGTATATATGACCATATAAGCTGATGCTAAGCGAAATGAACCCCAAGATAGGAATGCAAGTGATTTTATCTTTCTTGCTCTCCTTTTTAATGTACTTATAATGTACTATGTGATTTTTTTTTCTTGGTATGCTCTTCCCCCATGGCATAACTTCTGTTGTCACAGAATTTGATTCCGTTGCCCTGCATCTTACATATACATTTTTTTTCTAATTTGGGGAGGGAAAGGAAATAACAAAATGCTGAAATAAGGATACAGGTTAATTCATTGTAACAATGAGATGTACAAATTGTATGTTGAAAACAAACTTTTTAACTCTGAGGAGGGAGGAGTCAGGGAGGTGGGGAGGAAAGGGATGGTAGGGAAAAAACAAAGGAGGGGGTAACAATGCTAGATAGGAAATGAGCTTATTGCCTTGCTCATGTAACAGTAAACCCTCTGTACAATATCTTTCCAATAAAAATATATATTAAAAATACATGTACTCATTACCTTTCTTATTCATGCAACTGTAACTGTATATTTAAAGTTCATAGACTTTTACTACTCTGTGATACGGGGATATGTAGACATTGAGTGATATGAGAGAAGTAGGAATGATCCCCAAATGGAGGGAAGAATTCAGTTATATGAATGATCTTTCACAGAAAAATAGACCAGGTCAATAACTACGGGGTGTGCGTTGTTAATTTTATTGATTATTGGAAAAGAGAATACATATACACACATATATGCATCTATGAAAATTATGGTTTCATTTGTGAGCTTTGAAATCTTTTTATTAGGTTATGAATTTGTTAATATAATTTTAATTTAAGATTTCTCAAGAAGAAACATCATTTCAGAAAATTGAAGAGTAGTGGTTACCCTGCTTATGCCTATGCATGTTCAACAAAAAATAGAAAATTTTGCAGCAAGAAGTTGTCATTTAGTTCTGACAGGGTGAAAAGATAGGTCACAGATGGAGTAGAGGTTGTGTGTGAGAATTTGGAGAATTCTGGGATGTAGTAACTAGGATATTTCAGAGGTGGAATGAAGATACAGGTGGACCTACATATGAGAACAAGCTGAAGAAGGTGAATAAAAGCTTATTTCCCACAAATTATGTAGTTACAAACTAGATAGTTATGTTACATAGATAGTTACGTTACATTGTTTTTAGTGTTATACTGGCAATGTGTTAATGCATTGGTAGACTGTATCAATACATACTAATGTGTCTGAGATAAAGTGATTGCATTAAAATGACAAATATTGAGTCTGTCAAATTAAATATAATGAAAAAAGCCACTTGATCACTAATATAAATGATAAAAATATAAGAATGGATGGAGGGGGCTGGAAAGGTGGCTCAATGATAGAGTGTTTGCCTTGCATGCATGAGGCCCTGGGTTCGATTCCTCAGTACCACATAAGCAGAAAAAGCCAGAAGTAGCGCTATGGCTCGAGTGGTAGAGCACTAGCCTTGAGCTGAAGGTCAGTGCCCAGGCCCAGTGTTCAGGCCCCATGACCAGCCAAAACCAAAAAAAAAAAAAAAAAAGAGTTTTCAAAACAGAGGGGTGTGGGGGGGAGATGGGAAGGGATGGGAAGGGGAAACAAAGCAGGAGGCAACAATGCTTGATAAGAAATGTGCTCATTACCTTGCTCATGTAATTGTAACCCCTCTGTATGGTATTTTTATAATAAAACAAAAAGAACGGATGGAGGACAGGCACTGAAGAAGTGGTAAGTTAATAAAAATGCCAGTATTACCCTATTTAGAAAGAAGAGCTTAATGTTTATTTTGACTAAGAAGATGAGGGAAGGGGTGGATAGGGAGGGATGTTTGAGAATGTTGAAAGAAGTGACATGGATCAAGATATAGTCAGAAACTGCTTGTTAAATGGAAAGAACTTTGTATAACTACTCAAATATAATAAAAATTTTGAAGAACTATTTGTTTTGCTTGAGATTTCATGTGCCAATAGGCAAACTCAAATAATTAAGATGAGAATGATATGTCTGTATAAGATTTATTTGGTTTGATAAGTATGGGAAGGGGGTTCAGCAAGAAGATTTTAAATGTAGGGAATAGTTAAGTATTAAAAGAAAATTGTTTGCCTGTGACAGTGATTTAACTTATAAAAATTACTTAATTCCAGCTGTGCTTACATTTATATTTATTACTAAAATTTTATACGATTGAAGATAATTTACTTTTTATTATTATATTACTAACTTAAAAGCAGTTATTTATTCTTGGTTGATTAGTTTGAATAGGAAAACAGTTCCTCCAAAATGGAAATCTAGAACTAGTACATGAATATTTTGCCTTCTTTTTTAGAAGTCTCTCAAAAGGGAATCACTTGTATACTTTAATTTAGCTTATATACATTGGGGCTATGACTTGAGAGTAGATTAAATACACTATGTGCATTTCATGAAACAAAAGAGATCCCTGGATTTCAGACATGCCTGTCCCCGACTGGAGGGAATTTGCTTAATCTTTGTGACCATCAATGAAAACTTTTTGAGGCTAACTGTAAATGCTGAATTGCAATTCTGGGTAGTCTCATTTTAGAAAGTGGAAACCTTCACTTCATTGAGAAAGTAAATGGAGATAAAAGAAATGCTTTCTCTTAATTGCAAAAACACAGTTTGGAGTCTAATCTTGCCAGACCAGTAATACAATTGGCAATGAAAAGCACTTTAAGATTTTTCAGGATCCTGAAAAGTCAGTCTTTGGTATCACTACATCTGTCTCCCATATCTGCTCCAGCCCAGAAATTACACAATAGTGAATATTTGTTACTTTGTTTTCCCAACCAGTTGTTATTTGCATTCAACTGGGCAGGAAACATGTGTCCTGTCTGACTTAAGGTTCTGAGGGGAAAGGAAGAAGCAGGTGGGAGTAATGCTGGAATTCTGCAAGTTTACAGAACACTGAAGCTTCCTCCCTTATCTCTGAGCAGGGAAATGCTTGCAGAGGTGAGTTGAACATTCACCAGAGCTCAGTTACTTTGAAGTCCTTGCCTTTCCTATTGGTTATGACTAGTCTTATGGAAAAGTGAAATTTTCTAAGCCGGGTGACACATGGAACACTGAAAGTGGTTGCTGTACATCTGGGTTTTAGAGGTCAAAATTTTAAATGAAAATTTATGTGTTCTATAGGTTTGTAATGAAAGCAACATGGACCATTGGCTGATGGACTTTGTTGGTCTCCTATAATTGAGTTTATGTGGAAGACAGGGAGGACACTAACCCACTATAGTATAGATTTCTGGCATGTCATATTGCTGATGCCCTCATCATTTTGCATATTTACTGCCTGGAAACTGGAGAAATAAGGCATTCATTGATGTAGATGTTATCACTTGAAAAACCAGAAAAAGTACATGAGTAATCTCATAGAGTAATGGAATATTTTCTCTGATTTCTACTACATAGGAGTTGAACGAAAGCAAACATGTATATGTTTCATGATTTAACATTTTATAATTTCTATTTCAAATTTGTTATGAGTCTGTCACAAATGCAAATCTGTGAATTCCCAGTTCTTATTGATTGTAAATGTGTATGAATGTTCACTCTAATAGAGAAGTCTTTTTTTTTTTGTCAGTCATGGGGCTTGAACTTGGGGCCTGGTGCTGTCCCTGAGCTCTTCAGCTTAAGGTAAGCACTATACCACTTGAGCCACAGCACCACTTCTGGTTTTCTGGTGGTTTATTAGAGATAAGAGTCTCACGGACTTTTCCCGCCTGGGCTGGCATTGAACTGCGATCCTCAGATCCCAGCCTCCTGAGTAGCTACAATTAGAGGTGTGAGCCGCCAGTGCCCCACTGAGAAGTCTTTTTATAATTAGCTCTTGAAGATTTAGAAGATGAAAACCATAAATCAAATCAAGTCATTCCTCTGCTCCAAAAGTTTCAACAATTTTCCATATCATCCGGAGTAAGTAGTTGAATTACTGCTCCACCCCGCCTTGATTATAAATCCCTTTGCTCATTCCACCTTCCCCCCTCTGTGTTCTCTTTGTGGTTTCTTTGGTAGATCCAACTTGCTTCCGCTGCAAAACATTTGCACAATTAGTTTCCTCTCCTTGGGAAAATTTCCTTCTAAAAACTTCCATGATATCTTCCAGTACAATATCCTGTCTAAATTCACACTCTATATTCAGGTTCTGTGTTCCTCTTCTATACAGTGTATTTTATCGATAGAATATATATGTTATCCATTATATATTATCTATCTTCTTATTAAGATGCAACCTTCATGGAGGGAGTTATTTCATTGTATTTTGTGTTCCTCATTGTGGTTTGGTGGCTAGAATAATGCCACCTGTGTAATAATAGCTCAATAAATGACTGTTGTGAAGCACACAGTAGCAGATGTCATTGCATGATTCTTCCATGTCAGGTACTCTTTCAATGACTATGCTAGTATGTTTTTCTTTGACAGTGCTTCTAGTTCCCTTATTTTACTGAAGGGAAAATGAACACTGGGTTTGAATAACTTTAAATTATATTTTGAGAAAGTGATAGTGCAGGATTTAAACTTTATAGTGCTCATCTTACTCATTTTTGAGAAATTTCACTTTCTTAACTATCTCTTACTTATCCGCAATCTGTATTTTGCTATGATTTGGGGAAGGACATTAATCTTCAAAAGAGTTCTATAATTACCTACGAGTTAAGTTTATTTTGAAATGATAAATTTCAAGTTCCATTTGCAATTTGCTTAAACATCAGAATGGTATAAATATTTAAAAATCCTCAGCAATGCTACAGATACCTTTAAACCAATAAACTCAAGTCAGTATGAAAAGAGGAAATAATACATCTGACAAACAACATTATGTATCACTCCAAGTAATTTTCATAATCTGGTTATTATGTTTCACGTCTGTAATCCTAACACCCTTGAGAGTTAAGTAGGAGGAGTTTTAATCTAAGACCAGCCTGGTCACGTGTAAGTGTAAGGCTATCTGGTCTTTCAGAAAATGATTGTAAAATGAAAGCTTTGCTCATAAAGCCTATAGAATTAATATCCCTTTGCACAAATACTTAAAACTAAGTAAAATAACTCCATTATAAAGAAAAAAAGCAAAATAAGAGGTTGTATTATTTATCAGGTTTAATCATGCCATACTTTTTCTAAGGTAGAAGGGGAAGTTAAAGCTCATCTATGATGAACCTCAAGCTTTATTTAGTTATCTTGAAATCAAGAAATACATAAGTTATCTTGAAATCAAGAAATACATAAAATTACTTTGATTGTAAACTTTATTTCAGGGCAAAGAGAATATATATGTTTGGTTAAAATGCATTTAGCCATCACTTCAGATTTTTTTCATGTGTTTGTTTGCTTATTTCACTTAGCTATACATAAGTAAATGAAGTAATACCTATTTATACATTTACATATGTACACTGACTGCAATGAGTCTAACTATTTCTTCATCTAAAAGGTTAAAATAGGTGAGTTGGTTAAACTCCTTTTCCTCTACAACTCTCGGTTCCAAATCATGTAACATGGGACAATCAACACTCATCTTTCCATTCTGTTTTGTGTTCAGAATTGAGTAACTTTACAGGATACTGGGATGCGAATGTTTTCAATTCTAAGGTGTTTCGTCATTGAATGGCTGTCAGCGAATCCACGGGCAGTATTCCTACCAGATTCACAAGTTTGGTGGAAACCCAGTTTAGGTTTTAGAAGAGAGGGTAAAAATTAGTGGAAAAGTAGAGCAAAAGGAAGTAAAAATAAGGAAAAGAAAGAGAGAGATGGGAAAATGGCTTTTGGAAATTCATAACGTAAAGAGTTTTCACATCACCTGTTAGCTAAGCAGTCCTGGGCTAGGCGAGTCACAGGTAGAGTAGACAGGATAGCAGCCCTGCCCCAGGAGATGTGTATCTAATATCCAAAATACAATGACTGGAAGTACTTTTATTGTATGGTTAGACGGCATTTTTCCTTAGCAAGATAGGAAGGATTGTCATCTCGATATATAACACAATATGTGGCGTTCACATAATCCTTTCATCCATAACTCTCAAGCATCTGTCTAATGGGATGCAGAACATTGAGTTCATTACTTGGCATATGGAAAGAACTAATCATGCTCTCCTATTTCACTGTTTCCTCCCTTTGTTTTCTGATGAGGGAGCATTAGGGAACTGGACGGTGGTCTTAGGATGTGACTTGCACTTCTCAAACACCTGCTTCTCCTTTCCTTCCTGCTTCTGCAGCCTGATCTTGCAGTTCCTTTTCCAGATTGGGCCTCTGGTCCTTCACCTCCACAAGGTCTTTCTTTGTGATTGGGCTGTGTGTGTGTGTGTGTGTGTGTGCGTGTGTGTGTGTGTGTGTGTGTGTGTGTGTGTGTGTGTGTGTGTGTGATTTTCTTTTCCTAGATCCCATCTCGACTCAGCTTCTGTCTTATGTAAACTCGTTGGGGAAGTGCTGTCGAGATGGTAATTTGGGAAACATGGCATGCAAGCTGCGGAGCAACCAGAACAGCTGGTACTACTGCTGCGCAGTTTTTCTTGGCAGATGGACATAGAGGGAATTACAAGTAGGGACATTTGCCTACGCATTGGCTTCTATTTCCTCCAGCAACATTACGCTTGCCAGAGAGCTCTCTCTCTTTCTGTCTCACTCTTTCTCTCTCTCTCTTTCTCTCTCTCTCTCTCCAACCCCCCAACCATGTCAACACCAGTGCTTAATACTTGAATGAATTTCTTTAAGTTTATGCCCTACAGCTTCCTCCTTAGACTTTGATCAAGACTTTATACACAGTAGTTTTTGTACTGGCCACTTGACCACAACAGAAGATTTGTTTAAGGCTTCAGTAGCTTTAAGTATACACTAGGTAAGTGTTGTTTCATATCTCTAATAATTTCAGGTCAGTAAGTTCTCTATTATGTTGTTAAAAATAAATTTCAACAAGTTGCAGTCTACGTAGCAGAATTTCTCTATTGTTTAAGTACAAATTTACAGGGTTTGACTTACCAGCCTTAGCACAATAAAAGGACTTCTATTGCTTCTAAAACTTCTTGCTTACTTTTGTTGTAATCCTCACTCCTCAATCCCAGTCTCTGACACACACAGACTTTCTGTCACTGCACTGTGGCTTTGTAGCATATCATTTAATAGGATTATACAATATATAGCTCCTCTTTATTATGTGGTATGATTCCAGCTGATGGTTTTAAAACTCATTCAAGTTCTTGTGACTATCACTACTTTGTCTTTTTTTTTTATTGCTCCAGTTGATGAATATGTAGGTTATAATACAATACAAGAAGAAAGGTAGGTTTGATTTTTAAGTTACTGTATATTTTATTTAGCAACTCCAAGCATCCAGTTCTAGTTGCTCTACATCCTTACTGGTGCTTTTCAATTGTTTTAAATTTTAACTATATACAATGAAAAAATGATACTGAGAGTCTTTTCATATATTCATTTGCTGTTACAATATGCTATTCGGTAAAATTTACATTTAAGTATTTTAATCATGTCTTACTGGGATCAGTGTTTGCATGTAGACACTTGATTACTCCTAGCAAGTTTGGTGGTTTCAGTCTGTATTATCCCAAAACTTTCACAAGCAGAATTCTGTAAAGTATCACACTGGTTGAAAAATAAATAGAAGAAAATAGCAATGATACTCAAAAACATGTCTAAGAACTACATACTTGGAGGGAACTTAGTTTGTATGATATTACATTACTTTATTATGATTGCATTTATTTTTGTCAGTGCAGGAATTTGAACCCAAGTCCTCATTCTCACTCCTCTTGCTTGGGCTGATACTGTATCATTTGACCCATTCCTCTTTCTGCTTTCTGCCCCAGGAGGCTTCACACCAAAATCTTCTGGATCTCAACTTCCTAGTTAGAATTACCAGCATGAGACACCAATGCCTAATTTTGTTTTTTTTGGTCATTTCTATCCTAGACTGATGCATTAGGCTTTTTACTTTCTGTTGCACTATTTTAACTTGACTTGTCACCATTTTAGAGTAGATGAGCTCTTCACACACCACAATAATCAAATGACAGGGGCTACCGTAATAGTACATACAAATTTCATTCTGCTCCTTAAATACTAATTGGTCTGCCAGATCTGGGGAGCTCATTTAGGTTTTTCTTATGTGGCAGAGATGTAATACACAGTAATCTATTTTTAATTCTTCCTTATGTAGCCTCACAGCAAGATTTCACACATGCAAATGAGATTTTATTTAAAAAAAGGCCTTGTGAGAAAAGCTCTGAGTTTAAATTAAACAGCATTTCAATGTGAGAGCCAATTTTGAATTCCAATGCCAAATTAACCAAATAATGACTCTTCCCACATGCCAAATTTTTCTTTGCATTAAGATTTGAGACTTAGATTATTTACACAATACAGTGAATTTAAAACAATGCCTGGCACATAGTAAGTGTTCAGTAAATGTTATTATCATATTCATACTCAGTGGAGAGAGGAAGAGACACATAGATTTGGGCCTATTAAAGAGAAGCTACATGTACCTGTAGCAGTGTGGAAGTATTCATTATAAATAAATGATGTATTTATAAATAAATTAATATACTTATGCTAAATAAGAATACTAGTCACATACAATCTAAAAACTAAGGGTAGCTTGGAGCACAAAATCAAAAATATTTAGGGAGTTACATAGTTTATTATTTAATCTTTCACAAAAGGGTTGGCCCTAATTCTTTATATTAAAAAATAGTATTAGATATCATTATCACATTTGTAAAAAAAATGTAGAGCTTATTTAATTCTCTTCTAAGTTTTCTTTTTTAAAACCAAAATAATGTTGTAGATTTTTTTTTCATTTAAACAGTATTTCATTTAAATAACAAACTCACTTCCTTTGGCTTCAGTGTGACTGCTGGCACCTACTTATCCCACATCTGGTACAGAGTAAGAAAAGTCCAATGGTTCATGGTGGGTTCCTGTTGTTTTAGACAATAGTCACTGACTGAACACTGGCTTTGTAATTGCACTTGTCCATATATAGTATATGCAATTTGAGCTTTTCTCTTACTTCATTAGATATGCAGGGTCATTTATTATATCTAGGAAAGTTGGATTTGCTGGTGTATCTCCTCTTGCGATGACGAGATGATTAGTGGAGGATGTCTCAAATCATAGGAAGGGAAGTTATTCTACTCAAGGAGTGACAAAATGATTGATGATTGTGTTTTTAAAGTGCTGAGAGAGTGAGGATTTTTAGACACACTAGAAACGTCCTCTCTATGCTATAATGAGGGCTCTGTTAGTCACTGCTCTAGTCTACTTTTCTGTAAGAAATTTATGATATCCCTTATAGTATCTCTTTCCTTGTCCAGGTCTTTCACAAAGCAAATAGAAGTACTAGTATTAACTCAGCATCTATTTCCTCTGTCTCTCTTTAAATCTACACATCCTTCTGTTAAAACAAAATCAAAGGCATCAAGCCTCATTCCAAATAGATTCTTACATAGTAAGTTAAAGCAGTTTTGGATGTCTGTAAGCATGTGTGTGTGTGTGTGTGTATGCATGTGTGTGTCTGTGTGTGTCTGTGTCTGTGTGTATGTGTGTGTAAATAGTAAAGCTTCTGAAAACTGTAAGCTAAATTTGAATGTTGAAGACTGGGTGTGGAATAAAAATGAAAGGCTCTAACTTGGATTCTGGGGATAAATCTTGTTACGAACGGACAAAACTAAGTTATTTTTTCTTTATAAAGAGAGATGAAATGTCTGAAATTATTCGTGGGAATAAGCTAAGATTTCTAAATATTTCAATGTAGAAAATCTAGTATGTTCTAAGTTATTTTATGGGTTATAATCATTGAAACTGACAAATATTGAATAATAGATTTAGATTTCATAATTCACTGAATTTTTACTAGCTCTATTCATATTTTCAACAAAATAGAAACATATTTTGCTGTAAGAACTAAGAATTTAAATATATACCTTGAAATGGGAAGTCTTGGATTTAAAATGAAGAACTTACACCATTACTGAGGGAGAAGGTAGAATTAAAATATCTTCCAAGTTTGCTTCCCCCCTTCCTTTTCCCCTCCCCCTCCCTTTCTCTCCTACCTAGGCCTTTCCCTCCCTCCTTTCTCCCTTCCCTTTCCTTCCTTTGTTACTACCCCTTTGCTTTTCTTCTTTTATTCTTTTCTCTTCCTCCTTCCCTCTCTTCTTCCCTCCTTCCCTTCTTCCCTCTATTCTTTTTTCCTCCCTCCCAATCTCCCTTCTTTCAGTCTCTCTCCCAATCTTTCTCTCTCGTTCTTAAGCATCCTACTAATGCACTAAATCAAGAAAAGAATACAATAAAGACCATATAAATACTAAAGAACAAAGCAAAATTATAAATATCTGCACATTTATTGTTCTAAGAAAGGATTGATATCTGGAATATACAAAGAACTGCTTATAAATATTTGTAATGTGACTGAACAGTGAAAATCATGATGTGAAGTACTTCTGGCTATAAAAATATTTATTATGACTACATTTACAATTTAAGGACAGAAATAGTTGTGATTTAGTAACTAGCTATTAAAATCTACATAAAAGTGACTTAATTATAAAATACATAATGGATATAATTTATTTATACCAATTAAACGTTTTACCCATACAGAGTATCTAGACTTCATTTGGTCCAGCCACTGGGATATTCTGTGTTTTAATTCTGCCTTTATATTGGTGTCCTTCCAATTGGCAAGGAAATAGCAAACTGAAATCTTCCATCATTTTGAGAGTGGGACTTAAGTTCCAGAGTCAGCTTATAAGTACTGACTAAAATGACTTGGCTTCTTTTGAATCAATTTTAGTAGCCAGGAAAGTGCTGTGTATTAATTGCATTGAACTTAAATTGCTGGGACGTTTGTGGATTTTTTTTTTAAATTTAATTTTATTTTATTTGTGAACATACTGTACAGAGGGGTTACAATTACATGAGCAGGATAATGCATACATTTCTTACCAAGCATTGCAGCCTCCTTCTTTGTTACCCTTTACCTCCCTTCCCAGCCTCCCGCCTCTCCCCCAATCCCAATCCTTCTCCTTCCCCCCCCCCCTCTTCGTTTTGGACATGACAACTTGTACTTCTCATTGTACGTTTGTGGATTTTTGTGGCAGAAGTGAGAGGAAGAAGTTGCAATTATCTCGAATGACATAAACCTTCCAAGGTCTAATCACTCTCACCCAGTCCACAAAGCTGCTTCATGGTAAGAATGACTGGAACTATCACTGAAAAGATAGCCACATGATGTATATTACTGGAGTTAAAAAAATCATTTTAAATAGCTTGTGGGGTATAGGAAAAGACATGATTTTTGTTTCAGAATTAACAAAATTTACAACAAATTCGAAATTAAACTTATTCTGCAAATGAAGCTGTCAACTACCTTATATCCATCATACTCATAAAACCTTATTTTTAATAACAGAGATAACTGAAATGCTTGTTAGTATTGGTAAACAGAAGTTATCATTTCCACTTGTGTCTTCAAAATAAAGTTTACAAAAGGCTCTTTCTGCATACCTTGGGAAAATTGATTTAAAAATCCACTCTGTGGAAAGAGTGAATGTCAAAAATGACTGAAAAATAATTTTAAAAAACTATTACTACTATTACTTCTACTATTAACCAAGAGCAATCCTCATGTGAAATTCTATTAGTCCTTACAGATAGATACCTTCTTAGGAATTTCTGTCGCTAGCAGCAATGAGCTTAATTTAATAGGAATAATTTCAATGAACACATGTTATCAATCTCTGTGTTGTTTTTCCAAATATCTTTAAGAAATACTTCCCATCTATTCTCACTCTATCATTTTTGAATCTCACATAAATTGTCAAATGACAATAGAAAAATACAGAAACTCAGCCAATTTGTGTTGAACTTATATTCTGTATAGGTTGGTTTTGGGCAATAAGTTATTATACTCAGTGAACCATAATGACTAATATAATAACTTAAGTGATAAGTTATTATAGTCAATGTCAG
Organism: Dipodomys spectabilis; assembly: GCF_019054845.1. NCBI lineage: Eukaryota > Metazoa > Chordata > Mammalia > Rodentia > Heteromyidae > Dipodomys > Dipodomys spectabilis. Next base: position 20,082,112 of record NW_024870709.1, on the reverse strand, counting down.
AAAAATATACCTTTCTTAGGTTGGACAAATGGGATTGCATGAAGTTGCAGAGCTTCTGCATGGCAAAGGACATAGCTAGCAAGATCAATAGAAAGCCCACGGATTGGGAGAAGATCTTCACTAGCCATACAACAGACAAGGGTCTCATATCTAAAATATACTTAGAACTCAAAAAATTAAATCCCCCAACAACAAATCCTCAAAGAAACAACTGCCCAATAAATAAGTGGGCTAAAGACTTAAAGAGAAACTTCTCTGAAGAAGAAAGAAGGATGGCCAATAGACACATGAAGAAATGCTCAACATAACTAGCCATAAAAGAAATGCAAATCAAAACAACATTGAGATACCACCTCACTCCAGTTAAAATGGCAAAAATCAAGAACTCTAACAACACCCGATGCTGGAGGGGATGTGGACAGAAAGGAACCTTACTTCATTGTTGGTGGGAATGTAAACTTGTTCAACCACTTTGGAAAGCAGTATGGAGGTTCCTCAAAAGACTTCACATAGAGCTCCTGTGACCCAGCAATCCCACTTTTGGGCATTTACCCAAATGTTTACAAACAAGACCACACTAAAGCTACTAGCACAACTATGTTTATTGCAGCATTATTTACCATAGCTAAGATATGGAACCAGCCCAGATGCCCCTCAGTAGATGAATGGATCAAGAAAATGTGGTATATATACACAATGGAATTCTATGCCTCCATCAGAAAGAATGACATTGCCCCATTTGTTAGGAAATGGAAAAACTTGGAAAAAATTATATTAAGTGAAGTAAGCCAGGCCCAAAGAAACATAGGTCCCATGGTTTCCCTTATTTGCAATATCTAGTATATGTATGAGTCAAGCGGAAAAGGTCAGATAATGTGATGTTAGGAAAATGAATCCTTAGATACGTATTTTAATGTTTTTTTCCTTTCATGCATTTGTTTCTAACGCATTTATAAGATTATCTCTTTGTAGCTTTGTATGTCCCTCCCCCACAGTATAACCCGTGCTTTCAGTATATTTGGTGTCAGTATAACTTGTAGAGGAGATGGGGAAAAACAAGTCGTTTAAGGATGCAGGTGGACCTGTTGTAACAATGAGAAGTACAAGTTGTCATGTCGAAAATGAGCTTTACAACGTTGGTGTAGGGGGGGAAAGGTGGGAGGATTGGGTGGGGGGGTGAGGGGGGAGGCTGGGAAGGGATGTGAAGGGTAAACAAAGGAGGAGGCTGCAATGCTTGGTAAGAAATGTACGCATTAACCTGCCCATGTAATTGTAACCCCTCTGTACAGTGTGTTCACAAAAAATAAAAATCAAAAAAAAAAGAAGAAAAAAAGAAAAAATAGAAAAATATACCTTTCTTAATTTAATGGTAGAAAGCTGTGAATTGTATCCTATGGGGAAAGAAAACACTGGGGACCCAGGTCTAACACCTCTTTTAATTTTCATTTGTGTTAGATTAATGGCTTTAAATTTAAAAACACATAGTTGTGTCATTTGATAGTATCATTTTTTTCTGTTCCCAATAGTTTAAAAATATTGTTTAAATAATTCAGTTTAACATACATACACACAGGTTTAAAATGTTATATACAAAGAGTTTGATGCAATATAAAAGTCAAGGAAGACCTAAATTCAATTTCAGCTCCCACATTTTTTTTAAGATAAAGTTAAGTTTATATGAAAGTGAAGAGAAAACTGTGAAAGAAACTAAGGAGTTTTTCCATCTAGAGAAGGACTGAAGAAAAGTCCTCAGATCTTGCATTTCATGTGAGGCAAAAACTTGAGTAGCTACTCCAGTCATTGTGGAATTTGAGCCTTCTCATAAAATGGAAAGTGGGGCAATTCTGTGTATTCATAAGGTTACTGTGGACATTAAAGATAACTCATAAATCATTGTTAATTGTAATTTTTACACATATTTATAGATATTCCTAAAATACATAATACATAAAAGAAAATATATAAATCAGTATACTATTGTTTAGAGCTATTACCTAAGTCAATGACCTTGTTTAGTATAAATCTGCCTGGAAAATTTACTTATTTGAATTTCTAAATAGATTTTCATTGTAATAACCTGACTCTGGAGAGAGAAAATATTGCTTATTGATTTTTTTTTTTTGCCAGTCATGGGGCCTGAACTCTAGGCCTGGGCACTGTCTTTCAGCTCTTCAGCTCAAGGCTAGCACTCTACCACTTGAGCTACAGCACTACTTCCAGCTTTTTCTGCTTATGTGGTGCTGAGGAAACAAACCCAGGGCCTCATGCATGCAAGACAAGCACTATACCACTGAGCCACCTGCTTATTGATTTTTAAATCTTTTTAAAAACCTTCCTCAGTTTGGCTTTAAATATTTTGAAATCTTAAAACATCTATTTGTGTCATAAACCAAAAGGAAAAAAGAAAAAAAGTGTGAAAAGATATGTGAACATCATACATATCTACTTAGTTTTACTCCTACATGGAAGAAATCAATAGGAAACATCTCTGGGCTTATACTAAGAAGTTAAAGGGGATGAGGGAGAAAAGTAGAGCTGAGCTATTTGTATGTTACACTTCATTGTGAGTCTGTACTCTTACACCAACCAGTCACCTAACAGGAAGTATAGAAACTTGTAGATTGGAGAGTATATGGATACATGTGACCTTTGTCCCAGATGTTGTCAGGAATGATGGGAAAATCCATGGTTGTGAAATGAGCCTATGCTCATATGGGCTATGCCAACATTGTAATAGACACAAAAACGTCAGCAGTGCTCACCTGGTTAGTAAAGGTCCAGAGATAAGCTCTTCCTGTCCACAATCACCATGTAAATTCTCTACTAGATGTGGAAGAAGTCTTGAATGATTCATGGTAAATTATGAGGTGAGTGCAGCATAGAACTGAAGATGGTGTGCTAGCCAAGAAACTGTCATAGTGAAGGATGAAGGACTCCACAGGAGAGTCCAGGGAGGCTAGAGGTTTTACAGGCTTCTGAAGGGAGGAGGTGGTATCAAATGAGCCCACAGAGCTGGATTGCAAGGCTTCTCTGCATATCTTATGGGTCTTTCTCAACTGGGAGAAGGAAAAAGTTAACCAATAACAATTCTTCACCATAAGAACCTACAGAGTCAACAGATACTAAGATCTGAACCTTAGATTTCCCCAAAGAAAAGAAGACTAGAAGGAAAGACTTTTGAATGCCATTGGTTATTTACAGGGATAATGTTTGTGACAAAGAAGTTAATAAGTTTATCTAGGTCTTCTCCTGCTGAAAGAAATGCCCATTGAGAATTAGAGTTCCAGTTAGCAAGAATAAAATGAGGTTCAACTTGAAAACATCTTAAGTTGTGTGACTTTTATTATGGAAAAAATGTAAAGCTTTGTTACCAAATTCCTGTATTTACAAAGCATTTAGTAAAGAATTTATTATTTCTTATTTTTATTAAATAAACATATATTTAATTGGCTTTCATAGGTTTTGGTCATCAGGGATTATCTAAGAAATTTGGTGGATATGTAGTTTGTCAATCTTTGACCTTCAAAATAATACAAATGATTTTCTGGTGCATGTGTGCCAGTACTGGAGCCTTAACTCAGGGCCTAGATCTGTCTTAAACATTGTTGCTGAAGGCTTGTACTCTGTCACATGAGCCACAGCTCCATTTCTAGCTTTTTGCTGGTTAATTGGATAAGAATCTCCTGATCTTTTCTACCAGGACTGATTTTGAATCATGATCCTCAGATCTTAAACCTCCTGAAAAACTAACATTCCAGGAATACATCACTAGTGCTGATGACATAAATAAATTGTGTCATAACATTTTCTAACTACTCTTACTCATTGCTTGAGGTATAGTCATATGAGTTTGCTGATATAAAAATAATTTTTGAGCTACAAAAATGACAATTTTTTATATTAAAAATTCACATTATCCACAGTATTCTGACCCTCTAGGTTTAAACCTTCTAGAATGGATCATAAAAAATGGCTAATAAGTTTTATAGGAAGATACTTATCAAGAAACATGTTTATGTTGAACAGGCTTAGGCGTTGAACATAATTTTTAAAATAATTAGATCTACAAGACATATATTCTTGCTTCTCATTACTTACCCTAATTTTTCTCTGTGATCTACTCAACAATGAACAAAATAATCTTTTTTCTAGTATTAATAGTTTCATTAAAATAGACAAGTATTTTTAACAGTCTTTTTGGAATTTTTACTTCAGGGAGTACTTTTAATGTCTTTTGTAGTAACTCTTATACATTATAAATTATAACAATAACCAAACCAAGTTCCAAAGTTGGCATGAGCATATGTTCCAAACAGTAACAATTAACGACTCATTAATTGGACGTAAAATGTTCATTGATGCAAATAAAGGGGAATTATACATAGTATACATGTGTGAGAGAGAATTTAGATGGGAAGGAGAATAGGCATCTAAATAAGCCTATTTTCTTATATTATATTATTCTGAGCTATACAATACTATACAATACTATGAATACTATATGACATGATATAACCCTGCCCTTTTTGTTTATTTAACAAAAGCAAATTCTGACATTTTATTGGAAAAGGAAAGTTTTGACTTCTGAGATGTTTAGGAAAACAAACCTTGTGGTCGCTCCTGACCTCTTTTCATCACATATTTGGACGTGTATTCATGGATAGCTGTTAGGAAAAGCCTTTTTTAATGAAGATTTTTGAAGAATTTTAGCAAAAAAAATGTATTCATTCTTGTTTTTTCCCTCTTAACACCTTCTGCGCAACTCCTCTCTTCACCCACATGGATCTCCAAGCCAAGACTTCTTTTGGAACCATCATAGTACTGAACTTCAAGGTGACTTTCCTCTTTGTCAGGATGTCTCAGAAATCCTAATGACCGGTCTTCCGAAAGCTGGAATCAGGACTGAATTCCACATCTTCTGACCATCTGCAATATATCAAAGAAAGAAATATGATTAATCATTTTGTAAACATTCCAAAAAGTCATTTGGTAATGCAGTGTTCATGATCTGTTGACAGCTAAGATGAATCTGAGATGCCACTGCGATTTTCAATGCCCAGTTTCCTAATATTAGGAAATTAAAATGATTTGATATTTAAACATTTATTGTGTTGGTTTGGGTTTATACAGCAGGAACCTTACATTTCTCTTGCTTACAAATACTCCTATGTCCAGCATCAAGATTCTGATAATTCAATATAAAACAATCGTTTCACTCGCATACAGTATCACAGCATTGAAATATTTAGAAACAACAAACAATGGAATCATTGTTTTCATTAATTTTCTGCAGGTGCATACTATTGAGATTCAAAAGTCAAGCTTATTTGAGTTATGTTCTCCAAATTCAGTTATTTTATACATTATATTATTTTGGCCTTCATATAAGATTTTTATGACAATTATATTTGCTATGGAAAATAAAAAAGAATAGTCTCAGGGAAAAACAGCCAAACATCATCTTTAAATGGTTGTGAATACTATTCATTGTGTCTTTGTCCTTGGCAAGGCCATCAGACGTAAATAAATATACTGAAGTGCTCATGGTACAACTGAAAACTACGGAGAAGGAAAAATAGTCTAGAATATTTACTCTTCTTGTGATAATGGCACCATTTGAGAAAGGAAGTAAAGAAGATCTAGAGGAAGGGAAGGACTAGAAATGGATTGTAGGAACCATGGACAAATAGAGAAAGAACATAATGAACTGCCTAGAATTGGAAGGGTTTCGGGATGGGAACTGAGGAAGTGGGTCAAACAGGGTCGACTGGTTATAGGGTCTTTTTCAGGAAGAAATTCAGTGAATCTTTTATTGGCCTTAGAAAGGTGTTTTCCATTTTAAAATACAGCTTAAAACAAATACAAGAGAATTTATATGGCGAGTGCCTGCAGGTGATGAGGAGGAAATTGTTTCACTTTGGATAAAGGAGAGAGAAGAAAAATGAAGAATGTAGGTTGATATAAAATGCAGAGGGAGAAAGTAAACATCTTAAATATCACGTTTTAGACTCCATGAGGTGTCTTTCATATATTTATCCTATAATCTTCACAACTGAGTTTTCAATAGATGTTTTTATCTTTATTTAATAAATAAAAAGTCTAGTAATTTGGACAATGTTATGCATTCAGTAAAAGTGATTGGATTGAAATTGTTTTCCTTTTCTAATAAAACAAAAAAATTCTGACAACAAATGGAAATAATAGCAACAGTGGTAACAAAGCAAATAAAAAACTAGAGTTACATAGCCAGGAATTAATATACTGGTCAACAATTTTGTTTGGAGACATGAAAGTCAAGAAATGATGTGTGGTAGGGTAAAGTAAGAAGGAACTCAATATCTAATTATGTCTTTAGAATTTCTTTTTACCTGGGAAGCACTGAACTCTACCTAATAAAATCTTAAAACTATGAATGTCTATTCTATGCAGTGACTTTGTATTATCAGTTCTTTTTTAATCAAGGACAAGACTTTGTGTGGGAAGATTGATCAAAGATGATCATAAGCAGCTCTCAGTTAAAATGATTGTAATTACCCAGAGAAATCATGAAAAAAATTGAACTTTGTCTGTCTCTCAGTAATGTGGGGCATGAACCTAATTTATTTTATTTTGGTATTTATGAAAACAAACATAGAATATCTGGAGATTTAGGGGAAAACAAATTAAATATATCTTTCCTTTACAATTCTGTTTTAAATTAGTGTGCCAGTAGCAACGTCTGTATAGAGCAGAGCCTTATGCATCTTCCTTTTGAAAGATTAGAAATAGAAGGCTATAAATAGTATAATGAGGAAGGATAAAATTGTATATTTATGAGGGAGGTCTTGAAACCTGTTAGCCAACTATACTGTCATGTATAATTAAAGTAATAATTAAAGTAGGTTGTCTCTGTTCATTAAGAATATTCATCTAGCATGTGCATATAGCTCATGTTAACAGTGAACAGCTTTGCCTCTAAAACAATATCCTATAGACAAGGCATGACCTGAAAATATTATAATTGATATGCACAGTGTTTCAAAGCATTATGAAAATTAGTTTCTGATGTTTAAACAGTGGGATATTTGAAAGAATAATAAGGAAGTTGGATACTTCTAGAGCAATGTGAAGACTACTCTACTGCTGTCTAGTCCATTCATTGATGTCCCCTATTTAGCTCCTGTAATGATTTGAAATTTTTGAGAAAAAGAGATTGCTTTAGGTTAAGACAAAATTTCTATTTTAAGGTGAACAATAACAATAATATATAATGTGTATAATATATGTGATGTTTCGATACAACATTCTGTTGGCCTTTGGGTATATGACTCCAAGGAAATCACCATTGAGCAAAAGCTACCAAGTCCTGGGCTGTATTGTGGATGTTTGATTCATTTTGTCTATAAGGCTGTTCAAGTTCTAAAGGCAAACTACCTTTTAACAAATTCAATATTTTCATATTATCACTTCAGCCATGTGCACATCACTGTCCCTTCGGGTTTGGGAGGGTCGTCTTAAGTTTTACCTTGACTTTGGGACTTTATTACTTTTTGTGAGACTTATTTTCATAAAATTCATGACATGAAAACTTACACAGAAGACCACAAAACAGTTCAAACATAACTGACAGCACAGAGCACAGAACTGACTAGAAGTGTCTCCTCATCAACTAAACTATGTACAAAAGTTTAAAAGTTTTGTTTCTAAATTTATTTCCACTCACATATACTATTTATTGCAAATAAAGGAAACCATGGGGCCTATGTTTCTTTGGGCCTGGCTTACTTCACTTAATATAATTTTTTCCAAGTCTTTCTATTTCGTAACAAATGGGGCAATGCCATTCTTTTTGATGGAGGCATAGAATTCCATTGTGTATATATACTACATTTTCTTGATCCATTCATCTACTGAGGGGCATCTGGGTTGGTTCCATATCTTAGCTATGGTAAGTAATGCTGCAATAAACATAGTTATGCTGGTAGCTTTAGTATAGTCTTGTTTGTGATCATTCGGGTAAATGCCCAAAAGTGGGATTGCTGGGTCATAGGGGAGCTCTAGGTGGAGTCTTTTGAGGAATCTCCATACTACTTTCCAAAGTGGTTGAACACGTTTACACTCCCACCAACAATGCAGTAGGATTCTGGCCACATCCCCTCCAGCATCTGTTGTTATTAGAGTTCTTGATTATAGCCATTCTAACTGGGGTGAGGTGGTATCTCAATGTTTTTTGATTTGCATTTCTTTTTTTTTTTTTTTGTCGGTCATGGGGCCTGGGTGCTGTCCCTCAGCTCTTCAGCTCAAGGCAAGCGCTCTACCACTTGAGCTACAGCGCCACTTCCGGTTTTCTAGTGGTTTATTGGAGATAGGAGTCTCATGGTCTTTCCTGCCCGGGCTGGCTTTGAACCGCGATTCTCAGATCTCAGCCTCCTGAGTAGCTAGGATTACAGGCTTAAGCCACCAGCGCCCGGCTGATTTGCATTTCTTTTATGGCTAGGGAGGTTGAGCAATTTTTCATGTGTCTATTGGCCATCCTTCTTTCCTCTTCAGAGAAGTTTCTCTTTAAGTCTTTAGCCCACTTATTTATTGGGCAATTCTTTCTTTGAGAATTTGTTGCAGAAAAAGTCAGATAAGTTGATGTTAGGTGAAATGAACCCCAAGATAAAGACTTAAGTGGTTTTTCTTTCTTGCTATTGTTTCTAATGTATTTATAATGTGATTTTTTTGTTGCTTTGTATGTCCCTCCCCTATGGTATAACCCCTGTTTTCACTGTATTTGATGTTGGTATAATTATTTAAATAGGGATACAGGTGGACACACTGCAACAAGGAAATATACAAAATACTATGTCGAAAACTGGACCTTACTACTTTGGCAGGGGTGGGGAAGGGTGTAGTTGTGGAGATGGGAGGGCAGGGATGGTAAGGGAAAAACAAAGGAAGAGGCAACAATGCTTGATAAGAAATGGACTCATTTACTTAAGAGGCTGTCTTTCTTCCATTCTATTGTTTTAGCTCCCTTATCGAAGATTAGATGGCTATAGGTCTGTAGGTTCATTTCTGGGTTTTCAATTCTATTCCATTGGTCCTGAGGTCTGTTCTTATGCCAATACCAAGCTGTTTTGATTACTATGGGTTTATAGTAGAGTTTGAAATTTGGTATTGATATTCCTCCAGCAGTGTTCTTTCCATTGAGGAGCGTTTTTGCTATTCGGGGTCTTTTATGGTTCCATATCTTAGCTATGGTAAGTAATGCTGCAATAAACATAGTTATGCTGGTAGCTTTAGTATAGGTTGGAATTTTGATAGGTATCGCGTTGAATAAAAAAAAAGAAAAAAAAAGAAATGGACTCATTACCTTGCTCATGTAATTGTAACCCCTCTGTACTGTATTTTCACAATAAAATAGTTATTAAAATTAAAAAAAATATTTCCACTTACAACATTTTCATCTGTGCTTGGTGAAAAAATCATAGGTCACTAATTTTCAAATACATTGAGCTTACTGTACATTGTGAATGGATCTACTTGGGGTAAATATTATATCTAGATATCAAGCAATTCCCATATTTTTCTTTTTATGGAAAAATATTTGAAAACCCTCTCTTGTATTTATTTAAAAATAACATTCCATATGTTATTATTAGGGATAGTCACCACATTGTCCATAGTACACCAGAACTTACGACTCCCATAACTTCCTGCCAAACTCCCTCCCAGCCTTTGGCAACCACGATTTTATTTTCTACTTGCATGAATTAAACCTCATTATGGTTCACATATAAGTAAGATCACACATTACTTGGTCATGTCTGGCTTATTTCATTTAACATAACTTCCTCTAGGTTCAGCCATATCACAAATGAGAGAATTTCCAGATTCTCAGCTTTTAAGGCTAAATAATATTCCTTTACATAAATGTCTTCTCTGTTCATGGTATCATTACTAGATCTCAGGTATTGTAAATAAATCTATAATAAACATCAGAGTACAGATATTTGTTGGATATACATACTGATTTCAAATTTTATGTGTATTTTCCCAAGTGAAAGGTCTATATTGTGAAGTAATTCTATTTTAGATTTTGTAGATTCGACACGGTTTTTCCAAAAAGATGAAAAATAATCATGTTTGGCAAGGATGTAGGGAAAAGTGACCCATGCGGGTACAAATCTTGGTGGACTATTTTGATAATGCAAACATGGCTCTCTCTCCTCATTTCTCTGGTTCACAAGGCTTTAGGAAATAAGAGGGAAAGACAAGAGTGATGAAGTTTAATAAAAATGCCCTGAGTAAGAAACCATGAAAGATTTTAAAGTCTGGAGGAAGAGATGGAATGGCGTGAGAGAGATAGCTGACTAAAGATATAGTAGAAGACATAGCTAATAAAAGTTCTCTGCCAATGAGAATATTTGAGGGTTTTAAATCAAAGATGGCAGCAAGTACAAAGTCCTGAGTTCAAACTTCATTACAATCTAATACTAAAATAATCAATGATTTCTAATATTAAATTTTAAGTTTCTTTTGGCCACCACTAGTGATTTAATAATGTTCTACATTATGTCTCAATTTTGTATAAGGATCCTGTTTCCACAGCCGAGGATGTTCAGCATTGAGCAGTGAAAGCCATCAAAGCACTTTATGTTGGCTATAGTAAGTATACATGCAGCAGGTGTAATGGTCAGGTGAAGGAACTAGAGATGAAGAATTGATCCAATCACCTCTTTTGCTTATGAGGAAACACATGGGCCCCTTATTTCCAAGAAACAAAGGTCTCAGCTTATTTTCTTTCAAATCCTTGTGGCTCTCAAAAAAAAATAGATGTATAGTCAGAGTCTGACAAAGGAATTAGAGTAGTTAAAGCAAATAAACCACAGGCTGCTTTAACTTCTTTAACTTCAGACTCTTTGGAAAGATTTGTGCCTAATAGCCAGACATTTGTCAAAAATATCTTGTCAGCTGAGGTGTCATCAAGAATTCTAAATATCTGAAACCATAATAGAATGGATTTACTTTAGTGAGAAAGATCAGTTCTAAAAGTGAGGGCATTAGACAAAAATCACATCTACTCAAATTAACCTTTCCAAAAATTCCTTTTCTGCCCTTATGTCACCTGGTGGATCTGGTTCAGACCTATTAACCATATTCAATGAATCTGGAGCCTCATACTATTGTGAATGAGTGATAAGAGGAAAACAAATAACACAGTCTCCTCCCATTGCTTCTACTTTCTCCCACTTACAAAGGCAAGGAACACAAATTATAACATAAGTAAATATGTAAGTGGCAATTCACTATTTATCCAATAGATGGATTTGGGGAGTATTATGATGGAGTATTTTTAGTATCTTATTTTATTTTACATTTATTTCATTTTATTAATTTAATTTAGATTTTGGACATCAAACACAAGGCATATATAATCTAGACAAGCATTCTACAGCTGAGCACTACTCTAATACCTGATGATACTTAGAAGGGATTTGAAATTTTTTTTAAATCATACTTTTACCAAAATTTAAACAAATGGTCTAAGTATTTAACAAAGATGCCTTGCTTTGTAGTCTCCTTGGTTTTTTTTTTTTGTTGTTGTTTTTGTTTTTTTTTTGGGGGGTCCGGTTGTAGGGCCTGAACTCTGGTCCTGGGCGCTGTCCCTCAGCTCTTCAGTTCAAGGCTAGCACTCTACCACTTGAGCCACAGCCCCACTTCTGGCTTTTTTCTTTTTGCTTATGTGGTGCTGAGGAATCGAACCCAGGCCCTCAGGCATGCAAGGCAAGTACTCTACCACTGAGCCATCTTCCCAGCCCCAGTCTCCTTGTTTTTAATAAGCATGAACACTTTGCTAAGAGAGGGGTTTGCCTGTGAGTATGGAAGAGCTACTCTTTGTTTTCTGTAATGCAAACGTTACTTTGGTAAGTGGATGTGTTAGTACGTAGGAACAGCCTATGTACTGTATGGTCTTTTCTGTTCTTTCAAACTTCTTTTTAAAGGAGGAAAAATCCACCCAAAAGGAGATTAATGTTCTCAGACACTGCCTACATATTAGTACACATTTTTCACAGTTTGTGAGATACTAGTAATTCCCTTGCCTTTAAAACCATACAACACAGCTGTTTTCCCACGAATTTTAACAGGGTTGAGCAAAGGACAGGGAAGAGACATGTATCTGGGACAATTCTAGGTCTTAAAAAATGCATTGACCTGATCCCAAGACTTGAAATTCCTCTTTACATTCTCTCCTTACATATACTGACATTTTTCATCTAATAATTCATATATGTTTCTTATCTATAGCCTTGTAAACAAAAAGTAAATTGTACAAACATGTAGAGTTTGAGTAAAACATGATCTTTTTCTTTAGGATCCTGAAATAAAACTTTATTTGTAAGGAGTTTATGAATGTTTTGAGTGGAACTAAAGTCAACACATCTGCTATTTGTTTATTGACACATTTTAAGGTGCAGTTGGGGACAGAATTCATACATCTTTCAGTATTCTCAACCTTACCAAAAGAGCTTCATACCAATGTGTCTATGTTTCCATAAATTTATTATAATATCAGTATGACCCTGGGGAAAGTTTTGATTTTTCTCCCATATTGAATTTTACTTTGGTTCAACAAATATTGAAAAAAAATTGTTAAGTGTATGTCCAGAGTTCATTTCTGTTGAGAGGAAGGTCTCAGCTAGAACCAATCTAAACCAAACTTAGTTTGTTAAAATACTTTGCTCTCAAAAGTACATTAGATAGGCACATATTACAGTTAAATACTGCACAGAATTCACAAAACATACGATTTGCCTTTGTCACACTAAGATGTGCCAACATTTTTGTTTAACCTCTAAAACTTGTTGTTTTGAGAACTGAATGTGCAGTGCCAAGAAAAATCTCAATAAACACACCAGGTTGTTTTTAATCATTTTTGAAAATTAAGGTAACCTCAGTGAAAGTCATACCACCTGCTTGCTGAGGATTTACTATTCTTTATCTCTACAAAAATACCCTTAAAATGCTTATGTTTGCTCTGTCAGATCAGAAAACAGTATCACATATTAATGTATACTCTACAATATTTTGATTTTCTCAGAACAAAGGAATTTAGAAAAAAACAGTAAAAACACTATGGTGAAGACACAGGCATCAGAATATATTTGAACTAATTGCTGCATCCTAAATTATAGTAAGAACCATAATTCATTCACTATACTTTATTCCAGATGTACTATTTACACTCTACAGAAAATACAAAAAACAGTTCTTTGTGTTGTCAGACCCTTAGCCATCTACACTGTCATGTACAATTAACAAGACAAAGACTGTTCTGAAACATATATTCTTGAGAATGCCTTGGAGTTTATTAAAATCGTGAGCATTTCAGAACATTATTTTGATTACAGCTTATAACCATGTATTTTATACAAGTATTCTACTATTAATTTTCCTAATAATTTTAGTTTGTCCCAAGAAGAAAATGGTAAAATTACAAAAAATCAACAGGTCACCATTGATCATGAAAAAAAACAAATCAAAATTCATGCTCCTCTAGGCAATAGGTTATGTAAGTCAATAAGCACTGACAGAGAGATTTCTTCGCTTCCATTCTATTCTGTGCTTAGTTTCTACAATAGTATAGTATTAGAAGGACAGCACTGAGTAACAAATTGAAACTAAATTGCCTTTAGGATTGATAACAACAGCTGTTAATGAAATACTGCTTTAAAAACTCATGAAAATAATTAGACAATTTAGTTTTGATTTGTTACTTTGGTAATGTACTTTTGAAATGGTGGTATGTTTGTGTTTGTGGTATTTCAGTAATATGGGAATAAAAGCTTGTTCATAAGCTATACCATTTAGAAAAAGAAAAAAAATTCTAAGGCTAACACAAATTACAGAAATCATGACAGAATATTGTGATTTGATTATTTAAAATAAAAAAGGATCAGGTACAGCTTATTATCAAATGTCAAAGACATATTCATAACTCAAAACTGAGGTGAAAATAATTTACTTATGTAGAAAGAACTACAAATAAGCCTGTGTTAAAGAATGGTAGAAAAAGAGTTAAAGTTTACAACTGAATGGTACTTCCATACCATCCAAATTGTGAGCAGATGTATAAAAAAGATAATAAAGTTTTTATATGTTCCTAAAAAAAAAAAAGAGGTTCAGCACTTAGCTAACCTTGGAGAGTTCAGATTTCCCTAGTGAAGTTTGGTTTGATAGTTTTTCTTTATTTAAAAAATTAAACTTTTTAATTTATTCTTAATTTACTTTTATTTTTTTTGCCAGTCCTGGGGCATGAACTCAGGGCTTGGGTACCGTCACTGAGCTGCTTTTGCTCAAGGCTGACAATCACTGGAGCCACAGGGCCACTTCTGGCTTTCTCTGTTTATGTGGTATTAAGGAATTGAACCCAGGGCTTCATGGATGCTAGGCAATAGTCTACTACTAAGCCATATTCCCAGCCCATTTATTTTTATTTATTTATTTATTTATTTTTATAGGTGATATAGTAAGGATAACTAAGAAATCGTTTCCCTCTGTTGTACTGTTTTCTGCTGAATGGAGATAAAGGTTTCCTTCCATTCTTTATATTCCTTTCCCTCCCTGTCTTCTCCTTTTCCCACCCTTTCCCTTTTCTCCTCAAATACACGCTCAAACTCACACACAGTCAAACTCTTTCTCTCACAACACACACACACACACACACACACACACACACACACACACACACACACACACATTACACACACTACCTTCTCCCACTTTTTCAAGATTATTAGAAAGCTCACCTTCCAAACTGGAATTAGGTAAGTTTACAGTGGAGAAGAATTCATCTATGTTAAAACCATTAGAATAAAAAGTTATTTCGTTGGGCAGCAGGAAATGAACCAGATTGTGATTGGGTTTGAAGTTTATATCATTTCCAGGGATAAAGCGATTCTGATGAGTAGAAATTGATTGGACGGCAGGTTTCCTTGTCAGTTCTTCACATACGTGAGTTATGAAGTTTTCTTCTGACAGCAGAAAATTAATTCACTGTGCTGCCTTGATTGCTTTCCCACAGTGCTCCTTCATGGCTCTGTACCAGCCATTGTTGTGGTGGGGAAGTGAGAGTGGATTTGCCTTGTGGTGGGGCTTGCCCTGAACCCCAGGAGGGCTAGGAATCGGAGACGGGAAGGACTAACCAGGAAGGAAATACTTCTCATGATGTTAGTAGTCAGTGACAAAACTGCAAGGTGGAAAACTTTATCCACAAAGATGTGGTTAGCTTTGTTGGCTTTATTCAGCATTAATAAGTAAGGCTAAGATATTTTGTGACCATTTCCTTACTAATTAAAGTTCAGGGTAGATTTGTTTCTCCTTTATTAAAGCGAGGGGAAATACCTATTTTGAGATGTTTTTGGCATAAAGCCCAGTATGAGATGCAGCACTGAAATATTTTTCTACATTGAGTAAATTTGATAGCCACAAAATAAAATCTGGAATATTGTTTGATTTCAAATTGAAAATGCCTGGGAAGTTGGGCCTTTTACTTTTGTCTCTTCCTTCTTTCCTTCCTTCATTCCCTCTCTCTCTCTCTTCCTCCCTCCCTCCCTCTCTCCCTCCCTCCCTCCCTTTCTTCCTTCCTTCCTTCTTTCCTTCCTTCCTTCCTTCCTTCCTTCCTTCCTTCCTTCCTTCCTTCCTTCCTTCCTTCCTTCCTTCCTTCCTTCCTTCCTTCTTTTCTTCTCTAAATGATGTGTCAGTATTCATTTACTAAGGAGGATTTGAACAGCCTTAAACTCACAGGAACTAGAAATGTTTATTCTGAGAGAAAAGGTAGATTGCTTTTGATTAATGTGATTAAGAGAAATCACTCTTAATGATTTCTAGGAGTTTGATTGTTTTGGTAAATATGCATCAGCTTAAAAGTGTCACAGAGGATAATGAAGCAGATAAAGATTTTATTGTCCTTTGAAAGCTTTGTGATTTAATTAGTGTCTTTTCTACTCCTCTGCTGAATAGCATAAAGAATCTTGATTCATGACTTTGCAAATGGACTCTGACTTCCATAGATGGGAGAAAACCCACTAAATACAAATCACTAGTTTACATATGAGTGAATATATATGTATATATATGGATAGGTAGATATAAATAGATCTATTTCTGTATCTATACTTAGATAGATCATTAGACAGCTAGGTATAGAGTGTATTTTTTCCTATTCAACATGGTTTCTATAAATATAAACACAAAACCTCAAGCAAGTAGTTCTGAGAACAGTATTTCTTAAAAGTCCCATATATTTATAATGTAACTTTTTATGATTCTTTGTTATACATAAAATTTTGTTTTGGTTTAATATAACTATTAAGAGAATTAAGAAATAAATCATACTTGTTTTATTGACTTTTTCTGTGGTGCTGGGGATGGAACCCATGTTTTTCGGTAAACTAAGCAAGTGCTATACCACTGGTTTGCTTGTTTTCCAAAGGATCACAAACTTGTGTGTGTGTGTGTGTGTACATTTAAGTCTGATTTTATAAACATTTACGTTTTTAAATTTGCAAGTCTCAAATTTCCCTTATTTAAGTTGTAAAATAAGATAAGAGGTCTTAACAACTGACATCATCACACAGATGCTAAATACAAAATGAGTCAATATAGATGTAGTAGGAGCAAGCACAACAGTAATGAGGCTGTTGCTGAAGTCTAAAAAGGTCAATTAATAACTCTGACTTATGGTGAGAAATGAGTAAGTTGCACTTATTAAGACAGTTTGATTTGATTTTTAATTGGAGGTTGGATATAGGGAAAAAGAAGAATCATGGATAACATTTTTTCCATTTACTTTAATTAGCACTTACATATCAGGCTTATCATTGGGATATGAAAGAACCTTGTTTTTGCGATGTTAATTTTGAAGTATGACAAAGTTTTTAGTGAAAATCATTGTTTGTTAGTGTAAATACAGATGGCAAAGGTAAAAATTTACCTTACACATACATTTTATTTAAAGCTGTAACAATGGGGCATATGTGGAGAAGAGGAAGGGTTAACTTGCAACATAGGGTTTGGTTATAGAGGGGAGATGGATAACTCCAAGTGTTTGGCCATTGTAATGTTTAGCTTGGGGAAAAAAATAATCAACAAGCCACTAAACAAATCAGGAATGTGCTTTTCCAGAAGCCAAGTTCTGAAGAAGAGTAAGGAAGGGTGAACCATTTTTCAAGAGGTAATTTATCTTTAACCAGGACAAAGATATTTGTCATAGTAAGGATTTCAGCCTGACTAACTAAAGAGGGTCCAGGAGAGTAGGGGATGTACTTATGAGTTTAGAAAAATCACCAATAAATAAGGAAATTAATAACAGGATTCTATGTCCTAGAAAAGAATTTCTAAGAAATGAGGTGCTGCAAACTGTTTGTTTCTTCATGATCACAAGTCCATAGAGAAGAGAAGATTGTGATTATAAGCAGCATGCATGGCTGTAGTATAAAGTCACTGATTAGATGAGTAATTGATACAGGGAAAATGCAGAAAGTATTGCCCTTATCATTTCCATTTTCCCAATTAATTAGAAGGTGAGATTATCAGCTAGAGGAAAAAGCAGGGGGTTAGGGCTTTGAGGAGACAAGTGTGAGGGAGTCTGATGAGGAAAAGAAAAATTGAATAAATAGAGAAATATATCAGAGCTAGGCATTTAAGGATTCAATGTTTAGGGTTTCAAAGGTTTACATTGCTTAAGACAGTATTTTTCATTTTGATTTTTTCTTAATATATATTTTTATAGTAAGATACTGTACAGAGGGGTTACAGTTACATGAGCAAGGTAGTGAGTCCATTTCCTATTGAGCATTGTTATACACTCCTTTATTTTTCCCCTACCATCCCTTTCCTCCCCAACTCCTCCCGCCTTGCCTCCCCCCCTGCAAAGTTGTAACGTTCATTTTCAACATACTGTCTGCTACATCTCATTGTTACAAAGGGTCAACCTGTATCCTTATTTTGTTATTTCCCTTCCCCTCCTTAAATTAGAAAAATGTATATATATAAGATGCAGGACACCAGAAGCAAATACAGTGACATCAGGGGTTATACCACGGGGGAAGAACAGTAAAAAAGATAAAACCTTTTGTGTCCCTATCTTGGGGTTCATTTCACTTAGCATCAAGTTTTATGGTCATATGTACATAGCTTTTGATCTCTTCTGCTTGTCCTAGACATATATTATTTATGTAATATAAAGGAAACCATGGGACCTATGTTTCTTTGAGTCTGGCTTACTTCACTTAATATAATTTTTTCCAAGACTTTCCATTTCCTAACAAATGGGCGGTGTCATTCTTTGCAAAAAACATGGATTTGAGTCATCCACCATAGAATGAAAATATGTCACTTACATAGTAAACTTCCATAAGAATTGTTTGTTAAGCAATTAAAAAAAGAAAGAAATGGCTAATTTTTTTCCTTTTAAAATTCGTCAGAAAAAGAAGGATTAGCATTGAGGTGGAAAGGCAAGCAAATATCAAGAAGCTAAAATGTGATGAACTCTATTCAGGTAGTAGAAGTTTCAGGTTCAATAGTGAAATGGCTACTGTGGCAAAGGATCGGGCTAGTGCTATGGATAAGCTAAGTGTGCTGTGTGAAAGTGAGACACAATATGATTGGAATGTTGTAGTCAGTGCTCCAACTACTCCATGAGCATATCTACAGGAAACATGCGGATTGGCTAAAATGTGATTTGATAGAAAACCAAGACACGGTGCAACTATTTCTAGTTGCAGGTTCACAGAAGAATATGTTCCTCACTAGTGTGTAGAATTGCCTTAATTCCTTAGCTCAGAGTGTTTTTTCTTTTTAATATAATTTTATTGTCATTATTAAGGTATTGTACAGAGGGGTTACCATTTCATAAGCCATGCAACAAGTACATTTCTGTTTTGGACAGTATCACTCTTTCCTTTGTATTCCCCCGATTTCACCTTCCCATCCTTAACTACAAATTACATAGTTTGTTTTTCCATATAGCATTCTCCATGTAGCATGATTGGATTGATTCACCCTTCTTCCTTTTCTTTCTGAGCCTACATTTGCCCTCCTAATAAGGAAAAAAACTCCAAAGCAAAAACAAACATGATCACTACCATCACCACCACCAACAGAAAACATTTTTCCATTTCCTGGAATTGGTTTTGATAAACAGCATTTTAAATGTTCAGTGGGTGTTGCACCTTTGAGTTCCTTCCCTAAGGATAGCCCCCTTTAGTCTGACTGTTTGTGTGGGAATGTCTGGAGTCCTGTGTGGGTTGTCATGTCCAGTTATATTTTAGATATAGTTTCCAAATATGAGAGAATACATGCATCATTTATTTCTCTGAGCTTGGCTTACCTCACTTTCTAACCAATAGTTTGATATAGATTTTGCTCCTGGTTATACTCTGAACTACTCTGATGCAACCTTGTAAAAACTAATGTCAATTACTAAGTTATTTTGTCATCACTATTCTTGTCAATTAGGGAAAGTAATTATTTTCTTTCTTAAGTAAAATGACCATCATTCCATTCTTATTTCCTATTTAAAAATCACTGCATTTTTTGGTGCATCATAGTATTACTATTGAAGTTCAAAAATATTTAATCACTCTGTGCTTACTCAGTTGGGGAAGAGGTAGAAACAAATTTTTATATTTTTAGTGTGTGTGTGTGTGTGTGTGTGTGTGTGTGTGTGTGTGTTGGAAGGTCCTCCGACTTGAACTCAGAGCCTAGGCACTCTCCCTGTCTTTTTAGCTCAAGGCTAGCACTCTACCATGTGAGCCAGAGATCCACTTCCAGTTTTTATTGTGGATAATTGGAGATAAGAGTCTAGACATTATGTTGAAAATAAACTTTACAATTTGGGGGTGGGAGGGAGTTAGGGAAGTGGGGAGGAAAGGGATGGGAGGGGAAAAACAAAGGAGGTGGTAACTGCTCGATAGAAAATGGACTCATTACCTTGCTCATGTAACTGTAACCTCTCGGTACAGTATCTTTCCAATAAAAATATATTTTACAAAAAGTATCTCATGGACTTTCCTACCTGAGTTGGCTTTGAACCATGATCTCTGATCTCAGCCTAGTGAATAGTTAGGATTACAGATATGAGCCACTGTATCTGTTTTAGAAGTATTTATATTCTCAGAGACCCTATTGATGATCATACCATGAACCTTTATAAAACATTGATATGTATTGTATACTACATTTCCTGTTATGCTTTACCAGGATTTTCTCATCCAAGGCTTCTACTTAACTATAATATATTTTTTCCTGTTTCCAATTTTATTTTATATCTGTGACAAAATAAGGATTTGTAATTGGAGAAAGATCCCAAAATGATTGGTTTTGAACAGATCCTTATCAATCATTTTACCCAAAGCCACTCCCAGCCCTCATCATCTTTTTTATGAGAAAGCTTAGTCCCAGAAAAATTAAAACTCCCTTAAGGTCATTTATCTTGTTAATAGGATTATGCCTGGGATTATATCTCTTGATTGCTATTTCACTGTGTTTTCCATTGTGTTAGACTGTCTGTGAAACTTAACTACAAAACCACCAAATTTGAGAGCAAGAAAGGACCCTAGAGACTGAGCTTCAACCCTCTCATTTTATGAAAGAGGAAGTACAGATCCAGAAAATTAAATTGTTTCTGCAAGGTTATATAGCGAGTGTTAATAAGAAGTCTGCATGGAGCTGTGCTTGCCTCAGGTTTTGGCTGAGTTACCATAAGAAAGTATCAGATAGCACAATTTTCAGGGATACCTTTACTTCCACTCCTGATCCTGTATGCTGGCTTTCAAAGGAAATGAAACAAAAATGTGGCTGATGCACCCTTCTGTTTGATTAAGGGCTGCCATCAGAGTGCGGTAAATGGTAAAGTTTGGTAAGGAAGTTGTTATAAGCTCTTGATTTGATTTGAGCCCCCAGATTAGAGAGAAATTTCAGACAAGCTAATGTCTAAGCCCAACTCTGGTGAAGAGAAATTTGAGAGCATGCTTGACAGGCTGTGTCCATATTTTGGAGGTAGAACTAAAAGTGCTACAAGGGAGTTGCTTGAATTCCTAACATGTACATAGACTATGGCACCATTTATTGTCAATCAGATGTAGGCCCTGAAAAAGCAAAAAGAAATTTGTCCCACAGTGCAATTTCAATGGGCAAGAATGATCAGCACAGAAAGGAAGGCAATGTAATGGGATGTCCAGCAACTGAGGAGGCAGTATCATGCCACCTCTCAGAGTAAAGGTTCATTCTCCATGTTCAGAACTCCCCTTTCTTCATTTTTGGACATTGCAAGGAATTTCTATATAGCCCAAGAAACAAAAGAATGAGTTACCAGCTATCATCTCTTAAAATGAGAAGGAACATGATATTTATCCATGTATTCACAGAGCAAGTAAATGATGGGAGGATCCTGTTCAGGGAAAGTGGAGGACAGAAAGACAACTACAAGCTTGCTTAAAGCCTAAAGAAATCTGGGTTGGGAGAAATACATACTTAGTGGAAGGCCAGCTTCAGTATTTTTCAGTAGGCCTTGTACATGTTGAAATAAAATTATTTTTTTAACTTGAAAAGAAAGACATACTTTCTCCAGAAATGAATGAGAACAAAATTATGTGACCTGTCAAAATATTCTCATGGTTGAGAAAATGATGCAAGGAAGGAGAGAATGCTAGTTGCATTTTGCTCAGTGCCTAGGACAACATGGTAAGCATGTCTTCTGCTTTGGGTATATTGCTCAAAGAATTCATGTGTTGGAAACTTAACCCTCATATTTAAAAATGATTGAAAAGTACTGAAACTGCCCTGGCACTGAATCTTCTGCTTTCCCTCCCAACCCATATTTGCAATTAGGCTGGAAGCTTGTAGTTGTGTTTTTAGAGAAAAAGCCATTGGATATAATGGGGACCAGATGAGATTGTGATGATGGTATATGACAAGGTGTCATTAGTGGCTTTATAAGAAGAGATACTCAAGCTTAGGATACTTTTTTCAGGATACTCTCTGTTGTGCTAACCTCCACCATGTTATGCTAAAAATAAGGAATCATCATATGATGTCAGTGAAAAGCGCCTGGACTTCTACTCTACAGAACAATACATTAATAAATCTCTTTTTATTGTCATTGGTCCCACACATTTAATTACAGCAACAGACATGGACTATGAAACATCTGGTTCACTCAACTCTCTCAAAATTCAAACTTGTGAATGGAGAGAAAAATATATTTGGTTCTTTCTTCTATTTACTCTAAGATTCACAAAAGTGCGCATGTCATCATAGAAGTTTGTTTTACATAGATTTCTCGTCATGTTTGTCAAAAAAGTAAGTGAATGGAATAATATCCCACCATCATGAGGAACACATGACAAGGAATTACCAGCATCAGACATCAGGAACAGCTGTAGACACTCATGCCAGTCAGAAGAAAAGGTAACTTCTAGGGCACCAAGGAGAAGAGAAACACGAACAGCCGGCTATGTGCCAAGGCTGACTGAACTCCAGGCTCATCACGAGACCAGCAGTGAAATGTAAATATAGGTCAGTGAGTTATTTTTCTTAGAACAAACTGTATACACAATGCATGTCCATGCTTTAGGTCAGAGAAGGAAGCATGAAGCTTGCTGGCCTGTTTTAAGGCCATGGAACTTGTAATAAATCTTGTTCATTTCACCTCAGAAGGATCAAGAGAAGCAGCAGGAGTCCTGCCTTTTTCCCACCGTAACTGGCTCTAACATATGCTCAAAGTCATCATCCATGATTTGTGTTCTTTTTTTAACTGAGAGGCAGCAACAGCAGGGCTTCATCTAGAGTTAGTGTAAAATTCCAACATTTCTGTGACTACGAAGGCATGGACAATGAGTGACTTCTAGTAAAGGTGCCATACAGTTCCTTACACACTGCAGGAGATCTGGTTTGAATGTAGATTTTTATTCTCAGACTGACATCATTATTCAGTTAACAGACAACACTAATGATGCTTCCCCAGTGCCATGCACTTGTGTCTTTCAATGAGACTACTGGGCAAAAATATAAGAAAAGGTATCATTAGAAAAGGAATCATTATGAAATCAACTGACCATATTGTTGGAATTCTATTAGAGAACATAAGTAAGGGAAACTTTTCTTTTTGCAATTAGTGAACAGCCATCTGATGCTTAATCATGTATCTAAGATTTTAAGTCTGAAAATGAATAGGAATTAAAACTAATATTGCAATAGGATTTCAAGTTATTGTTCTTAGATTGGGTGGAATCACCCTATAATCCATGAATTATCTAATGGAAATAATATTTTGGCCTCTGTCCTTCATTAACTTTGTGGCCCAATATAGTATTTCAAGTAGCCACCTAATCTTCCACTGGCCGTCCATGGCTTCACTGTTGATAGTAAATATATTTCAGGCTTTGATATATAAAACATATCTGATTAAAATGTCGAAATCCATCATGTTCTTTATTATTTGATGTGGTTGCTTGTAAAATAGCATAATTTTCTATGTGTTTCCTTATCTGTGTTTTTAATGATACAATTATTTTTTGCATTCACTTCTGTAATTAAATCTGAGATTTATCCAACAAAATGTAAGATCATATTTTGTCCATTATGAACATGGGCCTTGTAAAAGATCCAAGTCTCCTCAGGATCTTGACACTGACTAATTGACATGTTTGGTTGTATTATCTATGACCTCATTAGTTTTATTTTTATCATTTGCACCAGTTCACATGATTCTGCCAAAAATCTCTAAACTTGCTGGATGGCTAATAATTGGAGGGTCCCAGTCCATGTAAAGATTGTTTCTGTTCGTTGTTGCTCTGATTTACTGTAACTTTGGACAAACAAACTCTGCCTTAAAACACAATATTTTAATAAAAACACAGAGGAAGAAAACTATGAAGGATCCCTATTCCACTGATTTCCAGCTGTCTACTACAGTATCCCATCTGTCTGAACTTGAGTCATGAAACTTGAGGTTAGTATTTGTGCCATAAAACTTGTTCCATGTGGCCTTTTGTTTGCTGTATTAGCACACAGGAATGGCTCAAATAAAACTATATGGGATTGAATGAAATTTATTTGAATTTCTTAACAGTCATGAGGACCCCAAACTTTTTTAATTTAGCAGTTATATTCAGATTTCATATCCACTACACAGTTTTGAATAGTTACAAAATATGCAGGTCTGCTTAAGAGATTTGATTAGGACTGTGAAAAATCCATCAGTTGTGATGGAATATTCAACCTAAGCTCAGGAAAGTCTCTAAGATCCAATAGAATTATGTGCAGGTGATCCAAATGGTTCTAAATGAATCTCTGGGGAGCCTGGAAATGTCTAGATGGAAGAAGAAACCACCCATGAAATGTCCTAAATGCATGGGTTAAAATTCTTTTGGTATTGACTGTGGTTTGAGAACTAATTTCTCTCCAGGCCTTCTTCCATAAGCTGATTATCCTAGAGAGTGGAGACTCTTTCCAGGCTAGCACGAGAGCTACTTCAAATGCAGGAATATAGTATAATAATCAACATCTCTTTTCAAGAAGTTTCCCACAAAACCCCCTACTGGGATCTCTGGTTACTTCATCATTTATTGCAGCCTTTTCCATATAGTTTGGTCATTCCTAGCACATCCTCTGTTTTCTGCTTCTGTGCCTTGCATGTCTTACTTTTCCTGTCTTCTTTTTCTGATAATCACATTTCCACTTTTTTTTTTTTTTTTTTTTTTTTGGGTCCGGTCATGGGGCCTGAACTCTGGGCCTGGGCGCTGTCCCTCAGCTCTTCGGCTCAAGGCTAGTGCTCTACCACTTGAGCCACAGCGCCACTTCGGCTTTTTTCTTTTTTGCTTATGTGGTGCTGAGGAATCGAACCAGGGCCTCAGGCATGCAAGGCAAGCGCTCTACCACTGAGCCACCTTCCCAGCCCCACATTTCCAACATTTAAACTTCAGTTTAACAACGATCACCTCTTACTCTGTGAAGTCTTTACCAACTATATATTTTATAGACATAAATTTCACTGTCATCATTATGTATGAGGGCAAAGGACACACATACACACACATACACATACACAGAATTTTGTTGTTACATTTATATAGCAATTTTGCCTCTATTGTTTATTGCCAGACCATTACTTACCTTCAATCATTGAATCATTACATATTTGCAAGTATCTATCCAGGTTTAGTACCTGACAGAAGTTGATGCTCTGTTTATCATGCCTATATTAGAAGGGAAATTTTCCTACAAAGTGATATATGAACCAAATATGATTCCTTTCCCAAAAGTTTCTGCTTTAAGCCAATTATCAAACAAATGACCATATACATTACTGATTTCTGCCTTATTCATGAAGATTCTTTACTAATGGTACAAAATTATAGCTATAACTAATGTAAGTGATATGTAAACAATATATAGCATACTTGCATATAAAACTAGTAAATTGAGATAAAATATTTTTTCTGCATAATCAATACAAGTAAACAATTTATTTTCAAATATACTGCCTCAAGAAATAATAGACTATATTTCTTATTTCGAAAGTGACTCTGTCATTGTGGTAAGATTTAAAAGCTCATAATCTTATTTTTAATGTAAAAAATAATGAAAATAATCCATAATACTTGCCTTCTCTTCATGTTGTAAATAAAAGTGTATAGTGACTGTTCAGATCACTTTAGGAAAATATCAAAGAACACCTATGACAGAGATGTATGCAACCATCATCACATACATGATATATTTTAACTTGAAAATGTAATGAACTGAGCTGACATAGCAGCATTAATATTTCAGGATTCCTCAGAGCCTTTCATAAATATGATTACTAAAGTTGATTCATTATCATTTGTTTGCAAACATGAGGAGTATCCTGGTGTCTTAAGTAGAAGGTAAAGGATGTTACCTAAATATTTTATGAATGCAAGCTTGCTCATGAGAAAGAAGAAAAAAATCTTGTATCTGAATTATTTAAGTTAGTTTTCAGCACTGGCCTGATTTTTTAAAATAGCTTTTGAAGTATGTGTTGTATTTATTTTCATGAGCATAAAGAATTTGCCAATGAGTTTTGACCTTTTCTGCTTGTCCTAGACTTATACTAGCTATTGCAAATAAGGGAAACCATGGGACCTATCTTTTTTGGGCCTGGCTTACTTCACTTACTATAATTTTTTTTCCAAATCTTTCCATTTCTTACCAAATGGGGCAATGTCATTCTTTCTGATGGAGGCATAGAATTTCATTGTATAAAATACCACATTTTCTTGATCCATTCATCTACTGAGGGACATCTTGGTTGGTTCCATATATTAGCTATTGTAAATAATGATGTGATAAACACCGTTGTGCTGGTAGCTTTAGTATGGCCTTATTTGTGTAAATGTCCAAATGTGGAAATGCTGGGTCATAGGGGAGCTCTATGTGGAGTCTTTTGAGGAACTTCCATACTGCTTCCAAAGTGGCTGAACAAGTTTAACACTCCCACCAACAATGCAGTGCATATGGCCATATAAGATGATGTTAAGTGAAATGAACCACAAGATAGGGACACAAGTGGTTTTTTCTTTCTTTCTTGCTATTGTTTTTAACATATTTAAAATGTACTATGTATTTTTTTCTGCTTCCCTTGTATGTTCTTCCCCCATGGTATAACCCCTGTTTTCACTGTATTTGATGTCAGTGTCCTGCATCTTGTATACACATTTTTCTAATTTGAGGAGGGGAAGGGAAATAACAAAATGCTGAAATAAGGATACAGGTTGACCCATTGTAACAATGAGATGTACAAGATAGTATGTTGAAAACGAACTTTACAACTTGGGGTGGGGAGGAGTTGGAAGGTAGGGAGGGAAGAGCTGGTACAGGAATAACAAAGGAGATAACAATGCTCGATAGGAAATGCACTCATGACCCTTCTCATGTAACTGTAACCCCTCTGTACAGTATTTTTACAATAAAAAATTCAAAAAATTTGCCAGTGGGGTGCTCACGGGGTAAAATTGAGGGTAAGAAGATGAGGAACAATCAGGTTATTCTTCTTTCTTTCCTATATCAAGTTCATTTTCTGCATTTTCTACACTATCTTTGTATTTTAAAAGCTATCTTTGAATTTCTATCTTCCAGTTACATAGATGAATGGAAGGTGCAATCATGAGAGTTTTTCTCAATTCATGGACATTTAGTGGAACATAAAATGCCCCTTGCTCTTCCAAGCGAGCATGTTTACTGTCATTGAAACAGGCAAAAACTATGTATTAACACATCTACATTTGATAGGAAAAACCATTAGAAAATTTTTGACTTGAAAATAAATCTGTGAAATTTCATTAAAGAAAATTTAATTTTAACATATGATGTGTCCTATAAAAATGAGCACTTTTTAGTTACTAAAACATACATACTGCCGGGCACTGGCGGATCACATGTATAATCCTAGCTACTCAGGAGGCTGAGATCTGAGGATCATGGTTCAAAGCCAGCCCAGGCAGGGAAGTCTGTGAAACTCTTATCTCCAATAAACCACTAGAAAATCGGAATTGGCACTGTGGCTCGTAATACAGCACTAGCCTTGAGCTGAACTGTTGAGGGACAGCGTTCAGGCCGAGTTCAAACCCCACAACAAAAGTAAAACATAGTACTTTTGAATATTAGCTTTTAAATATATCAAAAGGATTGGCAAGTAACCCTACTTAGACATTAGGATATAGAATGCTTTTCCTATAAACATGAAGACTGGAGACAAAGTAAGGAGGATGCATTGCTCACACTACAGAGATGCTCCTTCAGCATTGAGAAATTCCACGATTCTTATATGTATTTCATCTTCCATGTTTGTGGAAAATTGGGTACTTCATTTAGGTACCCTACTTATAAAGAACAGAAATTTTAAAATAAAAAGTAAATAGCATTTTAGATCTTCTATTAAATAATTTGAATTTCCTCTTAATATGCAATACAGAAGTATTTGTAATTATCAAAGAGGATCATCTGGAATTCAATGAAATTCAATACTTACGATAGAATATTAAAGAGAAATGGCATTCATAAGTGTTGCCTAAAGGATATATTGTATTATACTCTCCTGGGGATAATTGAATATATTTAATCACTCAGTTAATTAAATAACAAATGAATTGCATGTTTGCTCATTGTTGACCTAGAACATTTAACCTCTAGGAAAAATAAATTAAAATAATTCTGATACGTCAAGTGCAATATATCTATTTATAGAAAATAGTAAAACTTCATTTATTCTTCATCTAAATTCTTTTCTGATAACTAACTGCTGCCCAAACCAGAGTATACAGCACACAATCAAAACTTGGGTTTTACTGTTTTCCTTTCTTCAAAGAAATTTTAGTTTTCACTTAAGGACATTTGATTTCTTCCTTAACTCTAATTTCTGTGATATATTCCCTTAAATGTTTAATATGTTGATTCTCCCTAAAACAGAATACATGACCAACAGTTGATATTACATTTGATCCAGAATTAAGGTATACTGGTTTTCTTTCTGTGCCGTATTACAATAGTTATGTATTTTCTTTTACACTTAAAGAAAAAATTGATGTTTAACTTTGTTCATGCCTGTGAGTAGATGCTATCTAAAGTTTAAAACAGAGATATTAAATAATTGGAGATAAGAATTTTCTATTTTTTCGACTTCCAGTTTTTGGTTTGATATATTAAATATCTTTTTGTTTTTCTCCTATTTACCAATTCTGAATTACTTCAAGGAGTTTAATTAAATTTTTACATCTGACTTCTGTTTTAGAGTATAGACTGTTTTCAGCACAACCATGAGTTGAAACTTGTTTTATATTAGGGTGATCACTATGATCATTATGAAATCTTGAAGCATTTCATATATCATCTATTTGGGAAAATTACAAGTAGCACTGAGGTGTGTGAAGTGGAATGAAAGTGGTAATTAGTGTATCTTCTGTTTTTCTCAAATCATGAAGCATTGGTTCGGAATGTCATTTGCTGTAGTTGAAATGGGAAGTGACTTCTGGATTTTCTGGCAAGTGGAGAAATGATGGCAGATCTTCAAAGTTCACAAATGTCTCAGTGGTCACCTGGCTATGGTAGATCATACTTCCATGCTTTGTGGATTGTGGGATCCACAGTAACACTGTGATAAGAGGTGAAGGGATAGTGGTTGAAATTTCTTTTTATTTTTTGCTGTTTTATTTTTCAATTAAATTTGCTGCTTAGTTATTGTTTTGGCAGAGAGGAAGGTGTCTGGGAGTACTTTCCAGAGCAAAAGATGGAATGAGGCTACTTTCTTATGTATTTTAAATTAAAAGTTTGCATTATTATTACAGTTTGGAATGATTTCAGAGTTTTTTGTACTTAATATATATATTTTTTCAACTTGGGAAAGTGAAATTAGTATAAATGGTTTTTCAAGAATATTTGAGAGTTTATAGTTTTAGGTTCAAGAGAACTGAATAATAATGCCATAATTTCAGGATATTACAGGTCCAGAATATAGGAAGCCCAATATGGGCCTTGGCTGTAGTGTGCAATGAAGAGGTTCCGCAAAGCTCTAGCTTTCTTGTCACTAGGAAGTTTTAAGTCAATGTAATTTGTAGTAATAATGGTCTTGAACATGATCTCTAATCTGAAAGGTCATTCCAATTCTTAGCAAGAGTCAGGCAAAATCTAAGAAATGGTCTTCAAAGTCAACAGACCAGGGCAGTTGAACTTCCCCCTGTAATTAAAAATGAACTGCAATATTTTCTTCCTCTACACTTAAGCAGGAAATACACAAATGCCAGACTGTGGGTGTACTTGGCTTTAAACCACATTGCACATGGCTCATGAGGAGCATGCCCTTGTTTCCATCTATGAGAAACCAACTCATGTGGTTCGAACTGATGTCAGTGGAAAAGCTTGGCAAATAACTAGGGATTGGTTGTAATTTTACGTCAGTTATTACAGATACTTGATCATTACATGCATACATATTTTTTCCTTCTCAAGGAGAAATGAGTGTTAGCAGGGAAAGAATAAAAAAAAGAAACAATGAGCTCGGAGTGGGTTGGTCACATCTATAATCCTAGCTACTCAGTAGGTTGAGATCTGAGAATCACTGTTCAAAGCCTGGGAAAAAAAAGTCCCTGAGACTCTTATTAACCACCAGAAAACTGGAACTGCAGGTGTGACTCAAACTGGAAAAGCACAAGCCTTGAGCAAAAAACAAAAACAAAAATAATAGAACCATGAATGGTTCTCAGGCCGAGTTTAAACCCCATGACTCAGAGGCAGAGAAAGAGAGAGAGAGAGAGAGAGACAGACACAATCAGACAGACAGACAGACAGACAGACAGACAGACAGACTGAGACAGACAGAGACAAAGACAGAGAGACAGAGACAGACACAGAGAGAGACAGAGAGAGAAAATAAAATTGTGTTTTGTTGTGATGTTTTTCCTCATGAATTCTGAAATACATTTGTTCAGAAAGCTGTTAAAAACCACAATAACATTTTCTTCTTAGAAATACCAAATACAATCATCTAAAACCAAAATTAAAATGTAGATTTTCAACCTCATTTTTTTTTCTAGATCAAAATGTAGATTTTCAACCTCATTTTTCTTCTCTGGGATCATATCTTTCTTACCCCTATCATTATAATTTTGGAAGGGAGAATAATGGTATATGTCAACAATAAAACACAATTCTTATAACTAAGGGTCATACAGAGGCAAGATGGAATTATTCCCTTCTGAGCCTATTCTGAAATTAATCCCTGTAATAGAAACTGCCTGAAGTGGCAAGAAGGGAAATCTATGACAAATCCCTTTATATATTATACTTCTAGATACTTCTTAGGTATTATACCTCCAATGAATTCTCAAATATTAGATTTCAATTTTCATGCAGATACTAGTTTCTCTCTTTGGAGAGTTTGTAGTATAATATGTTTTGTAGATTTTATTGGTATTGATTCATGATGTTTCTTTTAAAAATACATAAGGTATATTCATGGGTTTATTCATTTACTCATTCCTTGAGTTTTTAAAAGTTTTGTTTTTTTTTGTTTTGTTTTGTTTTTGGGTCCGGTCGTGGGGCCTGAACTCTGGGCCTGGGCACTGTCCCTCAGCTCTTCAGCTCAAGGCTAGCACTCTACCACTTGAACCACAGCACCACTTCCGGCTTTTTTCTTTTTTGCTTATGTGGTACTGAGGAATCGAACCCAGGGCCTCAGGCATGCAAGGCAAGCGCTCTACCACTGAGCCAACTTCCCAGCCCTTTAAAAGTTTTTTAAAAAATATATATATTGTTTATGTGGTACTGAGGACTCAAACCCAGGGCCTTGTGCATGCTAAGCAAACACTCTACCAGACCCTCATGATGTTTTCTAGCTGAAAAATCTATTCATTAAAAATAGATGTAGGTAACAAATTGTTAATTGTTGTTAGCCAGAACTGAATGTAAAGCTATTTATCAATGTTCTAAAGAATCTGTAGTGCTGTTATGGTGATGGCTTCATCTTCATGATGTTAAAGAGCTGGTCTATTAATTCACTTGAAAGAAAGACTGTTCAGGTAAATAGACATTTTCACCAATTTTAATTAAAAATGTAAATGTGAATTTTACAATCATAGCTCTCCAAAATAAAAGTGAAAGGCAAATATACATTTGTTGGTATGAGATATTTTTGTTTATGATTCAAATATCAATGACAGACTTTTAATGATATTATAAAGATGGTTATGCATAAAATAAGGAAGGCAATCATAGCACATTACAACAAAATCTGTGCCAAATATCTCTTTGAGGATGTGAAAAGTGAGACTTAAGCACCTATGAAAAAATAAATGACTATCTTTAGCCAAAGTAACTTACACAGATTAAAACAGAATTTCATATTTCATATTGATAACATTATTGATACATCTTTTGATAACACTTCTCAATTATATTTTAAAATGGAGTTTTGGGGTTATTGAAGTTCAGAGGCAGGTAACAAATTTAATTTAAAACTGAAACTACAAAGACAACCATATTTGTTCCATTATTAACTAAATTATACTAATAACACTGTAAGTTTCCCAATAAAATCTTTAGTAAAATATATTAAAATTAACATGAAAGTTTGGTGGAAAAAATACTCACCTTTATTTTGTCTGAGTATGTAATTCAGTGAAAGATTTCTTACCTAGCATGCTCATGGCCTTAAGATTAATCTTCCACATCATGAAAATCAAAGTGATATTTTATTTATTTGTGATAGAATCATCATTTTGATACATAGCATAGATATAATTACGTAATGACACAATATACTTTATTGTTAACATAAAGCTTTCCTTTTAAATCATATTGAAATTATATTTACTGCCCATCTTTGTAAGCTTATTGTGTGTTTTTAATAGGTTGCTACAATCCCATTTTCTTGCTGTGGACATTTCACTTTGGAGTCTATGGCCCTCAAAGACTAAGTTGATTTGGTGGTTAAATTAAGTGGGAGGAGTGAAGTGGGGGAGTGCAGTTGTGGAGGTGGGAGGGAAGGGATGGTAGGGGAAAAACAAAGAAGGACAACAATGAGATGTACAAGTCGTTATGTCAAAAACGAACTTTACAACTTTGCTGCAGGGTGGGGGGGGGCGGGGAGGATTGGGTAAGGGGGCGGGGGAGGATGGGAAGGGGAAACAAAGAAGGCGGTTACAATGCTTGTCCATGTAATTGTAACTCCTCTGTACAGTATTTTCACAATATAAAAAAAGAAAACAAAGAAGGAGGCAACAATGCTTGATAGGAAATGAACCCATTACCTTGGTCATGTAACTAAAACCCCTCTGTACATTATTTTTACAATAAAAACATATAAAAATAAATATTTAAAATTCTACTTTATGGGGTTGGGAAGGTGGTTCAGTGGTAGAGTGCTTGCCTCACATGCACGAGGCCCTGGGTTTGATTCCTCAGCGCCACATAAATAGACAAAGCGGAAAGTGGTGCTGTGGCTCAAGTGGTAGAGCGCTAGCCTTTAGCTAAAGAGCTGAGGGGACAGTGCACAGGTTGAGTTCAGGCTCCACGACCGACCAGAAAAAAAATTCTACCTTATGATAGCATTATTTTGCTCTGTGGAAAGAAAAACGATTTCCTTCATTTTGATCAGCTAAATTTTCTCTGTCCAATGTGGTAGCCATTATGTACATACACACTATTCAAATTGAAATAATTAGATTCAAGATTTCATTCCTTAAGTTACATTATCCACAGTTCAAGTGTGCAATAGCCATATGTAGTCAGTGGCTACCATACTAGACAATGTAGAACATTTCCTTCACTGTATTAAAGTAGAACATCGTCAAGTGTTAACATATGTTCATGTTAAAATTAGTATGTATGCATTCATTTCCTTTTCCATAAACAGAAATAATAAATTAAAGTTCAGAGCATTAGGCATAGAAAAAATTCCATACATACCTTTACATATAAATACACGTCTGCCTTTTGAGATATGTTTTAACCTTTTTTTTCCCCAAGGGTATAAAAAAGTTTAGGTATAATCAAAAATTTTAACATTATAATACCATAAAAGCTGCTACCAAAATAATCTAATACACCTCATTAACTGAATCATCAATTCAGCGATGTTTCTGAGGAATTGTTATGTCATATATCATAATCATTATATATTTTATAGTTATCCAGATGGATATTAATAATTTGTTCTGTTATTTTGTATGCAGTAATAGCCTTTCTTGAGGTTATTCTGTATTGTATTAAATTTAAATTAAATACTCTATAAAAAGAATTTGAAGAAAATTTCCTTCTTTATAATTTATTTGTGAGACAATAAAAGTTCTTAAGTTATCTTCTTTTTGATGAAATAAAACAGGATTCATCTCATTCTTATGGAGACTGTAAAAGTCTGTTATCTTATTTCTTTTTTTCTCTTAGCTTTTCATACATTTTTATTGTAAAAATTACTGTACAGAGGGGTTACAGTTACATGATTTCTTGTAGCATTTGAAATTTGTTGCATGAATCTCCAACCCTATTATCACTAAAGATTTTTTAATATATTTTATTTGGAAAGTGCACACATTTACCCCAAAATTATCCCCCCTCTTTTGGACTTCAATGAATTACTAAATTATAGAAGAGATGTTTCTTTTGGGGGGATTTTCTTTTTGTGATTTTTTTGCTCTTTTATTCTAGTATTTTATGTAGTACTTAGATCATCATATCAATTTTCTGTTTTAATTTTTAGTGTGGTGAATTACATTGATGTTTGAAAATGCAATTATTTGTTCTTTTCATCATTCTCAGTTGATTTTTTCCTTCAGCCTTTAATTTAAAAGTGTGTTGCATGTCTTCAACTATTTGAATATTATTATAAAATCCTGATTTAATCATCTTATTTCTTTATAGGTTCAGAAAATTTTAAATATAATTTAGACGTCGTAAATCATTCACCAGAGTTTTGCTTCTAATTTGCCATTTTGAAGATATCATTCCAGGTCATTATTGGTTAAGACTTGGAGGAGGCATTCAGACAGGGCACATCCACCCATTCATGATGGACCTGCTACTTTCTAATTTTTTTCTTAAAGTTTATTCAGTTCATTGATGCCCTCATCTTTGTCTATGTAGATTACCTTTATTCTGGCATTTCTAAAATAGTCTTTCTGAAAGCTTTATTCCATAAATATCAGACTATTCAAATATTGCCTTTGATTTACAATTCCAGATAACAAGCAGAGAGGCCCAAGTATCTTTGTCTGTTTCCTTCTTGGTTATATGTTATATATAAATATATATGTGTACATGTATATGTTTTATATTTATATATATATAACATATAACCAATACACACATAAAATAGAAATCATTCTTCTCATTACATAAAGAAGGTAACTGAAGTTGTGGAAGTTGTACACACACACACACACACACACACACACACACACACATACAAATAGCCTGTATGCATTTGGTATAACTGCACCCTAAATTTAGCAGTGAAGGATTTTTACATTCACATTTTGTAGAGACAGATGTTTATTACCATAAAACCAAATATAATGTGTTATCCACTAAGTACTTCACCATGCTATTGTCACAAATCCTGGGTGAAAGGAAGCTTGAATTATGGCCCTATTAAGTAGTAGCTATATTTAAGTACTATTTTGACCTTGTTAAATCTTGGATCATGAACAAAGATCTGGAGAATTTACTACAGTTGAAGGAATCCTTTCTAGAAATTCTGAGAATAATTCTCTTAGAATATTAAGACCATATAAAGCATCATATTTCATTACCAACAAGAGTCTTCAATATGTGTTAACTAGGCCATTTTTAGATTGAAAAAATAATGCAATTTTACATATTCCTGGCTCTGTTGATGCTCTTTTAGCATTGGCTTCACCACTGTAAAATGATTATTGTTACCATGTTGTAAACATCCAGCATTTTAATAACTTTGAAGAAAATTCTTAAACACTGTGCTTGTATAAATAAATATGTACTTGGCCTCCACAACTTCAGTTACTTACTCTATGTAATGATGAGAATAATTTGTCTTTTGTAAGACTTGAATAAAGATTAAATGGGAAAACATATGTAAAACATCTAGGAAAGTGTTCAGGCCCTGGTAGCTATTTAATTCATATCAGCTTTCTCTAGTCTTCCATTTAATTTTTCTTTTGGTCATATGGGCTCTATTAACATTTCGGTCCTCATATTGGTAGACTAAAGAATGCCTAGGAAACTTTAACTATCTAAAGTCTATCATTCTAATCTAGATTCATTTATTTAATTATATTCTCCCCTAAGTCCTTACACATAAAATAGCATTTTTCTTTCTAACAAGTTCTTTTCCTTGACTGCGAAGTCTCTGAGGAAAAACCCTTAGGGAAGCTGATTTTTATAAATTTACAAATTCAATGTTTCATTCTTTTGCTACCATTTTCCAACCTGTCAAACACATCTGTTTTGCTTTTGCTTCAGTGGCTTCTCTGCAGGAGCCTACTTTTTGACATGATTATCCCAGCAATCTCATTTCAGCTCCTCTACTGGCAGCTACCTCCTGAAATGCCCTAAGATATTTTACAGATTTCTCTGTTAGTGACTCTTGAGAGACTACTTTTTAGCAGAGGGAAGGAATTAAATCATCTACTCATGTCTTCCTAATCTCTATGCTCAGTTTTGTTCTTCAATGAATAATTTATGTTTTGTGGCTACCATGTAAAGGAAGGCACAAAGTTGCATCTTCTTTCACGAGATGCCATTCTAACCCTTGGATATTTATCCAGAGCACAACTGAACTCTAATACATTATATCTAGCCATAGCACCTTTGAGCTCTAATGCATTAGTAAATGTGCTAGATGGCCTTAGGGTGTATTTAGATGATTCTCTTTGGGACTGAAGATTCCAAAAGGGGCAGCATTCTCCTCATTAAAGCTTTTTTACTGTTTTCTTTTGATTTTCCACTCCAGAAAGAAGAATTTCAGAGTTACAGTTGCTTACCACCTGCAAGCTACACTTTCCCTATCAATCCATTATCCTTCATGACATGTGACATCTCTCACTTCACAACCGCTTCATCACATTTTCCCCCTACTGTTATCATGTCATTTAGAATGGCGATCATTCACTTTGATAAATGCATTTCATTGTAAGTTACCTATACCCCGAGACTTTCTCTTTGAACTCATCCTTTCCCCAGACAGAATTAACAGTGCTCTCTCTGTGTTCTTAATGTATATCACATACATTTGTTTCCTTTTAATTATTTTTTAGCTGTAATTTCATTTCTGCTTGAGTTAAGATCCTCATAATTGGATGTAGCTATTTTGTAACATTTTCCTCCTGATTTCTGTCTCTCGACTTCTCCAATCCACATTATATATTGAAAAATATGACTTTTTAAATATAATAGCTGATTATCTAATTCCCCTCTCAAGAATCAATGAGAAGGAACATGGAACCTACAGAGTAAGAGTTGCTTTTTTGCTTCCCACCTTTTTATGACTTTCTGCTTCTGGTTGGGTCATGAAAAAGTTGCAATCCGGCTCCTACCCACTCTTTGAATGCAATTTTTGCCACTTCCTAAAATAAACCTACAGTCTATCCATGTTTTGAAATCATAATACAATTCTATGTTCTGTAACTTTACATACTTTCCTACCTATCTTTTGAATTGTATTTTAGATTTCTTAATTTTACCTTTAAGATTGACTATCTTAACACTCCATTCATATCCCATCACTTACCAATTTATTGTTTATTTCACAGTGTCCATAAGAATTTTACAATAGCTTGCATCTACATTTCTCTTTAAATTGCCATAAACTCTTTGGGAAAATCTTCAAAAATAGTATATATTTTTTTCTCTTTAACATATTACAAATTTCATTATACAGCAATTGAAAATACTTGATGAATTAGTGTTTCAAAACAGGAAGAAAACAGTATAGTTATGATACATTTGAGTAACAGATTTAAAATAGAGCAAAACAATTCTTACAGAAGAAAGCAAAGAAAAACTACTATGAAAGTAGGAAAGTAGAAACAGGGTGGAAACTATTGAGTGAAAAGTAGGAAGGATAGACAGAAAACATATAGATATGTTTGAACAAGCTTCTGGCTTTTGAGCTTCTTGTCCATTTTTTCCTACTTTAGAAAAAAATACAATTCATGTAAGCACATAGCAGTTTTGCCAGTCTTGTTTGGGTATTCTTAAGCAATTATAGTGAACCATATCAAAACTTCAATAAAAACATACATTTTCTCTCCTACTTCCTTATATGAGTTGTCTAGGAGTCAGTATGTTCAAATAATGTACAACTTAGGTGACTCTACTCTGAAGAAGAGGGAAACATATCCAAAAAATCAGAGAGAAAAATAATTACAGTCCATTAATTACTGCATGTTTATGAGAAGAATGAGAAGAATGAAACAAAGAAACAAACTATATACCACAAGTTAGTATGGAAAAAATATTGAACCTAGACTCCCTGGGCTTTATTCAGAATTTGCCACTATCCAGTTAGTATACCACAGGTACTTCATTTAATCTCTTTAATGTGAAGAATTTGGTACAACGTGATGAGATAGTTGTGATTAAACTATATCATACACATAGAGATAATTTGCAATTTCTTTGAAAAGCTGAATAAAGAACATCCATTAAGTACATCATGGCAAACAATAAAAATTATCCAGATGATTTTTCCTTTAAAATCTCTTTCTAATTAATGCACAAAACAATTTTATTTATAATGTAAAGTGAGTGACAATTTATTCCTTCCCTCTATTTTAGGAATGAGTTTTAATTTCTTTTTGGTTTTATGCCTTCCCACAGACAGTTTAGCATGTCACATGCAGTTAGAGTAGACATGTTATACAGTGAAATTGTGCAAAACGGTCCTGACAATCGTCATCTGAGACATAAACACTTCTTGTGTCCTGCTCATGTTTTCATTCACACTGTATTATTTCAAGCAGAATTACTTAGAATATGACTAAACACATGCTCTGTGAAGCAACATAAAGTAGAAGCATTTCCTTTCAGTACATGCAGTGGGGAAGCCATGCACAAAAACTAAAATCCTGACTGGTTTATTTTTAATTTTTCTGATGATCTTTGGGATGAGCATAATTAAATTGCCATTGAACTCAGACCTACCAGTTCTTTTTTTTTTTTTTTGACAGTAGTGGGGCTTGAACTCTGGGTCCCTCAGCTCTTCAGCTCAAGGCGAGTGCTCTACCACTTGAGCTACAGTGGCACTTCTGGTTTTCTGGTGGTTTATTGGAGATAGTAGTCTCACGGTCTCTCCTGCCTGGGCTGGCTTTGAACCGCGATCCTCAGATCTTAGCCTCCTGAGTAGCTAGGATTACAGGCGTGAGCCACCAGCGCCTGGCTCTACCAGTTCTTTTGATATGCCACATGACCCATTTGTTATCAGATCTGCCTGCCACTCACCACTGCTTTGCTTTCCCAGTGATGATATTTGAGATGCCTACTCTTTTTCCAATAATAATTTTCTTTCTTTCTTCTTTTGTTCTTTCTTTCTTTCTCTCTCTCTCTTTGTTTCTTTCTTTCTCTCTCTCTCCTCTATCTTTCTCTTTCTCGCTCTTTTTCTCTTTCTCTCTTTCTCTTCTTCTCTTTTGTTCAAGGCTGGTGCTCTACTACTTTGAGCCACAGCTCCACTTCAGGCTTTTTCTGTTAATTGGAGATAAGAGTCTCATAGATTTACATGACTGGGCTAATTGAACCATGATCCTCAGATCTCAGCCTCCTGAGTAGGTAGGATTATAGGCATGGACCACTAGCGTCCAGCTTTAATTTCCTTTCTCATTTTTCATTTCAACTTCTTGTTTTTCTTTTCTCCTCCACTGAGAGAAGGAAGCCACAAAGCAGGAAGCTGCTTTGCAAAATTATATTTAGGTTAGGAGAAACCAATGTTTTCAAATTAATTTAGTAATATCGTAACATCAACAATTCTCTCCCTGAAGGCTCCCAATGTACAAAGTGGCCTGTAAAGATTCATCACACATTTATATCTATTCACAGAGGAATAAACTTCTTAATGTATCATCAAGAAAGCTACATCTTCACTTATTTTAATATAAATTGCTCTGGACTTTAACTTTGAAAATGTTTATTTTGTTTAAATTTATGAGCAACACAGGCATTCTTTAGAGGTTAGTATCTGCAGGTGTGTAGTTTGGTAAGCCACGCGTTTGAAATAACAAGACTTTGAATACCTTTTACACAGAGACTAGGTTTTATTTGTTTGCATTTGTGTGTGTGTGTGTGTGTGTGTGTGTGTGTGTGTGTGTGTGTGTGCGCACGCGCATGTGTGTGTCGTTCATGGGGCTTGAACTCTGGGCCTGGGCGCTGTCCCTCACCTCTTCAGCGCAAGGCGAATGCTCTACCAATTGAGCCACAGCACCACTTTTGGTGTTCTGGTGGTTTATTGGAGATAAGGGTCTCACAGACTTTCCTTTCTGGGGCTGGCTTTGAAATGTTATTCTCAGTTCTCAGTCTCCTGAGCAGCTAGGATTACAAGTGTGAGCCATGTGCGTCTGGCTTATTTGCATTTCTTATATCAGAGTTCCAGAATGTATACTAAAAGTAATAGAATTTTGACAAAAATGAATTCAACAGAATTAAATTTAACACAGATTTAAACATAAATTGATGGATTGCACACACAATATCATCAGGTGAGAAGGTCCAAAGTTCTGAATGGAAGAGAGAGCAATAATAGTAACTGTCCCTGTCCTGTAGAAG
Source organism: Dipodomys spectabilis (assembly GCF_019054845.1). Lineage (NCBI taxonomy): Eukaryota > Metazoa > Chordata > Mammalia > Rodentia > Heteromyidae > Dipodomys > Dipodomys spectabilis. The sequence goes on along the minus strand of NW_024870709.1, from coordinate 20,041,840 downwards.
TGGGTTGATGGATGACATTCTAATATGATGGGCCAATAATATAATAAAGATATAGCAGGCAAGTCAATATGGATTCCTACCACTCTTCATAAATTCTGAGATTTTTAATAGAAATAAGGGCAGCAATACTATAATAACCTCACAGATTTGACTCCTGCACTTTTGTTACATACGACTGTCCAAGATGAGCCAAGGTAGCAAAAACTCTGCTTCTTGGTACTTTCTTCTCAATGCAATTCAAAGCAATATTTAGCCTTTGCTTTTTAATACTTATTAGTAACTTTTAAAATAATAACAGTATTTTTATTGACCTGATAATCATGCACAGTTATCTACAAAGTAACCACCTTTCTTGGATTGGCATCATGTTGATCCCTACATTGGTAGTGTTTGGGTGATTGCACTGGTTGTACATTTCAGCCATAAAAAACAATACAGTTAGCATTGCGTCAACAAGCAGCTCACACAAATGTTTTGTTGTTATGTAATCATGCTTGAGAGATTCAAACAGATGGCAAGATGCTGTGGCAAACATTTTTTTTAAACTTGAAAACAACAAAAGAAACCCTCTTTGTGTGGATGATGCAGTTGCACAATTGTTTTTCAGTGTGATTTTATCAGAGTCCAGCTTGGGCAAAGCTGTACAACTCTATGAATTTTACTCACCGAGCCTCCCCATCCTTTGTGCATCTTTACAAATCCCCATCCCTTCACACCACAGCTGGTGCTTGTTTCCACCATGGAGTTTTAAATAATTCAGTGAAATTTTTGAGAAATGGAGAATGTTTTGCATAATTTTGAAGCCTAATTACTACTTGCACCAAATGTTGCTGATCAGTGCGATTGCCTCACTGGGAACAACAAAGACTCTCTTTGAATGAAAACTCAAAACAAATTCATTACATTGGAAGCTTGAAAAGGGGAGATTTGTCACAATATCATTTCACACGAATACAGTAAATCACAAAGGTAGAGTAGAGAAAAATGCAGCAGGAGAAAGGAATCTGTTTGCCAGGCTTTACAATTAAATTGTTAAGGAGAAAGTAATATAATATGCCTTTGATGTGGCTATATTAAAATTGACCATTTCTTTTTCTACGTTGTTCATTTTTTTCTGTCTTTATTCTACCACTATTCTTATAAACTTCCATTTCTGTTCCTCAAATAGTAAGAATCCCATTTGAATGTTTGTATACATTTTACCTAGAGTTGTATGGAACTGGAGTATTATAAGAGCTATTGACCACATACAATCACACACACACCCACACACAAAACAACAACTAGATTATAAGCCTCACTGAGTATTTGGTTTGGAATATATGATTTTAACATATATTTTTTGGACTACACTTACTACAAATGTAGTCCATATCCAGAAACAAAGGAAATATAAAATGCACCAAAGAAATAGGAAAATTTAAGGAAAGAAATATTTTCAACATCTTCCTTAAAAAATTAGAATTAGAAAATCAGGTACCTCATGTGCTATGCCTAGAGTACAAGAAACATAAACTAGATCTGAGGTGGGGTGAAAAGAAATTCCCAGGTGAAATTAGATCTGTTCACAACATTATCAAGGAGAAAGTGATTTCTAGGCCCGAGGAAATCTGAACAAATAGTTACTCACAGTGTCTGGGAGCCAGGTTATCATATATGACAACAAACAAGCAGATAATACAGCAGGAAGATGGTAATTCCGTTATCCAGAAAGTCATGTCAAGAGTCCTAGATTTGCGGAGACTTTTCTGAGTCCTGAGATTCCTGGTAGAATATACTTACACAATCCTTCTATTGTTCCATTTGAAAGACACTTCATTCTATCTTTCATTATTTATGCCCTGTCTACCTTTCAAAAGAGATTTCCCATTTATGTCTAAATACAGGATTTTCCAACAAAGAAAAACATTCTTGTACTTATCTTCTGAATATACTGTTTAAGGCTATTTGAGAACAAGACCTACAGAGGATTTGCTCAGAATAAGGGTGGAAAGATAACTGATTTATGCAACAGTTCTGCCAAAATATCATTGAACAGAGCCATAACAGAAGAATCATTGTTGAGTGAGACAGTAAAGACCATGGGTGGCACAAATAATATCATTATTTTTAAAGAATGAAATGCTTTTTGGATTTCATAAAAAGTAATATTTTATCTTAAAAGTAGCATCCCTGCCAGGCACCAGTAACTCAAGCCTATAATCTCAGCAGGCTGAGAACTAAGGATTGTAGTTCAAAACCAACACAGACAAGAAAGTCTGTGAGACATTTATTGGCAGTTACATATCAAAAAGCTGCAAGTGGAGCAGTTGTTCAAGTTGTAGAGTGCTATCCTTGATCCAAAAAAGCTTAGGAGTTGAAACCCAGAACTGGCACAAAACAAATATAAAAAGTAGTAGTCCTTCTGCAATCAGTTGATAGTATCTAAATCTAATCAATATAAAAAATAATTAATTGGAAACTGGTAAAATTTTCATGCTAATAAAATAAAGGTGATGCTTTAGGCAGTAGGAACCAGAAGATGATTCAGAATTTCTCTGAATGAGAGAATATGCCTTATGGTTCTTATTTAGATCTCATAGAGTGAGAATATTGTGCTTATATTTACAACTTTTATTTAGATAGTTCATAGATAAAGGTAATCTTTTTTACTTTTCTTTAATTCTGAAAATTCTGTAACCCCTCCTCCAGAAAGTATCTCCTCCAGAAAGTATCTATGTAATCTTTCTTTCACCATGAGGCTGAGTCATAGGAATAATTTTCTTGGGAAGATTTTCCTTTCTACTTGGGATAACTGAATACAAAGACTTGCATGCAGTCATTTGTGCTTCATACTTTCAAGAGCTTAAAATGCCAGTTGAGCAAAGAACTCAGCACGGTGAGTGGTTGAGTGTTCCCTCACTGTTAGGCCTCTGAAAAAAATGTATGCAACTCAATGCACCTGGGCTTAAGATGCACATATATGACCATGAACAGTGGTAATGAGAAAGTAGTTAGAGTAGTTTGGTTTCTTCAGCTTTACAAGAAGCACATGGAAAATAAGTAACAGACTAATTTTTCATCTCACCAGTACTTCAAGATCACAAGCTATGCACTGGAATACCAGGACTCATTCCCAAATTCTCATTTTCTCTTCTACACTAGAAACTGCAAGTATGGTTGTAACATAAAAAGGAAAAGGAAAAACAAATAGAAACCCATTGCTTGTAGTAGCCCTTTCATACAGAACTCCACAAGTGTTGCTCTTTTTAGAAGTAATAAGAAAATCTTGTCACTTGTTCAGATAATCAGATCTGAATGAAATAATAGATATAAGTAATTTTTGCTAATGAATACATATTCAAATATGTAAGAAGAACAACTAGGAAAGATAATAACAGCAATACACTCTTCTCAGTCTGTCATATCTGTATTCTACTGTACATGTAAAAACCAACATGTCAATAATTTTCTAATCAATCTGTAGACTTTGAAAAGAGTTTGGATTAGACCATAAACCATCTGAATAGGAAAAACAATATAAATTCAAATTCTAGATTAAACATAGCTAACTCAATGATTTAAAGCAACTATAAAAGCACTTGGGATTTAATACTTTTATTTACAAGATATAAGGAAAAAACACCTGCTTCAATTGGGATACCAAATGAAATGAAATGTGTTCATGCTTTTGAAAATGCATATGCAATCACGAGTGATGTATACAAGATGATGAAGACAATGAGAAATTCTAGAAAAATCAATGCCAATACCATGATCTCTACTTTCTTTAAAATGTCTTGTCGGTCTCCTGATCACCAAGAACTTTGAATTACCCAATAGAATTCTCAGAAAATTTTATAAATTACTTTTTGTTGTTGTTGTTGGTTGTAAGACTTGAACTCTGGGCCTGGGCACTGTCCCTCAGCTCTTCAGCCCAAGGTGAGTGCTCTGCTACTTGAACCACAGTGACATTTCTGGTTTTCTACTGGTTTATTAGAGATAAGATTTTCATGGACTTTATTGCCTGGGCTGGCTTTGAATGGCTATCTTCAGATCTCAGCCTCATGAGTAGCTAGGATCGCAGGCATGAGCCACTGGCACCCAGCTCCTGAATGACCTTTTTAGAGGTACCAGTGGTTTGAAATTCAACTCCTTCTATAATTTAAGTTTAATATTTTGTACTTTAAGAATGGAGCCTGTGGATTGGGAAGGTGGTTCAATGGTAGAGTGTTTGCTTTGCACAGATGAGGCCCTGGGTTTGATTCTTCAGCATCACGTAAACAGAAAAAGCCGGAAGTGGTGCTGTGACTCAACTGATAGAGTGCTAGCCTTGAGTTGAAGAGCTGAGGGACAGTGCCCAGGCCCAGAGTTCAAGCCCCACGACTGACAAAAAAAAAAAGAAAGAAAGAAAGAAAGAAAAAGGAATGGAACCTAGATGAGTTCCAACCACCATGTGTAGAAAATACATTTTTCAGTAATTAGAAAAAAGGATAGTTTCTTAAAGTAATCAAGAATGTCTGTAATAAATTACCCAGAAAATCTCATCATTAAAGTGAGGTTTAATAATCCAATCACATTTTATTATAAGGGAAAGTCAATATTGTCCAATCATAATACTTCAATCAAAGAAGCAAAAATATCCTACATATAATCTCATTAGTGCTTATAAAGAAGTCAATAATAGAGAAGATCTTCTGTTTCAACATTTATCTCGTTTCCTGGTCCTGATTGTCCAATTAAAAGCCTTGCATTGCTAATTCAAATCAAGTGATCAATCCACTTTTCAAAGGTAAAGCACATCACCAACAGTAACAGAATCTTGCATTTATTAAAACTTCAATGTCAAAATATGCCGATATTTGCAGAGGTGATTAGAAGAGCTTTCTAGATTAGATGTCTTTGTCCATAATGTATTCTCTTGCTCTTTAGTTCCTCAATCCATGCATGGACACACAGAGTTGGCTAAAGTGCTGTGGTTAAAAAGAGAACACTGCCCAACTGAATGAAATTGGTCAGACGGTCATTGAACAGACTGCTTTAAATGTTCACCTGCTATTATATCTGCATTAGAAAGTAGATCTGTATTAGAAAAGAACTAGCACAGGGAGGGAAGGGATGGTAGGGGGAAAACAAAGGAAGGGGTAACAATGCTCAATAAGAAATGTACTCATTACTTTGCTCATGCAACTGTAACCCCTCTGTATGGTATCTTTATAGTAAAATTTAAAAAAAAGATAAAAAAGAAGAATATTAGAATCTAAATTCTGTAGGTGGTTTCTTGTTGCACAGAACAGAAAAGTCTCTGTGTGCATATAATTGAAACCCAGGGGTACTTCCCGTTTATCATGAGTTCTCAGCCATTCTGCCATCAACAATCTATATAGTGTAGATACATCTACTCATATTTGTTTTATATGTAAATACTGAAAGATGGTTGCATTTGTCTTGAAATTGATGTGGATTAATTTAAATAATATGATTTATGACAACTTTCATGAGGCAGAGTACATATTACCATTAGAGACAATGTCTTTCCTTATCCAGAAAGCATGAATCACAGTACTCGTACATAGCAAAATTCTATATGAATTTTATTGGTGAGAAATACACAAGAGAGAACTAATATGTTTAACATCACAAATATGTATCTCTTTTATGTGACATTTGACAGTGCTAAGCTGTTTATTTCGGAGCAAAATTTAGTGTAGAAAAAAATGCTATGCAACAAAACTCAGAAATACCTTATAGCCCAATTCAACATGTCTTAGTTTAAAATGGACCTTGAGTAAAACACTTCTGTACTTTAGGGAAGTGGAGAGAGTACTATACTTTTAATATTAGTAAAATAAAAACATTTTTAGTGTCATTACAAAATCATTGTAAATGGTGGCCATCCATTTGTGATGAGCTTTCTTATTAGACCTTTATGAAAATTCTGTGTGTGTGTGTGTGTGTGTGTGTGTGTGTGTGCCTGCGTGCACGCTTGTGCGTGTGCAACACTTACCTAGGATGGACAAACATAAAGAAGGAAGGAAGGAAGGAAGGAAGGAAGAAAAGAAGAAAGGAAGGTAACAGAAATAAACATTGTCAAACAGAAATAGAAAAAATATATTTTGAATTAATTTAATCATCCCTTTACTCTTAGTTTAATAATAACCAACAAAACCAGATTATTTCATTGTTATTCCAAATCCACACCACATGTTGGTCTAATTATAAAGTAATGGAAGTCATTCTACTTTGTTACTAAGACAAAACTGTTCCACCAACAGCAAATTCTAGAAACATCAAAATTATATGCCTAGATTTAAAATAGCTATTAATATGTAGATTTATAGTATATATTTATATATCAAATTATATCATTTTCTTTTTTCATTTATGTAGATAAAGTTTTCTTGTCCATTTTGGTTTATACTATGAAAATTATTTTCTAAAGCAAAAAAATTTAATTACAGGTTTTAAACAATTCCCTGTTACTTGCCTTTGTATGAAGGCTTATATATTTTTCAAGCTTCTTTCTCCCATAGTCATTCATACCAAAAGGTTACAAAAGTGTTCACAAACCAAGTCTGAGTCCTATTTAATACCTTAATGTGAAATGTTGAGTTATGTAGGACTAGCAGATTATAAATGCTCCCCTTACAAACATTAGTTCAAGGCTCTGCTAATGAGTTCACCTAATTATCTTTCAGACTTCAGCTCCATTAGCAGTGTTGTAATACCAAAGATAATTAGTACAGGATTGTCAACTTGATTTCTGCTAACATTATGCCCTTTGTTTTGTACTATATTTTTAAGGGCTCCTCTGGGAGGCTGTGAATCACTTTGTTGGCTAGGCAGAACCTATTCACTCTGTTCTAACAAAAGCACATTTTAATTAAGAAGCATTCTGCCATTTATTGTGTACTCCAGACTACAATTTTGATGTTGGTCTCTAAATGCTAAGATTTGTCAGATTCAATTTCTCTGTTCTAATTTTCTATCAGAGAAAATGTGATACCAGGCATGGATCCAATTTTCCTTTTCTATTAGCATTTATATTGACAGAGTTAATGATTTTATTATCATCTTCAGCTTGTTGCTAAACAGCAGTCATCCTAGCTTTCCTTGTGGCTGGTTACATATATATTATAAACTCTTGGTCCTTAGAGAAACTACAACCCATTCTGTTAAATTTACTTTAAGGTGGTCAAGCTGAGTGATGGGCAAAGAAGTCATAAGAGGTTTAATAAAAGGAAAACGTCCCCAAATAAGAGGCAAGATGAATATCTCTTCTATATGAATAACATGTCCAAGTGAATAGGCAGGCAGTCTCTGTGCGACTTTCCCGGGGATGGAATTGTAATCTCCTTGGTACTGTTCCGGAAATGAAATGCTTGAGAAAGCGTAAATCCTTTATGCTAGTACTATTCAAGAGTTATTCTAATGGGATTGTGGCTCTATTTTGGATTTGAATCAAAATTAATAAGATCACATTGCATTTGTTTCTTATTTTTGGAAATCAAATTATCCATAACTCACCTATTTATTACATTCCTTATCTAGCTATGATTTACATAGCCAAATGTTCAGATCGAGGTGACTTTTAAATCCCTATTCATAATTGACCTTCTGAGTACTTAAATGTAAATTAATTATTTGTACAGTTCGATGAGAACACAGTGTATCACGCCTGTTTAACGTATTTCTTTTAATTGTAGATTAGAAGCTTGCATATTTTTATTATTTTTTTACATTTCACAGAGTACAAATATTCTCTAAGTCTGTATTAGTTGTATTCTAGAAACTGTCCATCAAGACAAAGTGAGAAAATTTTATTATAAAATATGTATTTTCCTTTTAATCTAGCACACTGATAAAGATAAAATTGCATTTGCACACAATTTGTAGTAAAGCATAACAATAAGAGATAGGTTGTTGTTTTTTGTTCTATTAGGAGAACAATCAATTCGTGACACAAGAATTTAATTGTTTTGTTTTATTTTTTTCCATCCTCCCACCCTAAACCCCCTACTACCCCCCAACACAAGAATTTAATTTTTGAAACATGGATATATTCATGAAAAATAATTAAATATAGTTAGTGTCCAAATACTCTCTGTAAGCAAATTTCTTATCAACAATTTAAAATTTTTTATTCATTCTTGGTGACACATATGACCACCACCAAAATCATTTTATGTTGTAAACCAAATCAGTCATAGATTTTTAAATGAATTTCTAGAATCACTGTAAACACTTTCATCTGTTTTCAGTGTCTCCAGAAGGATATTAGAAGGATTTTGTGGAGGGGGGGGGGGGGGAGGGGAGGGAGGAAGGAAGGGAGGGAGGGAGGGAGGGAGGGAAGAATGAGTAATATTATAAAGCTACTCTCTTAAAAAAAAAACAGTAACTCTGACATTACATGGGGATAAATATGCTTGATTTAGGGAAATGAAATTGTCCTGATCATCTTTTGCATACAGAAATGTTGTAGGTTAAGGGACTTATGGCTATCAGTCAGGAGATTCAGAGGACAGTTTGTGTTCATCTTTTATTTATTTATTTATTGGTTCGGTTGTGGGGCCTGAACTCTGGACCTGAGCGTCGTCCCTCAGCTCCTCAGCTCAAGGTCAGTGCTCTACCACTTGAGCCACAGCGCCACTTCCGGCTTTTTTATTTTTGCTTATGTGGTGCTGAGGAATCAAACCCAGGGCATCATGCATGCAAGGCAAGCGCTCTACCACTGAGCCACCTTCCCAGCCTTGTGTTCATCTTTCAATACATTGATTATTCTGAAATGGAAACCACAATGAAATCTGTTACCTAATTTCAATTTCAGCACAGATCAACTGTATTCATCATTAACCTCTTTGCAACAAGTTTTTACTTATTTACAAAGTAGTGTTAATAACTTAACAGTTATTGTGAAAGACCCAAATATGGGATTACAATATAAATTGCAACATAGCACACAAATATGACAATATGATAATAATGTCATTGAATAATGTAAGCATTAATATTTATTTTCATATTTTTCTCCTTAAAATTCACTTACTGTTCATTGATATCCTTATACTTCTTTCAGCACAGATTAGAAAGTTCATGGATGGGCAAAATAATGTATTAATTTGATCTTGATTCTCCCTAGGAGAAGTACACCTGGGAATAATGGAATTTGTTCAGAAATTTCTTTTGAATAGTCATTAAACCTTGATGGTCATGTTTTGGGGTACTGCTTAAGATAATAGGACTTTTGTATCATCTTAAAGGGAGATAGTGAGTACAAAAAGGAACAATGCAACTCTATGAAATGTTTTAATTAGACCTTGGGAGTTGTGGGGAGCTGAAAGAAATCTTTACTCCTTCACTTGTTCACCAAAGATTAACTCCAACAATACAGTTTACATAGGCCAGAATGTATTCAAACAATGATGATGATTTCATCCAGGAGTGAAATTCATCCTGGCTGCAGAGTAAACAGAAATTTTATGGACTAAGAATCAAATAGCTTCTCCACAAACCTCCAAGCCTCCATTCACAGACGTCCAGCAAAGACCCATATATATTCATTATATCTTAGTCACTGGTTTTCCTGTTACAGTAAGGGAGAAAAGGACCCTTGCCTGCACTAGTTCCCCCCCCCCAAACCCTGTAGAAATTGTCTTTGCCTCTGCTCTCTGTCTCAAGACTAATAGAAATAACATCAACATAACTATAACGTCTTCAACACATAAGGACATAAGGCTATCCTCACTACACACGGAGTGTGCCACTACACACTCTGATGAGTCCACTTCTCTATCTTGTATCCCTCTTCAGTGTTCAAGGTTTGCCTAATTCTGCTGAAAAGTACAATACATTTCTTGAAAATAAAATTTCCTGGGATCAACTGATTCTAATTGTTCTTTTTACATCCAACTTCCTCTATGTAGGCCTATTCACCTAATCTTTTTGCCTGGTTTTCTCGGGTATAGCGTCGGTTCCGTGGTGTGGGGTAGTTTGTATGGAGTGATATGAGTGTTTTTGTTTATTGCTTCTTTAGTACTTTATGAAAATGTTGCTCCACTTTGGATCTATCAGGAATTGGTGGGGCTTCTAGAAGTGAAATTGAGTGGGAGGTCATATTCTAGGGTGAATGAGTAGACTCCGTCCTTCCTTTTTGTTTCCAGTGAGGAGGTTGGATTGACTTTGCCACATGATTCTATAATATTATGCCACCACTCACTCAAAGCAACAAGGCCAACCAATCAGACGCTAAGTCTTCTAAATCTGTGAGCTCCAATACAACATTTCTCTTTATAAGTTGATTATCTCAGTATTTGTAAAAGTAGCAGAAAGCTGAGGAACATATATGGCAAAGAATACAACTAGAGCAGAGGTAACAGCTAGTACAGATTCAGTTGCAAGAACAAGGGGAATAAACTAGGTATATAACAGGAGAAGATGGGGAAATGCAGTTTCCAGATTCTTGTTCCAGGAACTGGAATGAACTTTCTTTACTTCCTACTTCCACCTTCTCTTTGGTGTAGTTAGGCCGAACAGAGGGAGACCATGCAAGAAAGAGGTTGAAAACCCAAACATGCATTTTCCATAATAAATTGAACAACACATGTCACAAAATTTTATTAGAGGATTGAACGGAATTCGACATACATTAGAAGTGTTTCTTTTTTCCTTCCCAGAAAATTACAAGCAGGATTCTTTTCTTTTTTTATTATATTCTAAATGTACAAAGTTAGGATGATACACAGTGTCATTTGTGTAGATACATGTAATTATTTTGATCACTTTTATGCGGTATCATCCTTTGCTGTCCTTCCTGTCTTTACCTCTCTGTTTTCATTTCCATATTCCTAATGTCCCTTTTTCACTTACATGTCCTTTTATATTTGTTCCTAGATTTTAAGTATAAAAGAAAATTTGTAACACTTATCTTTGTGAGAAGGGCAAAAGTTTTTTTAATAAGTTTTTTTTTATTGTGAAAATACTGTACAGATGGGTTACAGTTACACGAGCAAGGTAATGAGTACATTTCTTATCAAGCATTGTTGCCTCCTCCTTTGTTTTTCCCATCCCTTCCCTCCCACCTCCACAACTATACTTCCACCCCCCACTGCCTAAATTGTAAAGTTCGTTTTTCAACATAGTGTCTTGTACATCTCTTTGTTAAGATCAAACCAGCCTCCAATGAAGAAAAAAGTAATTTTCTTCTTCATTTCTGAATTATTGTTTAAAATTTAAACCAGTACATCACATATGAGATTAAATTAATGAGACTATTAGTCAAAAGATTGTTGTAGTTTAGACTTGTCATGGGAATTATCTCCATATAAAGTCACAGATGCTGCTTTTTTTTTTTTTTTATAGAAAATATTTTTTTAATTTAATTTAATTTAATTTATTTATTTTTTGTGAACATACTGTACAGAGGGGGTTACAATTACATGGGCAGGATAATGCGTACATTTCTTATCAAGCATTGCAGCCTCCTCCTTTGTTTACCCTTCACATCCCTTCCCAGCCTCCTCCCCCACCCCTCACCCAATCCTCCCTCCCCCCACCCAGTCCTCCCTCTCCCCTCCCCCCCCCCACCAACGTTGTAAAGCTCATTTTTGACATGACAACTTGTACTTCTCATTGTTGCAACAGGTCCACCTGTATCCTTAAACGATTTGTTTTTCCCCATCTCCTCCACAAGTTATAATGACATCAAATATAGTGAAAGCAGGGGTTATACTGTGGGGGAGGGACATACAAAGCTACAAAGAAATAATCTTATAAATGCGTTAGAAACAAATGCATGAAAGAAAAAAACATTAAAATACATATCTAAGGGTTCATTTTCCTAACATCACATTATCTGACATTTTCCGCTTGACTCATACATATACTAGATATTGCAAATAAGGGAAACCATGGGACCTATGTTTCTTTGGGCCTGGCTTACTTCACTTAATATGATTTTTTCCAAGTCTTTCCATTTCCTAACAAATGGGGCAATGTCATTCTTTCTAATGGAGGCATAGAATTCCATTGGGTATATATACCACATTTTCTTGATCCATTCATCTACTGAGGGGCATCTGGGTTGGTTCCATATCTTAGCTATGGTAAATAATGCTGCAATAAACATAGTTGTGCTGGTAGCTTTAGTGTGGTCTTGTTTGTAAACATTTGGGTAAATGCCCAAAAGTGGGATTGCTGGGTCATAGGGGAACTCTATGTAAAGTTTTTTGAGGAACCTCCATACTACTTTTCAAAGTGGTTGAACAAGTTTACATTCTTGATAGAAGTAGGGTCTAGAGCTTTAGCTAGTTCCTCTTCTTTGAAAGAACTATGCATAGTTATTAAATCAGTAAAGTTCTCATAAGAACTTACTGGCTCTGTTTTTACATGTGCAGCTGTTTATATTGCTGTCTTTTTAAGGTGCACAAGTCACTTCTACTTAGTAAGGTCTCTGACATCCGTGTAGCTCTTCCTTTGGATGAATATTATTGCATCTAGCTTCCCAGCTCTATTGCTTTACTGTTAGATAACAAGCTTACATATGACACTCTCTGTCATCAATCTCTCTCTTTCTTTGTCTCTCTCATCCTAAATTAGTATAAGTAATCATCAGCTATAGTTGTCATAAAAACTATTTTAACAAGAGATAAAATTTCATTTAAAATACAGAGAAGATAATTTAAAATAGTAATCTCACATCATAAAGCTAGAAAAATAATTTTATTAATTGAAATTCATCAAATCTTTGATGTAATAGCTGTTTAACAAAAACTTTCTCAGGGGAGAATTTCAGGTTGGGTTGTACAAATTACTGGATATGTAGTTTTGATTGCTTCTTTGTTTACATGCTCACCATATCATTTCCTTACTCAGACCCATTTAACTTTCTAAGGGTGATATTTCTTATGAACAGGAAATAGTATCTAACAGACTTTTCAATGGTTTCAGCTAAAAAGATATTTTAAAAGAAAACATACTGTGCTTTCTTTTCTAATTCAAATTTAGTACCATCCTACATTTACAGTTCTGTATTTCCTTCCCCCCCCCTTTTATTTTTGGTCAGTCATGGGGCTTGAACTCTGGGCCTGGGCACTGTCCCTCAGCTCTTCAACAAAGGCTAGCACTCTACCACTTGATCCACAGCACCACTTTTGGCTTTTTTGCTCATGTAGTACTAAGGAATCAAACCCAGGGCCTCATGCATGCAAGGCAAGCACTCAACCAGTGAGCCACCTTCCCAGCCCCTGTTAGTATAGTTTTAAAGAGATATATTTATAATTTGAAAACACTTTAATTTTCTTGTAAATTTTGCTACTTTTTAAAAATCACATTTATTTATTTAAATCATCTAATAGAGGATTATGCAATGATTTTATGTTGGTGATGTCAAGATGACTATCTAAATCCATAATTCTTTCTACATGCAGCTTTGCATTTTATGACAAGAATGAGATTTTCATCTTTTCTTCTTTTGCTTATATCCTAATTGTTTGGAGACATAAAACATATTATATTCAGTAAGTTATGGAACAAAATTATATATTTATCTCTCTATAATCTCTCTACCAATTCTATGAAGGTACAATTAAATAAAGTTTTATAAATTTATTGTGTTTTGCTGGTCAACTTTTTCTGGACTTGGCTGGTAATCTCTTCCATATTGCATCAATGCTTTCAATTCTTCTTTGAGTGCTTTCTTGATTCCTAGTGCAGTAAGGTGTCTCAGGCTCATCTAACCCCTACATAAATTCAGATTGTGTCAATTATACATGAAGTACTTGTTCCTTTTATGAGACTGTGGTATTAATGTACTGAGACATGTCTATGTAGAAATCTAGTTGATACTAGAATATTGAGCATTTCTATTTTATAACACGAAAATAGAAAATCTATTCACTAGTCTTTCCACAGGGAGTAGTGTGTTAAAAGACCACAGATAGTGTAAAACCACATTTACACTATTTTTCCTATGTATACACATGACGATAAATTTATAAATTAGGCATACTAAGAGATTTTCTTGGTAATTCACAGCTTCATGTATGTTCATTCTTACTGTAGATCTTAGTGAGTTCATTATAAGATGGTAATTACATTTATGCAAGATCTGTCTCTGTACTGCATATGCATCTCTAGAGGAAGTTCTACATTTTAAGAAGATTGGAAATGGGAGGAAACCTAAAAGGAAAGAGATGTCTTTAAAGGCATAGAGTGCCTGTTTGTTCCTGTATTACAGACTCTATAATCTGTGGAGAATGCAACTTGAACTAAACAACTAGCAGGCGTATTTTACTTGCTTTCCAAGAGTGACAGGTGCAAAGAAGCTTGAGAAAAAAAGCATTCATTATGGGCAAGGTTAAAATTAGGTACTTAAAAATCGTCATCTAATTTAGGTCATTTATCATCCTCCTCAAAGCCCCTTTTGTACAATTGAATACTGAAGTGCTTAGTTTACTGTCAGATCATCCCAGCTGCTACAGTATCACTCAAAGCAGATGTTTCACAGACAGAAAGAGACTGGCTAATTTTAACAGTAACATGGTAACTACAAGTCACTTTCTGGCAGTTCCAGCCGTGAATGTGAATGTACCATGCAGGTGCAAGTGTACAGAGTGAATTGTAGAATAAATGCTTTGAGAAGGGGAAAAGTGATATTGGTCAGAGACCTTGAAATCGTTTTATTCCTGATGGATAGAAATCTAAAGCCTGTAGGCTGAAGTTCACTGTTGTGGGTTTCAAACTATTTTCTCCCCTTTAAAGAGAAAATACCAAATGTAAAGTGGGTGGACTAATTGTAGTAAAATCACCCAATCACTTTCAAATCAATTTATAATTGGAAATCGAATAGCTGGAAAATTTCTGACATTTCTGTTATCAGATCACATATTACTATCTTCTCAGCTTTGCTCTTAGGGAAACTAGGTTTTGCTTTTCTTTATGCTTGCATATAGAAATAAGTATATTAAAAAACAGTATAACTCTTAGAAAGACTATAAACATACCCACAAAATCTATTCCAAATGACTTGGTATTTTATTTCATGGCAGGAAGTTTATGTGGGAAAAAAGGAAGTATCTTTTACTTAAAAAAATTGATAAATATATTTAAGATAATTTATTAATTTAATTATTAGGCTTTATTAGACAATGACATGTATTATGTGCTAAATGGGAGAGAGTGTATAGCTTGCTTAATTGCAAGAATTTTAAAATTAATACTGGCAACCATTTTCCCAATTAGTTGTAAAATCATTATCTATATTTAGATATTTTCCCCCAAATATGTGGTACATTTTTGTGGTGGTGAAGAACTCCTAGATGCATTTCTAAAGAATGTATGTATATAGTGATGTTTGTAGATACTAGTTTTTAAATGTTACACTATTTCAATATTTTTTTAAAAAAATATTAAATGCTAGACAATTTTATTAGCTTCCTAAGCAGGCTTGAGAAACTAACACACACTATGATGGTGAACCAAAGAAATTTTCTCTCTCATCGTTCTGGCGGTTCATTCTACCCATGGCTCTAGTGGAGAATTCTTCCTTGTCTCATTGAGCTGCTGGCAGGTGCATGTCTTCCTTCGCCTTAGGGTGCATAACTTGGATCTCTGCCTCCATCTTTGCAAAGATTTCCCAATTTCTTCCTGGGTCACCTCTTCTTCTTGTTACATAAGAAGATTTGACCTTGGGTTTAAAGACTACTCAGATAATCAAATCTGAATAACTAATTAGGTCTATGAAGACTTTTTTTTCCAAATGAGGTCACAATCACAGTTCCTGGGGTTTGGTGGGGGGTGGTCATAAACTTTTGTATGTTTCCTTTCAACACACAACAGTTGCTATGTATTTAAATGCCTATTATAAAAGAGTAATAACCCAAGATTTATTCTCTAAATATCTGCCGAGAGTGTCAGTTGCTCGTTACTTGCTTATGATGAATAAGAAGATTGCACCAGAGTATATAAATTTATTTCACTAAAAAGCACATTTAGACCATTTTTGAAAGGATTTTTGCAGTGATTTATTTTCTAGAGAAAATTCTTTATCTTGTAAACTAGCAATTTTTAAAATATAAAGATTCAATGGATTGTAATTTTATTGGATTTGGATTCTGACCCGGTCACTATGGAAATATGGAAATAAGGTGATTAAGATAGTTGATCTTTCCAAAAAAATCATTGACTCATGATAGAGCAAGTACCTGGTGCCATTTGACATGGAGAAAAGTGATATAAGTGAAATTAGGTAGAGGGGAAGGGAATATCAAATTGTTTGGAAACAAATTACTGTCTGAACAAACATGTCTGTTTTTCTTTTTCTTGCTAAATTGTATCTTTATAAATAACATCATGTGAGAAACAGCATTTTTTAAATTAGCATTGCTTGGATCACATGGTAGTTAAATCCCAACCACTGGATTTTAACCCATAAATGTGACGTCACCCTCTCCAAGGTATCAATTGTAATCATTGTCAGTAAGCCCTTTCAAATTCATGGTATATCTGTTTTCTAATAAATTTTATTTTTATCTCTGTGAAAGCCCCTCTCCTTTGTATTATTTTTGAGATCTCCCATGTTTCCTAAAGTTTTCAAGCTAACTATTTCAGAAACAACAGTAATAGTTTCCATGCAGTATCATGTTTATTTTCTCTATTAATCAAACACCTTTTTTCCTCCAACTGTCCTTTCTTTTTGCTAATCAGAGTGAGTTAGAGATATTTAATTTGTTCTTAAGGTCGATTAATCTTTTTTGGGGGGGGGGGTCCGAAACTCTGGGCCTGGGCACTGTCCCTCAGCTCTTCAGCTCAAGGCTAGCACTCTACCACTTGAGCCACAGCGCCACTTCTGGCTTTTTTCTTTTTGCTTATGTGGTGCTGAGGAATCGAACCCAGGGCCTCGAGCATGCAAGGCAAGCGCTCTACCACTGAGCCACCTTCCCAGCCCGGTCGATTAATCTTTATTGAGCATTTTTATGCTTATCTTACTACATATTGCATTCATTTTCAAAATAAAGGGTATAAAATCATATTTCCCAAGGTTCTAAAGCGTTCATTCAATTTTCCTGAGATATCTTCTGAAAGCATCATTCCATGTGCTTTGTTACTCTGTTGTGCCAGCATTTGTTCACTTGCTAAGATGTCTAAATCACAAAATTAAAATTAAGAGTCATCATAGACCATTCTCCTGAATTTTCACTTGTGTATACAATACATAACATATTCCTGTAAAACTCCCAACATATCTTAGAAATGATTTCCTCTTTTTTTCCCCGTCTGGCCCTGGGGAACAGTTTTTAGAAAAGCATTTCCATATGGAAAGAGCAAGGAGGTTTAACGAGCTGTATTGCATCACTTGTGAATAGTATTTAAATCTCAGGAGCATAACTTAGGTTTGAAAATTAGGGTGTATAAAAGCATTTTATTCCCTAGTGTGTTCATGTACTGTCAGAGCAGGAAACACTACAAACACAACTATAAACAACCCCAAAGCCAAGTGATCAGGCCTACCATTACATGATCTTGTTGGGCAATGTATATTCCCATTTTAATGGTAAAAAATGGAAATCAATCTAGTAGCATCCAACGCAGCTATCCCTGTAGAAATAAGAGCAGAATATGTTTCAACATTAACATTTTTTTTAAGTTGAAAAGAATAGCCTGGAAAAGTTATTATTGTTAGGTAGTGATGCCATACTTATTTCTATGTTTTTGAAATCAGAAGTACAAACTCTCCAGTCTATGCCTTTCTTAAATTTGTGCAGAGCTTCTGTCTGTCTCTCAGTTCCACAGGTGACTTGAAGTAGCTTTAACAGCACCATATGCCTCAGGCTCGATGCCCACACATGACTCTGATTTATTCTGTCCAACTTTTTTCAAAGCTCTCAAATGATTTGAATGTGTCAGCAGGTTGGAGAACCAAGGCTTATTCAAGAGCAAAATTTATCAAATTCTAACATGCAAAGAATCACCTGAGAGCTTAATAAAATGCATACTCAGGTGCCAAATTTCCCAAGGTTTTGATGGAATATGTCTAAGAAGATGTTCCATTATTGCATGTTTTTGATGATCCCAGGAGATCCTCTGTTCATGGTCCATGCACTTTACAAGCTGAGAAAAATAAGGCAGATCCTGAGGGAGAAATGTCCTGTAAATTCAATACTACTTCATACAAGGTTGATTACAATGGAGTTTATCTCAGCTCACACCACATTTCTGTGTACTTTTCTTTCTGTTTGGCAAAGAAATAACATGAAAATTTCAGTTTTATAAAATAAAAATAATCTAAGCCACCAAATGCTAAAACAGATTCATTAGTTCTTTAGAAGATATAGATCACAGGATTAACTCTAGTTTATTGTTTTGCCAGTCCATCTAAAACCTCTAACAGATACTTAGAAAATAGGTAACATGATTAAAGTCATAATGATATTTAAAATCTAAAGTTTCAGATTATTTAAATATTCTCAAATATAGTTACTTTGGTCTGTACGATTACAAGCCCATGCCTGTAATTCCCTATACTTGGGAGGCAGAGATCAGAAAGAGCACAGTTGAAGATCACTCAGAGGAAAATGTTAGCTAAAACTCAGCTCAATCAATAAACTTGGTTTGTTGGTTTATACCGAATTATGAGAGTGTCATTAATAGGAGGATGTCTAACTTAGAGGAAAGTAAGAGACTTTATCTGAAAAGTAACTATAGTAAAAAGGTCTTGGGCATGGCTCAAGTGGTAGAGCATCAGTCTAGCAAGCTCTACATCCTCAGTTCAAGCTCTAATACTGCAAATAAAGAAATAGGCAGATAGACAAATAATACATAAATATAGAAACATATTAAATACATCATGATTAAATATTATATGTATTTATCCTATATAAGTATATAATAGCTAATATAAAAATATTGATAGTAATATATAATTTATAATATAGTATAATATTTAATATGATTACACATCATATATAAAGATATAAAAATTATATAAAAACATTTCATTGCTTTGCCAGGTAAATTTTTCTAGTTGATGAGATTAAAATCTCAGGGCCAGCCTGTAAGAATATTTAATGACTAGTTTTAGTACCTACCAGCTGAGTATCTAAGCATATTATATTATCTCAAGGCTGCAATTTTATTATTAGTCACACAGTGTTAATCTCTACCAAAAGGATTATGGTAATAATGAGGCTGTCATCCTTATTTATATGATCTTTGTATGATCTTTCAAACCTATAGATGATTTTGTAGAAAACCAATGAAATGGCTGGTACAATTTTGCTAAATAGTTTTAAACAGCATGTATGTTGGATTTTACTATTTGGCATACAGTATTGGATATTTGTAGAACCTATAGTTTGATAAATGATTAAAGAAATTTTATATATAATTGCTTTTAAGTTAAATTTTATCAAATCTTCAGAATTGATTTTTTTCCTATGCTACTACCATGGTTTAAACTCAGCTATTCAAACACATTGGTGTACCTTTTCAACTGCACCATTTCTTTTTTAGCTGCCCAAATATTCAGTTGTCTTTTATTAGAAGGTAGTTTATCTTTCCACTTAATCAAGAGTGCTAAGATTGCATAATGAGGGCATATTCCTTAAAATGTATTAGCATTGATTCTATTTTGATTAGCACGTTTCTACTCATTATACAAAAAAAGATAAAAGAAAAAGAAGGCAAAGGACACCTGTTAGGAATGTCCAACATTACAGAGAAAAGCCTGATAGGTACTGCAGCTTTATGTATATAATACTAGCTATTAAGGAGGCTACACCCTGGAAGATACAAGAGGCTGTAATCCAGCTCAAGAAGAAAACTAAATCTCCAAAATAACTAGCAAAAACAGTACTGGAGTCATGGCAAGGAGATAGAGAAACTGACGAGCAAACAATAAGCACTGAGTTCACACTCTCAGACTGCAAAGAGAAAAGACTAAAGCTTCAGTAATGAAACAGATTCCATTTTACCACAGAGGGAAAATGTTTGCCAGCTCACATAAGCTTCAGATGCTGAAATGAATTTTATGCAGCTACTCTCATTTACCACACTCTTAGACATACCATAAATGGGTTCTTGTGTAAAGCCTGTGTAAGGAGATGTGTTGTTTTCATAGTTCCAAAGGAAAATGAGTAAATCTCACCTACCAGGCCTAAAAGCTCTTTTGACATACTTCATCAGAAGAGGCATCCAAGAGCAACAATCCATCATCTGCACAAACTGCTAGTGGAAAAGTCTTATGACATTGGGTGACAACCTCAGAGAGTGGAGACACACTTAAGGTAATGGGTAGTTCTTAAATGGCAATAGTTATGGTTCATGAGTCTGAGAAGAAAGGTTTTGAAGTCTATTTTGTAGCTTGTCATGTGGTTAGTTCTTGCTTTTAACAAATTCACTGGATCACTTGACCTAAATTATTGGATATTACTTTATGCTTTTCCCTCCTTCATAGTCTCTCCATCTTAAGTGACTTAGCTCTATATAAGATCTTTAGATATGCATGTATGTGAATGTGCATATGTAACTTCGTATGCCTGTGTCACTCTGGATCAAAAGGGAACATCAAAATATGTAAGCGATTAAAATATTATGATAGATTCAAGAATGATGATGGTGACTATTCATGAAACATTGTCACAGTTTGTGTCATAGATGGTTTCCCGTATAATAGTGAGAATGGGTTAAAAAAAAAGGCACATGCAAGTTTCAAATTTCAAAGGTGGTATTACATTCTATCTATAAACAATTCTGTCTTTATTTAAAGAACAAATTCTATTACCTGCTCTTTTCATAGGGTAAATAATTTATTCGATTTTGTCCACAGGAAGAAAGCTTTGATTTGTTTGAGCTTTGGCTAGGGTATTTTGTTTAGTTTTGTTTCTATTATTATAGTTGTTTTACGAGGCCAGTAAGGATTTTGTATCCTCAGCTTAATGGAATTACTTCCTGATCACTGAGTTGTCCAAAGATGCCAGAACTCTATGTATATTTAGGACAAGCAGCATGTACCTTATTATTTGTGACCATTCCTTTCAACTTATTTCAAATTCTGCCTATATCTTGCCAAGTGTTTTAAACATCCAAGTGTTTATTGCTTGGGTTAATAATAACATTAGCTGATCTAACATTCCTTGTGATACTAATAAATCTTGTAGAATAAAGCTGTGCTCATCCTTTAAATAAAATGAAAGGCAAAGACAAATACAAATGCACTTAACTATTTTTAGAATTTTGTGCATTTGCCTTTTCTCCTGTTTTCCACAGGCTATGATTTTGTTCATATCCACTAGCTAGGCTTATCTTTCTCTGTCTTTCATGCAGAACATTGGGTGTGGAAAGAAATATGTAAATAGGAATATTTTCAAATTAGCAATGTAATTATCAAACCTTACTCAAAAATGTCTCATAATTAGAGGACTTGATAAATACTGACATATGCTGAAGTTAGACATACTAGTTTTTAATGTTTATCTCTGAAGTTTACAGTTCACTTGTTGAGCAAATCATTTTGTAAACCAGGCCAGATTCTCCCATAGGGGCCCTTCAACCACTTGGTGGCGATGTTGCAGAGAGAATTCAGCCACAATAGGGGTTAGACAACCCCAGATCTTTTTCAATACTTGGGTTAACATTATGATTGATCAAATCACAGCCTCCTGGCTTAAATATCCAATGGCAGAATCATAAAATGTGTTATATATTGTTACTGTTCTTAAACATATCCACCATGCAAATTCACAGAAGATAGCAGAGTTCAAGTTTTGCATCTTTCTTCAAAATAACTGTAAAAAGCTATAAATGTTAAATAAATAAATAAATAAATAAAATCCCAAACCGAATTTAATTTGAATGACATCTCAAGTCCTACAGTGTCTAGATGTAATTGCCAGAGCAGTTTCATATCATATTCAATTTCTCCAGGAACAAACATTGAAGCCAAAGTTAATTCATTTTTCCTGTAGATTCTATGCCTTTTTCTTTTTTTTCTTCTTCTTTTTTTTTTTTTTTTTGCTCTGGTCATGAGGCTTGAACTCTGGGCCTGTGCACTGTCTTTTAGCTCTTCAGCTCAAGATGAGCACTCTACCACTTGAGCCACACTGCCACTTCCAGTTTTCTGGTCGTTAATTGGAGATAAGAGTCTCACGGAGTTTCCTGCTCTGGCTGTCTTTGAACTGAGATCCTCAGATCTCAGCCTCCTGAGTAGCTAGAATTACAGGTGTGAGCCACCAGTGCCTGGATGATTGTCTACCTTTTAACACCTCCATTTCCATGATGTTTCCTGTAGTCCCTCAACACTCTGTCTCTCCTTCAGATAAACTATTCTTATTCCTTGCTCTTTATTTACTCTCCAACAAAGTGTTGGAACTGCATTTTAGTTAAGCATGCAGCGCTCTCTCACTAACTAAACTTAGAGGTATGAAGAAGAGGGTGTATTTTCATTCACTTTTTGTTGCTGACCTCCCTTCTCTTCCTTCTTTCGTCTTCTCTCTGTCCCTCCCTTTAGAAATATAAGATGGCTACAGTAGACTTGACATGGTGGAGATATTGCAGATATGCTGCGTTCAATATGGTAGTTAACCTAATAGTATTTACAATCTCCTAAGAAATACATTCAAAAGCCAGGCTCTGGTGGCTCACGCCTGTAATCCTAGCTACTAGGAGGCTGAGATCTGAGAATCATGGTTCAAAGCCAGCCTGGGTAGAAAAGTCTGTGAGACTCTAATCTTCAATAAACCAGTAGGAAACCAGAAGTGTTGCTGTGGCTCAAGCGGTAGAGCCCTCGCCTTGAGCTGAAGAGTGCAGGGACAGTGCCCAAGCCAAGAGTTCAAGTCCCACAACCTACCAAAAAAAAAGAGAAAAAAAAAGAAATACATCCAAGTAAATAAATATTTGTGTGTGTGTGTGTGTGTGTGTGTGTGTGTGTGTGTGTATGTGTACCTTGTATGCTCATTTGAGGTTCCATACCTAGTAAGGTAACTCAGTGTCTAGAAATAACATTAGAAACTAAAAATGCAAAAAGTGGTCACTCTATTGCAATACTTTTAAAAGAATTTTATAATGTTAACTTTTTAATTTTGATGAGTTGAATTAGATGAATTAAGTGCAATTACTATGTTTGTTTTCTAGATAGACATGTTGTTTTAAATTAATTAAAATAGCTTATCTAGAGACAAATCATTGTAATCCAGCAGAGATAATCTGTTTCCATCCTTCATCCTACAATCATTGTGGACCAGTATCTGTTACTTTATGTGGAGTGTAAACATGCAAAAATTAAAAATATTGAAATAATTTATATGGCTCATGTGTATACCATGTTCTCATGAATAAACCACAAAGTAATGGAGTATCCCAAGAATAATTATTTTAATTTTATCATTGTACACAGATAGCATACTTTCTGTGCTCCAAGTAATGCACTTTTTTCTGAACTTGATCATGTATTAGTATTCAGTTAAGATGTAATTTTTTAAAATACAGATATCATTGAAGATATTTTTTCCCTGCAAAGTCTAGCATAATTCTGGACAAATGAAAAGTTTATAATAGACTCTTAACTAGTAATTGTTACATGTACAATATGAAATTTGAGCTTAATAATGCATTTCTCCCTCAAACTCATTCTTTGCTGAATTTTAACAAAAATGTAAATAAAAATAAAGAGTGGAATTTTTTTCTTTCATAATACACATGCTTCGACATTGCTAAAACTCATTGCTAAGCACAATCTTGGATACAAACATTTAATTAAAAATAGTTTTCCTGCAAAATATTGAGGAACCAACTCAGTAACATCAGAAGGAATAACACTGCCCATTTGTAAAAATGGAAAGAATTGGAAAAATTTGTATGAAGTCAAGTAATTTAGACCTGAAGAAACATAGGTGCCATGGTTTTCCTTATTTTTAATAATTATTATACATCTAGGATAATCTTATGAGATGAGCAGAATAACTCAATAGCTACGTACATAGGACCATCGAAGATGATGCTAAGAGGAATGAACTCCAAGACATGGACACAAGAGGTTGTTGTTGTTTTTAATGTGCTATGGGAATTCTTTTTTCTTTGGAGGTTTCCCCCCTATGGTATCTCCCTTGTCACTGTATTTGATTTGGTACCCTGAGTATTGCATATATGTTTTTCTGAATTAGGGAAAGGAAGCATAACAAAAAACTGGTGAGACAAAGGACAAAGGGATAACCAATGCAATAGTGATGCTCACAAGACAATATGTTGGAAAAGAGCTGTACAACTTTGGAGAGGTTAGGAGGAGGGAAAGTAGGAGAAAAATGAGGGAGGGGAACAAGTTCAACAGGAAATGTACTCATTACCTTACTTATGTAACTGTAACCCCTCTGTATATCACCTTGACAATAAGATTTAAATTTAAATTAAAAGAATATACTAACACTTTATTTATAAGCAATTATGTATATGTTCTTTATGTTTGGTCCTAGAATTTGGGCCTGCTAGAACATAAAACCATTTCAAATCAAGACAAACCCACATCATTACCAATGACATGACCTCTTTGCCTTTGATCTTTACTCTTACTCAGCTGCTGTCTGCCTTCGACCCTTGAGTTTTTCTTGGATGCCATAACCCAGTGTTCTCTCACACCATCCCTTCTTAAGACTCATTCATCCTAAAATCTTTCCCCAATATTCCAAGACATCTTATTTTTACTTCTGCTTTGGTTCCATTTTTCTTTTTGTCTAGTGGGGATTTTTAAAAGATTTATCTTGTACTTTGCAAGATAGTATTTGTCATATTATTATGATCTGTCATATATTGCAAACTTCTAAGAGCAGTTAGGAGTTAGTTGCCCATATCCTGACATTGTGGTTTGAGTATAATGTGTAGTAAATTTCTTTTAATAACTGAATTTTGAGTACATAATGAGAATATACTTATTGCACCTTTTCCAGGTGTGTTACATGATTTCAATGCAGGTACTTGACTACATTTTATAAACCAAGGTAATTTATCAAGCATGATTTGCACTTATACAGAGGATTTGGATTATAACTAACTTTGTTATCCCAGAATTTTGCCTAGTTTTAAAAGTAAAATATGAAGAATAAGTTTTTTAGTATAAAATTACGTGTTTATGCCATCTGCTTTCTACATCTGTGGGTTACAAATCTGTGGATTTCACCAATCATCAATGGAACAATTTTTTATAATTAAATCTGTTCTAAGCATATATAGATATTTTTCTTCATCTTTTTTCTCCCCAAATGATAGAATAATTCATTTTCATGTCATTTGTATTTTATTAGTTCTTACAAATAGCACTGAGATGAATTATAGTCTATGGGAGAGTATTTGTTATTTATACATGCCAATATGGTGCCATTTTATTCACAGGACTCAACCATCCGCAGGTTTTGCTGTCTGTGGGAAATCTTGAAATCAGTCTCCCCAAAGGTAAATTTATTTGTAGTTTTTTGAACATTCTATAAATAAAATGAGTTTAATATATGCATACCACAGTGAATCAGATTAAATTACATCTTATTAAATATAAGGGTTTTTGTTAATGCTTCAAGTCAAAGACCTACAGATATTTTTGTTTTATGAATCACAATTATATGAAACAAATACTGGCTTTGTTCACTAGGAACTCCTTGTTTAATGTTACAGTGGAAAGATATCAAGCA
The DNA here is from genome assembly GCF_019054845.1 of Dipodomys spectabilis. Classification (NCBI taxonomy): domain Eukaryota; kingdom Metazoa; phylum Chordata; class Mammalia; order Rodentia; family Heteromyidae; genus Dipodomys; species Dipodomys spectabilis. Next base: position 20,016,197 of record NW_024870709.1, on the reverse strand, counting down.
TACAAAAAAAGTATATAAGAAGTAAGTGTATAGAAAATACTTTCCTAGTTGTGATTATACATCTACATATCAATGTGTGGTCTAAACTATTTTGAATGTTGTTTAAAGTGTTAGATTTGGGACTCAAAGTTTCTGAATGGGTGTCAACTATAAATGTAGTATAGTAGCATGGAGCAGGTAACCCTGTAAATTTGTGATTAAAAGTTGGTGACACTATTTTGGAAATGAACTTTACAACCTGGGAGGAGGGAGGTGGGGGAGGAAAGGGATGGGGGGGGGAACAACAAATGAGAGGATAACAATGCTCAATAGGAAATGTACTCATTGCCTTACTCATGTAACTATAACCCCTCTGTACAGCATCTTTACAATAAAATAAAATAATATAATGTAAAACAATAAAGGCGATGCTAAGCAAACTGAACTCCAAGACATGGACACAAGAGGTTTTTCTTCCTGTCTTTCTTTTTTTAATGTACGATGCGATTTTTTGGGTCTTTTGTATGTTCCTCCCCCCTATGGTATATTCCCTGTGGCCATTGTATTGGGTTTTGATACTCTGATATTGTATATACATTTGTTTGAGTTAGGGAAGGCAAGGGGGACAACAGAATGGTGAGACAAAGGACAAGGGAGAACCAATGCAACAGCGACATACACAGGACAATATTCTGGAAATGATCTGTACACCTGTGGGGGTGGGGGAGGGAAAGTAGGAGAAAATTTAGGTAAAGGGTAAAAAGTTTGAAGAGAAATGTCATCATTACCTGACTTATGTAACTGTAACCCCTCTGTATATCACCTTGACAATAAAAAGACAAAAAATTGGTATTTTTGATAATTCTGCTACTTTTATGTGTTCAAATTAAAATGTGAATTGTACTAAAATATAAGTATCTCACTGCTTCAAAAGCTCATAAAATATTTTTTAATTTTATTTATTGTAAAGGTGATGAACAGGGGGGTTACAGTTACAAAAGTTACAAAAGTAGGGTAATGAGTGCATGTGTTTTTAAACAGTTATGCCCTTTTTCATTTTCTCTCATTTACCACTCCCTCTCCCAAGTTGTAAAATTCATTTCCAACATAGTGTCTAGTTAGTATCATTGCTACATTAGTTCATCCTTTCTCCTGCTGTTTCTGTGATTCCCTTTCCCTTCCATGGATCAGATAAGCTTGTATACAAGATAAAGGGTACAGAAAAAAATAGAAAAAAAAACTCTAGAAATAATTGCATTCAGGACATAAAAAGAACCTCATGTTTCCAATTCATGGAGTTCATTTTGATACACTTAGCAATTGGCCTATGGTGATCTCTTGCTAAGACTGTCATAGACATACTCTAAGTATTACAAATGAGGGAAACTATGCAACCTATATATTTTTGGGCCGGGCTTGTTTTGCTTAATATACTTTTTTCCTGGTCTTCCCATTTCCTTACAAATAGGTCAATATCATTCTTTCTGATGGAAGCATACAACTTGATTGTGCTTATTTTTATTTATTCATTTATTTTTCTTTTTGCTGGTTGTGGGGCTTGAAGTCTGGGCCTACGCACAGTCCTGGAGCTCTTCAGCTCAAGGTGAGCACTCTACCACTTGAACCACAGCACCACTTCTGGTTTCTGGTGGTTAATTGGAGATAAGAGTCTCAAAGCCTGCCCATACTGGCTTTGAACCATGATCCTCAGATCACAGCTTCTGTCTAGCTAGGATTACAGGCATGAGCCACTGGCACCTGGCTCGATAATGTTTATATACCACATCTTGATCCATTCATCTATTGAGGGGAATCTGGGTTGGTTCCATATCTTAGTATGATAAATAATACTGCAATGAAAATGATTGCACTGGTAGCTTTAGTGTGGCCTTGTTTGTGGTCATTTGTCTAAATGCCTAGGAATGGGACTGATGGGTCTTAGGAGAGCTCTATGTTTGGTCTTTTGAGGAATCTTCATACTGCTTTCCAGAGTGGTTGAACAAGTTTACATTCCCACCAACGGCGTAGCAGCTTTCCTTTTTTGTCACATCCCCACCAACATCTGTTGGTTATTAGATTTCTTAATAACGGCCATTCTAACTGGGGTAAGGTGGACTCTCAATGTTGTTTTGATTTGCATTTCTTTTATGGCCAGAGATCTTAAACATTTCTTCATGTGTCTATTGGCCATTCTTATTTGCTCCTCAGAGAAATCTCTAAAAGAGTATTTCTGTTATTTCATGACAATATTTTCTTAAATAAATTATTTTATATTATATGAAATATGTTTTAACAACTAGGAACATAAATAAATTGATAACTGAGGAAGGTGATTTAGAAATGTATGACCCATTTGGACAACTTAGACTTTGGGTAGACATATTTGCAAGAGAAAAAAACTGAAGTTTTTGTTTAAAGATCTGAGTTTGAATCTTAATTTAGTGGATAATTCATAATTAACATAAAACATAATAGTGTGTGGTTTAAATTTCAAGAAAAATATCATTCTAGGTTATGAGAATGGTATTTTAGAGGAGAAATGATTACTGGAAGAATAGTTTTATGACAAATATTATGAGGGAAAATCTTGCATAAAATTTAGAGAGAAAAGTTATTAGAAATCTAAGTAAAGAAGCATAACTCTATAGATAGCCAAACTATTAGGTTTCTGATTTTGACAATGACAGTGGGATGGGTACAGGTACTGCAATCCTCTATAAATTCCCTCGACTTTACAAACAATAGCATATAAGTATAAATAAAAAGATTACTAAAGCATTTTTATGTGGATGGAGGGTTTTGTTGAGAAGAAGAAAAGATGAGAATCAAAAATTTTCTGAAAATTACTTATTTCTAATACTGGTTTTTCAATAATAAGACATTTATATATTCAAAAATTAAAATGGAATTGAAAAAATTAGCAGAATAAATATTCCTTAAAAGCAGAAAGCTAAATGGTAGGGGAAAAGCAAAGGAAGGGATAACAATGCTCAATTGGAAATGTACTCATCAACTTATTCATTTAACTTAACCCCTCAGTACAGTATCTTTACAATAAAAAAATATAAAAAAGCAGAAAGCTAAAAAATAAATTTGCTTTTGAAGTTGTTGAAATATGCATAGAATAAAATATCTCCCATATCATTCTTTTTGATGGAAGAAAGTAAAATTCCGTTGTTCATGTATACTATGTTTTCTTAGTCCATTCATCTGGGTTGATTCCATATCTTGACTATGGAAAAAAACAATACTGCAATGAACATGATTGTGCTAGTAGCTTTAGTGTGGGTTGGTATGTAGTCCATTGATAAATGCACAGGAATGGAATTTCTGGGTCATGTTTAGTCTTCTGAGGAACCTCCATACTGCTTTCTAGAGTGGTTGAACAGGTGTACATTGCCACCAACTGTGCAATAGTGTTGCCTTTGGCCACTTCCACTTCAACATCGTAAATGGGGTGAAGTGGAATCTCAATGTTATTTTGATGTGCATTTCTTTCTTTTTCTGGTTGTGGGGCCTGAACTCTGGGCCTGGGCGCTGTCCCTCAGCTCTTCAGCTCAAGGATAGTGCTCTACCACTTGAGCCACAGCGCCACTTCTGGCTTTTTTCTTTTTGCTTATGTGGTGTTGAGGAATTGAACCCAGGGCCTCAGGCATGCAAGGCAAGCGCTCTACCACTGAGCCACCTTCCCAGCCCATGATGTGCATTTCTTTTATAGACAGATATTGAAAATCTCTTCATGTGTTTATTGGCCATTCTTATTTCTTCCTCTCTTTAAGTTTTTAGCCCATTTATTAATTGGGTTGTTGATTTTCTTGAGGGTTTATTTTACGTGGTTTAATTTTTTGAGCTCCAAGTATATTTGAGAAATGAGGGCTTTGTTTTCCCATTTGTAAGGAAATGGAAAGATTTGGAAAAATTTATACTAAGTGAGGTAAGGCACACCCAAAGAAACAGTTTGCATGGTTTCTCTCTTTGTGGTAATTAAAATGTGACTAGAATCTACAAATAAATACAGCATGGTTAAATAAAGCAAACAAAAAAACTAAAGCAAACAAACACTGGAACATAATTAGTTATATAGATCTCTAGAGAGTCACACAGTGAAACCAAAACGTATGTGCCTATGATCATATAAAATAACTTTTATGAAATGACCTCCAAGTGATGGTAGGAAGAGTTTTTGCTGTTGTTGTTGTATTTTCCTTTTTTCTTGTATGTTATTTTGTTTGTAAGGGGAGGTACAGTAAATGTGGGACAAAGATAAGCAAAGATAGCAGTGCTACTCACTAGACACTGTGGAAAATGGACTATACAACTTATGGGTGGGGATGGGGCAGAAAAAACTGGGAGGGAATTAGGGAAGGGGACATGGTTCAAAAAGAAATGTATTCATTGCGTGACCTACGTGAGTGTAACCCCTAAGTACATCACCACTAAAATAGCAATAAAGCATTAAAAATTCTTCAAGTGTTTTGTTTGTTTACTTACTTTTTTAACTTTATAAACAAACTAATTTTATTTTCTATAATTCTGTAGTTTGAGGGAACCAAGTAATGCTGCAGACAATTTGGTGTTAGTTGAGTTCTACCTGTTGCATCATAAACAGCTCCACCCCCCTGAGTCTCCACATGCATGAGGCTCAGCATTGGAAAACAGAGTTGGATTTGAACACTTATTTGTGAGTAGTCTTAATGCAAAAGAAGCTTTCAAATTCAACTGTTACATTTACTGCTAGTTACAGCATTGCTATTATTAGTTTGAGAATATTATATAAGCATTGAGAGGTAAATAATTCAATAGTTTAAAAAAAACTATTGTTTTCAAAATACAACATAAATATATTATGTATTATATACAGATAAGTAAAATGACTGTAACACTAAAAGATTAATAAGAAGGGAATGTTGTCATGAAATCATTATTTTTCTTTTGTTTAATTTTTTAATATAAGTATTTTATTGTGAAAATACTGAACAAAGGGGTTACAATTACATGACAAGGTAATGAGTGCATTTCTTATCAAGCATTGTTACCTCCTCCTTTGTTTCCCCTTCCCATCCCTTCCAATCTCCCCGCCCCCCTCGGCAACCCCTCCTTAGCACCAATTCTATGTAGTGACTACAAACTTTAGACAATGTTCTCTAAAAAAAATCAGGTCCTGTAAATAATTAATTTTAGACCTCAACATATGCCAATAGGAAGTCAGTGTTGTCTGGTGGAGGTGGGAAGGAAATAATTTTGCATCCATTGGTTATCAGTTTTTCCAGTACATAAAATTACTAGACAGTCTAAGTTCTGACTTTGAACATGCTCTTTGTATATAAATAAATTAGGACTAAACTTGGATACTAAAGGACTTAAATATAATTATCTTTAAGACACAGACACTTAACACAAAAATTCTGTGACTTCACATTAGTGTTTGATTTAAGGTAGCAGTATACATAGTTGCTTAGAGTAAAAAGGGCATTGACCATTGCCAAGTTATTTTATGGGATGAGTGATTTGCAGGTAGTGTGCTGGAAAGTTTACATAGTAAACCGAAGGCTGCTTCCTTCCGTTCTGCAATTTTTCATCATATTTGATTCATCATATTCGATGACTTTTTGTTTATTTTTGAGCCTAAAAAATATGCTTTATGATTTTGTGCTCCACATTTAAGTTGTGTTTTAAAGTTTCTTCCATCTCTATAGCTCACCCTTTTACATTGCATTTAGTTTTTTTTATTTAGACTTTGTTCCCAAGTATTTGTGATCACTTATTTTTATGAAAGAGTACTTCCTGACATCTGCCTTGAATTTCCTTTTTCTCCCAGTCTCATTCCTGAACTCTCATCTTGTTATCTTCTTTAAGTGGAAAATAGTCTGCTTGACATTATTTCTATCATGTTCAGTTCTGTACATTTAAGTGAAATCTTTCTTAATTATGTTCTTCCCTAGAGAGCATTTAATCTTTTTGAGCCCCTCTTTATAGAATTTTACCTGTTGGCCTCAGGATAAACCTCATTGATTGTAAAGTAACTGATAGTTCAAAAGTGCTACATATTAAATATTTTTAAAAGCCTTATTAAAACAATATTCAAAACAAAATCCATCCTGAATTTTGATTACACTAAGACAACTTTGTTCTGTTAATAAGCAGAGCTCAAAGAACTAACAAAAAACATCAAATATTGCACTATCACTCACAGATTGCTATTCCATTTATTTTCTCTTTTGTTTATCACCTTTTATACCTTGAGGGTTCAAACAGAATGATAAAACATTATGTGTAAGTATTAACTTTCCTTTAATGTGTACTTCATACCCAACAGAGCAGAAAGATCTAATATACCTAGAAGACATTAAAATTAAGTTAATCTTTCCATTTAGGTTGTTTCTTATATTTATTAACCCCAGGTCAGAGTAATAAAAGAGAAAAATATAGAAAAAGAGGTATCACAACAAAAGGAGAAACCAATATTTACTACTGTTGTAAGGGACAATTCAAATAGCCTCATGATTCATAATATAAGAGAGAACACACCATCTGTCAAGCAATATGGTTCAACCAATAAATAAATACTGTGAATTAATGATGCTATATAAATAATAAAGAAAGAAGCTCATGTTCATGTTTCATTGTTTTAAGTATTGTCTGCATACATTCTCAGCTAATAGATGTTTTAAGTAAACATATTGAAATATTATAGTGAGTAATAATGTTTGACAATATATAGATTATTAGAGATGGTTTGCAGTTTATTGTGAAAATGACAGAACAAGTATACTCAATAGAATTAATAATTTTAATACATATACTCCCTAGATATTTTAATGTATAGCTATTCTGGGTAGCTATTATAATAGTTATGTAAACTGGTAGGGTTTCAATGTCAATAATTTCATTAGAAACTTGACAGAATTTGAAGAGACAGAATCCTGGTCAAAGTCAGGCAAACAATTCTAAAAATCATCTTCACACATTTTTTCTTTTCCCAGAAGAATCTATTTGAACTCAGAACAATGACCAAAGCAAAGGGTAGTTTTAGACTAACATTAGTTATATGGCAGGCAAATTTCATTGTTAGAGTTAGGTAAATGTTTTCAATATATTCAATTATACCCTCTCACTATTAAAAGGAATTTTTTTCTTTGTTGTTGCTGTTTTTAATGTTCTATATTATTTCTTGTTTATTTTTATGTTTTTATTGTAAAAATAGTGTACAGAGGGGTTACAGTTACATGAGTACATTTCCTATCCAGCATTGTTACCTCCTCCCGTTTATCCCCTACTATACCTTCCTGCCCCACCTCTCCAACTCCTCCCTTACCCCCAAGTTGTAAAGTTCATTTTCAACAGTGTCTTGTACATCTCATGGTTACAATGGGGAAACTTATATCCTTATTTCAGAATTTTGTTATTTCCCTCCTCGCCCCCCAAATTAGAAAAATATATATACAAGATATAGGGCACCGACATCAAATACAGTGAAAACAGGGGTTATACCGTGGGGGAAGCACATAAAAAAGAAGGGAAAAAAATCACCTAGTACATTTGCAATCCCTCTTTGGGGCATTTACCCAAACAATCACAAACAAGACCATACCAAAGCTATCAGCACAACTATGTTTATTGCAGCATAATTTACCATAGCTAAGATAGGGAACCAACCCAGATGCCCCTCAGTAGATGAATGGATCAAGAAAATGTGATATATATATATGTATATATATATATATATATGTATATATATATATATATATATATGAATTCTATATCTCCATCAGAAAAGAATGACACTGCCCCATTTGTTAGGAAATAGAAAGACTTGGAAAAAAATTATATTAAGTAAAGTAAGCCAAGCCCATAGAAAGATAGGTCCCATGGTTTTCCTTATTTGTAATAACTAGGATAAGTCTAGGACAAGCAGAAAAGGTCAAAAGCAGGCTGGGAAGGTGGCTCAGTGGTAGAGCGCTTGCCTTGTATGCCTGAGGCCCTGGTTTCGATTCCCCAGCACCACATAACCAAAAAGAAAAAAAGCCGGAAGTGGCGCTGTGGCTCAAGTGGTAGAGCACTAGCCTTGATCTGAAGAGCTGAGGGACAGTGCCCAGGCCCAGAGTTCAGGCCCCATGACCGGACCAAAAAAAAAAAAAAAAGAAAAGGTCCAAAAGCTATGTATATATGACCATATAAGATGATATGTGAAATGAACTCCAAGATAGGGACACAAATGTTTTTTTTTTTTTTTCTTGCTATTGTTTTTAACACATTCAAAGGAAAAACTTTGCAGTTACTTTATATCTACAAATTGTCTGGGGCATATGTGGGGGGACATAATATTGGCTTTTAGAAAACAAAAAAGAGACCATTCACCAAATGCTTCTCTGTGAAAAATAAACACATTGCCTCTCTGAAAATGATTTGCAAATACAGGCATATGTGAATTTCCTTGCTAGCTCTACATAAGGAAAAACACAACTGATAGAAATATTATTTTAGAAAGAGTTGTTTGACAGTCTTTTTTTTGTTTACCAAGCAAAGGACAAGTTATCCAATTAGATGTGCAGTAGAATAGAATTTGTTGTTAAAAATAACAGACACATCACTGCTTTCTCCAGATCTGAGTGTGATAACTTAATTGGTTTTAAAAGAGTATCAGCTAGCTATGATGGCATGCACTCTTGATCCAAGTTATTTGGGAGCCAGAAACAGGATGATTTTATGTTTGAGGCAAGCCTGGATGCCATAGTGAGTACCCATCTTAAAAATAAAATAATACATAAAATAAAGTAAATATTAACAATCATTCACTTGCATTTTATAATATGTTTGGTTAACTTCTTAGTGATTCATTTGTCTTAGAGATAAAGTGAACAATTCCGAGCTATTTATCTTCTCAGTATGGAATATGAAACTTTACTAAGCTTTTATGTACAGTACCAAAATGTAGATCACTATAACAAGTTGCTAAAAATTTACCTGTAAAACATGCCTTAAGTGATGAATAATTACATTAATTTCTCAAGTTATAAACAAAAATTGTTAAGCAAAACAAACCTTTAGGAAGCATTATTTTGTCAAGAAAATAAACCAGAAAAATTAGCTTATTTCATATATAAAGACCGAAAATCAATATTAACTAACTATGCTTTTCTGTTTTTTGAAACATTTATTACTATAAGGATCACAATATTTATCAAAGTCTTTAAACATTACACGTGATTGTATTTTTTCATATTCTTACCCACTACCGATTGCTTATCCTATTTTTAAATAATTCAAAGCACGTATAAGTAATTTTGATAGATTTATTCCCATGTTTGATACACTTTTTTTATTATATGTCTCTTCAAAGAAAATGCCTGTTGAAAATCAAGGTGGGTACAGAACATTTTTTAATGATGAAGTTTTTTCTGGTCATTATTGGCTCATGCCTGTAATGCCTAAAATCCTAGCTATTCAGCAGGTGGAAATTTGGGGATTGCTGTTCAAAGCCAGTGGTTTGAAGTCAGCCAGAGCAGGAAAGGCTCTGCCACCTCACTTATTTCTAATGAGCTACCAAAAAAAAATGGAGAAATGGAGCTGTGGCTCAAGTGGTTGAGTGTTATCCATGAGCACAAAAGCTTAGGAACAATGTCCCATTCAGTCATCAGGATTGGCACACACATCAAAAATACATATAATGTAAGTAAGTTTCTTACAAATGCTTTTATTTTCATTAAAATTGAACTAAATCAATATGGGTAGCTATATATAGATATATATATAATTTCTGTGGCCAGATATATAAATTTAGTTTTTGTAACATTATTTCTAAAATTCTGGAAAGCATCTTCTCAACAATAAAACCCACTCTGAAAGATAATTAAAAGGGAAAAATAATTTTAAAAATATTTTTATTTGTAAGTTTTATAAGGTACAATGCCTTTCTCTTCTAGAGAAAACCTTTGATTTGGAAATCTTTTACTTATAGTCCAGATCAGTCCATTAAATACATGATACATTTAAAGACATACCAAAATGAAACCCTATTGTACAGCTAATGATACCAATAGAAGATGTGGAAAATATGAAATAAGTCAAAATGGAAAAGTCCGTAGCATCTTTTTTTTTTTTTTATTGTGAAAATACCATACAGAGGAAGGGTTACAATTACATGGGCAAGATAATGAGTACATCTCTTATCAAACATTGTTGCCTCCTCCTTTGTTTCCCCTTCCCATCCCTTCCATCCCTTCCCTCCCCCTCTGCCCCCCTACCCAATTCTCCCTCCCCCCCCCCCCCCCCCCCCCCCCCCCGCCCCAACTAAAGTTGTAAAGTTTGTTTTTCGACATAACGACTTGTACATCTCATTATTGCAATGGGTCCACCTGTATGCCTATTTAAACGATTTGCTTTTTTCCCTTCGCCTCCACAAATTATTCCAACATTTTTGAGTGGCACCATGACTCAGGAAATCTCTTCTGGATCCACAAAGTGAAACTCTGTCCAAATGCTTGACGAGAACGTATAGAATACTTAACTTCAAATTTAAAGTCAAAAATGAAACCTGACAAAAAGAGAGCGAGTAGCTTTTGGCCTCTTTTTGCTAGTCCCTATATTTCTTTCCCAGATTATCCCACTAAATGTTTCCTTAGCCCACTAAATCCTTTAAAACTCAACTTCTCTCTGCTTAACTTCCACTTAACTTCTCTGAAACTCAATTAATATATTTTCCTAGAATACATTTCTTATGATTCTTAAATTGCAGATAATCTTTTTGTGTACATTTTTTCAGTAGTTTCTGTTTTTTGTTTTCTCCATGTCCTTTTCTAAAGTACTTGTTGATATTTTAAACAAATAATTTTGAAGACATCTCTGAATTAAATATATAAAAATTCTGTTCTTATAATAGGAAATGTTTAGCTTCAAGAGTGACTTGTAATTGTTTTCAAGATAAAAGTATTCCTCATTATTATGTGTAAAGTCAATGTGATAATATTGCTTAATCCCAGAAAAAAGTTTACTTTTGTTACTAAGGAAATATTGCTCAATAATTTCCTTATTTTTTATGCCAGTCTATATTCCAATTATTAAAATTAGTATTGATTGCAGGGAAATTTGTAACTATCAATGGATTTTAGTAAGTTTTTCTCATTCCACTTTTTCCAGTGCAAGAATTTTTTAACTACAGGCCTGGGCACTGTCCCTGAGCAGTTCAACTCAAGGCCAGCACTCTACCACTTGAGCCATTGCACCACGTCTGTTTTTCTGGTGGTTGATTGGAGATACGAATCTCACACACTTTCCTACCTGGGCTGGCTTTGAACCGTTATCCTCAGATCTCAGACTCCTGAGTAGCTAGGATTACAGGCGTGAGCCATTGGCACCTGGCCCAACACAAGAATATTTTATGTGAATGGTGGTATTGTTTCACTATCTTTCTTAAATCCTAAAATTATTGGAGGACACATTTATCAACTGTTCAATAGCAGATCTCAACAATAGAATGGGAAAATAGGTATTTTGTCATTAAAAAATGACATAACTTTCAAGGAAGATCTAGTTCCTTTTATTCTAGGTTTTAATTCATCATAAATTTTCTTCCACTAACTTATTTTACAAGTGGTTTGTCATTTGAATAAAGAACACTAACTGTACTAAGTGGCAGTTATGCTGTCTTGTATACTATTATTTTCCCTAGTTCAGTACTAATGTTATACTATATTTATGTAACCTATGATTTTTAAAGTGGCTGAAAACCAAAAAGAAGATTAGAGAATCTTCTTGAATATTAAATAAAATGGCTTCGATTCAATATAGTACTAAGTGACTTGAACTATTTGAAGACAAGAACAACCCTCAAAAACTTTATGATATTTCTGTCCAATTAACTTGGGAGATGCTATTAAAATCTAGTTACAAAATTGATTGTATCTTGTTGAACCTGTAGAATAAATACAGTTGACTATAAAGTTTACTTCTATTCTGTATTTAAATATGTTATTATTCTAATGAGTAGGTTCTGACTCACTCTTTTGGCTAGGACTCAAGCATAAATATATTAAATTAGGTAAAATTATAAAATTGTATATGAATGCATTAAATAGACTATGGAGTATAACTGGGACTAGAGTACATAAATTTAGATAATTTCAATATATTAAAACAATGAATTTGAACAGATGTTCCAAATATATCATTTTACATTTCATTTCATATCACTTTGAGATCAGCAAAGAACTAGTAGCTTTGTTAAACATGTTTCTTCAAATGCCTGTATTCTACTTTTTGTTTTTCTGGATACTTGGAGACACTTTGGTTGTTCTTTCAAGGAGAGGTTTTTTTTTTTAAATCTGCTTCTTATTTTGTACGTTTTTTATTGTAAAAATGCTGTACAGAGGGGTTACAGTTCTGTGAGCAAGGTAATGAGTACATTCCCTATCCAGCAGTCTTGCCTCCTTCTTTGTTTTCCCCTACCATCCATTCCCTCCCACTTCTACAATTTCATTTTCAACATAGTGTTTTGTACATCTCATTGTTACAATGGGTCAACCTGTATCCTTATTTAAGCATTTTGGTTTTTCCCTACCCCTCCCTGAATTAGAGAAGTGTGTATACAAGATGCAGGGCAGTGATATCAAATATAGTGTAAACAGGGGTTATACTGTGGGGGATGGTCATACAAAGAAACCAAAATCACATGGTACATTATAAATACATTAGAAACAATAGCAAGAAAGAAAACAGATATTTGTGTCCTTATCTTGGGGTTCATTTTTCTTAACGACATCTTATATGGTCATATGTACGTAGCTTTTGGCCTTTGCTGCTTGTCCTACACATGTACTAGTTATTGCAAACAAGGGAAACCATGGGACCAATCTTTCTTTGGGCGTAGCTTATTTCAGTTAATATAATTTTTTCCAAGACTTGGTGCTGTCTTTCTTTCTTTCTTTCTTTCTTTCTTTCTTTCTTTCTTTCTTTCTTTCTTTCTTTCTTTCTTTCTTTCTTTCTTTCTTTCTTTCCTTCCTTCCTTCCTTCCTTCCTTCCTTCCTTCCTTCCTTCCTTCCTTCCTTCCTTCCTTCCGTCCTTCCTTTCTTTCATTGTGAAAATACTGTACAGAGGGGTTACACTTACATGGGCAAGATAAAGATTACATTTCTTATCAAGCCTTGTAGCCTCCTCCTTTGTTTCCCCTTCCCATCCTTTCCCAGCCTCCCCCCGCCAGCCCCCCCACCAAAGTTGTAAAGTTCGTTTTTGATATAACGACTTGTACTTCTCATTGTTGCAATGGGTCCACCTGTATCCCTATTTAAATGACTTGTTTTTCCCCTTCCCCTCCACAAATTATACCAACATCAAATACAGAGAAAGCACGGGTTATACTGTGGGGGGAGGGACATACAAAGCAACAAAGAAATAATCTTATAAATGCATTAGAAACAATCGCATGAAAGAAAAAAATTTGAATACATATCTTAGGGTTCATTTCCCTAACATCACCTTATCTAACCTTTTCTGCTTGACTCAGACATATACTAGATATTGCAAATAAAGGAAACCATGGGGGCTTGGCTTACTTCACTTAATATAATTTTTTCCAAACCTTTCCATTTCCTAACAAATGGGGCAATGCCATTCTTCATGATGGAGGCATAGAATTCCATTGTGTATATATACCACATTTTCTTGATCCATTCATCTACTGAGAGGCATCTGGGTTGGTTCCATATCTTAGCTATGGTAAATAATGCTGCAATAAACATAGTTGTGCTGGTAGCTTTAGTGTGGTCTTGTTTGTAAACATTTGGGTAAATGCCCAAAAGTAGGATTGCTGGAAGACAAGATGCAAACATAAAGGGGATCCAAATAGGGAAAGAAGAAGTAAAACTCTCCCTCTTTGCAGATGACATGATCTTGTATTTAAAGAATCCCATAGACTTGACTCCACTCCCAAATTACTCAAGCTGATTCAAAACTTTGGCCAAGTAGCAGGGTATAAAATTAACCCCCTAAAATCAATGGCTTTTCTGTATGCCAACAATGAGAAAAGTGTGGCTGAAATTAGGAAAGCAACTCCATTCATAATAGCCACACAAAAAATAAAATACCTAGAAAATAACTTAACCAAAGAAGTGAAGGACCTCTATGATGAAAACTTTAAAAACTTGAAAAAGGAAATCAAAACAGAACTTAGAAAATGGCAAAACCTCCCATGCTCGCCTTGCCATGCTCCTGTGTTTCTTTCTCTCATGTGACCCCAGGTCCTGAGGAAGGGTGTGATTCTCTTTGCCTCCACTTGGTGTTCCATTCTATCAGGCTAAAACCCCCAGGTAAACTCCTTTTATTGATATCATCTCATTTCTGTGTCACCTCCAAACTTCACACTACATTTGTGCAAAACTTTCTCATCTAGATCAGTGTCTTGCCTTCCGTAAATATCCTTCCCTTGATTTTTTTGGATTTTAATATATATGATATTAAAATTTTAAACCCTTAATATGTATTCACAAGCAAATATTTCCAATTTGTTTAAATCCCTAAACCTCTTTAAAAGCTACAAGTGCTAATTTTTAATTTTGAAGTTTCTTACCTGTATCTTTTAAGCTATATTATTAAAGGAAAACATTGTAGTACCTATTTAAGATACACGTAAATTCAATAACACACATTCATAATTGTAAGTAGCCATAGGTCTTCATGTTCATTGTTATATAATCATCACTGGAAAAATTAACTTCTGAGCAAGCTTGGTGAGTGGAAATATCACATTCCTTCTGCATAAAATTATTTATGTTTATGGAATTGGTTACAGTGCTAATTTTAACCCAAGCTTTTCAAACATCTGGAACACAGTTCCTTTTTTAATGATTTAGGAATTTCTTGTTTTGCATCATTTTTTACACTCTTGACATCTTTGCCTTCTTCGTGTGATTCGTGACCTGCGGTTTGTAAAGCACATATTGCCTTAATTGTATGGAAGTAGAAAATGTTTTTCCTTATTCAATCTTTTAGGAAGTTACATTTTCTTGTCTTAGTGTCAGTTAGTGAGGGTCTTATTTTAACTTTATTTTCATTGTACAATTAATTTTTTTAAATTTTTTATTGTGAAAATACGGTACAGAGGGGTTACAATTACATGGGCAAGGTAATGAGTACATTTCTTATGAAGCATTGTTGCCTCCTCCTTTGTTTCCCCTTACCATTCCTTCCCATCCCTGCCCCACCTGCCCCAGGCCAAAGTTGTAAAGTTTGTTTTTCGACTTAACGACTTGTATGTCTCATTGTTGCAATGGGTCCACCTGTATCCCTATTTAAACGACTTGTTTTTCCCCTTCCCCTCCACAAATTATACCAACATCAAATACAGTGAAAGCAGGGGCTATACCGTGGGGGAGGGACATACAAAGCAACAAAGAAGCCACGCCCAAAGAAACATAGGTCCCATGGTTTCCCTTATTTGCAATAACTAGTATATGTCTGAGACCAGCAGAAAAGGACAGATACGTTGAAGTTAGGTGAAATGAACCCCAAGATAAAAATTTATTTTTTAATTTAAATTTTATTATAAAGGCCTTATTATAAGGAGAATGTACAGAGGGGTTACAGTTACATAAGTAAGATATTGGGTCCATTTGTTTTTGAACAGTGTTACCTCCTTCCTCATTTTCTCTCACTTCCCCCACCTCCTGAACCTTCTCCTCCTTCCAAGATTTTTTAAAAATAAGTTTTTTATTTTGAGAATACTGTGCAGAGGAGCGGTTACAGTTACATGAGCAAGATAATGAGTACATTTCTTATCAAATATTTTTGTCTCCTCTTTGTTTTTCCCCTACCATCCCTTCCCTCTCATCTTCACAACTATACTCCTGCCTTAATTGTAAAGTTCATTTTTCGACATAGTGTCTTGCACATATCATTGTTGCAATGGGTCCACCTGTATCCCTGTTTAAACAATTTGTTTTTTCCCTTCCCCTCCCAAATTATACCAACAACAAACATAGTGAAAACAGGGGTTATACTATGGGGAGGGACATACAAAGCAAAAGAAAAATCACATGGTAACATCAATATGTTAGAAGCAATAGCAAGAAAGAAAAAAACACTTGTGTCCTTATCTTGGGGCTCATTTCTCTTTACATCATCTTATCTGACCTTTTCTGCTTGTCTCAGACATATAATAATTATTGCAAGTAAGGGAGAACAGGGGACCCATGTTTCTTTGGGCCTGGTTTGCTTCACTTAATATAATTTTTCCAAGTCTTTCCATTTCCTAACAAATGGAGAGATGTCATTCTGTCTTATGGACGCAAACAAGACCATACTAAAGCTACCAGCACAACTATGTTTATTGCAGCATTATTTACCATAGCTAAGATATGGAACCAACCCAGATGCCCCTCAGTAGATGAAAGGATCAAGAAAATGTGGTATATAGACACAATGGAATTCTATGCCTCCATCAGAAAGAATGACATTGCTCCTTCCAAGTTTTATAGTTCATTCCCAACATAGTGTCTAGTAAGTATCACTGTTGAATTGGTTCAACTTTTTTGTCCCACCATTTCTGTGATTTCCCTTCCATTCTCTAAATCAGATAAACTTATATAGAAGACAAAGCATACAGAAATAAATGAATAAATAAATAAATAAATAGTGACAACAGGGAATAAAGCAAGGGGGAGCAAGAATATTCTCCATTGTTCTTCCTGTGCAATGCTTAGTGTGCTATTTAAGCATATCCAAGTGTAAATATTTGTCTTTTATTATCCATTGGATTAACCTGTAGATTTGTTGACATATTCTAGTAATTAAAAACGAGGGAAATGATTGCAGCCTGTGTCTTTTGATCTGGCTTACTTAATATATTTTTTCCAAGTCCTTCCTTTTCCTTAGGAATGGAGTAATGCCATTCTTTTTGATGGACGCATAGAATTCCATTGTGCATTTCTTGATCCATTCATCTACTGAGGGGTATCTGGGTTGGTTTCATATCTTAGCTATGGGAAATTAATGCTGCAGTTAACATAGTTGTGTTGGTAGCTTTAGTGTGAACTTGTTTGTGGTCATTTGGTTAAATGTCCAGGAATAGGATTCATGGGTCATAATGTCTATGTTTAGTCTGTTTTCTTTTTTTTGTAAATATTTTTATTGTAAAAAAACTGTATAGAGGGGTAACAGTTACATGAGTAAGGTAAGGAGTACATTTTCTACGGAGCATTGTTACCTCTTCCTTTGTTTTTCCCCTATCATCTCTTCCCTCCCTACCTCCTCAAATCCTCCCCACCCTCCAAGTTGTAAAGTTCATTTTCAACATACTGTCTTGAACATCTCATTGTTAAAATGCATCATTCTGTATCCTTATTTCAGCATTTTGTTATTTCTCTTTCCATCCCCAAATCTCTTTAGGTTCTATAGCTCACTTATTGATGAGGTTTTCTTAAAGATTTGTTTTTGAGGTCTAGGTATACTTTTGATACGAGACTCTTGTGTGACGTATAGCTAGAAAAGATTTTCTCCAAATCTGTGGACTTTCTATTACTCATGATAGTTATGTCCTATGCCATGCAGAAATTTTGTAGTTTAATGCATGCTCATTTATCTAGCCTTTCTTTACTTAGGAAGTTTTAACCTGTGCGAAGGAGCCTAGTGTTACCCCTATCCATTCCTCTAATATTTTCAGGGTATTTGATCTTACATTGACGTCTTTGATCCATTTGGATTGATCCATTGATTCTGGTGAGGGTGTTACATAAGAGTCTAACTACAGTTTTGTACATGTGTATAGTCAATTCTGCTAGCACCATTTGTTGAAGAGGCTGTCTCTCTACCATACTGTGTTTTTGGCTTTTGGTGGTCATATGTCTGTGGGATCATTTCTGGGTCTTAGATTCTATTCCATTGGTCTTCTGGCTGGGCCATGTGCCAGTATCAAGCTGTTTTTGTAACCAGGGCTTTGTAATAGAGTTTAAAGTTTGACATTGTTATTCCTCCACCACTCTTCTTCCTACTACGGATTGTTGTTGTTGTTTTCTACTCAGAGTCATCTATTACTCTATATGAATTTTTGGATTGCTTCTTCTACACTGAAGAATGTTGTTGAGATTTTGATGAGTATTGAATTGAATTTGTAGATAGCTTTGGACATTTTCGCAATGTTAATCCTCTTAATCCAGGTGTATGGAAGGTTTGTCCACCTCCATAAAGCTGCTTTACTTTCCTTTTTCAGGTTTTTAAATTTTTCATCATAGAGATCCTCCAGGTGTTTGGTTAATTCCTAGATATTTTTTAAGGCTCTTCCAAAAGGAGTTGCTTTGCTGATTTCAGCCTCGTTCTTCTCATTGTTGGCATACAGAAAAGCTATTGATTTTTACTGGTTAATTTTATACCTTGCTACATTGCTGAAGTTTTAAATCAGCTCAAGAAACTTGGGAGAGGAATCTATGGGTTTCTTTAAATACAAGATCATGTCATCTTCAAAGATGATCCCTATCTGGATCCTCTTTATGTTTGTCTCTTACCTTATTGCTCTAGCTAGGAATTCTCATGCTATATTGAAGAAGAGTGGAGAGAGCAGACATCTTTGTCTTGTTCTTAATTTTAGAGGAAATGGTTTTAACTTATAACCATTAATTATAATGCTGGCTGTAGGTTTGTCATATAGTCTTTATTATATTCAGGAATGTTCCATAAATTCCTAGTTTCTCCAGAGCTTTTATCATTTAGAGATGTTGGATCTTGTCAACTGCTTTTCTGCATCCATTGACATGATCTTGTGGTTTTTGTCCTTGTCCCTGTTGATGTGTGGAATTACATCAATTTTGACTTGTGTATACTGAACCAGCTTTGCATCCCTGGAATGAATACCATTTGATCATAGTGTATGATTTTATGATTATTTACTGAAGTCAGTTGACTAGAATTTTATTGAGAACTTTTGCCTCAGTGTTTATCAAAGAGATGGTTCTACAGTTTTCTTTCTTTGATGAGTCTTTACCTTAAGGTTTTGGGATGAGGATTTTGCTGGCTTCATAGAGTAAGTTTAGTAGTGCTCTTTCACTTTCCATTTCATTGAATAGTTTGGGGAGTATTGGAAGGAGTTCTCCTTTGAAGACCTTAGAGAGTTCTGCTGTACATCCATCTGGTCTTGGGCTTTTCTTTGATGGGAAGTCTTTTATTGCCATTTTTATTTCATTACTTGTTATGGGTCTATTTAATTGGCCTAAATCTTCATGGTTTAGTTGGAATAGATGAGTATTTGCTAGGAATTATTTCATTTCGTCTACATTCTATTCTCTATATTTCTCATTCTATACATTGTTTCTCTATGTAGGTTTCTCTATTTGATAATGTTTAAAAGTAAAATTTTCTCATCAGTGGTCTATTTTATTTTTGTTTTAATGATCATATGTATACTTGTGCACCACAGTACTGAAAAGTTCCTATCTGTTAAAATATAGATTTATCTCTCTTTTTTTTGGTCAGTTGTGGGGCTTGAACTCTGGGCCTGGGCCCTGTCCCTGAGCTCTTCAGCTCTAGACTGGAGCTCTACTACTTGAGCCACAGTGCCACTTCCAGATTTATCTCTTTCTCCTGTAAACAACTAGAGAACAACAAATGTGTAGAATGTCACACAACTGCATAGATCCAGCGAGATATTTTGATCACTGGTTGGCTAAAAAATTTCCATTGTTTAAATGTGTCTTTAAGTATATACACACCCACTTGTACTCTTTATACATATGTTCATGTATATTTTATACACATTCCTATATTTTTTCTAAAGGACAAAGATGAAATATAAAGAAAGAAATAAACATCTGTATGTTTACCATCCAATTTAGAAACAGCTGAACCTATTAACTGCCTGGCTCCCAGAAAATTATCACTGTGCTAAAAGCTTTGATTAAGGACTTTTTCACATTTTCCTCATGCTTATTATAGCATTCTTGCATGGTCTTAAATTTACATAACTAGAATCACATTGAAAACATTTTATATAACTTATGTTTTGTATTAATGATTGCAGCAAACATTAATTCATGTTCATTATTGCTGAAAGAAGAGTATCAGGAGGAACATGATCCATGGACATCTGGAGCAAACTTTTAAAACCTTATCTGACAAAACATAAAGCAGAGAGGGCTCATGATGTCACTCAATGGTAGAGCACCTTTTGAACAAGCTCAAGATTCTGAGTTCAATATTCTAGTACAATCAAGTTAAAGAACGGGAATTTTTAAATGCATAGTGATTTAACACATTTTAAGTAAAATTTACTTGTTTTATTTTACAGAAAATCCACCCATGTTGACATTTTCCCAAAGTGTATGTATTTCTGTCAAATTTGTTCAATAGTTACATGCACAATTACTAGTTTCTTTTGTATGTAAGACTATTGCAGTAGATGAGATAGAGCTTACCACCACCAAAATAAAAGTCAAACTTTTAACACTGAAGGGAAGTCAGCAGTAGGAGAAGATAGAGGAAAAATGCCTCCACATGAGGTTGGTCCATGTGATTAGGCCATCAGTGTCTGTTAATTGACATTTATGGAAGTTAGACTTTAACCTTGCTCTCAGACTGGGATATATGGGTTCTTATCTTTCTTAATGATTACATTTCAAAGAGATGGCTTCCAGGTCTTTTAGAGAGACACACATGGATTGTAAAACTGGCAAGGAAAGTTTATACCTCATATGGGCCAGGAAAGAATTTACAATTACAATTTTTCAGAAGTACAATTTCCATAAATGGGAAATTGGGGACCTGTAGTCAGGAAGAGGTATATCTTTATTTTAGTCAGTCTGAAAGGTACAATGAACTAATAACTAATGTTTATGGTGCAGTTAAAACTGGAGAGCTGAGTTCAAGTTGGACTAGGAAGTTCAAGAGTTAATGAATTCTTTGTTTTAATTTCCAAAATGAAGCTGACCTATGAATAAAACATTTGTTCAATATTACTATGAATTGGGAATCAAGATAAAGCAGATTTTGGAGAATCCTTCAGGGGACCCTGTATTTTTAGGAAAGGGGGAACTAGTCCAAAGTCTCAAGGGTCTCCCTATTTAGTTATGTTGACCTGCACCCGGGGGTCTGAACTATTTTCAATATTTTACTTTCTCTGCACATAATAAAAGGGATTTCCTATTGCCTCTAGTCAGTGACTTTATTTCCTTTAATCCAGTTTTTATGTTAGACAGTTAATTTTAATTAAACCCTGGAGGAATTCAGTGTTTTATTGTGCATCTTCTACCATGTAGATCCACATTATTTGAAAGAAGAACAGTGAGATGTGTGAGTTGATGGACAGATTTATGCATTGTCTTTAGTTTGAAATCATAAGTTCTGCCCCTATTGGTGCACATGAAACATATTTATAGTAGTGGCTACAAACAATCTTTTCAATCATTAGGGTAAATATTTCTTCTTTTGGGGGAAAGATGATATATTTCAGGTGAGGCTTTTGTAAGTGATTTGCAAGAGAAAACTTGATCAAGTATACAATCACTGAACTTTTGTCAAATTATATTTACTTTACCCATCTATAGGTATGTCCATTTCTGGCACTACAGAAAATTACTCCAAAGAACATGTGGATAGATAGCAAAATCAGCTCCTCTGGTATCCTGATCATGGAGATTTGCATTAAAACATGATCTAAACATCCCTTGATGTTTGCTCATCTCCATTAATAATTCTGACAATATTTTAAGGGACATTAAAACCCGTGTAGGTTTAATTCCTTTTATTAGCTTGTGACCGATGTTACTTTTTGTTTTCATTTGAATATAGGACACGATTTAGAAATTATTCCTGCTATTTTAAAAACCAATTCAAAGAATCTCAGTATTTTTCTTTTACTTAGAAACCACACTCCTTAAAATCTATATTTCCCATTAAATTTACTGCTTTTGGTGGGATTAATCTGGGTTAAAGTGTACTTTGTCTCAATGTATAAAACTCGTGATAGTATTTCTACTGTGGGCAAAGGTATATAAAACATCAAGTGTCCAAAAAATCGGTAAAGTAATTATTTTTACTGATAAAGCAATTACCTTCATTTACTCATAAATTGTGTATCTTTTAAGCAAAAACACTGTGCAATCTTGCCCCAGTGACAGAATAAGATTTTTAATAAGTATAGTTGACCTCATTGTAAGTAAGGCTATGCATTTTATTATTTTAGTCTATTATTGATTATATAAAGGTTCTGAGAACAACCACATTGACATACAGCAAAGCTAATGTTTTAAAAGGAAACAATGTGAAAAAGAATAAGGACTTGATGTTCTCTGGAAGCCTTGGAAATTCATCATTGCTTCTGTGTCATGTATTTTATTGCCTCCAGAAATGCTATGACCTTTAAATGAAGGACTTTCTCTGGCTCTGTAATAGATGTTGACTATTCAGGGCAGCAGATGAGCTGAACACATTTTTCAATTTCAGTTTTTTCTCTTTAATTTCACTTCATTATGATGTAAATTTTCCTGTCTTTCATGAGTCAAATTTCCCTAGTGATATATTTTCAGGTTTTTTCCCCTAGATTGTTCTGATTCAATATTTTTGTTTTTTTTCTTTCTTTTTTTTACTGTTGGTCTACCAAAGTATAGGCCCTTCAAATTCCAGAAAGGATAAAATTGTTGTTACAGGTGCTCAAGGAGTAAAACATCCCACTTAGCATCCTGAAAGCTCATCTACATAAGTAACTATATAAATGATGCAGAGTAACATCTTAATTACAGGTGACATTCCCAGCTTGAAAAGGAGGTTGTGTCATGTGTCTTTAGATCTTGGGGAAAGTGTACACACTTCGTTACAAATGAAGCAACTTTGTTGAATGATTAAATATAGAGAAACACTGTCTATGATGCTCTTCAATTCAAATAGACTTTCCAAATACACTAACATTTTATTAGTACAAAGTGTTTCTTCCCCTTCAAAGTAGAGGTAGTTTCTTAGAACTTCAGTCACAGGAAATATCCACTTTCTGAGACATATTAATTTTATATTTTATCTCAGTTTCTAGTTACACCTTGATTCAAATTTGTTGTATGAATAAGTGTGTAGTTAATATAATTGGTACTAGAAAATAAACTGTGTTCACTTTTTAAACTGTGAAGTAATTAATTTTAATCATTGCCATGTTCAAATATATGGAATCAAACTTTTCATATTTTATGGCGTGATTTGTTCTCCTATCATGTTATATTTTGTAGCAATTTTTAAAACATACTAGGTTTTATTTGTTCTTATAATTTATATTATATTGTGCATGTTATTATGCATTTGCATACTACATCTACATATTACTGAATGTATTTGAATTTCCTGGCTTCAAGATTAGCATTTGAATCTCATTAATCAACTTTCCTTTCCTCAGGTGTTGGTGATGTAATTATAGCCAGCTGTATAGCCCAACTTCATGTATTCTTATTATTATAGAATCACATCATAATAATTTTTACTGCTTGGGTCTAATTTCATTTTCTTGGATACCTAGAATTTTTGTAAGTCTTCTTATTCCATTAGCATTATTACATACACTGCAAATTGTAGTGTGTGTGATTTAAAATAAAATAATGTAATAACATACCTCTTGAAGCATAAACAATAATTGCATCCTATTTTTTTAGCCCTAGACCCTCTTGTATTTTTTTTAAAAAGATGTTTTAGGTAATTTTTATATGCTTTAATGGAGGTATCCTGTAGTTATTAAGATCTCTTTTATAAATTATTATTGTTGTTGTTGTTGTTATTAGTAGTAGTAGTAGTAGTATTTTGTCAGTCTTGGGGCTTGAACTCTGAGTATGAGTACTGTCCCTAAGCTCTTCAGCTCAAGGCAAGTGCTCTACTACTTGAGCCACAGCATCATGTTAGGTTTTCTGGTGTTTAATTGAAGATGAGTCTTATGGCTTTTCCTACCTGGGTTGGCTTTGTACTGTGATCCTCAGATCTCAACCCACTGAGTAGATAAGATTACAGGCGTGAGCCACCAGCACCTGGCTATAAATTATTTTATCAAAAGGAATCCTTATGGTTTCCTTGTGGAAAGATATTTTTCTTTAATTCTAGTTTTCTGTGTCTTCAACCACCTATTACTTATCTCTGTCTCTTTCCCTCTCTATTCACATACCCATTTAATATCTGTCCATGTGTCTCTCCATCTCTCCTTCAACCCTTCAATCCAGCCATCCATTTATCTTTGTGCCCTTTAAGAAGCAGAGTTCAATTTTGCGTATTGCTTCATGTGTCTATATGCTTACTCCTCTGCTTGATTATTTGAAAAAGTTATGAATTATTGTTATAAAACACGTGTCCTTACTAGGTCATTTCCACTCTACATTTGTCCTGAAAAATATTTTCAGATGCATCCTTATTCAATATAGTAATATCTTCTGAGTCTTATTTCAAACAAGAATATTAGAATAATGCCAATTTAGAAAATTCCTTTTTCAAACTTCTCTATGTAATCCCTCTCTTTTTCTTTGAAGTGTGTCTTGAGGAATGAAAATAAATTCACTAGTTGTTTGATGACTCTATTTTTAAAATAAATTATGTATTTACAATTTCATATTAAAATTTTGTTTTATGTAAATAGTTATACTAATTCTCATAACTAGAAGAATATTGCTTTTCTTTGATTTACTGGATTTGTTTTTATTTATGTAACTAGACTTTGATTCATTTTTAAAGCAAAGTTCCCAGTTACACTACTATATTCTGTATTTATACATACATTTTTCACAAAATGATGGCTAAAATTATTTAACTTTTTTAAAGAATGACTTACGATACAGTTATATTCTGTAGTACATATCACAACTTTACCTTAGAAATATCTATATCTAAGTCTTTGTTAGTAATCAGATATCAAGCAAAACATTTCTCTTGCTGCTGTTTTTTGTGGCATTTGTGTATGTGTATGTGTGCTTGTGAGAGAGAGAAAAAAAGAGAGACATCCTCATAATGGTCTCTGTATGTTGTTCAGTGAAATTGTACTTTTGTATTATGTCCTACTTAGATTGGTGTCATGTTTCTTACTGTTGAAGTGAAGCCATAGATTTGGGGGTTAAAGGCAAAACCCAATTTCATTACATTTAATCAAGACTGTATATTATCAAAATGTTTTTTGATGGTTGATGCTCACTCTGATCACTTCTCAGGCCATGGTTACCATGGTGAAGCTACTCATTTTCCCTTGTCCACACTACGCTGTTTGAAAAGACATTATTATGCACAGTCCACACTGAAGAAGTTGGGAATTATATTTCATTCTTTTAAAGGTGAAATAGCTACATAAATTATGTGGAATCTCCCTTCCTGAAAAATTTTCCTCTTCTTCCCCACGTGTGTATTTATCCATCACTTATTTATGTAAATGTGGACTCATCTATATTTATCTAATATATTTTATTCACATGTCAGTCACTGAGCATCTTTTCAGTTGCCTCCTGTGTCACTTGTGTTCCTTCAATCCTGTGTGTTAAGAAAACTTTTGTTTTGGGCATCCTTATTTTATTTATCCTTATTTCTTAATTCACTGCTCTGTTTCCAAACTTTGGTATGTAATTCATCTTTGTTTTCCTTTGTGACTTAGTGATGAACATAGATTTGTCATTTTGTGCAGTATTTTTTTTTAATCTTTATAAACTTACTCAAGATACTTCAAGATTCTTCAGATGAATAGAGTGTATGATATGCTACAGTCCTACAACAAGCTATAGTTCCCAAATAACAGCAACAATTTTTTTAAATATAAAATCTTCAAAAGCTTCCCCTCTAGAGGAAATTTAACTAGAGTATTAAAAATAGGGGAAATATGTCCTGTACTTTACTCTCTCAAGGAATATATTGAGCAAACCCATACTCTGTGAGAATAATTCAATATTACATTTCTTTCATAACGTCATAACAATCTAAAAGCAGAGTGTTTTAATGAGTAGAGGCAAATGCCCATGAGGATGCTGAATTTGCATATTACTGGCCAGGTCCTGCATGAATGAATGTATGGGAGTTGCTAAGGGTGATTTCTGGATGAAGGTGTCACCTGTGAAATGACACTAATTGACTCGTTGCCTGTCTACCTCCCTGTGCTAGCAACTAGGCAGTATGGTACCTGGCTGGTTTCCTAATAAACTACAGGTGGGTGGGTGTTGAGGTTATGCCATTACAAATCATCATCTGTTAGATCAAAGTGCAGAGGGGAGGATGGCAGGTGTGCAGTATTAATAGCTACATTTATCTCTCCAGTCACTTAATAATTGGTTTTGGTGGCTTCCTTGTTACAGAGCATTTCATGGACTCCAGAAGCATTTTGATGAAGCTTAATGTGCTCCATGCTGGCAGAGCTCTCTTGTGCTAAGTGTAGGGGGGGTATGTATTTCATTTTCCAATGAGGTACTGGCTTTACAAACAAATACAACTAACCCCTCCT
Organism: Dipodomys spectabilis; assembly: GCF_019054845.1. NCBI lineage: Eukaryota > Metazoa > Chordata > Mammalia > Rodentia > Heteromyidae > Dipodomys > Dipodomys spectabilis. The sequence goes on along the minus strand of NW_024870709.1, from coordinate 19,989,814 downwards.
ACTGCTATCCTGAGAAAAAGTGTTATATCATGCCTTTATGTTTTTATTATTTGAAAATAAACTCTAATACACAAATCCTCGTTTCTTAATGTTTGTATTTCAGTTATTGACATTTATTGTTAGATATATACCAATCACATGTGAATTGGTTTTCATATATTTACAGTTTTCATATTAGTCTTTGGAAATTGTTTTATAATTACAGTCAATGATGCTGATGAGCATCTCCTATCAACCAAAAGGGAACATTGAACTGTGGGACACCAGAGAAAGAAAGGTCTACTGAATTTCAGCAACAGGTATACAATTTCATGATTTATTTATTATATCACTGAACCTAAAAACAATAGGATGACAATGCATGAAACATAGACAAGTAATGAAGCCTTCTGGACAAAGATGAAAATCAGTTATGAGCTCCAACCCATAAATGATTATGTCTTACTGTGCTTTGTTGAGCATATTTAAGAAGATTCGCCAGAAGTCAGCATTGCACTGTTTTGACCACTTGGCAAGGTTGTGGCAAGAGCAGGTGGAACTTCAGCTAATGCTCAGCATACTTGCCAAACCTGATACAGATGAACAGGGACTGTTTTGTTTAAAATATTAAGCAATCATTAAATGTTAACACACAATAACATACAACATGGGTTAATGTTTTCTTTAGAAATTTGGAAGAGAATGTTTTAGAAAGAAATGATATGTATGAAGCTCTACACTCTCAATTTCAGGCAAGAAATTGTGTGTGTGTGTGTGTGTGTGTGTGTGTGTGTGTGTGTGTGTGTTGTGTGTGTGAGTGTGTGTTTGCATGTGCGCATCAAATTTCCTGATATGACAATATGCATTTTCATTTTCATCTTCATAGTATATTATTTTCTTTTCTATTGCACTTCAAATGAAGCTGAATATTTAATACATGAACCTTTCCTTTTTTCCTTCAAGAAGATCTTGGTAGCTTAAAACAATTTTATTTTACTTTTATTTTTTGTCAGATGTAGGGCTTGAATTCAAGGGCTGGTGCTATCCCTTAGCTCTTCTGCTCAAGACTACTACTGTACCATTTTGAGACACAATGCTACTTCCAGTTTTTGAATAGTTAATTGGAGATAAGAGTCTTACTGGGACATTTCTGCCTGGGCTGTTTTGAATAACAGTTCTCAGATCTCAGCCTCTTGAGTAGCTAGGATTGCAGGTGTGAGCCACTGATGACTGGCTAAAACAATATTTTTTAAACAATACATAAACTTATGCAATCTATCAGGAACTAATACAGTTTATCATTCTCCTGCAATAATCCTGTAAGGCAATTGTTGAAGTTTGAATATGAAGTATCCCTCATCAAAAGCTAATGATGAAACTCCCTACTACTTTCCAAAGTGGATGAACAAGTTTACACTCCCACCAACAATGCAGTAGGATTCTCTTCTGGCCACATCCCCTCCAGTATCTCTTGTTATTAGAGTTTTAATTAAACCCTAATAACCCATTTTAACTGGGGTGAGGTAGAATCTCAATGTTTTATTGATTTGCATTTCTTTTATGGCTAGAGAAGCTGAGCATTTCTTCATGTGTCTATTGGTCATCCTTCTTTCCTCTTCAGAGAAATTTCTCTTTAAGTCTTTAGCCCACATATTTATTGGGCAGTTGTTTCTTTGGAGCTCCCCTATGACCCAGCAATCCCACTTTTGGGCATTTACTCAAATGATCACAAACAAAACCATACTAAATCTACTAGCACAACTATGTTTATTGAAGGATTATTTACCATAGCTAAGATATGGAACCAACCCAGATGCCCCTCAGTAGATGAATGGATCAAGAAAATATGGTATATATACACAATGGAATTCTATGCCTCCATCAGGAAGAATGACATTGCCCCATTTGTTAGGAAATGGAAAGACTTGGAAAAAATTATATTAAGTGAAGTAAGCCAGGCCCCAAAAAACATAGGTCCCATGATTTCCCTTATTTGCAAAAACTAGTGTATATCTGAGACAAACAAAAAAGGTCAGATAAGTTGATGTTAGGTAAAATGAACCCCAAGATAAGTATGCAAATGTTTTTACTTTTATGCGACTGTTTCTAACATATTTATAAGATGATTTCTTTGTTGCTTTGTATGTCCCTACCCCACAGTATAACCCCTGATTTCAACAAATTGTTTAAACAGGGATACAGGTGGACCCATTGCAACAATGAGATATACAAGTCGTTATGTGGAAAAACGAACTTTGCAACTTTGGGGGTGGGAGACGGGAGATGGGAAGGGATGGGAAGGGGAAACAAAGGAGGAGGCAACAATGCTTGATAAGAAATATACTCATTATCTTACCCATGTAATTGTCACCCCTCTGTTCGGTATTTTCAAAATAAAAAAAATGGCAAAAAAAAGCTAATGTATAACTCAATGGTTAAGAGGCAATACTTATTGCTGGAAATGGATCACTGGGAATATACTTATGGGAGGGTTATCTTGTTTCTGAGCCCTTTGCCCTCCTTCACTCATCCTGGCTGCCGTGAGGTGAGCATCTTTCTGTCTTCTAAGCCCTGCCACCATGATGCCTCACAACAGGCAAGAAGGCAAGTGACTGACTAAACCTTGAGCCAAAATAGAGCTTTAATCCTTTAGGTTGTTCTGAAGTATTCGCTTGTAGTGATGAAAAAGATGACTGACATAGTATTGTGGGCCTTGAAGGTATATGCAATACAGCTTATGTTATGGGAGGAAAATAAGTATTGAGTTCAGCACACAACCTCTGAAAGCTTGAGTCAAGATAGAGCTTTCCTTGTTAATAGTTGGGTAAGAGCAGACATGCCTTAGGAGAGTTGGATTATAAGGCCTATGTAGGGAATGTGAACATTAAGGGGTGATGCTCCCTCCCTCTGGAGACCATTGTGCTCATCCTTGTCTCCTGAAGAGCCAAACTGTCTTTCTTCAATGGACACCTCATGGGGAATGGATATTGCAGGAGCTTCCATATTGTACTGAATGATAAAAGTTCCTCTTGTATTTCTTTTAATACCACAAATGTTTATTTAGATTGCTAAATTACTCTAATAGCAAGGAATTGTAGATTAGATTAGGCTTAAAAAATTCTGAGAAAGGAAAACATTCTGGGAGTTAATCTTCATATTGTCTGAGGAAAATGAGTGCATAGATGGATATTTACTACTGGAACACATTTTAAAAACTCAACAAGCAACATTTTTTTGACTTGTTCATATATATTCATTGGAAGTCACTTGTTAGGAAGTCACTATTAGGAGTTACAGAAGTTTTATATTATCCTTCCTTTGTACACTACATATACTCACTCTAATTATTTGTGTTATTTTTACAAGGAAACATTTTTGAAATTAAATTTCATTACATGCCAGTTGGAATGTTGACAACTTTCAGAAGTAACACGTTTTTACTCTTAGAAATATGTCATTTTAATGGTGTCATTTTAGACAGATATTTTAGTATGGATGTAGTTGCTGGCTATTAGTTAAAAAAAGATTTTGAATTTATAAAATATGAGATGTTTACCTCAAGGTTCAGCAAAAAATTCATGAACAGTGATTTATTTAAGTCTCTTTTATGTTTGTGCATTCATTGTTATTTTATTGACCATCTCAGAAATAAGAAATCACATGGTTCCAAAGTACCAAGGCCATGCAAAGAAAAAAATATGGAAGAATACTCAGCAGATGTAACAATTAAGTGCAATGTGGAATCCCAAAGAGAGTACTGGATTAGAAAAAATATTTTGTATAAAATTTAATAAAATTCAAATATGATTAAATACAGTTAATAATATGGAACCAACTTTAATTTCCTGTTCAGAATCATTACAACACCATATATAAAATATTAACACTAGGGAAAGCAGGATGCAAGATATAAGAAGGCTCTGTGCTATTTTGCAACAACTTTCTTGTAGGTCTTAAATTAGTTTAAAATAAGATGTTAATAATTAAAAGACCCAAGTACTCAGAAATCAATGCTGGCCTGGAGCCACTGAGTATATTACAGTATATTACTTAATGATATTAATAGTCTTTATAGCACATTTAGTCTTCAAAGTAATGTAATAAATACTATAAAAGAAATATACAAAAGGAATATAATAAATTACTCAAATATAGGTGTAGACCTGAGTTATCCAAAAATGATTTTAGATAAACTTCCATATTAACACAAAAGTTATAGAATATTTTATAAAGTAATCTTTTGGAACTGAGGAGTTTATTAAAGCTTAAGGAACCTCAAATACTCCAGGAAAATGTGGGCAACAAATATGTTCACACTTGCTGAGGGGAATTGTTGATGAAGGACGATTAAGGAAACAGAAATACTGAAAATTAATAAGGAAGGTTTTCAGAGGTAGAGGAATATTGGACATGAGCAGAACTGAGGACCCTTTCATGGTGTGAATCTTGGCAAATGATGTGAGGAAGGCTGAGAGTTTACTCTGAGGTGAATTTGGAGAAAAATAAGACTAAATTTTAAAGTGAATAACTTGTATATGTTTTATTGGATGGCCTTGAAGTGGATGGAGTCAGCTGTAATAAAAAAAATTAAAGTTACCGAATCATCAAAACAATTACATTTCAAATACTACGTTTTAAGAAAATAGCACTTGGTGATATTGCACATAGGTCTCGAGGATTAGAAGCACATGAGCCTGGGTCATCACTGTAAGCTTGTTTGGTAGTTCATTAGCACAGGGATCTGATGTGCCTCCCAGAGTAGTATACTGTGTAATTCTTGTCTCCTAAGACAGTGATTTCAGAAGTGTGGCCACTAGGCCAACTCTGCAATGGGCACATGGAAATTGCTAAGAATGTGAATTTCCGGAGAGTAACCTATACCTTCTAGATCAGAAAAAAGGAAAAAGGTAGGGCACACAATATTTGTTTGTTTGTTTGTTTAGGCTGGTCCTGGGGCTTGAACTCAGACCTTAGGTGATCTTTACACTCAAGGTTAACACTCTATCACTTGATACACAGAACCACTTCTTTCCAGCTTTTTGAATAGTTTATTGGAGGTAAGAGTCTCACAGGGACTTTTCTCAGGCTGGCTTCAAACTGCAGTCCTCAGCCTCCTGAGTGTCTAGGATTACAGGCATGAGCCACTGACACCCAGCTCACAATATATGTTTTTAACAAGCCTTCCCAGGGTTTCTGGTATAGTCAAGAAAATAATAAAAAACTTACCTCCCCCTAAAATAAAATATTAATCAGACACCGTTAGATCACTATGTGGTAACCTTTCCTTGAGTACATATTAAGTATGTTTAGAAATTCTAATCTATATCTTTATGCTATCTGCTTTTCAATCAAATATGATTTGATTTTTCCCCTGAAAAGTCCTGTCAGAATGGCATTGCACTTTTACCCTGTCTGATGTTACATTAGAAAAACTTGTGGTAAGAAAAAAAAATAATAAAATGGTCAGGGTTACTGGAGGATGCAAAAACTAGAATTATTTTCATCTGTTAAGTAACTCACTGAATTCACATCACATAAGAAATCTTGCAATTAGTTATGTGGTACATTGGGTGGAGTGAATTAATTTAGGGAATAGTTCAATACATTACCATGCATAAACATTCCTAGCAGGACCTGACTTGCACCTGTTAAACTATTTCAAAGAATGAAATGTCTGTACACTCAAGCCAAAAAAAAAAAAAAGGTGTTACTCACTGCCAACAACACTGGGAGGTAACATGTGATTGGCAAGTTATAGACAGGACAACAACCAATCTTATCCCCTGAGTATCACCGAGTAACATTTTTTTTTCTTTCTAGTAAGACAACAATAATAAAGCCAACCAAGAATCTGTCGTTCTTTGTATTTGCATTTGCCAAGCAGCTGTATTTACAGAAAGCAACGTCCTGATCTTTTAAAATCTTGGTTTCTAATAGAGCAGTTTGGTGGTCTAATGATTTTAGTTTGTGAAACTCATAAAATACATAGGCCAGAGAAGTTTGAACCTTTCCCCTCTTTTTTTTTCTTGTGTGTTTCTATTATTTATAATGAGTCTTCCCAGAAAACTTTCAGTGTGTTCCTCACTGGCTGCATAGACCATTGGTAAAGCAGGCGAATAATCAACTCCAGGCTGGAGCTGCAAGGCAGAGCCAACAAGCTGCTACAGACTCCAGCAGATGTTTCTGCTTTGAGGGGCCAAAAGAAATTTTATAGGGTTTTTCCTCCCTTTTAGGGAAAATTGCCAGAGCAGTCAAGAAATGGGAAATATATAGGCCTGCTCAGATTTCCAAGTTTGGGAGGGATGTTATAGCTCATAAAAGAAACCTTGAAGAGAAGAATTTTCTGAAGACACCATCTCACGATGAAAATGTTCACTGGGAGAAATAAGAATCAAAGCCAAGCTCATTTGCTTCAGATTTCTCTGTGTATGGAAAACTCTGTGAATGTTAGAGGAGTTAGAAGTGATACCCACTTATAGTACACATGAACCTGGGAATCAATAAGGGCTTTCCTCTCCCAACCACAGCCAGAAGAGAAGACACAATATCATACTCTGAATGTCTCAGTCCTTCCTTTTGTTTTGACTCTCGAATTAGTGTGACTTGTGAGTCCATTGAGAGAAGAGATATGTGGGTGTGGGTGTGTTCTAATCTTTTAGTTGTTTACCATCTCATAGAATTTTGCTCTTGAAATGAGAGCAATACTAAAATATGTCCCTGGATTGGAATATCAGAGAATTTCCATTGCCTTGGATTAATTTACTTGAGTTTGGTATTCTATCAATGCTCTCAATAGCATGTGCATACAACATCAGAAAGCACTGGTCTCCTGAAATCCAGGGGAGGGAACTGTGGAGCAGGGTAGGACTGCATGAGAAATGTCTCACTTTTGGAATATAATCTAAGACATACCGGGGAGCAAAGTCTACTTATCTGGCTTATGTAACAGGGGGTAATGAGGATTAGTTTGGAGAATAGAGCTGCTAGAATGTTCAGTCCTTTCTCCCTAGAAAATTTCTGCACAGAGAAGGAAATACTGGAAAAAAGTTCTTTTGATAACCCTAAAGTGGTATTTCTTTTTCTATAGTATGTGTTTAAAACCATATACAAACAATGAACATATGGAATATGATTGACTACAAAATGCAGTCAAGACCATCTGTTTAATCATTCAGAGATATTCTTATAATTATTCCCAGCTTATGCTTCATATGGTTGACAGAAAAAAATGATTTGAATTCATTCTATTGTAGTACTACTAAAGGAATATATCATCACACTATTACAGTTTGACAAAATAGGTCCACTTTAAAACCATTAGCATTTTATTGTTTAAAATGTAAGTGCTAATTGTGATCCTGGCCAACCTTTAAGAAGTGTTCCCTGATTTCTGAGAAGAGAAAACTTCAACTTATTAGATACTCCAGATTTTTAATGGAGTCCAGATTATTTAATTTATTAATCTTTAACTGAAACTTGAAGAGGAACACTTTGATTTAATTGAAAAGTATTATTTAGCAAATCAGGAAAAAATCATCTAAATATATAAATATCTAGGATTAAAAGAAGTATAAGAAATTAAATAAACTACAATTAATGTATGTGAATAACACAGGAAAGGTAATGAATAGAAAAAGGAAACTAATGAGTTCATCAGAGAGAAGATTAAAAATTAACTTCCACATCATGATAAGGCATTAAGTGGGCATGATAGGGAGGAGCTGGGGTGAAATTAGTTTCCAGTTGCAAGCTAGTTTCTAACAAACTATATATGAAGAAGTCATTGCATGCATTAGCAAGAAACTGATGGAGAAAAAAGATTAATTTTCATTAATCCACTGTAGTCATTGATTGTATTTGAACATGATGAAGAAGGAAGCAAATGTTATTCTTTGTCCCGTGCTTGAACAAATGTTTCAATAAGAAAAACAGATTTGTAGATTTGAAGGAAAAGATGAGACTTTTCTCACTAATTCACTATGCTGAATTTAGTCTTTATTCTAAACATGTAAAAACTAGTCAATGCCTGTTTTGCTCCTCCAGTAACATAACTTTAGTACAATAGTCAAAGATCATCTAAGAGGTGTTTATTGGTAGTGCTTTGCTCTTGGTGTAGGGTACGACCATGATTTTTGCTGACTTTTCTTGGTATAATTGGTGAGCTACTATTGCAAAATGGATATATATTCTGCTGCTGCTGAATAATGAAGACACTTCTGTTCTGCACTGTGGCCAAAGCCAACTCCACATAGGTTACACAAATAATATTACATTGTCAATTAAATCACCTCTCAGAACTTCAAAAGTCATCACGAACATAAAGAGAGGAAATATGTTCTGTGTATTTTCCATTGTCCTTGCTATCTCCATATTTTCCTGTGGTGACTTTGACTTTCCTTATCTCTAGAATTAAAAAGAAAACTAAACCATGCACATATATTCATGTGAAAAAAAAATGACCAAAGTGATTATTTGTTTTCCAGTTCATCAAAATAAGAATGCAAAAGTATCAATACACCATTGGATTTTTTATCCCATTGTAATCATGAGTTGTTGAAGAAAAGGTCCTTGAAATTAATCTATATAGTACAAGGCTGGAGTACGACAATGGCACTACTTACTATTAAGTTAATGAGTCAAAATTAGAGAAATCAACTTCTGAAGAGGACAGTGGTGTCCTTCCTCTCTTCTAGCCTCAGGACAGAGTGGAATTCAAACACCTTCTACTACTCATCAATGGAAAAATTATCCTCAGAGAAAGTGATGAGATCAAGAAGAAAAGTAACAATCAATGTTGTCTATGTAGATTTTTCTCAGGTATTAAAAATTAATTAGCTAATATTTTTCTACCACAATGATATCCAATGTGTGATAGTTACTCCTTCATCAATATGCATTTCCATAAAGCAAATTCATCATCAAATGTAGTTTCACATTTTCTAATAACAAAACATGTATAAAACAACTAGTGTAAACTTTTCCTTTTTAAAGCATTTGAATGCAAAATTTTGATGTAGAATATGTCTTAATATACAGATACAGTTTTCCTGGAAGAAAATCATGCTTTGAATCAAGAAACTGTTTGTATCCACCTGTTGTCAGAAAATCTGCTTATGAAAAGTATTAATGGTCCCTAACCAAGAGAAACAGAAGGGCATCAAAAACTGTATATTTTACTCACTCAAGATTTTTTTCCAACAACAGATTGGAGGAATAGCCCCTCCCACTGAAACATCTGGCCATCAACTCATACCTGGATTTCTTTATGTTTCATTCCTTCCCTGACCTTTCCTTTCCTAATGCCGCTACTCAAGTTTAAATAAGTGCTGTCAGCAAAAGCAGATGGACTCCACTCCATGCTGGAGAAGAAGCAGCAAGACAGAATGCAAGGTGCTCCCTCCTGACCTTGAGGTGACTGAAAATGTGATCAAAAGCTATCTACCTCTCCAGGGAGCAGAGATAATGCAGCCTTAGAGCTGGCTCAAGACTTCCTACCAGAGGCGGTCAGTTGTTCAGCTGTGGTTTGGAAAGAAAGTTCTCTGGAGGATGTGCTGAAGCCATCAAACCTATATCCCTTGAAATGTCTCCCGGGATTCAGGCACTGGCCAGAGAACAGACATGAAGTAGCTGTTTCCAGCAATTCACAGTTCTCCTAAATATGAGAAGGAAAATGTGTGGAGACATTTCAGCTCTGTAGGGTTCTCAACTGAAGATTTTAGAGAAATGTTCATGGCAGCTGACTTCATCTTAGGGTTGTGCATTTAAATGAATGTTCCAACATCTGAAACCTTTCAGGAATACTCAATTCATTCAGAGAGGACAAGTCCCTCTTGTGCTAAAGAGCAACATGTAATATTTATTGAAAATCTTAAAATGTCCTCCCAAATTAATATCTGTTCAAAAAGGAGCCAAATGTGGAGCCAGCAAGCCAGGATATGTATACATATACTCTATTCATAAATCTCTCAAAGAGAAGGGATTAAACGGCCCTTCACCTCTATCTGAAAAGTTTGAGAGGACTATAAAAATGGAAATGTATTAACTGTGTCTATGAAATTTATATGAACATATAGCCCTAGGTTAAATCAAGCACTGGGTCTAATGCAGAATATAAAATACTCATCACTTACTTTCTTTGCGCCTGTGTGTGTGTGTGTGTGTGTGTGTGTGTGTGCATGTATGTGTGTGTGTGTGAGTGTGTGTGTGTATGTGCGCGTGCGCGTGCACGTATGGGGAGAGAGAGAGAGAGAGAGAGAGAGAGAGAATATGTTTTGGTAGAATACATTCCTTGGGCTGAGAGCTATGAATAGCACAACAGGAAGGGAACTGGTAGTGGCTCTGGAAAACAATAACATAGCATTAGTTCCTGGGAGTAGATCCAAAGGAGTCTTTTTTTTTTTTTTTAAACCATGTTGAGTCTTTGTAAATAATCTGCAATTATAAGCCTCTGTAGAACAATGAAAGAAATTCTGAATTAAAAACACATAAATTTAATCTATTATATAGATGCATAGACCTAAAGATTGTATCATTGGCAAAAATGTCAGGGTTTATTATTATTAAGATTGAATGAAAAATCTGTAAATATTTCTACATAGAAATACATGTTTTAAACCAGTGAAAAAATTATAGATTGACTACATCATATTCTGGTCTGGCAGTGAACTGATGTGTAAAATTGATTTTTCATATATTAAAAGTGCTTTTACCCCTGTTTTCACTTCTTTGATGTTGGTATAATTTGGGGAGGGGAAGGGAAAAAAACAAAATGTTTAAGTAGGGATACAGGTTGATCCACTGCAACCATGAGATGAACAAGATGCTATGCCATAAAACTAACTTCACAATTTAGGTGAGGGTGTAGTTGAGGAGGTGAGAGGGACAGAATGATAGAAGAAAAACAAAGGAGGAGGCAACAATGCTAGATAAGAAATGTGCTCATTACCTTGCTCATGTAACTGTTACTCCTCTGTACAGGCTTTTCACAATAAAAAACTTACTTAAAAAAAGTGTTTTTCTCAGGACACTGAATGCCTACTAAAATTACTGAAAATTCTGGACTATTTGTTGGTGATTTATCTTTTCACTAAATTTACAATAATGTAACTGAATATTCAAACAAGGGCTACCCAGAACTATTGGTAGTCTTACACAAACTCAGACTTTTTTTTAGTATTATTGTGTCATTATTATTTTACAAAGAAAGTATAATTTGATTATCTTTAGGCTGAGCATTGATTTTCTAGTTTAAGAACGGTTCTATACTTTACTATCAATATTATTTTTATAGTAGCTATTTCACACATTTAAATTACTTGCCTAACCCTTGAAACTATTTGAGTTTGCAGTATGGCTTTACTATTTAACTTGAAATCTTTCCTTTGATATTGAATACTCTTTGAAAATGACATTGTACTTTTTTGATTTTTTTTTCCTAGCACTAATTATCACACTTTCACTTATTCATCTAATTTACAAATAGTTATTCTGTGTCTGTTGTGTTTTAGACAATCTGTAAGCCACTGAGAGTATGGGTGCATAAGATGAACTGGATCCTCACTCTCAAAATCTTAATGATGATGCAAAAATGATTTCTTTATTGACTGAGAGAATGTAGCTCTATGAAATCCTTGGCCATCACTTCTTAAAAGGGAAAATGGATTATGATTCTTTATTAATAAGAGTGTTATGAGGTGATATTTTTCCATTCCTTGTCTCATTTTATTTTCTAAGATCCTAAACCCTCAGTTTATATATCTGGTATCTGCAAAAGAGAAAATTGAAAATGGATAGAGTGGAAGGGGGAAAACAGTGGCTTCCAGAACAGTGAAGAAATAAATTAATATTTTTATATCACCTAGTTTATAGAAGTTCATTGGTAGAAGGTAAAGAAAAAAAATAAAGTGCATTTACTCCCCCTCCTATACAAAATCTCATGTTCTTTTTTAAAAAAAGAAATGCCAAATTTACAATTACTTAATTGCATAATGAGTAGCTTTTGGGAACATAGATTATGGAATGATCATATCTTTTGCAAAGGCTTCTTCTTCTCTTTTTTTGTAATCAAAGGCTTCCACTTCTAGAATTATTTATAATTGGAGTTTAGGACTGAAAATAAGCTTTACATGAACAAATAAATCCTCCTGTGTAAGGGCACAATCTACAAGGGACATTTGAACGAATTAGTATTTCATTTCTAAAGTTTTATCCTAAGTGAATAATCAAATGATTAAAGAGTTAGTCCAAAAGAATTAGTTATTTGAAGAAGAGAATAAAGTAAATCTCATACATTCTTCTATTAAATAACATACAATATAAGCATATTTATTTGTCCTGAAAAATATTTTAAATAAAACTTTCAATGAAAAAGATGAATAATTTTTAAAATAATTCAACACCAATATGGAGACAATGATAAGGTATTTATATATCAAAATCACAGTGCAAATTATTTCTGGCTAATGAGTTTAGAGCATTTTTCTTTAACTATTCATCTTTATTAAATAACAATTATCCATTAAATATATTATTTTGTGAGAAAAATAGCACTAAAACATTGAAAACCGGATTTTTAAATGCTCTAAGTCAGTGGAGTAATACCTATATGAAGTGGATCATCCACCGAGGTTGCAGATAATTAACAAGATAGAATTCTTAAAATTGTTGAGAGAAATGAATATTTCAAATCAATATTTCTGCTTGGATTTGTTAGGAAATGGAAAGACTTGGAAAAATTATATTAAGTCAAGTAAGCCAGGCCCAAAGAAACATAGGTCCCATGGTTTCCTTTTTGCATGTGTAGGACAAGCAGCAAAGGCCAAAAGCTATGTAGATATGACCATATAAAATGATATTAAGCGAAATGAACCCCAAGATAGGGCACAAGTGGTGTTTTCTTTCTTGCTACCTTTTCTAACACATTTATAATGTACCATGTGATTTTTTTTGTTTCATCGTAGATTCCACCCCGACAGTATAAGCATTATTTTCACTATATTTGATGTCGGTGCCCTGCATCTTGTATACACACTTCTCTAAATCGGGAAGGAGAAGGGAAAAAACAAAATGCTTAAATAAGGATACAGGTTGCCCCACTGTAACAATGAGATGTATAAAACAGTATGTTGAACTTTACAACTTTGGTGTGGGGGGGGTGTGAGTGTAGTTGTAAAGGTGGGAGGGAAGGGATGGTAGGGGAAAACAAAGGAGGAGGCAACAATGCTCGATAAGAAATGTACTCATTACCTTGCTCATGTGACTGCAAACCCTCTGTACAGCATTTTTACAATAAAAAATGTAATAAAAAGTCAATGTTTTCTTGGTTAGAGTGTAGCCAAATACTTCTGAACAACACACAGGAATTCACAAGTGAGTACAAATTATGGTGATACTCTAATAATGTACTTTGCATGAATTTTTGATTTGGGGTGAAAAAACACATGAAGAGAATATCATTTCAGTGTTATGTTATTATTAGGTTTATTATTATGTCATATTATTTTCAAGTTCATAACTTTTACTCATTTTCACACAAATGAGATTACTGTATACAGGATGTTAAGTTTATCTCTGAAACATATTACCATATTAAATTAATTGCTTAAATATATATTTAGCCAACCTTTCCCAATGATACAAAATGATTCAAAGACGATTTAAACATGACCTCTGCTCACAGCCCAATATGTTTGTGAAATAAAAATGAATCTATGGATATTTCCATAGTAGGATATATTCTCCCTTCATATGCCAAGTCACATGTTACTATCAATCCTATTTGGAGATATTTTTATACCCATTTATATCTGTCGTGTCTTTCCTTAAATGATCGAATCATTCCAGAAAAAGTATCCTCATCTAAATTCAACAAGTTTTTTTAGTAAAATATCAAGTAACTTCTATAGATTATGGAACATCAGAATGACAAATATAGTATCTATATACCAGAACAAATTGTAGAATGAACAAACAATAGAGAAGAGCAACTGGAGGAATACTTGGCAATGAACATGAAAGTCCAGTTGGAAAGTGTATGGAGAGGTTTTTGAAGGAAGGGTAACACACCACCAGTAAAAGTGAGGAAATGATATAAGTATTGAATAGCATAGCAAAGCAGTAAAGACAAGGGAATTTGGGACAGACTCTAGTTGGTGAGAGTACAGAATGAAATTAAAGATTCTTGGGAAAGCATAATAGCAATGTAAGTAGGTCACATACCTGAGCATTATGAGTTAGTTCCCTGGGACATTCTTGAAGGAGAATTTATAGAAGCAATGACAAACCAGCCAAGGAATTTGAGGCTTTAACCGATTATATAGATCTGTGCTTTAGAAACACTAATTTGGTAGTGACAGTCTACAGAAGTGAAATGTATATATGCCACTTAACCTGCAACCACACAATTTAAAAATTCCTTACTTAGCAACTATTATTATATTTTTATAGGTTATTATTCAAAGATAAGCTATCTGTACAGAATGTTATAGATATGGATATTTTCTTTTATTTAAAATTTCTAAAATTCTTAGGCTTTCCTATGGTAACATTTTCCTGCCACAAATGATAATATCTCTAAAAATAACAGGCTTTTCTGTTGTGATTCTAGATTAAATTATTAGAAATACAATTGCTAAGTCAAAGATTATACACATGTTCACGTCAATTGATAAATTTTGTGACAGAAACTTTAAAAACTTGCATTAAGTTAAACCAGTGAAACAAAGGACAAAACTAATCCATAATTGTAGTCACTTTTGAATGTCATTAATTTTAATGCCTCAAAAATTGTTTTCATGTTATTCTATCTTGCTGGGAATTTTGTAATTCCCAGTAACACTAGAGAGCTTTCATATGTTCAAAAGTCATTTATTCCATTGTGAATTTTCTTTTGATTCTTTTGCAGTTTTCTTTAAGAGAATACACCTTCATCTTAAATAATCATATGTACTCATAAGAGATCAATAGTGGTTTTCTCTACTACATAGATTTCTCTTTTTATAATTCACCAAGTATTTTAAATGAGTTTGAATTTATTTTCTATACAGTAGAATTCTGAATGTAGTTGTGCAAATATTTCTTTTATTCTTTTAGATTTGATTAATATCATTGTTTATATGCTTAAGAGGGCTTTCAGATAATATTAATTTAGGCACAATAATTTGAATTAAGCACATTTATGACATGACCCCTTAGTGTTTATAATAGTAATAAAATGAGATGTTAATAATAATCACGAAAACATAGAGTCTAAGAGAATTAAATATGCCACCTCTACCATTAATTTTCAAGCATTTTATTTTTTCTGTTATTTACTTGCCACATTTTATCAGGCATTTTAGATTTCTTTCTCCTCTTAAAAACTGCAAGTCAAAGCCAAAGAAAGGATATAAATGAGCTCAGGACTACTCTAGGCTTCTGTTTTGTAGCCACTGCTTTTGTAGTCAATATCATGACATTGTGTATACATAGATCCAAATATCCTGCCCTATGAAGCAGAGTTGCACCTTGAACATAGGAGCTCACTCAGATCCACATCTAGACCATGATTTACACAGTGTCTTGGTTGTATCTTGTTTGCTTTAGTCCTTTAATGAAATTATGAGTACTGAACTGAATGATAACCCACTTGGATGGCTCCCAGTACTTACATTACTTGCTGATGTTCTAACCTGAGATATCCAGTGTGTGGGGGGAGGGAGAAGGGGTCGAATAGTGACAGAGGAAAAGCAGTAGGATAACTCAAGAAGTACAGCTAATGTGGTCCCAGTATCCTTGGCTACTAGCTGCTGACTATAACTTCTTTACTGCTAGTATCACTCACAAGTGCCACCTGCTACCACCTCCCTCTGTACTTTGATCACTGGGAGTATCACGTTACTTTCCTGAATCAGAAGTCTATCTTGAAGCACAACATGTGTCTAACCTAAGCTCGTTTAGGTTGGCCCCTTGGACAAAGATGCTATTTATGTCCACTTTGGGAATGAATCATAGGTCCATTAAATCTGAGGACATCAATCAGGTTCTGCAGTCAATGTCTATCAAGGCAAGGGTTTTGAATTAGTCAGCTCTATGGTGGCTACAATGAAATATATAACAATGATGTTTATTTTGATCCCAGTTCTGGAGGTTCCAGTCCAAGATCAGATATTCTCAACTTTTGGACACCTGGTGAGGGTCACAAAGAGAAATGGAGAACTCTTGATGAAGCAGAATAATCACCTTGTAGCTGTGGACCCAGTAAAAGAATGAGTTGAAAGTTGCACAGAGTGATATCTGAACAGAGACATGAAGGGAGGTAGGGATTAAGTATGCAATTATCTTGGGGGGGGGGGTGGGATTCCAAGTCAGAGGTCTTGTGGGATATTTGAGGAAAGGGTGACTTATATGATTATTACCGAGCGGGTTAAAAAGGAGAGTAGTAGAAAATGAGACAAGGAATACATAGCAGGCCAAGCCAGATATGATTTTGGATGCTTTTGAAAGAAATCGGTTTGACTGAGAAAGAAATCTAACAGGAGCTGGTAAGTTGAAAGATGATATAACCTGATTTAGTTTTTAAAAGGCTCAAATTGACAATCATATTGATAGATTCCAGAAAAGGAAGGATAACAATATATTATGTGGATACAGGAAGAGCCATACTGCAGGATGCAGCTGATATGGCTGGATTATGGTTATATTTTGAGAATAACTACAATGCAAAGAGCAGTAAGTTGGAAATACTACAGCCATTTCCAAGATGTGTAGAGAGAATGACTACAAGAATAGATTTGACAATAAGAGTTATAAAAATAAAGTAAGGAATTTTTAGAGAGAAAATAAAATTCAGCTAGGGGAATTTTAATTTTTAAAACTTACTATTGGACCAGTGCTCCCTGTAATCATAGCTACTCAGGAGGCTGAGATCTGAGGATCATGATTCAAAGCCAGCCCAGGCATTGAGACTCTTATCTCCAATTCACCTTCAAAAAACCAGAATTGGTGCAGTGGCTCAGTGACAAAGAGCTTGCCTTGACCTGAAGAGCTTGAGGACATTGCCCACGTCCACCGTTCAAGCCCCACAACTAACAAACAAACAACAATAACAACAACAAAAACCTACTATTGGTCTGCATGTTGGTATTGGAAGATGAAGCCTTTGAGATGTGATTGGCCATAGAGCTAAATCTTAGTAATATGGAAAATCTCACTTTCAAAGAGGCCCTAAAGAACTTCCTTTCTCATCCCTGTGAGAGAACACAGGCAAGGGTCCATCTATAAGCCAGAAAGCCAGGCCTTCACTGTATACAGAGTGTTCTGACACCTGGATTTTGACTGTCTAGGCTTCACAGCAGAGTGAAATGTATTTTGATTGTTATGTCTCCTAATTTGTGATACTCTGTTACAATACGCTGACTAAACAGACTAAGTGAACAAAAACAGTGATTTACCAAGTAGAACTTAGTACTGAATAAGATAAAACAGATGTTCTGCTGGGTTAGTCTTGAGATAGGTCCCCAAGAACCCTCTCCTATGGTTATCCATGCACTCACCTCCATCCAGAATCTATGAAGTGTCTGTTTAGAGAGGACTCCCTACACCTTGTAGAACACCCCTCTGAAATACTTATACTCGATCCCTTCTGTTTCTCTTGACTGGGCATTGTCTCTGTGAGGACTCCTTGCCAGATCGGAGACCAATCTGAGGTCAGTTTTCAGAAGGCTGTGAAATAAATCTGGAAATCATCACCTATCTTTTATTTAAATTGTTAAGAATTGATAAAACATCTAGATAATAAGTATAAAGAAAGAAGATATTAAGTTTCTCTGAAGAAATAATGGCCTTTGAAGACTGTGAAGAATCAAGAAATTAGAGAAAGCTAGGCATCTGTGACTCACATCTAGACTCCTAGTTACTTAGGTGGTTGAGATCATGAAAATTACATATTGAAGCCAGCTCAGGCAGAAAAGTCTGCGAGTTACCATTTCTAAAATAACCAGCCAAAAGCTAGATATAAAAGAGGGCACAAATGACAAAGCACCAGCCACAAACAAACTTGTGTTTGCTTAAAGCACAAGTCCCGGAGTTCAAAACTGGCACCACTGGAACAAACAGAAGATATGAGAAAGAAGCATTTTCAAGAACCACAGGATCCATGAGTGATCAACAACCTTAAAGCTTAGAGTAATTCAACATATTCATCTAAACATTAGCTATATCATCCAGCAAGGTGGAAGTTAGATTTGAGCTTGATAAAAATCTAGTTTTAGTTTAAGTTAGAAGATTACATTTTTTATATTGTAGGGATAAATAGTTAATGTTCATCTGAAAACTGCCATGTAAAAATTATCTGTTACATTATTGGCAAAAATTGAGAAACAAACCGCACAGCTGTTCTTTTAGTAAAGAAAAGATGTAACTGAGAAAGTCAGCTAAGATGACCAAAGTAATTTGTGGTAAATCGAGTTAAGGATATACATTCTAAACTGCTAAAAAACTAATGTAATTGAATATACACAATTAAAATAATTCAATTTTGTATTTTAAGGGAATATGTCACATAACTTGTACCTTGTAATGTTTAGAAAATGATCCATTTATAGTGTTAATGTACACATACACATAAAACAGAGTGACAATTGTAATATATTTGAAAGAATCCATTCCAATCATTATCTCACTCTCTCTTGCTAATATTCTTACTTCTTTTTTATTCACTTTAGTAAAAGATTTATCATTCTAATCAATCACTTGGCTTGGTTCCTTAACTATCTGGCCCCTTTTTTCATATTATTCACAATAAGAGCATACTAATTCTAGTTACATAAAACTGCATATTTCTGCTCCAGTGTCTGCCCAGCAAAATGAGCATTGTTAAAGGAAAACATACAACTACAATGATTTGTTTCTTTTGCATTTGTGACCTGCAATTGGAAACTAATAAATTTACCAGGAGGGCCATAACCTTTCTCCTAAATACCATATAGGAAATTCTCTTTTAATTTTACATCAATATTTTTATACCATAACTATCCCAGTGTGTAAAATATAATTATAATAAGAAATATTGTGTGGAGTTAAAATGTAAATGTGGTTTCTGTTTTGCCTTCCAGCATTACCTGAGGGATCATTTTAGCCTTCTCTGCACTATCATAATGGATCTATCTGCTGTTTATTGCATCTTCTAAGCTACCCCTCTTGCCCTGGAGACTCCAAGGTCCTAAGGTGACAATTTTCTTTTCTCCAAGGTACTTCTTTTCTTTTCATTTTATATACCTTTATGTATGTACGCATGTATGTATGTATTTATTTTTAAATACCTGTGCAAAAGGATTGCTACTTAACAAAGCAGTTTATTAATTTCATGCATCTTGATCAATGTACTTATTTCAAAACTATGGTAAAGTAGCAGGGTATCGCTTTTTATATGCCAACAATGAGAAGATTGAGATTGAAATCAGAAAAGTGACTCTATTTTCAATAGATGACCCTTCTTCCCCCCCCCCAAAAAAAATACCCAAAACAACTAGGAATTAACTAAGGATGAGAAGAATCTCTACAGTGAAATCTTTAAAAGTTGGGAGAAGAAAGTTGAAAAATTAAGGAATAGGAAAGAGCTTCCATGATCCTGGATTGGCAGAGTTAATATCGTGAAAATGGCACCACTGCCCAAAGCAACCTACAAATTCAATGCAATCTCCAACAATATCCCAACATCATTCCTCAACAAGATAGAAAAAGCAATCCAGAAATTCACATGGAATCACAAAAGACCTAAATTAACAAAAGAACTCCTTACCAGGTAAAGTAATTCTGGAGGTAACACAATATCAGACTTCAAATTCCAATATAGACCTACAGTAATAATGACAATTTTCTTAATGGGGTTCTAATAATACGTTCTTTCCCTCTTTCTCTGTCTTCTTTTCAACTTAGGCTTAAAGTAGAATTGTTTCAACCAGCATTTAACTAATTGTACTCTGTTACACTAAAGAAAAACACAAACACATTTCCTCTGTAGATTAATTTAATGGTTAATTTAATGATCTTCAGAATTCCTCACTTTAAAATTCTGAGAGTCAAAGTTCCTCAGTATGGAATGTTGTGCAATTAAATAATTTCTTAAACATGGGTGAGAATTAGAGTAACTACTTTTGTTAATGATATTGCAGTTTAGCCTCAATGTTTTGACAATAATTTAAATCTTGTTTGATTAATACATGTTCAGTGTTGGAATGCACATATGTATACATGGATGGATGGATGTGTGTGTATGTTGCAAGGAAGCCAGTGTATTCAGTTTCACTTGCAACCAGACTTGAATTGGATTAAAAGTGTTATAATGTGAAGGAATAAGTGCAAATGTGTTATTTTTACCACAGAGCAAATATTCAGATAGATCTATTCTCACTGAAAAAAAAAGAAACTTCAAATGTTTGAAATTCATTCATCACTTGTCACAGACTCCTTCTGTTGTGTTAGAATATCTTTTGTAGCAAATACTGAAAGTGAACCATCCAAAGTATCTTTCTACAAATTTTCTTAAACACATCATAAAAAAATCTTAAAAGTGAGAATCCCCTGCTCCTCTGTGTTCTGTATGTAGTGTTTGTTTACCTCTGTTACACCTTACCTACTCCACTATCATTTACTTGTAGCTTTAGAATTCAAGGTGGAGAATTCTGGGAAAAAAATAATTTCCTTTGACTGAAGGGGATCTTCAGTCTCTTTAAGAATTGTTTTATCCTCTTAAGAGTCACTATGGTTTTTTTTTTCTTTTTAACTTCCAAACAGTACTTACATTCGCTTGTTTTTCCCTCTCTGGGTTCATCTCCCTACTATTCATTCACTGCTTTTATACAACAAAATTATACCAAGGTAAAATCTCATACTCGTTTCCAGGAATCTCATTGAAATTCAAAGTAGATCCATTATTTTAAATGGCACATTTAAATAGCATAGAAAAATACAAAGATGCATATTACATATACATTATTTAAATCTGTCATCTGTGAGTTAAGAATGTGAGCTTGAAGTTGCCTGAGCTTTATCCAACTAGAGTTGGACATCTGATCCATGTGGACTGGACTGCAGTGGACACACACTCACTTTGTGATCCAGGGAGGTGAAGTGAGCGCAACCTTTTTTGACCTGGATAAGGAATCCTTCACCCAAAATTTGTCTCTGAATCCCAGATTGTATCCAACTGAAAGAAAGTTGATTAACAGTCACAAAATGGCTTGTGAATAAGGACATTGTGATAATCTTTGATAATTCATTAGCTTAGAGTTTAAATGAAATGTTCTGTGAAGACAGGATTTGTAGCATTACATAGCTGGAACAGATGGACTCTCTTTTAAAAAAAACAGTTGATCTAATAGTTTTCTGTCATAAATGTAAATAAATAAGATCTTAGATCCCAGTAATTATTGAGGTCTTCCTCCTCCCTCTCCTCTTTCTCCTCCCTCACCTCCTCTTTTCTTCTTGTCCTCCCCCTTTCTTTTCCCCTTCTCCTCCTCCTCTTCTTCCCCCTTTTCTGCTCCTCCCCCTCACACCTCTTGTCCCCCCCTTCCCTCCTCCTCTTCCTCTTCCTCCTGATCTCCAACCCTGCATCCTCCTCTACTTCCTCCTTCTCCTCTTCCTTTTCCTCCTTGTACTGCAGTTTCAACTTAGAGCAGCAGTATGATTCCTGAGCTTGCTTGCTGAACTGGCATTCTATTACTTGAACTTTACCTCCAGTTCTGGCCTTTCACTGGTTGACTGGAGATTAGAATCTCTAGGGTAGGAGAGGGCGGGCTCCTTATTAACCATTTTAAACATCCTTATCTAATCGCACCTTTTCTCTTCTTTGTGCCTGCATTATTGTGAATCAACAGTAAGTGGTTATTGTATTTATTCTTGGCAGTAAAATTACTACTTCCTCTAGAGGTCAAATGCATTTAATTGACATTAACTATAACTAAATGAGTGGATGTGGGTAAATTAATTTTAAAATGAAATACAAAGTTATTTATAAGTGACCCATTAAAAAAGAATGTGTCTTCCAGATTGTTCAAGAAAGAATGAAGTCACTATCTACTGCTCTACAACATACTGACTAAATTCTTTGGGGAAAGGGAATGAATAAATGGTTAATCATGACTAACCAGGTCCATAAGAACTCATGATTTCATGTTGTTCAGATGCTAAGGTTGTACCACACATGTTATTATAAGGCATCTTGTGGCTGGTGAGTAAGACTGCAATTCAAACTAACAGATGTTTGGGAAGGAAATTATTTGTTTAATTTGTTTATGACTCAGAGGGTTTTTGTCTGACTATAATTATTATAAGGGGAGACCACAATTTATGAATGGCTTGTATTCCAAAAGTGCATTTGTGAGTCAATTGTTTGGGCTGAAGAATATATTTTTTTGTTATGAACTAGTTTGAATGTATTTCCCATGCAAATCCCCAAATAGCTGTTTTTACTCATCATTTGGTTGACGGTATCTATATGTTATTGCTGAGTCCCTGGAGATGGTATTTGGAAGGAAAATGGCTTGTTATTTTTTGGGTCAATATGTTTGTTTTGGTTCTACTTTAGATAGCCTTTCTATTGCTGGTTTTCCTGTTTCCTTCTGAGGCTTGAAAAATGCTGAACTACCCTGAAGGATAATAGCCTGGTCTGATCCATGCTGACAAAATTCACAGTGTTCCAGAATTAGTTTCCTCTTCCTTCCCACCTACAAGATATATCTTCCAAAGTTGTTGGTCTCAGCTTATGATAGGAAAGCAAGGACACAATTGAATAGTTATCCCAGGAGTATTTCATACTTTAAAATAACATATTTATATATTTTTCCCAGTTAGTAGCTGTTATAAGTAAAAAAGTAAGAAGGAAAAAACATTCAAGGCCAATATTTAGGCTTAAAAAGTTCTGTCAGGAATTCTGCCCTATAAGCATCTCCTCTAATTAATTTTATTTCTTTCGTTTTTTACCTTGGAATTTTATGAATGAATATGTTCTCCAAAATTTTTGTTTTCGATTTATGAGTAGTGATAAACATTAGACCAAGATAATGGGGGTAAAACAGATTTTTATGTGTGAGAATAATTACTTTCTTTGAACAAATCAATAGATACCTCATTATAATTAATATTTTGTTTCCCAAATTAGTCAGCAAATTTCCTTTGTGAGTATGAGGAGAATGTTTTTATTTGAAATTGTAGTTCCTCTAGAGTAGGGTGTTCTAGCAACCTGCAATTTTATTCCCAGTATTGAGAAACTGACGTCAAGGTCTTAAAATTGCTTCATATTTAAAATATGCCATAATAAAAACATGAAATTACTTGAGATAGGAAATAATAAAACACATTCTCTATAGAGTAGATAGATGAATAGTGCAATCACTTGACCTTTCTAGAATGGACATTTTTTTTACAAAATTTCTTCTTCTCTGGTATAAATAAGGATTAACATGTGTGTCATGACAAATAATAAATATTCTTTGTGCATAGAAAGTCATTTTGGTCTTTAAATTTCCTTACAAATTGGGGCATCATCATTGTTTCTGATTGAAGCATAGAATTCCATCGAGCATATACACAACATTTTCTTGATCCATTTATCCACTGAGGGTTATCTGGGTTGATTCCATATCTTAGCTATGGTAAACAATGCTGTAATAAACATGGTGGTGCTGGTAGGTTGTAAGCAGGCTGGTTTGTGGTCATTTGGGAAAGAAATATATTAAGTAAAGTAAGCCAGACCCAAAGAAACATAGACAGTATGGTTTCCTTCATTTGTAGTAACTAGAATGTTTCTATAAATCAATAAGTAAATCTAATAGATAGTGAAAGACAATTACACTTAGGCATGATTAATTAAACAGCACTGTAAACAGCACTCAGTGAATGTTTGATTCTCTCTTAGGAGAGGATCAAAAGGACTGAATAGCTATGCGCATATGACCATATAAAATGATGCTTATTAAAATGAACTCCAAGAAATGGAAATAAGAGGTTTTTTATTGTACTATTTTAGTTATTTCTTACCTCCCCATTCATTTTATTTAATTTTGTTACAGTTTTTTTTTTTTATTTTGGCACCTCTTATCTTCTATACATTTTTCTGATTTGGGGAGGGGAAGAGGAATCACAAAAACAGTGGAACCAATTCAGCAGTGATACTCAGTAGACACCATGTTGGAGATGTGCTATTCAACTAGGGAGGAGGGGATCAATCTGGAGGGAAAACCTGGGAGAAAATGAGGGAGGAGGTTACACTGTTCAAAAAGAAATGTACTCATGACCTGGCTTATGTAACTATAACTCCTTTGTACATCACCTTTAAGGTAAAATTATTTTTTTTAAAAAAGAAGGTCATTTTAGTTTATTTTATAGCAAAAAAATGTATGAGTGAAAACTGGGGAAAATATCACTGTTATTTTCTGGACTGACTTTATTATGTATTTGAGAATCATTTGGTGTCTTACAATATTGGGAAACATGTAAAATAAGAGTTTTAAGCCTGTTTACCACATGTTTTAATAAAATTGAAACATGTAGAGCTAAAAAATCTGAATCGATAAATGCAACCTGAAATTAGGATGATGCGGTTTTATCTTGTGAAGTAATGATGCATGATACAAAATACTGAAAAGTAATTTGTATGAGCAGTTGTGTTGAATGTACTTTGGTTTAGCTTAAAATTTTCTTCAATTTGAAGGGTATTTGGGTGGACTTTTCTGATTTACACGTGAACACTGACATATAAAACATGAGTTTATGAGGTCTGGAGAGAACAGACAGCACAGAGCAGATGGAGATGGCTATTAGCAGGTATGAGTTAATGTCCTGCAGCACTGTTAGGGCTCAATCCAACTCTTCATACATGGGCTATTGAATGTATGAGCTTCAGACTTCATGTCTATACCCGACATTGATATTGTAGTAAATTCTTTTTTTAATGTATCATCTGCTGTTCATTTCCAACCACTCTTAAATTAACTGTTTAAATGCAGCTTTAACAAAGAGCACTGTCTTCAGAACCTATTGGGATTTAACTTTGTTATGCCAACTGGTCTCTTAGCTCCAAATGCTCAACTGAAGTTGTGACTTCACAAAATTTTATTTATGTAGCACATACTACAAATTCAAAAAAATTGTATTTTCATCTACTGAAGTCATTCCAGTATTGTCATTCTCACAAACCACACTAATGCTAAAGAAGATATTCATATGAAATAGATTCTAATGTTGATTCTATTTGAACTAATTGGAATTAATTAATGATTTTTAATTTTTATTGTCCTTGAGTAGTTACACAATGAAGTTTCAACCCAACATGTTAGTTTGTGAGTACAATGCATCTTGATCAATGTCACACTTTACATCAAACTAATTCTAACTGAAAGAAATTCTGAGATAACTTCTTTAGGTTTTACTATTCAAAACTCATCATCTATCATCTATCTATCATGTTTTTATTATATGCATATAACTATATGTATTATATTGTTATAATATATTATATAATAATATATACTATTGTTATAATACTATGTTATGTATACTAACATGTTTTATTATATGCATATCTAGGTCCATCTACTTACTCAGAAAATACATGCATATTGAAAGAAAGTAGGAACATGCATGTGTTAATCATTTACTTGTAGTTAAAGATATATGCAAGATGCTCTAATATGCCATTATTCTAACAGTTTTGAGAACTGTGAATATCACATCTACATTACGTTAATAGCAAAGTTAAGTAACTTACTCAAAGCCAAGGTGCTAAGTAAAATGAGTCTATCACTAGAATGAAATGGAAGGCTGTTTTTATTTCCTCATATTTGCTGTTAAAAATATGTGGTTGATTTGCCGAAATAGCAGTATGAAAGTTATCTTAATGTATGATCTTGAATTCAGGATTGATCTGATCTTAAATTAAAGATTAGTCTACCAGTATTCCTATGCTCCTATCTATCCAACACCTAAATTTAAACCACATTCAGTTAAGCTCTTTCCAGTTTTGATGTATTTACTCATTTTGTTTATATCATATTGAAGACCTGGCTTTTGTCACTTCCATATTTGGTGTCTATTTTACTTTTGGCTCTATGTCAGGATCACAAAGCTTTCTTCTAAAGTATGTGCCCATGTTGATTCCACTTCTGTGATTGTCACATTATTTCCTCCTTACCTTTCTTTCCACCTGAACTGTAAAATCTAACACTTTTAATATCACTTTTTCACTGATTGCCATGTTTCTAATGATCATTTATAGATATATAATACATATGTAGTAAGTAAATAACAATGAGATCATTGTTTAAACTCCAAAAAACTTATATAAGAGCATAACTCATAAGGAAAAAATTATTTTTGTGAATTTAGTGGAACCATAAGTTCCCATTTGTCCTTTCTTTCTGTATATTTTAATTTTCATATTTTTGCTTGAAATTGCTTTTAATTTAATAATATTTATTATTATGATCTTTAAGTACTTGTACAAAGGAGTTGCCCCTTGACTTGCAGTTTATGAATACAGTACATACTGATCAATATTTTGTATTTTGCTAATCCTCTTACATAAAAAAGATGCTTAGCATCACAAATGAGTGGTAAATATGTGTATTTACCTGTCTAAAGCCACACCTGCATTTATGTCCTTTATTTATTGATAATAGAAAACAAGACATTGGCACTGATTTGATGAAGAAAAATGAAGTATAAACAACTTATACCACTCCATTCCTCTTGAAAGTGATTGTTTCAAGTATGAGCATATGCTATGGCACAAAGTAAGGAACCGTGTGTTCAGACAGTTCTTAGAGTTTTTGTTCCACCTAAAATAAGAACAAAAACCAAGGATTCTCCTCAAGTTTGTGTCTGTGATGATGTCTAGAATGAAACTATGATCTGACCTCCAAGAGAAATATTTGTGCTGCTAAATTAGCTGATCTGAAATCGCTTTTTCTTTAGAATTGTTGTGATATGCTCTATTCTTATATAAAATGATATAATTTATTCTTTGGTTACAGTTGGTTAGATCTTTCACAGAATGTTCCATAGTCTAATAGTCAATTCTAGTATATATCTGATTTTTAAAGTAATTATATGTTACTATTGTTGGGTGTCTAATATATTATTGCTATTTGGGGGGAATTTGTGTCTTTTCTTCATTAGCTGACAAAATTTACTAATTGAGGAATAAGTAAAATAAATTGTTAGCATGAATGAAATTAACTTTAAAGGATTTACAGAGAAAGGAAATGCCAAGTGAGCAAGACTAGTTCTTCCGCACTAAAGAAAAGTTTATATCAGTTGTTTATTACAGAATTCTGTGACTCATTATAGGATTTACATGATAAAATATGCATGCTTTCCCCCATTTTGGTTAAAACTGTAACATATGTTTCCATGCAAAATGCTGAAAATTGTTGATTGAACAAAGCAATTTACCATGATCACCAAACACTTCTTTAGTAGAGAAAAAAAAGAAGAAAAAAAAGACTTACATATCTAATTGAAGCAAGATGATAATGGACTCTCTGCTTTTGCTTCCATTGAAATACCAACCAGAGTTCATTTCTGCCAAAATGTGTGGGCATTGAGAGAAATGATGAACGAAGCATCCCAATTTTGCTAATGCAGCATATCTTGACAGCTTTTTGTGAATACTATGATTGATCAGCAGGACGAAAATAGCCATAAAAAGTGGGGATGAAATCATGCCAACCTGAGGGATGTGACAATTCTATTAATCTTTTAATTATTACTGAATAAATTGAGGTGGATTTTGCTTTCTAATTTAAAGCTCCTCAGCCAAAAGGATGTTCAAAATTATTCAGTACATTAGTATATTATAGCTCTAAGCCAGTATGGCCAAAGAGGATTATTACTTGAGATAGTTAAATAATTCAGGTATATTTTTCCCTTGATTGTAAAAGAGGACAACTTTATTTTCCCACCTTCTTTTTATGTATTTCTCTCTCAGAATGAGAGAATGGATGAGTTAGTTAAATTATCAAAATCTCACATTCTCATCTATAAAATCAAATAACACTAGCTATATTTAATTACATGGGCATAATTGTTGAAAATTTCACTTCATAGTTCATAAAAAAGCACTTATACAGAAAAATGGCAGAGGAGAAGCTGGGCTCTAAATAAGCTGGAAAGAAATAGAAAGAATAGAAAGCAATATTAGTGTTCCAGTGTACAGGCCTAGGCTAGAGAATCACACCAACTGTGCGATCACAGTACAGAGAGATTGGCCAGAGAGGAAAAATCCAGGGTGATTGGTCAAGGAGCACTTGCTGGTAGAGTTTTAAGAGTTTTGTTTTTTAAATTTAAATTTTTGTTTTTTCATTTTTTCTTTTTTTAATCTTCTTTTCTTTTTTTATTTTTATCTCTCTTCTTTCATTCCGTCCTATACATTTCCCTCTCTGAGATTAAGGACTTGGTTACATTCACTCTTTCCTTTTACCCCCACAATTCTTCCTAAACCTATTAATTTCTTGTCTGCTGAATCTCTCTTTGATGATCTTAGCCCATTAATCCATAGTCGTTTGATGTTGAATAGATTGTATTTGTTGAAGTAGATTGTATCTGCAGCCATTTTGAGTGTGCAACTACAGGACTCTGGTTGATGCTTGCCTTAAAATAGTGTGTAGCACAATATTGGCATTACTTTCATACCAAATGGGCAGAACAAGCTGGAGAAACACAAGAAAAATGGCAAGTCTGGGTATCTCAGCTCCCACTCATGATAATCAGGTGACAGAACAGTTAATGAATAATCCAGAGGAGAGAAGTCAAAAAAGTTCTACAAACAGTACTGGTAAACATGGTGAATGAAAAGACTGAAAACCTGCAAAGGACACAGTATGAGCATGATAGGGAGCAAGACTAGGCAAACCAAAGATTAATACAGGAACTTGAAGAGCATGATGAGGCTAACCAAAAATTAATATAGGAATCTTGTGAGCATGAGGAAGCTAAACAAAGTTTAATACAGGAATTGCAAGAGCAGGCTGAGAACAGTCAAAGAGGAATACAGGAATTGCAGGAGCATGAGGAAGCTAATCAAAGAGTAATAACAGGAATTGCATGAGCAGGATGAGAATAGACAAAGATCAGTAGAGGCATTCATAGAATCCATAAACAGTTGAAGGAATCCAGGGATACCACAAAGGGTCTTCCATCAGAAGAAAAGGGAGTCCAAGGAAACTATAACCAGTCAACTAAGTGATTTGAGAATAAACACTGAACACCAAATTAAGGAAATAAAGAAGTTCATACAAGATCTAAAACAAAGCTCCAACAAAGAATTTGAAGCCATCGAAGCTGACCAATTAGAAGGAAAGGAAATAAAAAAACCAAGTAGGAAGTCTTGACAGTAGGTTACACCATGCAGAAGATGGAATCTCAGGGATTGAAGACAGCCTAGCTATTATAGAGAAAGAACATACAAATACCCAAGCAAATTCAAGAAATATGATAGATCTATTCAACATTTGGAAGACACCATCAGAAGGCCTAATCTGAGGATAATGGGTGTAAAGGAGCATCTAGAGAAGTTAATGGTCTAGGAAATTTATCAGGATCCTAGCAAATAACTTCCCAAACATGCAAATAGATAGGCCTATTCAGACACAAGAAACTTTTAGAACCCCAAATTGGCCAGACCAGAACAGGACATCCCACTGTCAAATTATAATCTACACAGGATCAATTCAGACCAAGGAAAGGATACTTAAAGTTGTCAAGGAGAAAAAAATCAATCACCTATAATAAAGGGAAACCAATTAGGATATCCTCATATTTCTCAGCAGAGACAATTAAAGCAAGAAGAGCCTGGAATGATGTATAACATGCCCTAAGGACAAACAACTATCAACCAAGAACCTAGCTTAACTCTCCTTCATAAAGGAAGGTCAAATAAAAACCTACTATAGCAAACAAAAACCAAACAATATATCTCTACTAAACCAGGCCTACAAAAGATACTTAAAGATGACCTACACATAGAAAACCAACAAGACCACAATAAAGACCAAGAAACCACACCCAAACTAGAAATCCAGCAACCATAGGAAGAACCCAGTTGTTGCTGGCCCCAGAAAGTGGATAACATGGCAGGAATTACCAAAAACCTCTCAGTCCTAACTCTCAACATTAATGGACTTAGCTCTCCAATTAAGAGACAAAGACTGTCTAGTTGGATTAAAAAGCAAGATCCTTCTATCTGTTGCCTTCAAGAGTCACACCTTCACCATAAAAACAAACATATTTTGAAAGTCAAAGGCTGGAATAAAATCTACCAAGCAAATTGCCCCCATAAACAGGAATGAATTGCAATCCTAATATCAGATAAAATAGACTTCAAATTAAAATTAGTGAGAAGGGCTGGGAAAGTGGCTCAGTAGTAGAGCACTTGCCTTGCATGCATGAGGCCCTGAGTTCGATTCCTCAGCACCACATAAGCAAAAAGAAAAAAGCCGGAAGTGGTGCTGTGGCTCAAGTGGTAGAGCGCTAGCCTTGAGTTGAAGAGCTGAGGGACAGCGCCCAGGCCGAGTTCAGGCCCCATGATCGGTCCCCCCCCAAATAAAAATTAGTGAGAAGAGATAAAGAAGGTCACTACATACTAATTAAGGGAACACTCCTCATGAGGATATTACAATTCTAAATATATATTCACCAGATAACAGAACACCCAAATTTATCCAAGAATCACTACTTTCTCTCAAATCTCACATAGATCCGAAGACATTAACTGTTGGAGACTTTAACACACCACTGTCCCCACTAGATAGATCAACTCGGCAAAAAATTAACAGAAAAAACACAGATCTAAACAACTGCATAGATCAACTAGATTTACACACATGTACCAAATATTTCACCCAGCAGCATCAGAATACACTTTTTTCTCAGCAGCACATGGAATATTTTTTGAAAATAGACCCCATTTTAGGTCACAAAGAAAACTTGTCCAAATTCAGAAACATTAAAGTTATACCTTACATTCTCTCAGACCACAAGGAAATAAAATTAGAACTCAGCACCAAAAGCCATCAAAGAAAGTCCTGTAACACATGGAGGCTGAATAACACACTGTTGAACCACCAGTGGGTCATGGAAGAGATTAGAAAGGAAATTCAAATGTTCATGATAGTCAACAAAAATAAGTACACAAATTACCAGCTCCTCAGGGACACAGCAAAGGCAGTACTCAGAGGCAAGTTTAAATCTCTGAGTTCTTACATCAACAAATTGGACGGATCTGAAACCAACAATTTAATGAGACATCTGAGCTTCCTGGGAAAAGAGCAGCAAGATAAACTCCAATCCAGTAGATGGAAAGAAAAAATTAAAATTAAATCAGAATTAAATGAATTAGAATCCAAAAAAAACTGTAGAAAGAATCAAAAACAAAAAGTTGGTTCTTCAAAAACATTAACAAAATAGACAGACCCTTCACAAATGTTAGCAGAAAAACAAGAGAACACACCTTAATAAATAAACTCAGAGATGAGAATGGAACATCACCACAGAAACAACTAAGATTCAGAACATTATAAGGGAATACTTTTAAAACATTTATGCTAATAAGTTTGAGACATTGGAAGAAATGGACCTTTTCCTAGCAAATATAGAC
The DNA here is from genome assembly GCF_019054845.1 of Dipodomys spectabilis. Lineage (NCBI taxonomy): Eukaryota > Metazoa > Chordata > Mammalia > Rodentia > Heteromyidae > Dipodomys > Dipodomys spectabilis. The sequence goes on along the minus strand of NW_024870709.1, from coordinate 19,958,205 downwards.
ATGCTGAAACTAAACCAAGATGAGTTAAACCATCTTAACAGGTCCACATCAAGCATTGAAATAGAAAGAGCAACAAGAGACCTCCTATCTAAGAAAAGCCCAGGACCACATGGTTTTACGTTGGAATTCTAAAAGGCCTTCAAAGCAGAACTCACACCAATACTCCTCCAACTCTTTAAGGAAATTGAAAGAGAAAGTTCACTACGAACTCATTCTATGAAGCCATAATAACCCTCATCCGAAAACCAGGCAGGGACTCATCAAAGAAAGAGAACCATAACCATTTCTTTGATGGACATCGATGCAAAACTTCTCAACAAAATTTGGCCAATCGACTTCAACAATTCATCCAAAAAATCATGCACCATGATCAAACAGGATTCATTTCATGGATGCAAAGGTGGTTCAACATAAGCAAATCAATTAATATAATTCATCACATCAACAAGAGCAAGAATAAGAACCACATGGTTATCTCAATGGATGCAGAAAAAGCATTTGACAAGATCCAACACCCCTTTATGATGAAGGTTCTGGAAAAATTAGGAATCCATGGAACATTCCTCAATACAAAGAAGGCTGTATATGACAAACCTACAGCCAGCATTATACTCAATGGTGAAAAACTAAAGCCATTTCCTCTTAACTCAGGAATGAGACAAGGATGTCCACTCTCTCCACTGCTCTTCAATCTAGTATTAGAATGCTGAGCTACAGGAATAAGACAAGATGCAACCATAAAGGGGATCCAAATAGGGAAAGAAGAAGTAAAACTCTCCCTCTTTGCTGATGATATGATCTTGTATTTAAAGAATCCCACAGACTCCACTCCCAAATGACTCAAGCTGATTCAAAACTTTGGCAAAGTATCAGGGTATAAACTTAACCCTCAAATATCAATGGCTTTTCTGTATGCCAACAATGAGAAAAGTGTGGCTGAAATTAGGAAAGCAACTCCATTCGTAATAGCCCCACAAAATAAAACACCTAGGAATTAACTTAACCAAAGAAGTGAAGGACCTCTATGATGAAAACTTTAAAAACCTGAAAAAGTAAATCAAAACAGAACTTAGAAAGTGGCAAAAACTCCCATGCTCCTGGATTGGCAAGAACAACATCATGAAAATGGCAATACTTCCCAAGGCTATCTACAAATTCAATGCAATACCTATCAATATTTCAACCTCATTCTTCAAGGAAATAGAAGAGGCAATCCAAAAATTCATATGGAACTATCAAGACCCCAAATAGCAAAAACGATCCTTAACAGAAAGAACAGTGCTGGAAGAATATCAATACCAAATTTCAAACTCTACTACAAAGCCATCATAATCAAAACACCTTGGTACTGGCACAAGAACAGACCTCAAGACCAATGAAATAGAATTGAAAATGCAGAAATGAACCCGAAGACCTATAGCCACCTAATCTTTGATAAGGGAGCTAAAAAAATAGAATGGAAGAAAGCATCTTCAGTAAATGATGCTGGCAAATTGGTTAACTACTTGTAGAAAACTAAAGCTAGATCCTTATATATCACCCTGCACCAGAGTCAACTCCAAATGGATCAAAGACCTCGGAGTCAAAGCAGACACTCTGAAAACATTACAGGATGGAATAGGAGAAATCCTAGGTCTCCTTGCCACAGGCTGAAATTTTCTTAATAGAGACCCAGAACCACAAGAAATCAAAGAAAAGTTGGACAAATGGGATTGCATGAAATTGCAGAGCTTCTGCATGGCAAAGGACATAGCTAGCAAGATCAATAGAAAGCCCATGATTGGGAGAAGATCTTCACTAGCCATACAATGGACAAGGGTCTCATATCTAAAATATACCTGGAACTAAAAAACTTAAATCCCCCAACAAAAAATCCTCAAAGAAACAACTTCCCAATAAATAAGTGGGCTAAATACTTAAAGAGAAACTTCTCTGAAAAGGAAAGAAGGATTACCAATAGACAAATGAAGAAATGTTCAGCCTCTCTAGCCTAAAAGAAATGCAAATCAAAACAACATTGAGATTCCACCGCACCCCAGTAAGAAGGGGTTATTAGATGCTGGAGGGGATGTGGCCAGAAGGAAACCCTACTGCATTGTTGGTGGGAGTTTAACCACTTTGGAAAGTAGTATGAAGGTCCCTCAAAAGACTCCACATAGAGCTGCCCTATGACCCAGAAATCCCACTTTGGGGCATTTACCCAAATGATCACAAACAAGACCATACTAAAGGTACTAGCACAACTATGTTTATTGCAGCATTATTTACCATAGCTAAGATATGGAACCAACCCAGATGTCCCTCAGTAGATGAATGGATCAAGAAAATGTGGTATACATATACAATGGAATTCTATGCCTCTTTCAGAAAGAATGGCATTGCCCCATTTGTTAGGAAATGGAAAGATTTGGAAAAAATTATATTAAGTGAAGTAAGCCAGGCCCAAAAAAACATAGGCCTCATGGTTTCTTTATTTGTAATAACTAGTATATATCTGGGACAAGTAGAAAAGGTCAAAAGTTATGTATGTATGAAGATGAAATTAAGTGAAATGAACCCCAAGATAGGGACACAAATCATGTTTTCTTTCTTGCTATTGTTTCTAACATATTTATAAGGTACCATGTGATTGTTTTTCAGCTTTGTATGTTCTTCCCCCACACTATAACCCCTGTTTTCACTGTATTTGGTGTCAGTACAATTCGGAGAGAGGAATGGAAAAAACAAAATGTTTAAATAGGGATACAGGTTGACCTATTGCATTAAAGAGATATAGAAGACACTATGTTGAAAAATGAACTTTACAATTTATTCAGTGGGGAAGGGAGTGTAGTTGTGGAGGTGGGAGTGAAGGTATGGTAAGGGAAAATCAAAGGAGAGGCAACAATGCTTGGTAAGAATTGTACTCATTACCTTTCTCATGTAACTGTAACCCCTCTGTACAGTATTTTCATCATAAAAACTTATTTTAAAGAAAGTACTTATACAGTACTTAGCTTAATCTAGGCTAAGAGGAATTTTTTAATTAATTATTTAAAATGTTCAACTTAACAATTAATAATATATGACTAAATTTTTATTTTATCTTAAATGTCTGGGTAAGTTTAAATTTAGTTTTACAAGTGAACTTTTAAAATTATGATGCATTAACGAGGCACTCATTGCTCACACCTATAATCCTAGTTACTCAGATTCTGAAGATGATAATTTGAATCCAACCCAAGCCTGAAACTCTGTGGGACTCTTTCTAATGAACCAACTAAAAGACAGAAGTAGAACTGTGGCTCAAGCAGTAAACTTCTGGTCTTGAGCAAGGAAAGCACGGACAACAACCAAGCCCTCAGTTCAAGCCCCAGGACTGACACACACACACACACACACACACACACACACACACAAACACACACAATTCCAACAACAACAACAACAGCAATAGATTACATACTGCAACTTTCTAAAGTTGCTGCATGGAGTCCAAGATAATATATGTTGAAGAGCTGAATTTATAAGAAATAATGTGTTAGAAATACAAAATATTATAATCATGATAAACAATGATAGAAATAACACATACTAAATACAATTGTACCTATTGTAACATGAGTAAGTGAAATTCATATTTAAATTATTGAAACAAGGGAGTTCTCAAGATGGCGACGGGGCAGTAGGGAAACGCCACAGCTCTCTCCAACCAAAAAGAGAGTTCGAGTTCCAACCTTTAATCTCCCCAAGAGACCGACAACAACAAAAAGACGAACACTCAGAGAAAAACCAGAGGTGGAAAATAACAAAAAAAGAAAGAGAGGAAAAGAAGAATTTCAGAACAGAGAAGAGCGAAGACCCCTCCCCCAACCTTTACTGGCCGCGCGGCAGTGCGCCAAGCCGCCGGCCAGCCGGCCCGGCAGGGGCTGCCGGAGCCACAGAGACACAGGGGGCTGCTTGCAGATCACCAGGTACCGGATTGCAGAACAGCGGATCGCCAGGAACAGAGAAACCTACCAGCCGGGAGTCTCCAGGAGGATCCCACCCCACCCATCACTCTCCACCGGAGCGGAGAGGCTCCATCCCGCCAAAGCCGCCCGGCACCAGCAGCGCCACAAAGGGACCTGTCGCGATCGCAACGACCCGGCGGGGGGCCGCCCAACCCAGCCCGCAACCACCCCAACTGAACTCGGACTGCAACAACAACTGACGGACTGCAACAACAACTGACGACCTACAGGGTGAGTACCCATCAGGGGACAGGGAATCCATCAAGGGAGACCAGAGCTGGAGGGAATCCCCAGACCCTGACCTAGACTCCCTACCCCAACACCCGGACCACAGGACCCACTAAAACTGGGAACTGTTCGAGAGCCCCACCAGCCGGTGGAGCACACTCTGCTGGCCAGGCCAGAGCAAGAGCGCCCCGGGAAGGGAGCTTAAATGCTCAAGCCAGGAACAGTGCCCCTGGGTCAAGACTACCAACAGTAGAAGAAATTTGAACTGTGTCCTCCAGGCTGCATAACCAAGGTGGTATACACATTAGCACAGGCCTAACGAGCGCGCTCCAGGCTGGGGCCGGAACCAGGCCAGGGGACCGGCGCCTGAACAAAGCAAAAAGGGTCAGAAGTGGGGCTGTGGCTCAAATGGTAGGGTGCCAGCCCTGAGCTGAAGAGCTGAGGGACAGCACCCAAACCTAGAGTTCAAGCCCACAACCAGCCCAAAACAAACAAAAACACATCAGGAGCCCATAGCAGACTCCAGTATTTGGGAGAGTGCATCCAGAGCATCTGATCTTCCCAAGAGCACCCGCAGGAGCAAACACAAGCAGTCTAGGCTGCTCAACCCTTCCAAAGGCGGGAATTGCTACAGCAGAGAGCTGAGAATCCTAAGTGAATAGCAGCTGGAAATAGGCTCCCAACAGAATCCAGATCAGACACAGACTCTCTCTACCAATAGAGAATCAGCAACCAAGCAAAGACAGACACACCAAAACAAGATTGAAGAGCAGTCTCCTGAACCCCCATGCGAAAATCACAGAGAAAAATCACAAGGTTTACCACTACCCAGGACAGCAAGCTCACCTCAAAAGCCAGCAGCCACGCAGGGGAGAGCCCCAGTGGGAGCAAAGCAGGAATGGAAGACAAAAACTACATCCAAGGGTTGCTGGAGGCAATGACTCAAGAAATAAAGCGAGAAATGGATCAGAAATTGAAAGAGCACAAGGATGAACTATCAAAAGATATACAGGATATCAAACAAAAATTGGATGCAAAAATAGAAGCTGCACAAACCTCAGTAAGAAGTGAGATAAACGCCAAATTAGAGGTAATGCATACTGATATCACCTCATTGAGAGGTGAGATCAGTACTCTGAGAACCAACATTGAATCCATAAAGGGATCCATTTCCATCATGCAAACCACAATAGAAGCCACGGTCAACAGAGTGAATGAAATGGAAGGTAGAGTGTCAGATACAGAAGACAGAATACACCAACTGGACCAAAAAGTGACAGATATGGAAAAATCACTCAAATTAAACCAAAGGGAAATTCAAGAGCAAGCAGATAATGCTAAAAAATTTAACCTTCGCATAATCGGAGTGGACGAAGGTGAGGAATTCCAGAGCAAGGGAATGCAACACCTATTTAACAAGATAGTCAATGAAAATTTTCCCCACCTCAAAAACGACCATCTTAACTACATCACAAAAGCTTATCGAACACCCAACAAGCAAGATCCCAGGAGAAACACTTCTAGGCACATAATAGTAACAATGATGGATCTGAATAATAAGGAAACAATCCTGCATGCAGCAAAAATGAAGAAGGAGCTATACTACAACGGGAAAAAAATTAGAATCACTGCAGATCTCTCCACACAAACAATGAATGCAAGAAAAGCCTGGGAAAGCACCATACGAGCCCTGAGAGCCAATAACTGCCAACCCAGACTGATATACCCGGCAAAGCTAGCATTCACATTCGATGGAGAACTGAAAACTTTTAATAGCAAAGAAAAACTAAATGAATACATAAACATTAAGCCAGCATTACAAAGAATTCTAAGAGGAGGGACACAACCTGAAGAAAGCAACCAGGAACTGGGACCTGCCCCAGACAGGCATTACTCAAAGTCTAACTGAGCAAGCACAGGAGGAAAGGAAAGAAGAAAAACTTAGGAAAACGGAATGGCAGGGACAACAATGCATCTCTCTATACTTTCTCTTAATATAAATGGGCTGAATTCGCCAATTAAAAGAAAACGAACTGAGGACTGGATCAGAAAACAAGACCCATCCATCTGTTGCCTTCAGGAGACCCACCTCTCAGCCAAACATACAAACAAACTCAGAGTGAAGGGGTGGAAAAGGATCTACCAATCAAATTCCCCCAATAAGAAAGCAGGTGTAGCTATCCTGATATCTGACAAAATAAACTTTTCATTAAAATCAGTACAGAAAGACAAGGACGGACATTACATATTAATAAAGGGAACAATCCAAGAGGAGGATATAACCATCATCAACTTATATGCCCCAAATATCGGTGCACCCAGATATATTAAACAAATGCTCTCAAACTTACAGAATAAAATAGATCCCAATACGATAATACTAGGAGACTTTAACACGCCACTCTCACCAAAGGACAGGTCTACCAACCAGAGGATTGGCAAAGAAGCTACCGAATTAAGTGAGGCCATACTTCAAGCGGAATTAACTGACATCTACCGAGTATTTCACCCTAAAACAACACAGTACACATTCTTCTCAGCAGCTCATGGAACTTTCTCCAAAATAGACCATATCATAGTTCATTCAAGGAACTTAAGCAAATACAAAGGGATCGACATAATCCCCTGTATCCTATCTGACCACAGTGGAATCAAGCTAGCTCTCAATAACAAAGCATACCGCAGAAATTTCTCTAATACATGGAAATTGAACAGCACACTCCTTAACAAGGCCTGGGTAACAGAAGAGATCAGAGAAGAAATAAAGCATTTCCTAGAACTCAATGAAAATGAAAACACCTCACAAAGAAACTTGTGGGACACAGCAAAAGCAGTCCTGAGGGGCAAATTTATTGCCCTCAGTGCCCACATCAAGAGAATGGAGACAGACCAAGTAAATAATCTCATGTTGCAACTAAAACAGCTAGAAAAACAAGAAAAAATGGGACCTAAAGCTACTAGACGAAGCCAGATAACCAAATTGAGAGCAGAGATTAACCAATTAGAAAATCAGAAAACCATAACCAAAATAAACCAAACAAAAAGCTGGTTCTTTGAAAAAATAAACAAAATTGATGGCCCGTTGGCAAGATTAATTAAAAAAAGAAGAGAGGAAACCCATATTAATAGGATTAGGGATGCCACGGGAAACATCACAACACGTACCCAAGATATCCAAACAATTCTAACAGACTACTTTCAAAAGCTATACTCTCTAAAGGAAGAAAATCTGGCGGAAATGGATGCATTTTTAGAGAAATACAAGTTACCCAAACTGAGCAAAGAAGAAGTTAACCAATTAAATAAGCCAATATCCTATAATGAGATACAGGAAGCTATCAAAAGTCTTCCAACAAAAAAAAGCCCAGGACCAGATGGATTCACAGCAGAATTCTATAAGACCTTTAAAGAAGAACTAATACCCATACTCCTCAAGCTCTTCAGAGAAACAGAGAAGGAGGGAGCTATCCCAAACTCATTCTACGAAGCCAATATCACACTCATCCCCAAACCAGGCAAAGACCCAACCAAAAAGGAGAATTACAGGCCAATCTCCTTGATGAACACAGATGCAAAGATCCTTAACAAGATTCTAGCTAACAGAATCCAGAAACACATAAAAAAAATAATACACTATGATCAGGTAGGCTTCATCCCAGAGACACAGGGATGGTTTAACATACGTAAGTCAATAAATGTAATCCAGCATATCAACAGAGCCAAGGTCAAGAATCACATGATTATCGCCACAGATGCAGAAAAGGCCTTTGATAAAATTCAACATTCATTCATGCTAAAAGCTCTGGAGAAAATAGGAATAGAAGGAACATTTCTAAAAACAATAAAAGCTATTTATGACAGACCAATAGCCAATATTATACTTAATGGGGAAAAGCTACAACCAATCCTCCTAAAAACAGGAACAAGGCAAGGATGTCCACTGTCTCCACTCCTCTTCAACATAGTCCTAGAACCCTTAGCCAGGGCAATAAGGCAAGAAAAAGACATTAAAGGGATCCGCATAGGGAAAGAAGAAGTGAAACTATCCCTTTTTGCAGACGACATGATACTATACCTCCACGATCCCAAAAACTCCATCCCCAAACTTTTAGAAATCATAAGTCACTTCGGCAAAATAGCAGGATACAAAATAAACCCACAAAAATCAGTTGCCTTCCTATACACTGATAACGCACAGGAAGAGAGGGAAATAAAGGGAGCAACCCCATTCACAATAACCTCCCAAAAAATAAAATATTTAGGAATTAACCTAACCAAAGATGTAAAAGAACTATTTAATGAGAACTATAAAAAGTTAAAGAAAGAAATTGCAGAAGACACTAGGAAATGGAAAGACCTCCCATGCTCCTGGATAGGCCGACTTAATATAGTAAAGATGGTGATACTTCCAAAATTAATATACAAATTCAATGCAATTCCTATTAAAATCCCAATGACGTACATCACTGAAATACAGAAAACAGTCCAAAAATTTATATGGAACAACAAAAGACCTAGAATAGCCAAAACAATTCTAGGGGATAAAGACAATATGGGAGGGCTATCCATGCCGAACTTCAAACTCTACTACAGAGCTATAATCACAAAGACAGCATGGTACTGGCACAAAAACAGACCCGAAGACCAATGGAACAGAATAGAAGATCCAGATATAAATCCACAGGCCTACAGCCAGCTGATATTCGACAAAGGAGCCAAAGACATACAATGGAAGAAACACAGCCTCTTCAACCGCTGGTGCTGGGAAAACTGGGCAGCCACATGCAGAAAACTAAAAGTGGACCCCAGCCTATCACCATGCACCAACATCAACTCAAAATGGATTAAAGACCTTAACATTAAACCTGAATCTCTGAAACTACTGCAGGACAGAGTAGGAGAGACACTTGAACTAATAGGCACAGGAAGGAACTTCCTGAACAGAGTCCCAGGGTCACAACAAGTTGGAGAGAGACTCGACAAATGGGACTACCTTAAAATAAAAAGCTTCTGCACAGCTAAATCTATCGCAACTAAGCTAGAAAGACAACCAACTAATTGGGAAAAAATATTTACCAGCAATATATCAGACAAGGGGTTAACATCCTGTATATACAGGGAACTCAAGAAACTAATCCCTCCCAAACCTAACAAACCAATTACTAAATGGGCAAGGGAACTAAAGAGGGACTTCTCAAATGAAGAAATAAAAATGGCAAAGAAACACATGAGGAAATGTTCATCATCCCTGGTGGTGAAGGAAATGCAAATAAAGACAACCCTGAGATACCACCTTACCCCAGTCAGAATGTCCCACATCCACAAATCAGCCAACGACAAATGCTGGAGGGGATGTGGAGAAAGAGGAACCCTATTACACTGCTGGTGGGAATGTACACTTATACAACCACTTTGGAAAGCAGTCTGGAGGGTCCTTAGAAAGCTAAAGATTGACCTCCCTTACGACCCAGTCATACCACTTCTAGGCATCTACCCTGAACAACAGGAACCAATATACAAGGACACGTGCACCTCCATGTTTATTGCAGCACTGTTCGCAATAGCTAGGATATGGAAACAACCTAGGTGCCCCACCACAGATGAATGGATCCAAAAATTGTGGTATCTATACACAATGGAATATTATGCAGCCATTAGAAATGACAAAATAATGGCATTTGCAGGGAAATGGATGGAGCTAGAAGGAATCATGTTGAGCGAGGTAAGCCAAGAACGAAGAGACAAACGGTACATGGTCTCCCTCATAAGTGGATGCTAAATCCAAAAGGTTAGTGATACGACAAAACTAACAGGACTTAAGAAACAAAGAACTCCCGCTCATCTGGTTGAACCACTACTAAATATCCTCATGCTGCTGATCACAAATATGGTATATAACATGTGAACACTGTTATATATTACAGACTGTGGTAGACAATTTGCTCCAGGGAAGTTAGAATGAACTTGTGACTTTGAAATTATGTAATCATTTAATCACAATCAAAAAAAAAAAAAAAAAAAGAACCTCGGGGAAGGGAGGGAGGGAGGGGATGGTAGGGGGAAAACAATGGAGGGGGTAACAATGTTCAAGAGGAAGTGTACTCATAACCTCACTCATGTAACTGTGACCCTCTGTATAGTAGCTTTACAATAAAAAAAAAAAAAAAAAAAAAAAAAAAGAAAATGCTAAGAAAAAAAAAAAAAAAAAAAAAGAAAATACTGTACAGAGGGGTTACAATTATATGGACAAGACAATGAGTACATTTCTTATCAAGCATTGTAGCCTCCTCCTTTGTTTCCCCTTCCCATCCCTTCCCATCCTCCCCCCGCCCCCCACCCACTCCTCCCTGCCCCCCCACTCCCTCACCCCCCCCCCCCGCACCTCCCCGCACGAAAGTTGTAAAGTTCATTTTTGATATAACGACTTGTACATCTCATTGTTGCAATGGGTCCACCTGTATCCCTATTTAGACGATTTGTTTTTCCCCTTTCCCTCCACAAATTATACCGACATCAAATACAGTGAAAGCAGGGCTTATACTGTGGGGGAGGGACATACAAAGCAACAAAGAAATAATCTTATAAATGTGTTAGAAACAATCACATGAAAGAAAAAAACATTTGAATACATATCTTAGGGTTCATTTCCTTAACATCACCTTATCTGACCTTTTCTGCTTGACTCAGACATATACTAGATATTGCAAATAAGGAAAACCATGGGACCTATGTTTCTTTGGGCCTGGCTTACTTCACTTAATATAATTTTTTCCAAGCCTTTCCGTTTCCTAACAAATGGGGCAATGTCATTCTTTCTGATGGAAGCATAGAATTCCATTGTGTATATATACCACATTTTCTTGATTCATTCATCTACTGAGGGGCATCTGGGTTGGTTCCATATCTTACCTGTAGTAAATAATGCTGCAATAAACATAGTCGTGCTGGTAGCTTTATATCAAGCGTTGTAGCCTCCTCCTTTGTTTCCCCTTCCCATCCCTTCCCATCCTCCCCCCACCCCCCACCCAATCCTCCCCCTACCCCCCCTCCCCTGCACCAAAGTTGTAAAGTTCGTTTTCGACATAACGTCTTGTACATCTCATTGTTGCAATGGGTCCACCTGTATCCCTATTTAAACGATTTGTTTTTCCCTTTCGCCTCCACAAATTATACCGACATCAAATACAGTGAAAGCAGCTGTTTTAAGGTTTTATTTAGACAGGCTGCAGCTCGGGCCTCGTCCTACACTCCGACACAGCAGAGCCTAGGAGGAGAGCCCCGAGCTAAAGATTTACAGGGCTTATAAAGGCACACAACCAACCAGGTGTTTGGATTACCACCATGTGTTGCTCTGCTAAACAGAATTTGCTGATCTTAGGTTTAGTTTAAACAAGCAACAAGTGGTCACTGCCTCAAGTACTTTAACCCTTCACCTAAGACCAGGCTAACTTGCTCAAGCTAGCCTAGAGCCTCACATACTTCTGCCTTAGCCTTCTGTTTGCTGGGCTTACAGGTATTTGAAATGCTGAGTCTTCTTTGTAAGATTTTGGCCTTTGAGCATATATCTCTTGGGATTTTGTGAAGATTCTTTGGAGGTGACCAATAGTAGGAAGCCCCTCTTCTCTCATTACAGTTCTTGTGGAACCTGGTGACACAGAGTCTTCTCCCTGTTGGCATCTGCAGTGGGCCTTATTGGGGTGAGCTCACTCAACCATACTTTGCGCATGACTCTGTGTTTAAAAGCTCTTCAAGTGTCACAGCTGACAACACCACCTGTTCCCTGCTGGGTCAATAAATTAGTCTATGGACAAACGTTAATAAATACTAGATAATATTATTACTGAGGAGATCAGTCTCCATTTAGGGAAATTTTCAGGCAGTCAAAATAATTTATTATAAGCCCTAGAGATATATGCTTCAAAACAGATACGTTCACAAAAGAGTGGGACCAGGAAAAAATGCTGATCTCCATCAACATAACCCTCTCCACCTTGCTCAGCAAGCTGAGCTTCTGCTCACTCTCTAACATGCTATACTATATATTTCAGGCCCCTTTTACTACCTCCTCTTCCCTACGCTGACCCCTTTTGCCTAGGAGAGCTATGAAGTAAGGAGGTGTACAGCAGCCATAGCCCCTTGCTCAGTGGTGATGTTAGACAGAGGCTCTGCCACCATCCAGCTGTGCTGCATGCTACTCCTGTCCAGGGACTGATCCCAGGTGCGGAATTCAATGTTGATGGTCATTGCCCTACTTACCACAAAGCCCAGACCCATGTTTCTGAGACCCTGGAAAGAAAAGGGAGAGTTAGACACGAAATCCCCAGACTCATGAGCACCTGCTGGATGCCAGACCCAGTGCAGGGGCTGTGGGTATAGTGCGTGGTCATACCTGACTCCAGTCAGAAGCCTTGGGCTTTCATGCTGGCTCTTCTGCTCTCTGATTGTGGTTCCCAAGCAGGTTGCTTACTCTCCCTAATCTCAGCTTCCTCCTCTGTGACTAGGGAAAATCTACACCCATCTCATAGCATGGGAGATGAGGAATCTAATGCAACTCCACAGCATAGCACATGGCTGGAGCTATGAGTTATTCCTACCATGGTGACAATGGCCATGAAACAGGCAAGTGTTCCTATTTAAAGACCATAAGTACCAAGAGTTAATAAGAGTCTCTGTCAATGTTGATAATCAACCCCTGGAAATGAGCAGGTCTTCCCACCCATGTCTGTGGATATAACTGTGGCCACAGAGAATGCAGGGATGATTTTCAAACTTCATCCAAGGGGTCTCAGTGAACTCTGAGGGATGAGAAGGATGAGTTAGGCCAAGAAGGATGGTGCTCCTGGCACAGGTGGAGGGCCTGGGGATGGAATAGACCTCACTTCCTCTGAGAACTAGAAAGCGCAGTGGATGTATTTCCTGAGCCTCAGTCTGCTCATCTAATAAATAGGACATGATAGGTTTACCACAAGGCTATAATTCTGCAAGGGGTCCTGGAATCACTCACATCTGGCTCCAGGACCACTGACAGGAGCACACTGCCCGCTTCTTGTTGTCACACCTGTGTCCTGCTGCTCAACTCTCTTCATGCGCTCTGCCAGGCACGTCCCTGAGCTGACCCTGTCTTCCTGTGTGACCTTCTCTACCCAGTCATGCAGCGTGGCCGCCATAGGACCTTCACGAAATCACTCTTTGTCTTCCGGTACCCAGAGAGGTTTGGCTCCTAACCACAACATCCCTTATAAGATGAGGCCTAGTGAAATGCTCTGAGCATCTAAGCAGAGCAATAGGGTTTCTACTCTAGTGGAAGCTTGCTGGGCAGGCGGGGTCACTGCCCCAGTCCTCATGTGGACTCAGAACTTGCATGTGTGCCGGAAACTTACATGTGCGATCAGAACCTCAAGGTGCTCACAGTAGTACCTGTAGCCTAGTCACTAAATCCTTTCATTGAATCCATTGGTCCACATTTATTTTTATTGTTATTGTTATTTGTTGATGGGGCCTGAACTCAGCATGGGCACTGTCCCTGAGCTCTTCAGCTCAAGGTGAGCACTCTATCACTTGAGCCACAGCTCCACTTCCAGATTTTTCTGCTTATGTGGTGCTGAGGAATCAAACCCAGGGCCTCATGCATGCAAGGCAAGCACTGTACCACTGAGCTACCTTCCCAGCCCCATATTTTTCTTTCTTTTCTTTCTCCCTTTTTGTCCCCACACTGGGAAGTTTCAGATAAAACATATGTGTTGCCACCCATTGCATCATCATTATCATGCTCCCTAATAGGCTGTGAGAAGGAGAAATCCTTTGTCCAATAGGACATCAACAGAAGATAATCAGACACAGAGCCCAAAATCGCAGGACTTCCTTCAGAAGCACTTCCTTTCCCGTGGGAGGAGGACATTAGTCTACCGTGCTTCTCTATTTGCCTGGCAAAAAATATCAACTGGTTTATTGGTTTCAGAGAAACCAAGATCCTTATTATTTTTCTATTAGTCTGGAGTTCAAAGACTGAGCTTTTAGGATCACATGGACCATGGATTGCTCGTGTGGGAGGACCACCAGTCAGCCTCCAATCCTGGGCTGTCTGTATTCTCCACCCTGTACTTGCGATGTGTGTCCCCAGCTGGGGTGCTGTGGGTTGATGCTGCAAATTGCTCTGTACCCTTCTCTTCATCCCCTGGGTGCAGACTCTGTGCTGTTTAGGTGTCTGGTCACTTTCTCTTTTGGCTTTCTCAAGCTTAGGCTATCAGTCAATTACATGTGTTTACTTGGCTCTTCCATTCTTACATGCTAAAGACATTCACATTATACAACTCCTCACATAACAGACACTTAGAAACTGCTTGTTCTAAACAGCACTGACAACCTGGAAAACTGAAGGGAGGGGCTGGGTTCAGGAGAATTGTGGAGAATGAAAAGAGAGGTGGCAACAATCAAGATTCATTATATTCATAAGCTGATTTATTGAATGGTAACTCCTTTGAACAGCTACTTAAAGATTAAAATTTTTAAAAAGCATTGACAATTTATTAAAGTCTGTAGCTACTAAAACCAAAAAAAAAAAAAAAAAAATTATTGAAACAAATAATGGTATGCATGTTATCTAAAATAAAAACACTTTGCTCTTAATTAAAGTTTCATATCCTGTTGATTAAAATGGTTTAGAGGATTTTAAAGCAGATTTAAGAATACTATGACAGATGGACAAAGAAAGGAAATGTCACAAAACAGTCACATTATCTTAACTCAATATGAAATAGAATTGAATTATAATAGGAGCATAATTGTCCAAGGCAAAGGGGCAAGGTCACTTTAGAAAAAATGAGAAGAGCATAAATGTATTCATTTCTTTGAAAATGCCATAGAGTTATTTCCAGTTCTGAGATACAACGTGCATGCATGCTGATCACAGTTTACAGAATTAAGAAAAGCAAGTCAGTGTGGCAGTAGAGAACTATAAACTTAGAACTCTGGATACAAAACGAGAGAATCTTGTGCTTGAGGACTTCCTAGTCTCATAGTGAGATCCAGTTTCTTCTTTAGATAAAGTAAAAAGGTAAGGAAAAGACAAATCTACTCTCTTTTTACAATTAATGTAAAGAATATGTAGAAAAACGTGGATCAGAGTAAATTTATGTTTGATGTTGTACTTACAGACATGAAGAATTCAAAGACTAAGCACAAAATTGTAGCTGAAAGTTTAACTAAAATTCAGGAAGTAGAAGAGATAGCTATTAGGATAAGCTGTCATTCAAAATGGCATTGATGAACATATTATGACTTTTTGGTAGATCTGACTATGATGGATTATCATGAGAAATAATGCATTACCGGAAAAAGAGGACAGTACTAAGATAGAGCTCCTGGATGCACTGAATAAATTGTAACAAGAAAATCCACTAAAAAAAAAACCACTTCAAATTCAGTTGTATTTAAATTATTTCAATAGATAAACTTACACCATCAAATATTCTAAAGACTAATTTTGTTTGTTATATACTAAAAGTGCGTTTGTTAAGTTTTTTTTGTTTGCTTTCACATATGAAAGCATGGGATTCAGATTTTATTCCTGCAACCCTTTGTAAAAATAAGATAACCAAGTGTTCATACTGAGATATTTAGTGTGCAAAAATCTAGTTACCTCACTTGATTTTTAAATAATACAAATTAAAAAAATGTATCTTTCAAGCAAAACAGCAAGAATGTTTGGCAAAATGCTTCACTACATTTTAAATTTAAATGAGAAATGTTTTTCTCTGATGACTGTCTCTTTTTTTCTTCATATATTCTTTATTATAAGGATACTATACAGAGGGCTTACAGTCACATGAGCAAGGTAATGAGTCCATTTCCTATCGAGCATTGTTTCACCCTCCTTTGGTTTTCCACTACTACCCCTTCACTCCTCACGTCCCCACCCCTCAACCCCCCACCCCCCACCCCCACCCCAACCCCTGCAAAGTTGTAAAGTTTGTTTTCAACATACTGTCTTCAACATCTCATTATTACAATGGGTCATCCTGAAGCCTTATTTTAGGATTTTGTTGTTTCCTTCTCCTCCAGAAATTAGAGAAATGAATATACAAGATGGAGAAATGGTCAGATAAGTTGATGTTAGGTGAAATGAACCCCAAGATAAGGACTCAAATGGTTTTTCTTTCTTGCTATTGTTTCTAACATATTTACAAGATCATTTCTTTGTTACTTTGTATGTCCCTCCCCCACAGTATAACCCTTGTTTTCACTCTTTGATGTTGGTATAATTTGGGGAGAGGAAGGGAAAAATCTAATTGTTTAAAGTGTGATACAGGTGGACCCAAAGCAACAATGAGATGTACAGGACCTTATGTCGAAAAACGAACTTTACAATTTTGGCAGAGATAGGAGAGGTGTGGGGGGGCGGAGGGGCAAAGGAGGGAGATGGGAGAGCAGAGATGATAAGGGAAAACAAAGGAGGAGGCAACAATGCTTGCTAAGAAATGTACTCACTACCTTGCTCATGTAATTGTACCCCCTCTGTATGGTATTTTCACAAAAAAACTTAATAATTAAAAAAACATGCAGGACACCAGAATCAAATACAATGACAACAGGGGTTGTGCCATGGGGGAAGAATATACAAACAAACAAACAAACAAAGAAATCACACAGTACATTATAAGTACATTAAAAAAAATCAATAAACATAAAACCTCTTGTGTCCCTAACTTGGTTCATTTTTTTAGAATCAGGTTATATGGTCATATCTACATATCTTTTCACTTTTCTGCCTATCCTAGACATATACTAGTTATTGAAGATAAGGGAAACCATGGGACCTATGTTTCTTTGGGCTTGGCTTGCTTCACTTAATATAATTTTTTCCAAGTCTTTCCATTTCCTTACAAATGGGGTGGTGTAATTCTTTCTGATGAAGGCATATATATATATATATATATATATACACATGTATAGAATTTTCTTGATCCATTCATCTACTGAGGGGCATCTGGGTTGGTTCTATGACTTAGCTATTGTGAATAATGCTGCAATAAAAATAATTGTGGGATTGCTGGATCACAAGGGAGCTCTATGTGGAGTCTACTGAGGGGCATCTGGGTGGGTTCTTTATCTTAGTATGGTAAATAATGCTGCAATAAATATAGTTGTGCTGGTAGCCTTAGTATACCCTTGTTTGTGATCATTTGGCTAAATACCCAAAAGTGGGATTGCTAGGTCATAGGGGAGCTCTATATGGAGTCTTTTGAGGAACCTCCATACTACTTTCCAAAGTGGTTGAGCAAGTTTACACTCCCACCAACAATGCAGTAGGGTTCCCTTCTGGCCACATCCCCTCCAGCATCTCTTGTTATTAGAGTTCTCGATTATAGCTATTCTAACTGGGCTGAGGTGATATCTCAGTGTTGTTTTGATTTGCATTTCTTTTATGGCTAGGGATGTTGAGCATTTCTTCATGTGTCCATTGGACATCCTTTCCTCTTCAGAGAAGTTTCTCTTTAAGTCTTTAGCCCACTTATTTATTTGGCAGTTGTTTTATTGAGGGTTTGTTGTTGGGGGATTTAATTTTTTGAGTTCCAGGCATATTTTAGATATGAGACCCTTGTCCATTGTATGGCTAGTGAAGATCTTCTCCCAATCCGTGGACTTTCTGTTGATGTTTCTAGCTATGTCCTTTCCCATGCAGAAGCTCTACAATTTCATGCAATCCCATTTGTCCAACTTTCCTTTGATTTGTTGTGTTTCTGGGTCTCTATCAAGAAAATTTTGGCCTGTGCCAAGGAGACCTAGGTTCTCCTGTTCCGTCATGTAATGTTTTCAGGGTGTCTGCTTTGAGTTCAAGTCTTTGATCCATTTGAAGTGGATCCTGGTGCAGGGTTATATGTAAGCATCTAGCTTGAGTTTTCTACAAGTGATTAACCAATTTTGCCAGCACCATTTACTTTCTTCCATTCTATCTTTTTAGCTCCCTTATCGAAGATTAGATGGCTATAGGTCTGTGGGTTCACTTCTGCGTTTTCAATTCTATTCCATTGGTCCTGAGATCTGTTCTTGTTCCAGTACCAAGCTGTTTTGATTACTATGGCTTTGTAGTAGAGTTTGAAATTTGGTATTCATATTCCTCCAGTACTGTTCTTTCTGTTAAGGATCGTTTTTGCTATTTGGGGTCTTTTATTGTTCCATATGAATTTTTGCATTGCCTCTTCTATGCCAATGGACTTCAACAATTCATCCAAAAATATCACACACCATGATCAAACAGGATTCATTTCAGGGATGCAAAGCTGGTTCAAAATATGCAAATCAATCAATATAATCCATCATCTCAACAAGAGCAAAGATAAGAACCATATGGTTATCTCAATAGATGCAGAAAAAACATTTGACAAGATCCAAAACCCCTTTATGATGAAGGCTCTGGAAAAACTAGGATTCCATGGAACATTCCTCATAACAATAAAGGCTGTATATGACAAACCTACCTGTCTTATACTTAATGGTGAAATACTAAAGCTATTTCCTCTAAGCTCAGGAATCAGACAAGGATGTCCACTCTCTCCACTTCTCTAATTTAGTAGTATAACATCTAGCTACAGCAATTAGACAAGATGCAAACCTAAAGGGGATCCAAATAGGGAAAGTTGAAGTAAAACTCTCTCTCTCTCTTTGCAGATGACATGATCTTGGACTCCACTCCCAAATTTACTCAACCTGATTCAAAACTTTGGCAAAGTAGCAGAGTATAATATTAACCCTCAAAAATCAATGGCTTTTCTGTATGCCAACAATGAGAAGAGTGTGGTTGAAATCAGGACAGCAACTCCTTTTGTAATAGCCCGACAAAAAATACAATACCTAGGAATTAACTTAACCAAAGAAGTGAAGGACCTCTATGATGAAAACTTTAAAAACCTGAAAAAGGAAATCAAAGCAGAATTAGAAAGTGGCAAAACTCCCATTCTCCTGGATTGGAAGGATCAACATCGTGAAAATGCCAATACTTCCCAAGGCTATCTGCAAATTCAGGGTGGTGTTTGTTTTTTTTTTATCATTTGTTGTTGAGGGCTTTAATTTTTTAGCTTTAAGTACATTTTAGATATGAGACGCTTGATTGTATGGCTAGAGAAGATCTTCTTCCAATCTGTGGGCTTCTATTGATCTTGCTCTGTCCTTTGTCACCAGAAGCTCTACAGTTTCATGCAATCCTATTTGTCCAATCTTTCTTTGATTTGTTGTGATTCTGGGTTTATATTAAGAAAATTTTGGCCTGTGCCAAGGAGCCCTAGAGTTTCTCCTAGTCCTTCCTTTAATGTTTTCAGGGTATCTGCTTTGACTTTGAGGTCTTTGAACCATTTGGTGTTGATTCTGTTGCAGGGTGATATATATGGATCTAGCTTTAATTTTCTATGGGTGTTTAACCAATTTTGTCAGCAGCATATACTGAAGAGGCTGTCTTTCTTCCTTCTATTTCTTAGCTCCCTTATGAAAGATTAGGTGGCTATATATCTGTGGATTCAATTTTAGGCCTTCAGTTCTATTCCATTGGTCCTGAGGTCTGTTCTTGTGCCAGTACCAAGCTGTTTCGATTACTATGACTTTGTAGTAGAGTTTGAAGTTTTGTATTGATATTCCTCCAGAGCTGTTCATTCCTCTAAGGATTGTTTTTGCAATTCAGGCCTCTTTCATTGTTTCACATGAATTTTTGGATTCCTTCTTCTATTTCCTTGAAGAATGAGGTTGGGATAGTTGTAGGTATCACGTTGAATTTGTATATAGCCTTTGGAAGTTTTGCCATTTTCACAATGTTAATCACGACAATGCAGGAACATGGGAGGTTTTTCCACTTACTTAGTTCTGCTTTAATTTCCTTTTACAGTATTTTCAAGTTTTCCTCATAGAGGTCCTCCACTTCTCTAGTTAACTCCTAGGTATTTTATTTTTTTGTGGGCCTATCACACCAATATTCCTCCAACTCTTCAATGAAGTTGGAAGAGTAAGTTCACTGCCAAACTCCTTCTGTGAACCCATAATAACACTCATCCACAAACCAGGCAGGGATACATTAAAAAAAGGGAACCTTAGACCCATTTCTTTGATGAACATCGATGGAAAAGTTCTCAACAAAATTTGGCCAATCAATTTCAACAATTCATCCAAAAAATCATACATCATGATCAAAAAGGTTTCATTTCAGGGATGCAAAGCTGCTTCAACACACACAAATTAATCAATAAAATTCATTACATCAACAAGAGCAAGGATAAAAACCACATGGTTATCTCAATAGATGCAGAAAAAGCATTTGACAAGATCCAACACCCCTTTATGATGAAAGCTCTGGAAAAACTAGGAATCAGTATTATATTCCCAATATAATAAAGGTTGTATATGACAAACCTACAGCCAGCATTATACTTAATGGTGAAAAGCTAAAGCCATTTTATCTACATTCAGGAATGAGGCAAGGATGTCCACTCTCTCCACTTCACTTTAATTTAATATTATAGTGACTAGCAAGAGCAATAAGACAATATGAAAATATAAAGGGGATCCAAATAGGAAAAGATGAAATAAAACTCTGCTTCTTTGCAGATGGCATGATCTTGTATTTGAAGAACGTCATGGACTTCACTCCCAAGTTGCTCTAGCTGGTTGAAACTTTGGCAAGGTATCAGGATAAAAAATTAACTCTGATGACTATCTTTTTTCCCCACCGGATTATCTGAATTAAAGGTACAGGTCCAAATATTCATTTGTTTTAAGTAAGTGCAATTACAACCAAAAACTTCTGAATTAGAGAATCAATTGTTGAATTGAATAAAACATTAATCAAATATGTGAACATTTGATAATTCCAGTATGTTTTGCTTTCATCCAAATAAATATTAGCTTTTAAAACAATTTTAAACAGTAAAAATATTTTTAATTATTATGTTTTGTACAAAATGATAATACCAGTAGAGATTTCTTAAAAAAATAATTGGAATTCAGCTCAAGCAATAGAGAAGTTGCCTAGGCCTCAGGGCTCATTTTATTCTGAGACAAAATATAAATAAATGAAAGATCAATCAAAATACAAAGAAAATAAAATACAAACAAAATATAAACAAACAAATCAAATCTCTTTTTTTTAGGAAAACAAAAAATAACCTAAGATGTCTTTACTTGCATGGTCATGACAGTGACTATTTTGTAACAATGCCTTTATGATTCAAATTAATTGAAAATTCATTCAAATTAATAATAAAATTTGCATATTATCTCAATCCCTTTAATTTCAAATAATTTATTAAGTGGCTATTATAGACTCAAAGGAAAAGCAGAAACAACATTTAAGATTCACAATCATGAGGATGAATTCTGTGATTTTAGTTTGTGCTACCCAGCATTTCACTTTGTATCATTTGTCACAAAACATAGATTCCTTGCAATACATTATCTTTGTCATACAGAGGCATCCAGAACCCACCAAAGTATACATGGCTTCTCAAGTGCATTCACATTTTTGAGCTTTCTGAAATAGCCCCTGATAAAATAATTAACCACATAGTACCTTCTTTCACTACTTATTTGGCACCAGGGTGAGTTACTATCAATCTTCTCTTTCTCATTTCTAAAGTGTAGATAAATAATTACTTGGCAAGTGCTTCATACATTTACTCTTCAGTGAATTATTGAGAAAAGCAATTGATTTATCTATTCCTTTTAATATGTTAATGGAAGAAGACAAAATAATAATGCTAATTATTATATGGTATATGTTCTAGGAAAGACAGGAATTTAAAGGAACACAATGCAGAAAAGTGTCAAAGACAGGATAGAACCAAGGGACATAAAAGAATTTGGGACAGTGATAGATATGACTTGTCTTAATTGTGAGTATGTATGGCTTGTCTTAATTGTGATTATATTTATAAAACTGGATATATTTGTTGAAAAATGTGCCAACTATAGATAGCAAATGTCAGGCTGTGCATGGTGTCACATATCAGTAATCTTAGCACTAGGGATGACAGCCAGAGCTCCATAGTGAGTCTCTCTCAGGAAAAAGAAAAAAAAATGGAAGAAACAAAGGGAATAAAGAAGAAGGAAGGAAGAAAAGATGGAAGGAAAGAAGGAAGGAAGGAAGGAAGAAAGGAAGGAAGGAAGGAAGGAAGAAGGGAAGGAAGGAAGGAGGGAAGGAAATAAGGAAGGAAAAGGAAGGAAGAAAAAGAAGAATCGGAAGGCATAGTATACCTAACTCCATAAAGAAGGTAAACTAAGGCATCTTTTCTTATGAAGCATTTTTTATTTGAAGAAATCATTCCTGATCCTTTTTAACTCACCCAACTTTTAATTTATTCCAGAATACTTGTAAGTTTATTATATTTATGAGTTATTGATTGCATGCTTTTCTCTCTTTATTCTGATAGATGATAATCTCTACTAAATGTGACTACTAGATTCCTTACTCAGGACTGGGTCACTCATTGTTCAACTGTATAATTGTTGAAGATTAACCACACCAAGATGGCCTTTCTGTAAGAATTTACTAATTTCCAAGAGAACTCTGTCTCTCTAGGTCATGTGCTTTTACTGAGGGTAGTATACATTCACTGTTTTTGTTTTTGTTTTTGTTTTCCAGATAAGTACAATATAGCCAGTGGACAAAAATCTGACTTGCAGCTTTTAGTTCTTAATTGGACACCACAGATAAGGATATTTTTATATTTTAATGGCTATCCTAATGGGAAGAAGAAAAAGTGGGTCAACAGGAAAAGAAGGAAGAGAATATGTGATAAAGGATAGATATGTTACACAAAGTCTAAAGTAACTTGTATCTAATCCTCATAGATAAAGTTTACCAAATCCTGTGCTAGTGGTATAGAAGTACAAGCCTCTGACCTACTTAATTCTATGGACTAAGTAAATAAGCCAATTACCCAAAGACAAATACCATGTTTTTCCTCTTATGTAATATACCTACCTAAATAATCAAAATAATAGAGGAAGTAAATGATGTTTTCCTTGGGCTGGGGTAAAAGAAAACAAAATTTTCATTTTGTTAGATAAAAATAATTCTGAAATAGATGATGATTCTCCAACAATAGCAATGTACTTAATGTACTTAATATCGGTGAGTGAAATAGTTAAAATGCTTGAGGTGGGAAAATTAATTTTATATGTATTGAGTCACAAAAATCTGTTGAAAAAAATGTACCACATAAAAGGGCTTATCAGGTCAACAAAGAAGATAAAAAAAAAACAATTGTGAGATCTTAAATGTCTACATGTATGAAATCTTTATAAAGAAACATCTGGTAGCATGATCTCTCATAATGGACTTGAGGGGAAATTGCTTATTATTGACTTAAAGGGAATCATGACATCTATTGAGTTAGTAGCATTATACCCTCTTGCACCTGGTTTTTGCTTAGAGGTCATCCCTCCAAACATGATCCAGAGCTGACCCTGTGGAGCTTGAGACCACTGATGAACTCATTGCCTAAGGTGGTGTAGGTTTTGAGATTGCATGATGATGGGAATGTATCTGTCATAGATGAAAATGCAGGAGCATATTTATGTCTTCATGTTGCCCGTTCAGTGATTTTTTATGAACCTAAAGTCCTCCAGGGAGTGACACAAATTCACATACTGTTCCTACGTGTTACAATTTGAATTTTGATCTCTGCTTTTAGCAGACAGGCAGTTTAATAATAACCAGAATACTCTCTAGTGAACACACATGTGTAGGCTTTAAATAAAAATTAGCTTAGTAATTCAAGTTCAAAGTCTAAAGTTCATGTGTTCTGAAGCTTTCTTTTTGGATTTCTTTTTATTTTACAAGCTCCTGTTTAGAGCTGGAAAGTTAAATGTTAAGTTTGAACTTGCACCAGCCCTGGCATGTTGGTGGATTGTTTCTCTGTCATTAATGGGTTAGGACGTCATATCCGACAATCTTGGCTTGGCCTCTACATGTATGAACAGATCAAAAGATTTTCTTTTCTAACTCTAAGACTCTATTTCTAGATAGCCGAGTTATAAAGCTAGAAATGTATCACTAAAAAATAATCTATGTAAGAATAGAATTGCAAGTTTTTTGCAGTCAACTGACAACATAATTCAAATGAGACATAAAAGTGTTGCAAACAGAGCGTTACATGTTAGAACAATTACTTCTGATTTGTGCAAAAATAGTTAAAAATATTTCTAGGTATCAAATATGTTTTGATGTAACCTATATTTTTGCCTTAACTTTACCAAATGTGTAGACCTAAGGAAATCATTTACAATAATAGCTTGAGCTGGATCTGAGATGAAAAGAACTCTTCATCCAAGTTGCAGGGCCTTAACATAATCCCCAGTATAGAAAGTGAACCGAGGAATCAGTGTCATGTCCCTGAATTTGTGACCCTCATTCCTATATACACTTACCCTCCTGGGAATATTGTCTTACCTAGTGCATGCTGATTTGGTCATTTGAGCTAGGAAATAGAAAGATTTACCTTACCACCTTTACTTGCTCTTTTGGCCCATCTAGCCAAATAGTCATCAAGTACACATATTACAATTTCTTTCAAGTCCATTCACTTACTCAGTTCTTTAATCATTTCTGCATGTATCAAATGGTTATGAGTACCTCTGGCATCATGTGGTGGTCTATGGGTCCATAGTAGGTCAGAACCCACAAAACTCCTGTGGCATAGATAAGAATATATAAACAATATAAGCTGACACAATGCAGAATTTGTTTAATTCTAGAAAAATTTAAAGCAAAGAGGTAAAGAGCTATTCACCAATTATTAAGGAATATGGCTGACAACTTTCCTGAGACCTAAGACTAAGCATTGAATAACT
Source organism: Dipodomys spectabilis (assembly GCF_019054845.1). Lineage (NCBI taxonomy): Eukaryota > Metazoa > Chordata > Mammalia > Rodentia > Heteromyidae > Dipodomys > Dipodomys spectabilis. Next base: position 19,933,153 of record NW_024870709.1, on the reverse strand, counting down.
GAAAAATGAATTCATAGCCTGTGGAGAAAATGTTTAACAATCAAAGAAAATCATAATCTAGAACAAATGTGAATGCTGAAGGAAAATCAGTCATTTAGCTTTAGAATTGTGATTTTAGAAAGAAGTCAAAGTAGGGAAGATATTATAGGATTTTATGGAGTTTATATGGAAATAATCTACTGTATTTTAGAAAAAGTTCTCTAACATATTCTTAAATTAGAAATGTTTAACAACAGATTTCTGGGAAGCTAGGAAAAACTTGTTATGTCTAGGGAAAAATACACTCAGCATAGCCAAGCTTAAGCTATCAGTCTGAAAACAATGCTCAGATTGGCTCTCTTCTGCTGTGAGAATAAACTCTCCTAGTGTTTCATTATCTCTCTGGATGTCCTTTGGTTTCTTTACCCTAATGTGCCATTGACCTGCTATAGCACTTTAGTGTTATAACTCTCTGCTTGAATCTCAGCATCTAGACATGTATTTTCCAACATAGTGGTCAAAGCATTCCTTTAGGCTTTCAGCCCTTACATCATTGTTAGTGCAACTGAGGAATTCAAGATTACATTGTATTTTTAAAGACCAATTAGAGTTTATTCCATGAGTGCAATGTTTACTCAACCTACTTTACCACTGGAATAAATGAAAAGAAAAACATATGTTTTTTTCATTTGCACATGAAAAAAATCCAGTATCCATCAAGGATTTTACAACAGGATCTCTAAAGATCCTAGGTTAGCAGTGCAATGTTAGAAATTTTCTGTGAAAATCATTGATATTCCATAGGGCTTTTACAGGAGGAGGAAGAAAATATTAGGAAATAAAGATTTAGAGAAACAAACTTTGGTGGCAAAATAATAACGATATGAAAGATAGTGGACTCCATCCTGGAAGTCTTCTTTTTCCATTGCATTTTTTAAAAGAAATCTTATTAACTTATTATAAAAATGTGAAATATGTACCACATATACACAATGGAATTCTCTGCCTCCATCAGAAAGAATGACATTGTCCCATTTGTTAGGAAATGGAAAGACTTGGAAAAAATTATAATAAGTGAAGTAAGCCAGGCCCAAAGAAACATAGGTCCAATGGTTTCCCTTATTTGCAATTACTAGCATATGTCTGGGACAAGCAGAAATGGTCAGAGAAGTTGATGTTAAGCAAAATGAACCCCAAGTTAAGGACTCAAATGTTTTTTCTTTCTTGCGATTGTTTCTAACATATTTATAACATGATTTCTTTATTGTTTTATATGTCCCTCCTTCTGTTTTCACTGGATTTGATGTTGGTATAATTTGTGGAGGGGAAGAAAAAAAACAAATTGTTTAAATAGGGATGTAGACCCTTTGCACCAATGAGATGTACAAGATGTTATGTCTAAAATGAACTTTACAACTTTGGCGCGGGGCAGGAGGGAGGGGCGGTGGTGAGGGGAGAGATGGGAAGGGATGGTAATTGGAAACAAAGGAGAAGGCAAAAATGCTTGATAGGAAATGCACTCATTACCTTGCCCATGTAATTGTAACCCCTCTGTATGGTATTTTCAGAATTAAAAAAATAATAAATTAAAAAAATGTGAAATTGGTTGTATGTAGATATTTTTCTACTACAGTATAAGTATTATACTCTCTAAATGAAGATCTAGTACTCTGGTTGAAAATTTACCATTTTAATTTAAATGTTTGTATGTATAAACACTCACCATGATATCAAACCTAAGCATAAACAGAAGAATATAAAAATATCTAATTACTAATTTTGTAAATGTTGATGACAGGTTAAATCAAAAACTAATTTTGAAAACATTGGGGGTGATTGTAGTGTATTTTAATATTTCAGCAGCTTATTTTGACTTTTTAAAAATTAATTTACTTTATTGTTATTATAGAGTAATGTACAGAGGGATTACAATTCCATGAGTCAGGTAATGAGTATTCTGGCTTTTGTACAGTGTCTTCTGTTCCCTCCTTCTCTCCCAGTCCCTCCCTCTCGTCTCCAAAAGAGTTGTATACTTCACTTTCATCATTGTCCAGTGAGCTCCACTGATGCACTTTCTCACCCTTTTTCTCTCAAGTTCTATGTGCTCTCCCCCCGCACCCCTCCAGAAGATATACAAGTGAATGCGCAATACTTAAGGCAACTGTACAATGGCTGCCGTATAATTCCATGCTCAGATTGCATTAAATTGCTCTAAGTGCTGATTTTGAGTATGGCTATTCAATATATAGTTCATACACTAGTAGTTGATATTAAATAACAGCTTTTCAGAAAATCAGAATCCCTAATTCTATCCCCAATTTACTAAAAGCAAACTTAAACTTTGATAGCTTCCCTGTGTACTCTGCGTAAAGGCTAAAACTAGAGAAGCAAGAATGGAGGGAATCAAGCTAGATTTATATTTTCCAGTATTCCCCTTCAAGATGCCATTCACTCGAATGTTCTGAAAACTATGCTCCTCCTGAGCAAAACTCAGTGATAAAAGTTAATATTTATATAAGTGCAAACTTCTAAGACAGACATAGAAATGGCTTTTTAATAAAAACTAGCTACATAAAATTCTCTTCTGTGTCTGAATTTATAAAACCATTAATGGATTACTTGCTGTTCTCTAAACACACTTTTTACTATTTTTCAGTTTTTGATTTTTTTCTCTCTGACTTGAATATCTTTCTCGTACGAGAAATGTATCTTAAGTTATCTGTAATAAGGAGGATAACTGAAAACCCTTTATGTATCATTATAAAGAATTTCTTGTTAAGAGATGCTGACTTATTTATGATTTATTTTTTAGGATAGTATTCCATTGTACTGACACTTGCAATTAGTGGATCAGAGGCTTTTAAGTTCCATGTTAATCCTCTTATTTGTGCTCAGTAAATAGGCAAATTATTTTATCTGATGATAAGACAACCCTAAGGGTCAATACTTTATTTCCATGAAGGGCATTAACTCCTGTGCCAAGGAGCCCTAGAGTTTCTCCTAGTCCTTCCTCTAATATTTTCAAGGAGTCTGCTTTTATTTTGATGTCTTTGATCTACTTGGAGTTTGATCTGTTTGGGTGATGTATACAAATCTAGCTTTATTTTTCTACAGGTGTTTAACCAATTTTGCCAGCACCATTTACTGAAAAGCCCATCTTTCTTTCATTCTATTTCATTACCTCCCTTGTCAAAGATTAGGTGGCTATATATCTGTGGGTTCATTTCTGGATCTTCAGTCCTATTCCATTGGTCCTCTGGTCTGTTCTTGTGCCAGTACCAAGCTGTTTTTTCTATGGCCTTGTACTAGAGTTTGAAATTTGGATTTGATATTCCTCCAGTGCTGTTCTTTCTACTAATGATTTTTTTTTTGTTTTGCTATTCGGGGTCTTTTATTGTTACATATAAATTTAGGATTGCTTCTTCTATTTCATTGAAAATTGAGGTTGGAATATTGATAAGTATTGCATTAAATTTGTAGATAGCCTTTGGCGTATTTCAATTTTCACTATGTTGATCCTTCCAATCCAGGAACCTGGGAAGTTTTTCCACTTGCTTAGTTCTGCTTTCATTTCCTTTTTCAGATTTTTAAAGTTTTTGTCACAGAAGTCCTTCACCTCTTTTGTTAACTCCTAAGTATTTTATTTTTTGTTGGGCTATTACAAAAGGGGTTGCATTATTTTGCAGCTCTGGCTGGTCTCAAACTTGACATCTTCTTATATCCGCATATTAGGTGCTGAAATTAGTATATACACAACCATGTGCAAATAGGACAAGTGTTTGATGCTAGTTTTTAATTGTTTTTGACTCTATAAATGACTTATTAATTCTCTATTTCCCTGTTGATTGTAGTTCATATGAAGCATATAGATACCTTTGGCTTAAATGCTACTGGATTCTTCATTGATTTCAAAAGGATCTTTAGCTGTGAACTTACCTTTTCTCTGTCCTAATTCATTTCCATTAGGGAAGCTTAGCATCCCTCTGTTCCTACAGGTTGCTTTTCCTCCTCAATCAAATCTCTGTATCATGCCTCTAGAGCTGATAGCGCAGAGGTCTGTTTCTCTTTGAATGACACTTCTGCTATATGCACAAAGTACTGCTGTCCAGGGATAGTACCACAGAGTCACACTGTTCTTATTTAGCAGTTTTCCTTAAAGGTTTCTTTTCTACAATGGCGTGACTGTACTCCCTTGGAACCAGTTTAGAAACTGTTGTTTCTTTGTTAAATATTTTTCACAATTCTGGTTATTTTGCTGTTAAGCAAAATGTATATGAATAAACAAAATTTTAGAAATGGATTACCAGCTTTGTGTATAAACTTATAATCTTATTGTAATAAGTGTGAGTGTGTGAGTGTGTGTGTGTGCATACACACACATGTGCACTGATCCTGGGGACTTGAACTCAGGGACTGGGTTCTGTCCTTCAGCACTTTTGTTTAAGACTAGTACTCTATTTGAGCAACACCTTCACTTCTTGATTTTGTCAAGTAACTGGAGATTAGAGTTTTAGGGGCTTTTTTTGCCCAGATTGGCTTCAAATTGCAATCTTCAAATCCGAGCCTCCGGAGTAGCTAGGATTACAGGCTTGAGCTGCCAGCGCCTGCTTTCTGATAAATATTTATATACAAAATGTCTATTCAAAACTCTTATTTCTTCAATTCCTTTGGGAAAAGTTTGACCATTTAGCTGGTCCCTTCATTAGTAACTAATTTGGATGACATGTGCTTGTTCTACACATGTGGGAGACTCATGAGAATTATAATGTGACTTTTTTCTCATGCCTTATGCATGTGAATTTTCCTTGCAGAGAGCACTTTCTCGGTTTTCCCATATATAGTGAACAACGTCTTCTATCTATTACTTCACATCAATCATATTTTATTACATGTATCACTCAAATTATAATCATGTATCTATTCACATTTGTTCAAAAATGATATTATATTAGAGATAATGCTTTGACTATGCTACTTTTAGCTAATTATTCAGTTCAAGTTACCCATTTTGATCATTTTTAAAAAATTTTTATTTTTATTTTTTGTGAACATACTGTACAGAGGGGTTACAATTACATGGGCAAGAAAATGAGTACATTTCTTATCAAGCATTGCAGCCTCCTCCTTTGTTTACCCTTCACATCCCTTCCCAGCCTCCCCCCCTGTGCCCCCCCACCCAATCCTCCGCTTCCCCCCCTGCACCAAAGTTGTAAAGTTCGTTTTCGACATGACAACTTGTACTTCTCATTGTTGCAACAGGTCCACCTGTATCCTTAAACGACTTGTTTTCCCCATCTCCTCCATAAATTATACCGACATCAAATATAGTGAAAGCAGGGGTTATACTGTGGGGGAAGGACATAAAAACCAACAAAGAAATAATCTTATAAATGTGTTAGAAACAAATGCATGAAAGAAAAAAAACATTTAAATACATATATAAGGGTTCATTTTCCTAACATTACATTATCTGACTCATACATATACTAGATATTGCAAATAAGGGAAACCATGGGACCTATGTTTCTTTGGGCTTGGCTTACTTCACTTAGTATAATTTTTTCCAAGCCTTTCCATTTCCTAACAAATGGGGCAATGTCATTCTTTCTGATGAAGGCATAGAATTCCATTATGTATGTATACCACATTTTCTTGATCCATTCATCTACTGAGGGGCATCTGGGTTGGTTCCATATCTTAGCTACGGTAAATAATGCTGCAATAAACATAGTTGTGCTGGTAGCTTTAGAGTGGTCTTGTTTGTAAACATTAGGGTAAATGCCCAAAAGTGGGACTGCTGGGTCATAGGGGAGCTCTATGTGAAGTCTTTTGAGGAACCTCCATACTACTTTCCAAAGTGGTTGAACAAGTTTACACTCCCACCAACAATGCTTTAAGGTTCCCTTCTGTCCACATCCCCTCCAGCATCTGTTGTTGTTAGAGTTCTTGATTTTTGCCATTCTAACTGGAGTGAGGTGGTATCTCAATGTTGTTTTGATTTGCATTTCTTTTATGGCTAGGGAGGTTGAGCATTTCTTCTTGTGTCTATTGGCCATCCTTCTTTCTTCTTCAGAGAAGTTTCTCTTTAAGTCTTTACCCACTTATTTATTGGGCAGTTGTTTCTTTGAGGATTTGTTGTTGGGGGATTTAATTTTTTGTGTTCCAAGTATATTTTAGATATGAGACCCTTGTCTGTTGTATGGCTAGTGAAGATCTTCTCCCATTCCTTGGGCTTTCTATTGATCTTGCTAGCTATGTCCTTTGCTATGCAGAAGCTCTGCAACTTCATGCAATCCCATTTGTCCAACTTTTTGATCATTTTTTAACTATGTCACTATATTTCTTCTTTCTATGAATGTCTAAAATAACTTAGAGAAACTATAAATAAGTACTAATAACTTCAATTTGATTAATAGATCCCTTTATGAATCTTAATTTCCTTATTTATAAAGTGAAGGTGGTGAGCTAGGTCGGAAACCAGTCTGCTGCTTATGTCTTCATTTACAATATTTTAGATTGGTTGGTTTTAAATATCTATACTACCTGAAAAAAACCCTATTTTTTAAATCTAAGAATTAGTTTAAAAAAGCAGCCAAAGTCAAAAATATTTTTATCTGGTGAAATGTATATACAAAAGAAAATTCAGACACAAAATAGTTTATGTAGCAGTAGTTCTATACTCCAAATTCAAATTGATTATCCAGAATATAATATAGAGAGACCTTGGTTTAATGATTAATTCTAATCCTTACTTTTTCTTCCTCTGGAATCATGCTTCCAACTACTCAGATTCAATCTCCTCAAATATTTCTAATGGGAATATTAACATTCATAAGAAAGAAATGAAATAAGATTTTGACACAAACAGTCCACTCTTGTGCTATGTATGATGAAAGCATGGCTGTGTCTGGAAATGTGCAGAAATCTCACTTTCTCTATATTGTTTGGGAATCTATTCACAAACATACAAATTTCTGTTTTTCAATAATGTGAATATTCTCCCCACTGATAATTATTTGAAAGGCATTTTTCCTATTTTAAAGTAATTTTTAATTATTAAGTAGTTATTCGAAGAGGTTACAATTTCATACATTGGGATATGAGCACAATGCATCTTGACCAATGTTTAATGTACATGTCATGAGCCCTGTACTACAAAAGCAGAACACTCTAATATGTTCTTGTTTATTTCCTTCCTTTAGCATGCGATCATTCTTTCCCCAATTACTCCAAGGCTATAATATGCATTTGGTACCTCAGCATGGTTATGGTATCCACCTGCAAGGAAATCAATTTTTTACAGACCAGATCTGTTCCTTTGAAGGACAAACAGTTCTGGTTCCATTTTAAGGCAATTTTAACTAGCATGACATAATCGCTGGAACTGTACATGAGCCATCTTTTGCAAAAGTCCTGTTTGTAAGTTGTCCATTGCACATTTTACACTCAGGTTTTAGGTCCTTTGCTCTTGCTTTGCAGTCATTATAGTCAAATCTTCATTAAACTTAAAGGTGTTAAATTTCATGAGTGATGTTGAATTTCATGATTGGTTCTTTAAAACTATTTATAACTCTAATATACTGTGTACATGTAGACTGATTTGATAAATTGTGCTACATTTGGAGGCTATCTATGGAAATCATGGTTTTAATGTTTATGTCATGATTGTAATAATAGATAAAATGATCTGTCAAGTAAGTAATGGGATTTTTTTTTATATACTGATCAATGTCCTTCATCCAGTATGTCTTTTTCTTGGTCCCTCAGTGGCAGATAATGGATTTGGACTAATTGTCTCTAAAAAGGTATATAACAATATAGACAAACATAACAATATAGACAAACAGCATGAATGAATCTCGTATTTATTTCCAAATTATTGTATTATGTCTGTTTACTGTTTGTCTCTCTCAATGTAAGTATACATATCTATCTATCTATCTGTCTGTCTGTCTGTCTGTCTGTCTGTCTGTCTGTCTGTCTGTCTGTCTGTCTATCTACCAATCTCGACAGCAAATATTGAGATATATCAGAAAGAGAAATATCAGTGATGACACATAAAGCTATCCTTAGTTTACAAATCATTAAGAATAAAGCAGAACATGAACTTAGCTTCACACTGTTTATTTAGTATTATTTTTTGAGATTCAGAAAGGATTGCTTCCTGAATCCCAGTACTTCAACATTTTAGAAGGTATGAATTCAAATTTTAAGATAGTAGCAATTGGTTTCAATATTTTCACTTAATTAATTTTGTAGAATTATGTAACAAAACACTTACATGTTACACAGAAAATATCTGTGTTTGCTTTACTTCGTTGAATTTGCTGAAACAATTATAGATTTGGAAACAAATCATTTTGAAAAGTACTATAGGAAAAAGTATTTTGTTACTTTATTAAACTCATTTTGTGCAGATTAATAGTTGAGGATTTGTATGAAGAGAAACCGTAAACAATTTTCTCAATAGAATTTATTTAATTAATTTATCTCACAATGTCATTATTATGACATTGTTTTCTTCATTATATATTACCTTAAAATACTTACATTCTTATTTTATTAAAGATGAATTCTATTTAATTGAACATTTTCATTTTTGAAACTATGTAATTTTCATTATCATATATTCACTCCAATATCTACTTGTCTTTTTCACATTTTTAGAAATTAGTTTACAGTCTTTAACATTACTTTTAAGTATCTTTCATATATTGCTGTGAATATAGTTTACATAAAATATTCCCTCTTTACTCTTCTGAATATTAAGAATCTTTAACTACAATAACAATAACAGCAATGACAAAACAACACTTGGAGTACAAAGTCTCTTGGTCATCTGTAGAAAACATGTGGAAACTAATTGAGTGTGTGTGTATGTATGTGTGTGTGCATGCATGTTTGCACACGTGCTAAGTACTATTCAATGTGTAATTATGGAAAACTAAATGTTATGAACCCATATAGTTAATAACATGTTTGTTAGCAAGGAATTACTACTTTTTAAACTCATCAAGTTTGCTTCATTCCAACTGCTGGAAAGTATCCATTCTACCTAATGCTCCATGAGGTAGAATGGAAATTCAAGGTCTCATGCAGCAAGAACTGGTAAGCTTGGAGACTGGACTGCCTTGTCACAGATGAAGTCATGACACATTTTGGCAAAACTGCCAAGAGGTTGTTTAGCTTGTGTCAGAGAAAACAGAAACTTTTGTATAATATCTCAATTGTAGGACTAGTTTAGCCCTGCACCTTGTAAATACATTTTTCTAATTTGGGGAGGGAAGGGAAATAACAAAATGCTGAAACAAGGATATAAGTTGACCTACTGTAACAATGACATGTACAAGACATTATGTTGAAAACGAACTTTACAACTTGGGGGAAGTTAGGGAGATAGGCAGGGAAGGGATTATAGAGGAAAAACAAAGGAGGAGGTAACAATGTTCAATAGGAAACGTACTCATTACCTTACTCATGTAACTGTAACCACTCTGTATACTATTTTTTACAGTAAAAATATTTTAAAAAATCAGTTTTAGATGGGTGCTCCTGAGATTATATTAATGATATAAGTAAGATTATAGTAATGATATAAGCTTTAAAAATAGAATTGTTGTTTATGCTGAATAAATATAAGGCCTGAAGAAAGGATTTACAATTTTTTTGATTCACAATTTTAATAGAAAACTTATTTGCTGTGTATAACCCTATCTGACAAACTAGGAAAAATCTTGTATCAATACTGGATCAAATAAAGTGCAGGTAGGTGAATGCTTTCCATGACACAATTCAACTGATCAGTAAGTTCAATAAAAATGGATTGATAGATATATATCATCCATTACCTATATGTAAGTGTCAAAGTTTTCATACAGAAGATGATAATTAGATGGGGCAATAAAACTCTACTAGCCACTCACTGAAAAGTAGTTTTAATTCTTAGTTTGCAAGACCACTTTGCTTAATGGTTCTTCTTTCTCTTATAGTGAACTTTGGATGTCTGCTTTCTTATTTTAATGATGACCATAGTTGTTAAACCTAGTATAATTATCTTCATGACAAAGATATTATGCTTAAGTCACATAAAGCTACTCATTGATAGATGTGTGCTTATACTGAGTTAAAATTAAGAAGACTTTCATATGCCAACAATGAGAAGAGCACAGCTGAAATCAGGAAAGCAACTCATTTTGTAATAGCCCCACAAAAAATAAAATACCTAGGAGTTACCTTAACTAAAGAAGTGAAGGACCTCTATGATGAAAACTTTAAAAATTCAAAAAAGGAAATTAAAGCAGAACTAAGGAAGTGGAAAAACCTCCCAGGTTCCTGGATGGGAAGGATCAACCTAGTGAAAATGCCAATACTGCCAAAGGCTGTCTACAAATTCAACTTATCAATATCCCAACCTCATTTTTCAATGAAATAGAAGAAGCAACCCAAAAATTCATATGGAACAATAAAAGACATGAATAGCAAAAACAATCCTGCGCAGAAAGAACAGTGCTGGAGGAATATCAATACCAAATTTCAAACTTTACTACAAAGCCATAGAAATCAAAACAGCTTGGTACTGGCACAAGAACAGACTTCAGGAGCAATGGAATAGACCTGAAGACCCAGAAATGAACCCACAGAGATATAGTGACATAATCTTTGATAGGGGAGCTAAAAAAAATAGAATGGAAGAAAAATAGGCTTTTCAGTAAATGGTGCTGGCAACATTGGTTAATCACCTGTAGAAAAATAAAGCTGGATCCCCATATATCACCGTGCAATAGAATCAACTCCAAATGGATCAAAGACCTCAAAGTCAAAACAGACACCCTGAAAACATTACAGGAAGGAATAGGAGAAATTCTAGGGCTCCTTGGCATAGGCCAAAATTTTCTTAATAAAGACCCAGAAACAAAACAAATCAAAGAAAGATTGGATAAATGGGATTGTATGAAGCTGCAGAGCACATGGATTGGTAGAAGATCTTCACTAGCCATACAACAGACAAGGGCCTCATATCTAAAATATACTTAGAACTCAAACAACTAAATCCCCCGACACCAAATCCTCAAAGAAACAACTTCCCGATTCATAAGTGGGCTAAAGATAACGAGAAACTTTTCTGAAGAGGAAATAAGAATGGCCAACAGACACAAGAAGAAATGCTCAAATTCTCTAACCATAAAAAAAAATGCAAATCAAGACAACATGGTGATTCCACCTTAGCCCAGTTAGAGTGGCTATAATCAAGAAATCTAATAACAACAGATGCTGGAGGGAATGTGGCCAAAAGGGAACCCTACTGCATTGTTGGTGGGAATATAAAGCTGTTCAACCACTTTGGAAAGCAGTATGGAGGTTCCTCAAAAGACTGCACATAGGTCCCATGGTTTCCCTTATTTGAAATAACTAATATGTGTCTGGGACAAGCAGAAAAGGTCAGATAAGATGATGTTAAGCAAAATGAACGCCAAGATAGGGACACGAGTGTGGTTTTTTTTTATTTTTTAATTATTTTTTTTATTGTGAACATACTGTACAGAGGGGTTACAATTACATGGGCAAGATAATGAGTACATTTCTTATCAAGCATTGCAGCCTCCTTCTTTGTTTACCCTTCACATCCCTTCCCAGCCTCCTCCTGCCACCCCCCACCCAATCCTCCCCTCCCATCAAAGTTGTAAAGTTCGTTTTCGACATGACAACTTGTACTTCTCATTGTTGCAATGGGTCCACCTGTATCCTTAAATGACTTGTTTTTCCCCTTCTCTTCTACAAATTATACCGACATCAAATATAGTGAAAGCAGGGATTATACTGTGAGGGAGGACATACAAACCAACAAGGAAATAATCTTATAAATGCGTTAGAAACAAATGCATGAAAGAAAAAAAACATTTAAATACATATATAAGGGTTCATTTTCCTAACATCACATTATTTGACCTTTTCTGCTTGACTCATACATATACTAGATATTGCTAATAAGGGAAACCATGGGACTTATGTTTCTTTGGACTTGGCTTACTTCACTTAGTATAGTTTTTTCCAAGCCTTTCCATTTCCTAACAAATGGGGGCAATGTCATTCTTTCTGATGGAGGCATAGAATTCCATTGTGTATATATACCACATTTTCTTGATCCATTCATCTACTGAAGGGTATCTGGGTTGGTTCCATATCTTAGTTATGGTAAATAATGCTATAATAAACACAGTTGTGCTGGTAGCTTTAGTGTGGTCTTGTTTGTAAACATTAGGGTAAAATGCCCAAAAGTGGGATTGCTGGGTCATAGGGGAGCTTTATGTGAAGTCTTCTGAGGAACCTCCATACTGCTTTCCAAAGTGGTTGAACAAGTTTACACTCCCACCAACAATGAAGTAAGGTTCCCTTCTGTCCACATCCCCTCCAACATCTGTTATTGTTAGAATTCTTGATTTTTGCCATTCTAACTGGGGTGAGGTGGTATCTCAATGTTGTTTTGATTTGCATTAGAACACACCCAAATAAATAAACTCAGAGATGAGAATGGAAACATCACCACGGAAACAACCAAGATTCAGAACATTATAAGGGAATACTTCTCAAAACTTTATGCTAATAAGTTTGAGAACTCGGCAGAAATGGACCTTTTCCTAGCAAATAATGACATGCCAAAACTAAACCAAGATGAGTTAAACCATCTTAACAGGCCCATATCAAACATTGAAATAGAAACAGCAATAAGAGACCTCCCAGCTAAGAAAAGTCCAGGACCAGATGGTTTTACAGCGGAATTCTACAAGGCCTTCAAAGCAGAGCTCACACCAATACTCCTCCAACTCTTCAATGAAATTGAAAGAGAAAGTTCACTACTGAACACATTCTATGAAGCCATCATAACCCTCATCCCAAAACCAGGCAGGAACTCATCAAAGAAAGAGAACTACAGACCCATTTCTTTGATGAACATTGATACAAAACTTCCCAACAAAATTTTGGCCAATCGACTTCAACAATTCATCCAAAAAATCATACACCACGATCAAACAGAATTCATTTTTTTTCTTTCTTGCTATTTTTTTCTAACGTATTTATAAGGTACCATGTGATTTTTTTGTTGCTTTGTATGTCCCTCCTCCACAGTATAACCCCTGTTTTCACTGTATTTGATGTTGGTATAATTTGAGGAGAGGAAGGGAAAAAACAAATAGTTTAAATAGGGATAGAGTTTGACCCATTGCAACAATGAGATGTACAAGAAACTATGTTGAAAAATGAACTTAACAATTTAGGCAGGGGAGGAGGAAGGGAGGAGTTGTGGAGGTGGGAAGAAAGGGACTGTAGGGGATAAACAAAGGAGGCAACAATGCTTGATAAGAAATGTATTCATTACTTTGCTCATGTAACTGTAACCCCTCTGTACAGTATTTTCACAATAAAATACTTATTAAAAAGAATTAAAAATGGCAATTATTTATGAAACATATTCAAGAAAAGGAGATAACTTTGATAATTATGTTAGTTATAAATTTCAAAATTGTTTTAGTGTTATTCCTCTTGTCAGACTTTTTTGACTTGTACATTTATGTATTTCATTTACTACTTGAAATATAAAATGTGTGAAAACATACTGATTCTATTTGCAATTTTTTTAGTTTTCTGAATATGTTTAGAAAGACATTATCCAGAAACTTAGAAATTGGTTGCCAGTTCTGTCCTAAAACATTTGTGGTCTTGCTTTACATGTAATTCTCTCAAATACTCTTTTTCATCATTTGTGAGTACAATTTTATCAATAAAAACACTAATTAACACCACTTATTTGACTGTGTGAAATTATATAATTTCTGGCTAAGGTTTGTTAACGTAATTCTTTATTTAGATTTATGTAGATACATACTAAGGTAGCCTGTCAATGACTTCAGAGATTTTTTTTTTATGAACCATGGACTAAGAAAAAAATTCTCTTGTTTCCAATTTGAAAACCCAGATGTTATGACCATGCAGTGATTTCTATTATACACTCATACAATCCATCAACACTCATGAGAGCTAATTGTTTCCATCTCTTTTCAACTACTACCAATGAAGCACCATTTGTGCTTGGGAAGAACAAGTCCTGTTAAATCAGAATGCTATTTTACCAGTCTGAGAGAATGTTCCTGACACAGAATCTTATTCAAATTAATCATTTTGTGATACAGCAAGGCCGAGAACTGGAACCAACATTCCAGTAAAAGGAGCAAAGGTATTTGGTAAAGACTCTTGGGAACTGGTTATTCATCTTTTCCTTGGGCAACAATGGAATGTGTTGGTAATTAACTACATGAGGCTTTTCTCTGGAATTTCAGCCAATCAGAAGATGTCTTATTCACTGAATTAAATGCAAGTCTCTTCCAGAAGTACTCCCAAAGATGAACTCAGAAATAACATTATCCAAACTGACTGGCTATCTCTAAATAAACAACTCACATTTATACCTATGATTTACCATTAGGATTCTTACTTTCAAGCAGCAGCAAGAATAAACACATGTTGAATGCCACTTTATATACGAAAATGAAAATTACATTTATTGCTCAAGTGATAGGATCTCCCTCTCTCTGTGAATCCCTATCTGTGAATTTTCTGTCTGATAAAATCTCCTTCTGGGTTCATAGTAGCTAGAGAACCTGGGATTGTGTCTACAAGGTTTGAGTGATGATTAGAGAACTCTTAGTACTAATATGATAGAAAGTACACAAATCAACGGATACTTTACCTGGCCAGAGAACTAGTCAGTGAAATTCCATGGGTTGTTGGCTCTCTTTCTAAAATTGTATTCGTGACTTCTGAAATCCAGGTTAGATTTAAATTTACAGCATGAATTATTTCTACATCTTATGTTACCTGGCATGTGAGGATACATCTTCCATTAGTGAGGCTTCCTGTGCCTTTAGGATCAAAGGATAATATTTGTGCATATTGACGACACACACCTGTTTATTGAGTTACAATGGATTTGTGGGAAGGGAAAGGAGGCATTAAGTAGTTTTACACCATGTGTAGAATAACAATAATTTCCATGGAGGTAGGTTATGGGGAATGAGCAGCAGAGGAAAGCTGTACAAGAGGAATGCAAGCATGAAGACTGCTAGAACTATACAAATGTTATTATGGACAAATGGCAATTAAGATTCTCTTAATTAGCTTGTCATTTTGTATTTATCATCATAATGTTTGCTTTACAATGCTTTATTAAATCTGGCTTTATGACAAACAGTCTGTTGGCGATGTACCCTGCTGTGCAACATATGGTGTTACACCTAATGAATATTAATGCAGTGAAGTATAAATGGTCTTCAGGGATTGTGTTGATGGCTGGGAAACTCTTGCATATAATATTATTCAGGAAAGCTTAACTTTATATGTTTCTCATCATCCTTTTTCCCCTCATAGTGGCTTCTCCTTTTGCCTACAAAACCTCAAATGTTCATTCCAAGCTAAAAATACTTGCCTTTTGGTGTTAGAATGTATAGTATTATGGATAGTGTCATTCTGCAACTTCTTCCCACCAACTGATTTCTCCTGAGGGTTCTCATCTGCATGCTTCCTACGCAGGTGGATCTGTTGTTCCAAGTAATCCATTCTCAATTAGACCAGATGTTTTACTCCTATATCTATGCACTGTCCATGATTCCAATCCCAACAACAGGTTGTGATGGATTGAATGTTTGTGTTTTACACATACATTCATAGGTTAAAGTCCAAATCCCCCTGTGATGGTACTAAGAAGGCAGGCCTTCAGGAAATAATTAGACCAGGAGAATAGAGTCCTTGTGAATGGGATTAAAACCCTTACAAAAAGACCCCAGGGAATTCCCTTACTCTTTCTTTTACCTCATGAGGGAGGTCATGGGAAATCAGGAGGCTGGTTTCAACAGACACAAAATCTGGCTGCTACACTGATTTCAGATTTTCTAATTGCCTAGAATTGTGACAAACAAATGTGCTCAGTTTATATGTTATGCAGCCTCTGGTTCTTTGTTACAGCAGCTCAAACTGCTGAAGACAATTTTTTAAACATTGCATTAAGTGATGGCATTGATCAAGATGCACTGTACTCATACACTGACATGTTGAATGAAAAACACTTTATAACTGTTCAGAGGTAATTAAAAGTTATGTCCTCTACTGATTATAACCTTATTTATTATGCCACTGACCAACAAATGAAATTTCTAGCAAATTTTAAATTAGCTGAAATTTACTAGCCAAAGTAATAAGGAAAAAGAAAACTGAAATGAAAAACTCTATATTTAGAAGAGTATTCTATGTCATTATTTTGGAATTCAATTTTGTCTTTATAAACCCTGTTGAAACCAGTTATCAAAGCACATCCAAAAAGTATTGTTTTTCTGTTAAAAAAACATAGATATTGAAATAGGAAATTGAAATCAAACCAATTTTTATCTTATATTTTGAGTGTAGTGAATTTCTAAAGAATCTATCATGGCTTATGTGATAGTGTTTAGGTGATATTTCTACAAATATTAAAAAGTATAACCAGGCACTGGTGGCTAATGCTTATGATCCTTAGAAGGCTAATACCTGAGGATCGTGAAAGTATGATGAGATTTTCATATCCAATTAGCTGCAAAATGCCAGGAGTGGATCTGTGGCTTAAGTGGTAGAGTTCAAGTCCCAGTACTGATGTGTGTATGCACAAATGTGGATGTGCATACACATGTTCATACCACACAATGTATGCAGGTGTGAAGAAACTATTTTAACAATGTCAGTGGAGATTGTCAGAATACAATGTCAACATGTATGAAAATAGGCCAATGAAACATCCTGAAATTGTATTAGAAGAGGATACGTGTTCTACTTTAAAAATGCACAACAGAATGGTGAGACAAAAGACAAGGGGGGAATAGTGCAGCAGAGATAATCACAAGACAACATGTTCAAAATGATCTGTCCAACTTTGTGGGGAGGAGAGGAGAGGCAAATTAGGGGGAAAATGAAGGAAGGGTAACAAGTTTGACAAGAAATGTACTTATTACCTTATTTATGTATCTGTAACCCCTATGTGCATCACCTTGACAATAAATTTAAAAAATGCACAAGGAACAAAATAATAAATGATCTTAGATGAGTTAGTATATGTCACTGCCCAAATAAATGGTTTCCTGTAAAACTGTAGAAGGTATTTTGTACCCTGTAAAGGGTACTCTATTGTGCATCATGTAAAGTATTTATATGCAAATCATACATACAAATCAGATTTACAATAGTGAGAATATTAGTTTGCAGCCTACATGTATTTAGTGATCCCTTATCTTCAGATTAATCACAAGCATACCCTCCTTCACTAAGATACAAGTTAATTTATTTCAGATGCATTAGGGGTAGAAGGCAATTGAATGCAATTCAAAACTTGGTATCAGAATCCAGACACAAGAGTATTTTCTCAACTAAAAATAATATAGGAATAGATTTTATCTAATGATGAATAATGATGCTTTTACTATTTGTTGGTCATTTTCTGTTTATATACTTTGTGTAGTCTAATTTCATTTTAACAATCACATGAAGTAAGTTTTTAAAAGCATTTCAAAATGGAGTTGCTTTTATCAGATGCAGGCACTATGTCTACTGTCACAATCATTCAAGTATGATTCCCTAGAGCTTTCTTATTGCCAACACAAATGAGGCTTCATAAAATCTATATTCCTGTGTTCCATACATCCAAAATTAATAGGTAATTTCAAGTAGTTCTTCATTTAAATACTTCCTCTCTCTCTTTTCTTTCTCTCTCTTTCTTTCTTTCTTTCTGTTTTTCTTTCTTTCTTTCCTCCTTTCTTTCGTGTGGTGTGTGTGTGTGTGTGTGTGTGTGTGTGTGTGTGTGTGTGTGTGTATTAGAGTATTGAACTCAAAGTCTCATGCCTGTAGGCAGGAAATCTAATACTTAAGCCATACTTCCAGCCCCTGCAAGTAAATAATGTTTCTGTCACAAAAATCACTCATGTATCTATAGTATAAACTACATAAGAGACACAAACTGAAAATCCTAACACTGAGGTAAAGAATCTAATTTTTAATTAATACAAAAACATACATCAGACTAAATGTAAGAAGAAATGACATTTTATCAAATCTTATTATGTACTGAAATGCATAGTATGGGGCTAACTAGACAAACGTGGGTCTATAATAGAAGAACCTACAACAGGACCAACTGAGTTTAGGAAATACAGAATGAATATAGTAAATTTGAAAATAAGCATTTATCAGAACACTATTGATTTAAATTGAAGTACAAAAACCAGCTTAAATCAATTTAGACCAAAATGTGACAAATATGTTCACAAAAGCAAACTACTAATTATCATAGGAACAATTCAAGGACAATCATAAATTAGAAAAGAAATCTACTCAAATTCTCATTGCATCAAGGATGATATCTAGATTTTCTATCTCAGGAATCCAACGGCACATAACTAAATTTGAAAAAAAATAATCAACACGGATATGCTTGGGGTTTGAAAGAGCTCTAGCTTTACAAATATACAATATTTATGCTTATTTTCTAAGTGAAAAATATCATCTAATCATATGGAAACAAAACAAAACTAATTGTGTGTTTTCCATAGATTGATCATATAGTAGAGCATTTGAGGCTGTAGGATTTCATCACAGAGAGATGGTGACTACATGCTACTCGAGGAAAACTAGGGACTCAAGATCAATGTTTGGAACATGTAGCAGTTTAGATTGAACAGGAAAAAGGGTTATACAGATTGAAAAGTGAGTTGAAAGAAACAATAGAGATTAAGCAAAGAACGCATACCAAGAAAGAGGTTTTTGTGGGTTTTGACATTACATATATCATTGATAAGCTTGCAAAGACTCAGTGGAGTAATAGCCTTGAGAGCTTTACCTATGGTATGTGAAGAATGAGTATAGGTTAAAAAAAATGACAATATTTTCAGAATAACTCCCCAACTCTTCCAAAGGGATTTAGGCTAAAAGGAGAGCATGGTAAGCACTGTTAAGAATGCTAATGATCCATTTTTGATGCAAAACTTTCCAAAATGTTTAGTTTAGTTTTTCTTTACATACGTGGTAGCTGGGATAAGTTGGTCCTGTGACTGGCAGCTGTCAGGCCTTTCCCTGTGCCTAATTCCCTTGTGTGGGAAACTGTAAATCAGTCTCTTATTTGGACTGCCCTTATGGCAGTCCGGCTGTTTAGAGCACTCCACAAACCCTTTTCAGAAAACTATGAACTACAAGGACCATTGCAAACACAGCTGCTATTGAAGTCATGATCCATTTCAGGAAGTTTTGCCCCATTTAAGACTGCTCCATGAAACTTGGGGGCAACGTGGGAAGACACCACAAGAGGCAATCATGCCTTG
This sequence comes from Dipodomys spectabilis, assembly GCF_019054845.1. NCBI lineage: Eukaryota > Metazoa > Chordata > Mammalia > Rodentia > Heteromyidae > Dipodomys > Dipodomys spectabilis. The sequence goes on along the minus strand of NW_024870709.1, from coordinate 19,913,789 downwards.
GTGTACTTTGAATGACACTAGTCACCATGTAGCCATTCTTTTCAGAATTGGAGGGAGGGAAATTCTCCATTGACTCAGCAAAATGTTGGTGTAAGATGAAGATTATGATTGGTCCATATGTAAGACTTGTAATTAGTGGAACTAGAAACTGCGCACATGATAGGCTGTGAATGGTGTCATCATGACCCATGCAGGAGCATGCATGCCACACTCCTCTGCGGGCTGTAGAAGCAGAATGTTTCCTGCTATTTTAATCCAGGAGGCCGCTCACCTGACATTAGAATATTAAACTTTGAGAGACTTCTCCAGAATGGCCTTTTGCCTTCTTGTATAATTTGTCATAGGTAGAGTTCGCACAGATGGCCACCCTCAAAGCTCATGAACTGTAAGAATAGCCACTAGCTGTTTCAATAAGCTTTGCCTTGGACAGCTATAGAAATAGGCCCCCAACTTGGAAAACTTGGAGATGTAAAGCCTCAAAAGTTGAGAGTTATAATCTTATAGATTTGAAAGCCCAGCTGATGAGTCTCTGAAACAGAGGTCCACTCTAAAGCCAGAGGCTTTATAGCTACTAAGCTCAAAAATTCCCGTCTAATAATTAGTGACAGAAGCCTTTCTTTATAGGATTAGATACAGAGGGCAAAGGAATGAGGACTATGAGAAGGGTGAGAAAAAGTGTGGGATGTGGAGGTCATATTTTATTTTTTTGTTGTTTGAACAAATGAATAATTACTCATCACTGAAAAATTATGCAGGAAAATGTAGGACAATCATTGTAGTGAAGTCCTTTAAGGCCAAATAATCTTAAATTATCTTCAGGAGAACTGGTATTTTTAGGTCTGTTTCAGTCAAAGGAAGAAGCTATTCATCCAAATATTTAGGACAGTGCTAGAACATACCAGTATGTGGCTGTTGACAGAGGGTACTTTACAAAGGGCAGGGTTGATGGGTTTGGGAGTTAGGAGATTGGAAGAGATTAATGGATATAAAGTGGTGTAGGAGTGTGAGTTCCTTTGGTGATGGATGGGAGAGGTGCCTTGGGTCTTTCCAAATGACTAAAGAGAATCAGAAAGTGAGGAATGACAGGATTAACCCTGATAGTTCCTTGAGAGAGGGTGAGTAAAAAGTTCAAGCTGGAAAACACAAGATTGCCACACATGTTCATCTTTTGCAGCTCTTTGGTTCTTGTGGACAAAGAATGATTGAAATGTCCTCAGAGACTTTCTCCTTAGCAGGAAGAAAGCGGACTCACAGTCATAGTGTGATTTTCGGTGTCATTTCTACAGAGGAATTAGATCAGGTTGCTGGAAGCAAAGTCAACAGTGTGAAAAAAGAATGGCTAACTGAAGGATTAAAGGGAAAAATGAATAAAATAACTGACATTCAGTATCTTTAATAGATAAGACATAGTTCTGAGGTAGTGTAAGAAGTCATCTTTTCTTTTTTTTTAAATTATATATAGATTTATTGTGAACATACTGTACAGAGGGGTTACAATTACATGAGCAAGGTAATGAGTACATTTCTTATCAAGCATTGTAGCCTCCTCCTTTGTTTCTCCTTCCCATCCCTTCCCATCTCACCCATCCCAAGCACCCTGCCCACCTCCTTCACCAAAGTTGTGAAGTTAAAAGAAAAGTTATTGAATAGTAGATACCATGAATTTAAACTTTTGCTTAAAATAAGTAAAAAAGAAACAGTAGCTCTCTCTCACCCTCTGGATATTAAACATATTATTGCAGTTATTATAAGCATGCTGTTTTTCTTTTAAATCATGTTTTAAATAGAAGAACTTTTTAAATAAGTTTTTTATTGTGAAAGTACTGTACAGAGGAGTTACAGTTACATGAGCAAAGTAATGAGTACATTTCTTATCAAGCAGAAGTCATTTTTTCTTAAATCAGTGATTAATCACCTACATTTTTACAAAAAATTAAAAATCATGTATCTATTTGTAAAATGATAATGTATGAAATCTGCCTTCTTGCCAGAATAATGGCATTATTTTTTATCCATGTCACTATTTACCACATCATTTCTAATGTTCACCTTCATTCTCTGATTATTGGTATTATGCAAACTGTAATTTTCTGTTCAAAAATATTTGAAGCAAAACTGTCTTTTCCTATTTCAAATACTATTTCTAATAATAAAAATTAGAACAATATAAACTCCCACTATCGAAAAAAAAGTTTAGAATATAATTTTACTGGATATTACTAGTAATTGGCTAGATCTTCTTCTATTACAAGCCTATTTTAATACCAGTTTGAAATATTCCTGTAAGAAGTAGAAAACAGAAGTGTGCTACTTTAAGGAAATAGAGTTTTACTAGCTAATATAACAAGGATTTACTTTGGAATGTGGTCTTGAATATTTAAATGTTTAAAATCAATTTTTATCAGTACTTGTAAAGCATTTCAGTGAAAAATATCATGCATTCATTATCTTGTTCTACAGTGTTTTAGCATGTTGTGACATGGTGACAAGGAACCCAGAGCTTCAGTGAAGAACCTGAAAAAATTATTGGTCAAAATAAATGCTGTTATCTTCATTTTCTGTTACTTTAAGGAAGTGTTATACATTAAAATGCTACTTAGTATGCCTTCAATATTTATACTTGCATACTAAAAATTCCTGAATTCTCTATTCTTGATCCTTATTCATTTCCTACTCCATTGGTTATATATTGGGAATCTTGTCCTTTTTATTATTCTTATACCTGTAAACACCCTTGATTCAAATTATAACTAATTTTCTCATTTTATCTCCATCCAAAAGTAGAGTGTGAACAACCACTTAAATACCTAGTTGGTCACTTAAATAATAATTAATACAAAACAACTTTACTATGAAAACACAGAAAATCTAATAAAAGAACTATAATGAATGTTCATAAGTCAATAAGTATTGTATCTGTAATCTCTGTAAGTAGAATATTTGGCCATGTGAAACAATATGCATCAAGTTATCTGATATTTATTCTTAGCAAAGGTGACAGATAAATGAAGAATTTCTCTACTTTCACTGTACAATAGTAACAGTGGTTTGAATTAAACTCTTACATGTGTGTTAATTTATATTAATTCTAAACTCAGTTTTTCTCTCTGTAAAATAAAAAAGCTGTTCAAATTAAAGCACTAATAGCCAAAATATTCTTTAGTTTTTAGTTTTCCTTACTTTAAGATAATATATTCAGCTTAACAATGATGAAACTTTGCTTATTTTGTATTACTATCAATGTGTTTATTTAACTTATGAAGAGAGGAAAGATAACTTACAGACATCTATGTTCACAATAAACTTAGTACTAATATATATAGTATATTATATATAATATATAGTTTATATTATTTATAATGTGTTTAATGTGGTTATACATATAATATTCATATAACATATAATACATATGTATACATATAATATGTGTATATATAACATGCATTAAGATCCTTCCTAAAGAATATTTATGACTGAATCAAAACTGAAAAGACACAATGTAGGAGTGGATACAGTATATTAATGACAATATAATTTGTAGAAGTCTGTCAAAAGTGAAGATATTCATATTTGTCCAGAGTACTTCATTACATCAGATCTCTGGTAAGTTCAAGGAAGCTGACCTTAAATTATTGAACTAAAAATAATGTCTTGATTTTAATTTCAATATTTCTTGCAGAGACAGTGTTTTGACCTGCTTCTTATAGACCTTTGGGAATTAAATTACCCAAGTAAATCAAAAAAGTATAAGAGGATCAAAAAAAAATTCCTTTGTAGTAAAACTTATAGAACAAAGAGTAAATGATTGACATAGCAGCTGCAATCCGCAGGTCAGAAATACTGCATACTTAAAAGCCTCTGCAGGAGTTCAAAAATAATAGTGATTTTGAATTTGTTGGTTTTACTAAATCAATATCCAACATTCTCTCCTCAAAGGGATATAAAAACTGTAACTTATTCCGAGTGAGAACACACACAATTGCATGATTGATTAAAAGCTGTCTTCACGTTCTCTTTTCCAAGCAAGTAACTTAAATAAAAGTTTCTCTACCTCTTTCATCTCATCACTAGAAAGACTTTCCCCTCTAGCAATGAAGATCCCTTGAAAAGTCTATCAAAGGCAGATGAAGGGATCTTGAGTTAAAATCATAGGCAAAATTTCAAGAGAAAGACTTATTAAAGCTACCAGAAAAACAGGCCAAGAAAGACACATTATCAAATGTAGGTCTGATGATATACAAGATCAGACATGTAGGATGATAAGCTTAGAGATCTGAAGCATGAGGGATATAGGTAATAAAATTAATAAAATTAAGTTTGATATTCTTGCTAAGTGATTTGAATTAGATATCCTTACCATAAATGCAAAACCAATGGGGAATTATGTGGTATGGTAGCTATATTGGTTGTTTTACTAAAGAACCTTTTGTTTACTTGGTATTCTATAATGCCATGTTGCACATCTTAAATATAAACTAAAATATAGTAAAAGCCAAAATAATAGTATATACATTTTCAAATACTCGTAGCTACAAGTTGTTTATTATGTAAAGTGTTAAAAAATTCCATTAGTTTTTCAAAATTTATAGCCATAGTATTTGTTATAGTGAGGAAATTTCTCCAGGGGGGGAAAAAAAAAAAAAAAAAAACTTTTTCCAACTCGGTATCAACCATGCTACTGAATGAAGATAGCCCTAGAAAATAATAAAGAAGAAATGGAGAAGACAAATAAGAAATGCAGGAAATATTCAAGGAAATAGAAGGTTTTTATATGCTGTTACTTGGAATGCAAACTTGAAAACCACTACAGAAATATGTATGGAGGTTCTTCAAAAACCAAAAAGACCCATTTATGATCTTGCTGCATATAAAGGAAAGTAATTAAAATAACAAGAAAGATACTTGCAAACCTAATTTATGTACTTTAGCACAGTTCACAATAGTATGATGAATAAATAATAATAAATTCATAATAAATATATTATCTACTATCTACTGTCTATCTCTATATACATGTCATGCAATATTACTCAAAGAAAAATAAAGTTATATAATTTTCTGGAAAATGGATGGGTCTGACTCATTATTTTGAATGAGATAAACCAAACTCAAAAAGAAAAATATCACATGTTCTCACTTACAGTCCAGTTTTCACTGTACTACAGCTTTAACAATATGATAATAGGCCAAGCACTGGTGGTTCATTCCTGTAACCCTAGCTACTCAGGAGGCTGAGATCTGAGGATTTTGGTTCAAAGTCAGCCAGGGCAGAAAGTCAATGAGACTTTTATCTCCAATAAACCACTCAGAAAACTGGAAGTGGTGCTGTGGCTCAAGAGATAGAGTGTTAGCCTTGTGCTGAAGAGCTGAGGCCCAGGCCCAGAGTTCAAGTCTCAAAGAAACATGATAATGGAATGACAGGAAAGAGTAGGTAGTAAAGGGTGCTGGAATGGATGTTTATTGGTGAAGGAGATCTAAGGATATTGAATAGATTCAAGTATCTATCTATCTATCTATCTATCTATCTATCTATCTATCTATCTATCTATCTATCTATCTATCTAATCTGTGTATGGGTGTATATATTTATGTGCATATACACTCATACAAATATAACAATGGAATTCACTAAATGATATTTGAGAAGAGAGGAAGATGGAAGGGCATGATGAGAATATAATATAGGCAGGAATTTTGTTCAAAGTACACTGTGTACATATATGGAAATATCACAATAAAACCCCTTGTATAAAAATGCATATTAGCTCAAAACAAAAGAATTTAAAAATGGTTTACAAAATCTCATATCTGGGTTTGCTTTTCAATAACTTTTAGATTCTAAAAGCCTCTTCTGTATAGATTGTAAAACTGTATGCTAAACTTTTAAAACAAAATAAAACGATGTTTTGAAATTTGTATTAAAAGTATCTAAAAATACAAGAGCCCAGTTGAGAAAGCAGTGTAGTCAAGATCTAGTTGAGCTGATGAAATTTGGTTCATCTGTTTCAATAGTGGACAATCTGTGAAGTCAGTCATTTTGGTTATTGTATAACGAGGATTTCAGGAATTGTTTCTGTCTGCTCTGTTTTCTCTTCCTTTCCTCTTTCTTTGTCACAGGTAGACAGCATGTGAAGATAGGGGGTATAAATACAATAGAAACACAGTTATCTAAACGTTTATTATTCAAATAAATTAAGGATACTAGGTGTAACCGGTGCCATCGTGGCCACATGGTGGATGATAGGAAATCGGGTTTAACTGGCACCATCTTTTTTTCATGGTCGAGGCAGAGAAGTTCCACCCCAGGTGATAGATGTGCATGAATTCCTAGAGACAGGAGCAGGGACTTGGAAACTAGGTTACAGGACCAGCCAGTCTTGGGTCATGATCTTAGAAGACTGTGGAGCTCCCTGTGACCCTGCCCCCTGACCAGGACCCTATTTAGACTTGGATCAGTTCAGGTAACAGGATGCCATACCTTATGTCTCCTGGCTCTCCTCTGGTCACCATACCATCCCATTTCAGATCTCCATTGGCATTGATCTTGTCCGCACTGTTTTTCTGTTCTTTCTTTCCTTTCCTGTACTCATAGCTCAATTTTCTAGCTGTGTTAAGTGTATTTGAGGGGCTGCAGGTTTTGGGGACAGGAGTCTCTGGTTCTATATTAAAGACTTTCAAGTAGGCCTCTCAAAAATACTCATCTGTAATGTTTTAATATTATAATTATTTGTCTTTAGATTCAGCTTTAGGTAGCACCATAAATGCTCATACATGATCAATCCTTCTTTAGATGAAATAGTAGAAACCCTTTATAAGATATCAAGGTGAGTGGAGACATTGATAGAAAGGGTACTAGGTACTCCACCTAGGGAATACACCGATTTTGTTTCTTCGGTATTTATGTTTGTGTGTTTATTTTATAACCTTCACTCTAAAGATTGGCCTCTTCTTGTACCAATGATTTCTCCTTAGATTCCAAGAGGTACCCATAGACATTCTGGTTTACTATTTTAAATATTTAATTTGAGACAATCACAACCGTTACAACAATGGCAGATATCACACAAAAAAGGGAGAGTGGAGGAGGAGTCTTACGCTATATACAAACTCTGACATTTCTAAACTACAGATTCCCAAACTACACTTTCATGTAATAGATTGAACAGCTCAGCCAAAGGTATAAAAGTCAGCTGAGACTGGAGGGCAGAGCCAAGAGACAGACCTGTAGTTTCAATTCAACTAAGTTAAGTATTTCATGAAATAAACAATCCAGTACAGAAGACTATAACTAAATGAATAACAGTGTCCATGATGAAATTGGAATCCAGAGTTACTTGATAAATGAAGAAAGAGGAAATAGAATCATTTTCAGAGACAAAGATAATAAATATGAACATATTTTTATATGAACCCAAAATGTTAAGACCATCAGATAAAAGATATAAAGTTAGCTTATAATAAATAGCAGACGGAGCATCTCTCAATATGGAAATGGAAAACATAAGGAAAATATGGCAATGTAGATATTACGTGAAAAATGGAATGTTTAAAAGAGAAAGAAATAGTGAAAGACTTGGGAAATCTGACTGTAAATAAACAGAATCTAGTCCCTTTATGACTGCACTCAATTCTTTTAGTATAGACATTGATGCTTATTCATAGGCATTGACAAAGAGGTCTTCAAGTGAGTTATTACAGATCTTCAGATGCACGCATACTGGAAAAGGAAAAATAATACTTGCCAATTTTTTCTATTTGTATGTCTTACACATTCTCCTTCCGTTCTCCCTTTTTCCTCTACATTATTGAAGCAACTTTCAACTTACTGCCTAAAACTTTTCTGTCTTTACTATCTGGATAAAAACACAACCTGAACCTAGTCTTTCTGACAGTCAAAGGAAAGGAATAAGAGGATAACACTAGTTATAACTCTTATGAAAAAAAATAATGTAATCACTAAAAAAAATTCCAGTACCATTTAATTATCCAACAGTGATAACTGACCATTAGTTTGCTTTAGTTTTCAGCTCTGTAATTAATGTTAGATAAGTCTGGCCATTATGGTATAATAGTTACTGAGGACACAGAGGCAGGAGGATTTCTTTTTTAGGCCAGCCCAGAAAATTTAGTGAGATCCTCTCTCAAAATAAAGTAAAATTGAAAGAGCTATGGTGTAGCTCAAGAAGTAAAGTGCTTCAGGAAAAAAAAGAAAGGGTCTAGAAAAAGAGTGACAAATCATCTGATTTACATTAGTTTTTAAAATTTAAATCAGCTTTTATATAATAACACCCAGCTCTTCCTGCCCCCTCCTTTTTTTCAAAGTGTTTAGGGGATCCTCTTTATTCATTGTTAGCCTTTCCTTTCTCCTGCCCCTTTTTATTGGTCCCACCACACAGTCTTCCTTTTACAAACATATCCCATAATCATTATTGTCATTGTCATCATCATTTTAAATATTTGTTCCACAAATGACCAAAAATGTGATATTGTGATATGATGTGATATGATGATCACTAATGTCATCCATTTTCCTGCAAATAATGAAAATTATGATTTTCTTTGTGGAGAAGGAATATTGCATGTTATATGTACATGATTTTCTTTATTCATTCATTGATTTGTTGGGCGTATTGGTTGACTTTACTATTTGACTCTGTAAGCAGTGCTGGAATAAATGTGAGTGTATAGTTATCTCTCTCTTATCTCTCTTTATTTTAACCTTCCTTTGGCTATATCCTGACAAGTGGATTGCCAGGGTCATAAGACAGGTCTACTTTTTGTTTCTTAAGGAAATTCTACACTGATTTCAATAATGATTTTAATATTTCCATCATGGTAGCATAGTGTCAGTATGGTGGTTTGGTCATTTTCTACCTCATAGGTATTTTAGGATAAAGTCAAGGAAATTAATGGAACAACAAAACTCTACTTTTCAACAATTAGTCACATTCCTATCTGTGCTTCCTCTTAGCCCACTTAGTTCTATCATTACATTTGTTTTGAGGACCTGACAAAAGCCAGACACAATAAATGCTTGTGATGTGAACATCCACTGGGGAAATAACAAGATGGGATAAGAGCAATAAAGTTTGAAGGTGGAGAAATGTTGGACAGAAGTAGCTCTGCAAATAATGAAAACCAGGTATCTTTTCAGCCTACAGCAGATGCTCCATGGAGCTTGAGGGACTCACAGAGAGGTAAAAGCACTAGATGGCACTTTCTTACTTTTTTTCTATTTGAATTCTAATATACTAATAAATGCTTTCAAAAAACAATGCATTTTCTTATTCTGACAATATTAATCACTACTATGATACTAATCCCAAAGGCCCTAGAATCCTATAAGAATTTCCAAAATTGCTGCATTCGTCCTAAGAATTAAACCTAATTATTAAAATCATTCAATAAAACTGTTCCAGTGAAGATGTACTTGAGGAACTTAATTCTTTTGCATATTTTTATGAGTTGTGTAGCATTTAATACTAAAAAAGTTGAATAAGTATGAGTAGTCATAAGAGAATTGTGTAAATAAAATTAAATTAAAAATTGCATTTTTAAATTAGTGAATCTATTGTATTTCTATATGTATCAAATTTTGGTTTGCTTCTAATCTATAACTAATGAATATTTACAAAGATATACTTAATATTATAAAAGGATTTTTATTACCATTCTCCTATATTTACTTCAGAATTAATGGCCAAAATTTTTGAAGGTGACATCTAATATTCTTAGTTTCTAACTACTCTTTTGAAATTATTTGTATATGTGCACCTATATAACATATATGCATATATAAAACATAAATTTCATTAACATCTAACATTAGTTTCAATAAATGTTATCTACTGTATTTTCAAATTTCAGTAGTAGTTTTTAACAGTTATTTTAGTTGAGAATTGTCCTAATGCTGCTCAGTGTTCTCATGTTAAAATGGAAATCTTTATGCACTTCTTTAATAATAAAGAAAATTTTTTTACAAGAAGATATAAAGGTCTACATATATATATATATATATATACATTTTTATATATACATATATATTTCAAATGTAATTACACTAATAATTACACGGTTATTCAAATTATGTGTTCCAATTGGATGAGTCATAATTTATTGATTTGTTTACTTGTTTGAAAGGAATTTGTCTATCACTTCTAAGCTGCCAAATGAAGAATAGAAGTTAGTGTTTCTTTATTTTACTTTATTTTAGTTCTGGTGTTAGGAAATCTGTAATGACATCTCTAATTTCACTTTTTATCTATATCAATAGTGTATCTCTTCTCCTTATCAAAATACTTGCCAAATTTACTCATTTTTAAAAAAAAAGATCTTTATTTCATTAATTTTATCTTTTGTTTCTTTTTGTTTTTCATTGTCACTGATTTCTACTAATAACAAAATTTCTTTTTGATTGCATAGAGCTCATTTCATATTTTTTTAGCAATATCTTACAGTCTTGACGGGAATTGTATAGTTTCTTTAGATTGAAAGATTTATTAGTTTCTATTTTATATCAATATGACATGTTTTAGTAATTAGGATTTTCAGTACTTCTAATCTTTTAAGTTTTGTCTTGTGATTTAATTCTGATTATCTCAATGATTACATATCTCCTGAGTATTTTTGTGTATAAGTGCTGGTCCTGGAGTTTGAACTCAAGGCTTGGACTTGTCAATGAGCTTATTATTATTATTTTTTGCTCAAAGTTAGTGTACTACCAGTTGTCACAGATCCATTTGTGGCAATTTTAGTGCTTAATTAAAGAGTCTTATGGACTTTCCTGCCCAGGCTGCTTCAAACCATTATCCTCAGATTTCTTTTTTGTTGTTTGTTTTTTTGTTTTTTGTTGGTCGTGGGGCCTGAACGAACTCGGCCTAGACGCTGTCCCTCAGCTCTTCAGCTCAAGGCTAGTGATCTGCCACTTGAGCCACAGCACTACTTGTGGCTTTTTCTGTTGATGTGGTGCTGAGGAATGGAACCTGGGGCCTGATGCATGCAAGGCAAGCACTGTACCACTGAGCCACATTCCAGCCCTATCCTCAGATTTTAGCCTCTTGAGTAGCTGGGGTTACAGATGGAAGCCACCAGTTAGCATCCCATGGCTTATAGGCACTTTTTACATGAAATTGTTGATAGATGGCTTTTTACTAATATAATTCCTACTCCACAGAGAATGGGGGATATTGCCATATTACTTATGAAATATAACCTCAGATGATACTAGTTAGTTATGGGAAGTAGGACTTTTTAACATCATGGTACCGGGTTCCCTACCAAGCTTTTATCATACCATTTCATGATGGCAGTCTATTCAAGTATGTCCTGATGATAACTGACATTTACTTGGACTTCACTTGACCTTTGCTGTTGTTAGTGAGGGTAGGAACACATTCATTTACTTGGGTGTTTGAAGAGATAAGCGGTTGTTGTCTACAAGTTTTCCTCAAATAGTGTTTCTTCCCTGGTCCTAAGGTTATAGATGCCAGGTTTTATGTGTGTGCATGTGTGTGTGTGTGTGTGCGTGTATGCATGTGTGTGTGCAGGTGTTTGAGTGTTCTACACTGGTTAATATTTTAATTTTATGATTTCTTGAGCTGTAATAATTGATCAATCTACATACAAAAGCCTTTGAAATTCATTAGTGTTATCTTTAGGCTCTTTCAATTTTTCTCCGACAATCAAAGTTTTCTTACTTTTGTTTTATTTATACAGTCCATGGTTTTAGTTCCATATAGTGGAAAGAATAGGCACTTAAAGGGATGTAAGTCTCCTCCATTTCATATTTATATCTATGGACATGTAACTAGCAAATGAATACCCTAAATTGAAAGACGTGGAAGTGTGCTCTTCATGTAGGGTTATGTCTTCCATCAACAATTTATGAAATAGGACTGGGATGTAGCTCAGTGGCAAAGCGCTTGCCTAGCAAATACAAGTCCTGGGTTTGATCCTCAGTACCAAAAATGAAAAAAAAGACAAAAAAAAGAAACCCTATGTTTTGAGAAGTACAAGTTGTCATGTCGAAAACGAACTTTACAACTTTGGTGGGGGGAGGGAGGATTGGGGGAGGTAGGGGGAGGTTGGGAAGGGATGTGAAGGGTAAACAAAGGAGGAGGCTGCAATGCTTGATAAGAAATGTACTCATTATCTTGCCCATGTAATTGTAACCCATCTGTACAGTATGTTCACAATAAAAAATAAAAAAAAGAATAAAAAAAGAAATATGCTCATGAAAAACAATTTATGAAATATTAGTTCCTTAAATTTTTTTTATAAGAATACATGTTTCATGATATTAGATACCTCAAGAATTGTTGGTTGGATGAGTAAAGACAGTGTACTAGAAATTGGGCTGTGCCTTTTATACATGTTATCTCATTTAAAGCTTCTAAAAAAGCTATCAGGTATTAAGCCCAATTTTTAAGATTTTGGACATAAAGTTTGAAAGATATTTAAAAACATGATGATAGACAAGTACATTTTCTTTCTACTATCTCATGCTACTTCCCAGAGAAAGAAAGCAAAAAATGTGTTCTCAGTTGAAACTTCCTTCCTCTTCATACATAAGTATGAACTGAATTGTCACTAAATCATGAGAAAATATGCAGCTCAAATTTCTCTAGTATTTTTGGAGAATCAATGAAAACACATTCCAGAAACATGGAAAAACAAGGAATAGATTAAGGCATAGTCACTACATTTCATAAACATATGACCATCACTCTCAGCAAATAAACTCCATTTTCCATATGATTTGTTGACACTTAAATATTGGAATGTAATTATATGGAGCAACAGTCAAGTAGTCATTTCTTAATTACACTAGCAAATTTTGTAGGCTTTTACTTTCACTTAATTATATACAAATCCCCACCCCCTTCCTTTTGGTTATTAAGAACAGTCCACTTCAATACCATCTGTATCTCTTTTCATGAACACATGCATAGTAATGGGGGGAAGGGAATTAAAGTTTATCTTCTTTCTCTGTAGTTTCCCAAATCAGAAACCTTAACCATATTTTCAGCAGTCCATGTGACAGCTGTACGTAAATCCAGATTCAGTCAGTGCTTCATGTCAACCAACACAATCCTTTAAGAACAGCTTATGTGAGTTTATATTACTCCACTACTGACAGACAAAAGCATAGTTTCTCCCAATGATAAAACACTTTGAGAAGATCTGGGCCACAGATAAAAGATACTTTCCTGTTCAATGACTCTGTTTTCAAGATAACGTTACCCTCACACATAATACATAAAATTACACATTATATTAGCTGTCTATTCTGGAATAGGCAGTGAAATTTAGGGCATCCCAGTAAAACATTAGGTCTAAAAGATTAATGTGTGCTACACAAGCTTTAAAAAGTTGTCTTTTATGATTTATTTGCCTCCCAGGGTTTATGAATAAGATTAGGGGCAAATTGTATTCTGTGTGGCTAAAACATCATTGGCATGCAAATAGGGTATGATATTAATTTAGCCAAGCAAAATGGGGCTACACTCATTAATCAAAGCAGATTGTAAAAATTTGGCAAAGAACTAGAAGCTGGAGATATTCTTGGTACTGTGAGAATTTTTTATGTCATATTTTTTCTATTCTTTCCCTTAATTCTAAAGAATGCAAACTATTATAGCTTCGTATCTCCTTCAGCCATATATAGTCAAAGATCTAATTTTCTACTATTCTTACCCTCTGTTACCCGCTTCAGTCACCTTGTCTCATTATTGAGATACTTCAGAGTAAACAGTGACCGTAGGTCAAAATCACTGCTAGTTTTAACAACAGAAGTAAATTTGAAAATCAAAATTTTAAAAGTATTGAATTCATGGTAAAATTTGAAACATCACATAACATGCATTATACTTATATTCATTTACATATAAAAGCTAAAAATAGTTTATTTTTAAAAATAATTTATTGGGGCCAAGTAACTCACATACAAGAAAAGCATGTAATAGAAAGGCCAATCTAGAGCTAAATAATTATTATGTAAGGGAAAGTACAAATGGCTAAAGACCATTATTTTAAAATGTGTTACTGTAAACTTTAATTTTTTGCCTTATCTTTAGATAAATAATATTGTTTGTATCTTAAATTGTTTCCTGATAATGTTTTTGTGGTAAAGTACATTTAAGTACTTATGTTTCTTGTTAGTAGTTTGTTTCAATCAGTCATTAAGCTAATAGGTAGTATAATCCATTGGACATCTAAAAACGGGTATCTAGCTAAATGTGTAATGCATTTCATGATCTCATTTTGTGTTTTCTGTATGTTTCATGGATATACTACAAATTAAATATTTGTCCAAATGTAAGACTTATTCTTAGATATACTTTCAATGTACATAGACATTAAGTTTCTTCTCTATTTCTTTCAAGATAAAGATTAACTCAAAGAGAAATATATACGAAATTATCTAAACATCCACCTTAAAAAGCCATGCAATATCATCAAAACTATTTTAACCAAAAGTAAATACTTCTTAGTTGGCATATCAAAACTTAAAAAAGTAAAAAAGACTAGAATGTAGAAAATATCTAAAGCAGCAGTTTGGCCAGAATAATATAACCTGTACTGTGTAAAGCCTGTCAATCAATTAAAAAAATAAAATTAATAATCCCAGTTTATAGAAAATAGAAAAGCTTCAAAATGCTTTGGGGAAATTTTTATATTTTATTTCTGTTGTGACATTCTTCATTCATAAATTGAGTATGTGTGTGTGTGTATGTGTGTGAGAGAGAGAGAAGGAGAGAGAGAAGGAAGTGTCTAATAGATACCTGAGTGGCGTGTTTATATATGTGAATGTAGTATAAAATTTAGGCATTAAAGAATCATACAAAGGACACAAACATATTAAAAAGGACTACACATTTGAAACACAGAGAAATGCTTGGCTCTCTGATCTTAGATAAGTTGTCTGAACTTCTGAGAGTTACTGTGATCAGTTTTAAAGAGTAAAACCAGACATACTTTCTTCAAAGGTTAGATTAGTTTCAAATAAAAAGAGGCAGAGACATCATTTCAAAAGCACAAGAAATCAATTATCCATTTCAAAAGGGAATGTCTTTAAAAAGGATTAGATAATAAAATATCGTTTAATCAACATTCTCCCCCAAATTATAATATAAATTACAACAGTCGTAACTAAAACAGTGAAGAAGTTACAGAAGTACAGAAATATTTCTGTCATTCAAAACTATCTTTCCTTTCCCTTTCTTGTATCTCTCCTTCCTAACTTTATTCCTTTTTCTCCCTTTTCCAGTTCCAATTATCTTCATGAACTATGTAGTCATATTTGTGTAAACTAAGTACATGTGCACTAACTCTACTGTTTCATAAATAAACTTCACACTTTAATTGCACCATAATTACATTCAACATAATTTTCACTTTCGGATGGTGCTGTGCATTAGAGGCAATCACCATGACAACTCATTCCTATCATTCAAAGAAAAAAATCTTAATTCAGAGTTTTCAGTTATAAAATGCCTGAATATTTGGTTCAAGAATTATTTGTACTTCAGTTGTTTTCAACATAATAATTTTGTTTTCAGAAATATTCTAACTTATTCTTTTTCATTCTATTTTTTTAAACAACTGGCAGCTCAATTTTCTTATGGATTCTGTTAGTTGTTTCAGCAAAGTTAACAATGCAATCAATTAAAATGTCGTTGGCAAGCCAACTAAGGTTAGAATCCTATTACTGCTGCTGGCTTATTTAAGGACTTTTTCTTGGCATGCAAAGAATGTAATTCAACATAATGTACCAAGTTCAATAATGAAATTAGCCGGTTATCTTGAACAATTGAATAACAACTTGACTGTTTGGCTTAACTATAATTAGCAATGTGATGGACTTAGCTCCAGGAAAGATATGAACAATAAGATTTTTCTCAGGCTATGAATATAGAATATCTGTTCATGGAAATTCTAAATATTTATGGATATTTATAGTTTAAAGATTGGATCTATATCATTAATCCTAGTTTTAGAGTTTAGTGATAAAAACCTATTTGTACCATTTAGAGTTGAGAAAATGGAAGTTTAAAAAGCCAACTTCATGTTTCAATGTTGAAAGGCTTTTCATGGCAAACTGTATGCAAATCACTTCTTGGGAGAGATCTTATATTATAAGAAAAATAGTTTGTTTTTGTTGTTCATTTCTGGCATAGAACTCCTAAAATTCAGAGGTACCTACCCTAGTCAAGGATGACCTAAATAATATCAGGATTAGGTTAATTGCTGAAAGGCCACACCAACTTTCAACATCATCTACAATTTTCTTGGGAAGGAAACAAGCTACTAATTAAGTTCAGATACTAATTGTTAATTATTTAATAAAAATTCCTGTTTAAGTCCATTAAACACAAGACTCAACAGACCTCTATAATAGTAACCTTATCAACTGACACTCAAAGAAGGAAATGGATTAGCTGTTCTCAACCCTGGCACTTCACTTTGTCCTGTGCACCTGTTCCAAATGTATGCCTATGAAAGTAATCGTACTGATTGTTCTTGCTTCCCTTGCTCACCATTGTTGTTTCCAATTCATGTATAAAGTGGTTTCAGAATCTGCTCTGTCTAGCAGAAAATTTCTATTCAGATATCTTTGAAATGAAAGTTATTGTGTTTAAAGTTAAATTTAGATTCCAATTGATTCCTAATAGCATAGTGATCATGAATATTCTTGTTGACAAAGAGTTTGTCATATTCTAACAACATTGAAAAACATCTTCCTTAAAGTAAAACAAATCTGAATTACTACTGTGTTTAACATTTCATACATTTTATGCTATTTATCTTTAAAAGACTGCTGCATACAAACAGGATGAAGAGTACAAATACCTCTGGCAACAAGTAATTGGTTTTCTTCCTTACTCATATTCTTTATGTTTCGAGTTAATTTTTAATTACATAAGTGGTGCATTAAAATTAAATCATTAAAATATTAATGAGACAAAAATTTACTTTGAAAGTTAACCATCACTCTGGTCCCTTAATGAAAAACAAATGTGTTTACAAATTTAGTGTGTACTTTTATGTTATTATCAAGAAAACTAACATTTAAAATGTCATTGCAAGCCAAATGCTGGTGTGGATGTTGCCAAGATGGAACTCTCTTACTCTGTTTGTGGTAATGTAAACTTGTTAAGTCACTCTGCAAAGCAGTAAGGAGGTTCCTCAAGAGATTAAGCATAGAGATACCTATGACCTAGAAATTCCAATCCTGGGCATTTATCATATAAAATACAAGGCCAAAATAAAGCAACCAACACAACCAGATTCACTGCAGCATTATTTATGCTAGCCAAGGTATGCATTCAGCCCACATACCCCTCAGTGGACAAATGGATCAAGGAAATATGGTATATATATATATATATATATATATATATATATATATATACAATGGAGTTCTACTCCTCCAGCAGAAAGAATGATATTGTACCATTCATATGAATATAGAAAAATTTGGGAAAATTGTTATTAAGTGAAGTAATCCAGACTGTGAAAAACATAGGTTGCACGCTTTCCCTCATTTCTAATATCTATAAATCTTCAAGTAAACTCACTGGGTAGTTAAGAAAATGAAAAAAAAAAACAATGCTAGGACACGATAAATTATATGGGTCTCTAGGCATTCATGCATAGTAAGACCAAAGGAGGATATTCTTATAGAAGATCTCAAATGTGTAATACCTATGTACATCTGATCATATAAAAGAGTATTTATTAAAATGAACTGCAGGAAATAGAAATAAAAGGTTTTTATAATTGTTGCTATTTTTGTTTACTCTTACTTTCCTTTGTTTATCTGTCTTCAGGAGGGTAAAGGAGCACAGAAACAGAGAGACAAAGTGTGAACAAATGCAAAAGTGGTACTTATTAGATACTATGTTGAAAATGAACTATACAATTTGTGGGTGTTAATGGGAGAGAAAAACCAGGATAGAGTGAAGGAAGTGATGATATTTTCCGAAAAGAAATGTACTCATTACCTGACTTACATAACCATTACCCATCTGTAAATCACTTTCATAGTAATAATAAAAATGCATGAACAGGAAACAAAACAGATAAAATACTAAAATAAGTCTCAAAAATATTAATATAGTATGTCCATTCAAATTATTATTAGTGTGTTTTCAATATATAATATTGGTATATTGTTCAATATAGGAAGTAAATGTTATATTCATTGTATTAATAATATAAACATGTATATATTACGATAATATTTTATATTAAACTGTGCCGTTAATATATATAATACATGTAACATCTATGTAATATATAGGAATTATTTAAATCTTTCTTTTGCTATTATTTAGCTATTGTGTAATGATATGCTTTTCTCCCATCTCATGTACACTGAAAGCTTATATGAAATGTAATGGTTACTTCTACAATTTTCTCCGACCAGGCCTTCTCAACTTAAAGTTGCCAGTGATTCCTAAATAGTGTTACCAAATAGGGACCAAGCCTACAATATTTGAATTTCTGAGGCTCATTTCATATTAAAATCATAACAGACTTCCTCTTGATAGCATTGATTCCATTGGTCTTTACAAAATTATTTGATTAGTTTTCTCCTCTGTAGTATTCCACAGGTTAGTTTCCCTGCTCTGTATCCTCTCTGTTCTGCCAATGTGTACTTGTTTTCCCTCAATTTTATAAAAACTAAATTTTAGTACCTCCATAGTTTTACCTTTTCCAGTCCATTGTATACTCAGACTCATGAAGTGTTGATATTTTTTCCGTGTCTTTTAGTGTTATCAGAGCTTTATTTATTATTTTTTAGACTGAGTATCAGTACATTGTCTGGTTTTTATTCTTTTGAGTTTTTAGCTGCTGTAACTGAGCTCAGGACATGACTCCTACCATGGAATGATGCCACAAATTATTCATTCATCTATTGATAAGTTGGTTGTTTCCAAGTTTGGGCAATAATAAAGTTGCTATAATTGTTTGTGTGCATGTCTTTGTATGGACCTAATTTTTCTTTTCAGTAAACAATATACTAGACTGAATGGCAACTTATATTTACTTTTGTAAGTAATTGTATACTTTCAAAATTTCTGTAACAATTTTGCATTCTCAGTATCACTTAGTATCATCATAATCTTGGAATTTTATCATCCTAATTAACATATAGTATTATCTCTCAATGTTTCATATATAATTCTTAAACATTTATTTTCTCACTATTTACTTTCCACCTGTATATTTCGGTAAGCAAATGCTCAGATATTTTAACTGTTTGTTGTTCATTTTCTTATGGGTTTTCACATACCTTTGTATATTTTGGATAATAGTCCTATTTTTCAGAGGAGTCTTTTGGAAATATTTTCTCTCAGTCTGAGATCCACCTTCTCACTTAGTTAGAATATTATTTTTTGCAAAGCAAACACTTGTAATTTTAATGAAGACCAAATAAACACTTTAACCAAAATAGTTTAGATTTATGCTGTTATCACTAATATAATAAATAAGTTATAATGCTGCTCTTACACAGAAGCAGGAGTATTTGACAACAAGATTGCAAAACAATGAATAAATAACTGACTTAATATAAGTCACAACTTTCTCTACTCTCCTCAGGGTGAAAGTATGAAGCCTATATTAGCGTCAGGCAGATTAGGATTCTGAAAGACTTTTAGAAATATTACTTCTTTTAATACTACTAGTTGTCATTAAAAACTTCCATGTTCATTTCCAGGAGACATAAACTAATTTTACTAAGTTGAGCCTTGAGTTTTATATTAGTTTTAGAATCTCTGCTTATATTTCTTTTGGCAACTTAGATTTGCTTTTAACCTTTAATGAGCAATTTATAGAATAAGAATAAGACACAAAGCTCTCAAAACTTAAACATGAAACATTTTCTGAACTGTTTTGTATTTAAATTTAACTAAGAATAATGTGATTTACTTCCTTTTTTGTATTACCCTGGAAAGTTCACTTTCCATTATAAATTGAAAGACATCAAAAAACTTTGTCAACAAACTTCTGGATTGCATAACTTTTTCAGCTTCACTTTGGCTTTAGGCTACTTTAAAAAGAGAAAACAAAGCATTAGAAACCAGGAAATCTCCAAACATTGGTTTTAATTTCTTATACAAAAAAATGTATGTTGGTGATTAAAGAAGTCAGTTTACTCTAATGAGAACCTGATCTGTACCAGGACCAATCTCTTCATCTATATAGTCTACGATGTCAAAAGTACAAAGTGGGCCATGCTGAAAATAGTTAAGAAAATTAGTTGTTAGACATTGTGTTATCATAGGTAAACAAAGCTGGTAATCGCTTTGACAACACGGTAATAATCACAAATCTCTATAGTAATGGCAGTTGTGTTTGCCATCGCCATTTGCTAGAAAGTCACTCATTAAATAACACCAGAATATTTTGAGTAAAACTAACAAGGAACCCTTTAGATTCTACCATTATGCATTTACTAACTTGGTGTTATTATAAAGCAAGCAAAGGAAATATCATTCAAATATATTATGGGAGCTCTGATTCCTAATGTATATACATTTCCTTATGAGGGATCACATGTATTTTCCATAAACATCTGTCTACCTTAAGTTTTATCAACTTAAGCACTTTTCAATAAGAATCATATTACTTCTGCATGTCCTATTACCAGGAGACTGTAAGGCTAGTTTTCTTTTTAATAATGACTTTGATTCTTAAATATATTCATTTTTTCATGAATTTATGGGACACAGGAATACATTTATTGAGTTTTTTCATCTCTAGACTCGTGCGTTATAATAAACTCTTGGTTTTCACATAAGCTATAGGATGGATCTTCAAATTAAAAAGAGAAGAAAATATTTTCAAGCACCCAGGACTTCATGGCATAGATTGGCATAAATATAAACTGTGTATAAATTAGTGTTTTTTCAAATCAAAATATTAATCACTTAAATATCATACTGAAATGTTAGAGAAATGGGGCTATTATTTGTTTGCTCATTTTCTTGTTTTATATACCTTTTATCTTCTGGCTTCTGAGTTCTTGTTTCTGGTTTCCAATTATCAGGGAATACAAAACTGTGTCAATATGCTATGCATATGTTTTCCATTAAGTTCCAAGAGAATAAAAATCTGAGAAAATAGTTTGAATATCAGTCCAAATTCTCTATTAATAAGTTTTTAGAATTATGTACAAATTAGCTCTTCAAACTGTAGATTAAAGAACAAAAATATTAAACATATGTTGCATGTTCTTTAGAGAGAGTCAATGTACCAGACAAAAAGACAAACATGATATTTAATAGATGAGGAAGTCATTCCCTTGAGATTGAGTTTGCATGATATTTATTGAACAAAACATCTTTGCTTTAGTTTATTTTTACGCTTCAAGGTATAATTATTATTTTCTATACTAGAATGTGTTTGGATATCATAAGCAATCACAAAATGTGCATCAGTTCTAGTATAGATTTGAAAGCACATATAGGAATAACAGAATAAATTGTACCATTTTTTATTATTTCATTTTCACTATTGAGCTATCCAAATTTTGTAGCATGAGATGCAAAAGACCTCTCATCAATTAATTCTTTTCTTCACTTCAGGAAATTGAGGTAAAGTTTGCTGTGTTATACTTGATGACAGAATGCAGCCATCATAAATCAAAGGAAGAAATTCCCTCACTATCTAGCCCCTCACAAGATAATACCAAAATCTCTGTGCAGATACCACAGACAGAAAGCTATGTGCGACAATAAATGTCTTGTCATACTTCCACTATGCAATCAAAGCATTCAGAAAATCATGTCATGGAATTTTCTATGTACAAATTCTAAAACTGCCACTGGAAGAGAATTAGGCACTTCAATTATGGTCACTTGCAAATGATTAACATATACTTTATAATTACATGTGCTTATGTTTTACTTTTGAGTGGATTTCTTTTGTTTCAATTATGCACTTAAATGCTCATTGGATCATTTTAAAATTATTTCATTTCTTAATTAATGAAAAGCTTTATTTGTATAAATAAAGGAAAAAGGAAATACTGATTTATATAGATTCATTTTCAAAGTAACTTTTAATAACAGAAATACCAAAGACCTTTCACAGACTGCAATAATTTTTCTGAGCATGACTATTAAATAAACATAGTAAATTTTTGAGATCCAAGTGAATCAGAAATACTTCTTAAATGTGATCATAATGCATAGATATTTTGTGAATTCAAGCATAATTAGTATTTAAAACAGAAGTATATTTCTTTTGGTCATTATTGATGAGAGTAGGAATCTTCATGATGAACTGTAAGCTTACTTTTTTCTTCCAAAAATCTAAGGAGTTTTATGAGAATTTTTTCATAATAACTATTGACAGAAAAGGTTTATTTGTATATGGAGTAACTTTAGTTAGTGAACTCCACAGGGAGAAGACCTAGAATTTTCATATTTACTTATAGTAATCAAAATTATTAATAACTCTTAGTAGTTTGTTGAATCCTACATATCAAGTACTACATTAAGTGTCTAGCAGTCACTATCTGAACTAATATTCTAACTACAATGTAGGTATAGTTAACATGTCTGCTGCACTGAGGGGAAATGAGGCCTTAGAGGTTAAGCATTTTTATTTTGGCCACCCGGTTGGAATGCATCATTGCCTGGACTTGAATCGAAGGAGCTCTGTATTGACAAGATATCTTTATGGCTGTCATATGTTCTTTTTCTATCTAGATAATTTTGTATTTTCAGAAGCAGAAGTTAGCCAAATCTAAAGATACACTTGCAGATTCATCTTTACATTTTCATTTTTATCTCTAAATCATGTTCTTTCCCACAGCAACGTGATCACAAGTAACTGCTATGTTGGCCGAGTTGAAAATGACCCCTGTTTAGTTTCTTGGATTTTTTAAATGCCAGCATTCTCTGGACTCTCTCTGTTTTCCAGGCAGACTAGCATCCATATCTTTAATTAAAAAGAGTTTCAATAGAACTTGTACTTTTGTGGAATACTGGGACATTCCGACTCAGGGACAAACAAAATATAAACAATAGATTTGAGAGTTATGAATTCCTGTGAAAATGAACTTGAATTGTTATTAGGGTTTGAACATACTCAAATTCTATACTACTGGTAGAGTGTTTGCCTATCAAGTGCAAGACCCTGAGTTAAATACCAGTACTACCTAAAACAAAACAAAACAAAACCCTGAACAAACAAACAAAAATACTTTAGATGCCCTGTACCTAGAAATAGACATGTTAAATTGAAATGCATTTGTAAGTATTTAAAAAGTAACTCACAGCCGGGTGCTGGTGGCTCACGCCTGTAATCCTAGCTACTCAGGAGGCTGAGATCTGAGGATCGAGGTTCAAAGCTAGCCTGGGCAGGAGAGACCATGAGATTCCCATCTCCAATAAACCACCAGAAAACCGGAAGTGGCGCTGTAGCTCAAGTGGCAGAGCGCTCGCCTTGAGCTGAAGAGCTTGACAGAACAGCTGCTTCATCCTTGTGTAACAAGCAATATTCAGTATCTACCAAGATTTGTTCCCCTATGATTACACAGGTAAATATATATTTCTCTAAGGAACAGGTCTATCACTATCATATTTCAGAAACATATGGTTTTTAATAATTGTAGATTTAAACTGAATTAACCAGCTAGGTGGAGACAGGTCCAGGATTAACTACAATTTTCAAGAGTTCCAATTTGCCAGATGGTTTGAACCAGAACTCAATGAAAAGAAGCATATCAAAAATTTCCAATTGATATGTGTGTCACATATCACTCACACCTGTGAATACAAACTATATTTTAAATATATCATGTTATAACTCCCAAGGTCTGAAGGTTCCATTTATATATACTACAGAACAATTCCAATCTCTCAATATCCATCAGTTTGATGAGGAGTGTGCACATAGGTAAAATTTAAGGGTTATCCTTGATATTTGTGTAACATTCTAGGTTTTGCGCTAGTGGTGCTCATTAACTTGACAGTTATTAATTTAGGAATCACCATAAATCAGACATAACTATAATATTAGCCATAATTAAGTAATAAGTTAGTTAAGGTCCTGATTTGCTGAAGGCAGTTAATAATATTCCTGCCTTTACTTGTTTTTTCTGGGTAACTGATAGTACTGTTTTATTTTGTTTTGTTTTGTTTTCATCCTTTCTGCTCTCCAGGTCTTGACACTTGAGCACCATATCAGGGCTTTTCAGAGGAACAAAAACAATACCCTATCTATCCATCCATCCATCTATACATCTATCTATCTATCTATCTATCTATCTATCTATCTATCTATCTATCTATCTATCTATCTATCTATCTATCTATCTATGTCTCTATCTATCTATGGATGGATGGATATGTAGAAAGATTTATTAGAAGGAATTTCTCACACAGTTATGAAGTTATAATCCCACCATCTGATTTCGGGAAACCTGAAGATCAAAGAACCTGGTAATCTGCCTCTAGTACAAGAATTTCTATAGTTCCCTATCAAGCCTAAAGGTGCAAAAAAACAAGAAGCACTTATGGCCACAGAAAGGGGGGAAATAAGGTAACAAAATGTGAAAAGGGGCAGGGGTAAAGGAAAGGGAAGAAACAGGGAAGAAGAGGGAGGGGAAGAAAAAGGGAGAGGGAGAGGGACAAAAGATAATTTGTCCTTTGTGTACTTACTGTTTTATTCTCTTTTTATCTTCAAGTGGTTGGTGCTGCTGCTTATTGGTACAAGTAATTGTGCTTGCTAGATCTATTGATTCAAATAAAAATGCCTTTTGCCAACATTAGGTTAAATAAATAAATGTTTTTAGAAAAGAACTGTCATAAACAAAAAGTATTTTATTATTTTATGTTTATTATGTTATATTTTATTGTATTGCACTGTACAGATGATGCCGACAAGCTCTCAGTCAACCCTGTGTTTTTCCTGTCATATTCAAATGATTTTTTAATATATTTAGTGTTTCTCTGTCTTTAATTTGGTGCAAATGTCTCCCAATAATACAAATATTGGTAAAAATTGATGTGCCTTGTTTGTGACAAAAATGAAGTTTTAAATTTGTTAAAAGGTAGCAGGTCTTCAGTGGAACCTTGTCAGCATTATGGGAAAAATGAATCAAGCATCTTGTATTCAACTACATGTACCTTGAAAATTCCTATTTCTCCTTCCCACATTTTCTTCTAAATGGTATTCTGGGAACCATAGGCTCTGGGATACTAAGGGTTTATGATAGTCACTTCTGCTACTTGGAATCAGGTGGCACACTAAGTTCAGGTTTCTGCTATAGACTAATGCTCTATAAAAGAGGAACATGGTGGGTGGAGTGCTGGTAACTATCTCCATCTTGGGAAGAATGAAGCCCTCTCAATTGCCCAGTGCTCTGTAAGCCATACCTGTCAAACTCAAGAGTACTCATCAAGCTAGTTTCACACAGGTCATTCTTTGGGCTGTGAGTGTCATTCTAGTTGAGATTCTCTTCTCTTTATGTCTCCTTAGGAAAGTCACACAATAGAAATGTCTTTCTTGAAAAAACATTTCATTCTCTGACTCCATTTCACATTTACTGTATTGACATTATTTTGTGGCAGAAACCAGCAAATACTATTTGTAAGCCACTATTCAGGTGAGTCTACAAAACTGTGAGCCCATATTTCAGCTGGGACTGTTAAACTGTTCAAAGTAGCGTGTTTCTCAGTTTCATTCATTCCAGAAAATTTGTTTGGAGTATGCTTATTTGTTTTTTCTCATGACCATAATTTTTTTTCCATCTCATTGGCATTTTATGTTGATCAAGTGAGTTACTTTTTTTTTTTTTTTGGTTGGTCGTGGGGCTTGAACTCTGGGTCTGGGCGCTGTCCCTCAGCTCTTCAGCTCAAGGCGAGCGCTCTGCCACTTGAGCTACAGCGCCACTTCCGGTTTTCTGGTGGTTTATTGGAGATGGGAATCTCATGGTCTCTCCTGCCCAGGCTAGCTTTGAACCTCGATCCTCAGATCTCAGCCTCCTGAGTAGCTAGGATTACAGGCGTGAGCCACCAGCACCCGGCTGTGAGTTACTTTTTAAATACTTACAAATGCATTTCAATTTAACATGTCTATTTCTAGGTACAGGGCATCTAAAGTATTTTTGTTTGTTTGTTCAGGGTTTTGTTTTGTTTTGTTTTAGGTAGTACTGGTATTTAACTCAGGGTCTTGCACTCCTAAAGAGGAATTAGCATTAATGAAACATTGATACCAAAGCATAGGCAGTGAATTCTGAGGCATTTTAGGGCTTCCACAGTGATAGTTTCTTCCATAGTTGTAAAATATTGGGGCTTGTTATCTAAACCGGAAGACAACTTGATATACATTGAGTTCTTCAGAATGAATCAATCTGATTTATGGTGTTTGGAATTGTCTTGGAATTTTTGATTATGGCTTCCCATATCATTTACTCAGAAATCTATAAGGCTGTCAGTTTGTAGTAGAACTTAGAGCATATGTGGGCTCTGGTGCATCCTAGTCTGAGGGGCAAGCTGCTCCGTCACTCGTACCTAATGGCACAGCATGGTTACTAAGGAAGGAAATCTGTGTGGCAGTAGATACGTCTGTTGGATAGGGCCTTTGGCAGTCTCCAATTGCATGATTAAATACAGAGCCATGTGTCTTCCTATGTTCACATATTGTGTCTGTACCACTCATAAATTATAATATTTGATGCAGTTGTATTTTGTTTTAAAAATGGAAATGGCATATGTGAGACCAAGTTCTATCAAATCTACATTGCATAAGTAGTTCCATAAGCAGATGGCTCAAACTTGTAAATGCTAAGACAAACAGCTGTTCTTACTAATTCTTACCCATTCTTACTAATCCTCCAATGGGTGCATGCAGGGAATTTTAAGGACCAGTAAACTGAGGAGAAAACCATATAGACCTGAATTACAAATAGGTTTGCACTATAAGATACTACTACATGAGGCAGTACCTAACTGCTACATCACAGCCTGAATTGGGAAGGCAAAAGAGAAATCTTCTTTTAAGCGGTATATTAATCCATTTATCTGGTTATTGCATATGTATGCAATGATATATGATTGTGTATTATATTCATCCCTGCTGATTTATGGGTAGTGGCCAAGTCTTAACCTATTGAACAAAAATTGACAAGAAGTGAAATATTTGCAACAAGAAAGATTAAGAAATACAAATGGATATTCTAGAAGGAACAAAAATGGCAAGAATTGATGTGCCAGCTAGGTGCTTTCTGGAGATATCCACCATAGAGATAACTTTAATCAGGTGGGTGAAATGAACTATCTTGATGTTATTCTACCTCATTCATTAAATACTTTACCTCAGGAGGTCCTCTTTCAAGACCATGTAGGTAGAGATATAAACTAGGCATAAACACAGAAAACACAGGCTATCCAATTATTAAGGATAATCTAGATACCACCTGCCAATATGTTACAGATATTTCAGTTAGGTTACCTTTGAGTCCTCCCCGAAGGTGTGAAGCAGTAATGTGTCTTCATGGAATAAGTACACATGAACTCTTCTTCTGTGTCTTAAATACTTCTGCCAGCACATCCATTAGTGTATTAACAGCCTGCCTTATGCCTGTATTATCCCACATATCATTGCTTGCAAACAACAAAGTCATTTTACAATCACGGAAATAACAATGACCTCATGTGCAAAGGATTCATTAGTTTCACTGTGAACTCTTCAGTCAGACAAAAATAAAAATTTGATAGAAAAAATGTTATGGCCTATCAAGGATTCACTTACATTCTACTGTCATATTAATGTGTGATTCTGATTTTCCTTTAGCTAGGATAAGCAAGTCTTGGAGATAGACCCCTTGTACTAATATATTTAATAATTTGTTGTAGTAGCTGTTATTATAATAAAATACCTGAGAGAGTTATAAAGAAGCAAGATTTATATTGCTCAATATTTTCAATATAGTTCAATGTCAGGGTACAACACATCAAGGCGGTAGCATGTGTAGAGAAAAACAACACATTTCATTGCTAAATGGTAACTCAAAGAAGTAGATTCCCACAATCCTCCTTCAAGGCGTGTTCTGTATTGTCAGAGCTCACTCACTAGGCCCTATCTTGGAACGTTTCTAAGAATCCAGACTTTAACCACATGTGACTTAGAGAAACATTCTAGGGCCAATCTATAGCACCCTGCTTCTGCTCTCCCAGAGGCTCCAGACTGTCTCAATGCAATACGCTATCAGTTCATCCCCAAGAATTCCTAACGCTTTTACACCGAAGCATTGCTCAAAAGTACAAGTCCAACGTTTCCTCAGAGACTTAAAGCAAACGCAGCTGTAAGCCCCTATAAAAAGAAAAGGAATGCTGTGTGTTTGCAGGATACGAGGGTGCAGAGTAAACATTCCTCCTATTCCAAAAGGGTGAGAAACAGGGCTCCAGAAAAGAAGGATTAGACCACAAGACGTCACCAGGGTTAAATACGGAATACTAATGCCCCAGGTCCCGGGACACGTTCTGGCTGGCTGGGTTTGTGGGGGGAGGCGGCAGCCCCACCTTTATGGCTTCGCTATGTCAGGTTCACATGGCCTTACTCTTGAGCTGGTTTGCTCACAACCTATAGCTTCCTTGAGAGGTGTTTCACGTGTGTCACATCTTTATCTCCTGGGGTCCGTTTGGTGGCTTTTGCTTTCCATCTCAAGGCTCAAGGGTATGTGCATTATCTTGCCAGGATCTGCTTGCAGAGATTCAACTCTGCCCCACACTATACGATCTCACAGGCTTTGAGATCACAGTGGAAATACTTGTGAGGCCATAAAACACGCATTCAGCATGTCTGTCAAACCAATAATCTGTCCGTTTTATCAAGGTTTGAAAACAGCGGTAGCTATACCCGCGCCTGCGAGGACCTCTGAGTATTGATTGCTGAAATCAATCCAGAGGGAAAACTTGAGGTTGTCTTGGGAATCTCAAGACTCTCTTCTCAAATAAATTCTGTCCAAGAAAATGGTTAAAATATATTTACCATTCTCATACATTCAAGTGTGAGACAATGGGATCTTGCCAATTTCTGAAAGTTCCCTTTTCTGTTGTCACCATGCAAAGTGCTTGGCGCTCTGTGTGTGTGTGTGTGTGTGTGTGTGTGTGTGTGTGTGTGTGCTGGGACAGATTCTTATCTCTACCCCTTTTGTCATACTTTTGTTAGTCTAACATTTGTTACCAAACTGCAAATTTTTCAACTTTTTTCTTTCTTTTTGCTCGCAATTCTCATTGTAAATCTGACTAAAAGCACCCAGAATGCTCACGATATGCTGCCTTGAATTTCCTCTATCAGATACACTCGTGTATAATTTTAACATTGCCTCATGGTGAGATGAACTTGGGATATGTGATAAAAAGGAATGTAAATCATCAGGGCATGTCACACACTTCGGCACTAGGATGGCTCCTACTTAAGTAAATTATCTCATTCCTGTTAATTCTGTGCAATCTTTGCTGAAACATACAGATGGTGGCAAATATCTTGATGTTGTTATATTTTTTTAAAACTGATCCATGGGAAAGTATAACTGAATTGAGATTATACCTCCATCATATGATGACTTTTCAAGGAAGATAGTAGCATCTTCATATCTGAGGAGACACTAGGTATGTATAAAGAGTAGCAAAAGACATAGAATGTCCTTGATAATCTCTAGTTGCTTCTTCCTGTCCAGGCTGTTTTCTACCTTCTGTTACCTCATGTCCTTAGATTCCTGCCTTTACAGTAGCCATGCCTGTCTATCACCAGTCTTTTACTAGGTTTGGCCAACGGTGATACCAACTGTTGATATGTGATGGTTGGTGGAAGAAAAAATTGGGTTGTATTTCTCTAGAAGTATAGTTATTATAGTGTGTTTCTAAGTTGTATTGGACCTCTGCTTTCCCTTTCTCTTTTTCCTTCATGGATGGTAAAAGTTCCTGAATACTTACATTAAGGGAAAAAAATCTTTTTTTTTGTTTCTTAACACTGGCATACTCTTTAGAGTCTTACTTATTAACTCACATCAAAATCCCATGTGGGTATTCCATCTGTTTTTCATAGACTGAGACTGATACATCTAGTTTCCACTGAGAAGGAAGAGTAGACTGCTTCTGCTTAGAAAGAAGAATTGAGGAGTTTTAGATGGATTTCAGGCTAAGTTGAGAATACTCAGATCTATTCAACCAGAGTCTTTCAGTCATAGTTCAATCCCACTATTATCCTCACCTTGCATGAGACTTTGTGTCTTCATTTGAACTTGTGATTTCTCTATTTGGATGATTAGATTTTAGTCCTGGTTAACAACCATATTCCCTCTACAGTAAAGGAGCTTCTTTGATGCTGCCTGTGCACTGAAGTAGAAAGTTTAAAGCTCTGGCTTTGCTTTTATTTATGTAACTACCTTTGTGCCAGCTCCAAAGCCAGGGGAAGTAGGTGTACCACACTACAGTTTTAGGGAGCATTACTTTCATGGTGAATGCTTTAGTGAAGCTATTCTAAGTTTCTAACATTTTCTTTTTGATTGGCATGCTGGTCTAGACAGGAACAAGAAATAATTTAAATAATCCTCATACCACCATAAGTCATTAATTTACAATTTCCTACTCAAGCAGAGGATTCTTTCTAGAATCCCAATTTAAAGGTGTCTATCTTGGGACTGCCACTTGTCCCAAGAACAATACTGATTTTTTAAAATCAATACAAATAGCAAAATAAAACAAAAAAAACTAGCAAATAGTACTCTGAATAATGAAAACAGGTATAACTAAACAGAGAAAACTAGTAATACAATAATGGGAAATACAATCAACAAACAAGGGACTATTTAGAGAAGTCGAAGAAAGCATCAACAAGAAACTTTTACCTTAGCTGAGCTGGAGGAACAAACCCAAAAAATATAATTTGCAAGCTCAAGAGCTTATATCAGCCCTGGAAACCTGGAACCCCAGGAAGCCAGGGGTGGGGACACTGTGGTTGCCAGAGATACCACTTGGCCTGCTTAAACTTCTTTTTTTGTTAAATTCAACTAGAAGCTACCTGACATGGTAGTCTGGGATATGCAGCTATACATAGGTCATTGCTTATTTATGATAAACAACATTGTGCACAAGGGAGGAATGCCATCTGTGAGGACACAGCCCAAGGAGTGACAAATGTTTAACCCTCACTACAGAATTCTGGCTCACTCAGAAGCCATTTAAGAGCTCAATTCCTAGCCCTGGCCAGACTATGAAAAGAATAGTTCTCAGCAGAAGTATTAGAGTTGCTCTTTAGTTCCCTATGTAGTTTTACTTTCATTCAGTATTTGTTTGCAGAAAGTAAACAATTTATGCAAATATAAAATGTATTATTTTAACGAGGTGGAAAAAAACACCTTAAAATTCTATATCACTCAACCAAAGAGAAATTCCCAGCAATTTCTAACTATACACTAAGGGCTTCCATAAACACTTCCTGTTGTATTTATCTGCAATTCTTTGTGAGTTCAGATTCTAGCCTGAAATTTTCCATTAAACAAGCAAATTCAGAATTCATTCTCTGCTTTATAGATGACATATATAACAAGTAAATGACGGTATGGGTGATTTTTAGGTATTTGTAAAACTGGCGGTCAACACTGAAATTATCATAATGTAAACTAAGTACATGATGTTCCATCAATCAATACTAACAAAGAGTTGAATATTTTGGTAAGTCTCAGCTAAAAGTAACAGATAGGTGCAGTAAATGTGGCCTTGGTTTGTAGGGTAAACTATATCTGAAACAGACAATGAAATGACATTTCTCAATAGAGGGATGCAATTTGATTTCTATCTTTATCATTAATACAGTTTCCTATTGTCATGTGAGGCAAACCAATATCATGAGGTGAATTTTTACAAGAAATCTGAGAGTGGCCTTGCTATTATGAATGTAAGTCTAACTAGTTACAAACTACTAAGAATGTCAATTCATATCAGGAATGTTTTAATGCTATTGCTCAGCCTTGGAGGCATTCTTTAAATGTCTAATTGAGCATATTTTATACACATGGCTTTTTTCCCCTGTTAATAAAACAACCTCTAGTAGTTTGTTATGGGCAAATAGTCACAGATATACTATAATCTACCTGACTTCCACTGCTGGAAATTCTTCCTAGCCTGAAAACAGTCTGTATTCCTCTTGCATGATATTTGGTTAAAAGAATATTAACATTCACTCTTTTTTATATGGATCTTTTTAAAGCCACAAGTCAGTTATTGTTGCTCATTGTTTGCTTCTTTTTTATTTTTAATTCTATTTTCCACCAAATCCGTCTTCTACTATTATCTATGGATTAAGTAATGCAACTTTCTTACATGTACTTTTTGTACAACATATAATATTTTCATATATTTGCATTTTTCAGCTTCTTCCTTAAAATCTAAAATTGTACTTTTCTGATCACCTAGACCCCCTTCAGACTTTGGCCTACATCTTTTCCCAGTGAATTCACATTCTGTTTACATATCAACTTCCACATGACTCACAGGACAAAGATGGGAATTTCTTATCAGTATCTGGGCTCAGAGTGTCTCTGAGAGCCTGGTACCAACGAGGAATTAAGATCTATTTAATTCATGGATGACTGAAAGAATAAAGGCAATGCTTATAGATAAGGTCACATGTACTTGCTAACAGAAGATGCCAACATCTGTTCCTCTTCCATATTTAGCTCCACCGTCTGCAGGTGGATGGAGTGAGTTGATGACTTTTATATATAGAAACTGATTACATATGTGCAAATGTGTGTGTGAATATTGTGATCATTAAAATTTAATTAAAATAAAAATGTTTAGTTTTCAACTAAATTGGGAGAGAACAATTTTCTTTTTAAAAGAAAAAAAATAGAAACAAATTTAGCTAGGCACATGTTGCTTACGCCTGTAATTCTAGCTTTTCAGAAGGCTGAAGCCTGGAGGATTTGGGTTCAAAGTCAGCCTTTGCTGAAAAAAAAAATCTGTTATGCTCCATCTCCAATTAATGAGCTGTTCTGGACATGTATCAAGTAGTAGAGCACCAGCTATGAGCAAGAATACCATAGCATAAAGTGAAAAGCCTTGAATTCAAGCTCTGATGTGCGCACATGCGCGCACACACACACCATAGAAAACCCTCTTCTTTAAATTTACCTAAATTCTTCTATAATACAAAATGAAATATAAATAGCCAGTTATATTATTTTATCACTGCTATTTAATAATGACACATCATGCTTAAAATGCAATATATGTCTAATATTTTTGAGCTCCTAAATATACCCAAAAAACCTTTCAAAAAGCCAGATGCCGGTGGCTCATGCCTGTAATCCTAGCTACTTAGGAGTCTGAGCTCTGAGAATCATGTTCAAAGCCAGCCCAAGCAGGAAAGTCCATGAAACTCTTATCTCCAATAAACCACTCAGAAAACCGGAAGTGGTGCTGTGGCTCAGGCGGTAGAGTGCTCGCCTTGAGCTGAAGAGCTGAGGGACAGTGCCCAAGACCAGAGTTCAAGCCCTATGATCTTCAAAAACAAACTAACAACAACAAAAAAAATCTTTCAAAAGGTTGAAACAGTACAGCCTGATGAGCCATGTCTGCAATTCCAGCTAATAAAGAATTGGAGTCCTAGACAGTCAGGAGTTCAAGACCAAACCAGAAAGTAGTCAAGACCCTGTCTCAAAACCAAACCAAAAGCAGGTTGCGCAGACCAGAAAGTAGTCAAGACCCTGTCTCAAAACCAAACCAAAAGCAGGTTACGCAGCATGGCTGACAGATAATTTATTTAGCATGCAGGAAATGCAGAGTCCAAGACGTTAATACTTAAAATATATAAATGAATATTTTATCCTGTGCCATTTTAACAGTTATGATTACAGAAAATAGAATAATAATTTATAAGTGAAATGAAATGGGCAGGTAACTCAATAGTAGAGTGCATACTCATTATAAAAAAGGAGTCTGGAGGGCTGGGAAGGTGGCTCAGTGTTAGAGCGCTTGCCTTGCATGAATTAGGCCCTGGGTTCGATTCCTCAGCACCACATAAGCAAAAAGAAAAGAGCCAGAAGCGGCACTGTGGCTCAAGTGGTAGAGTGCTAACCTTGAGCTGAAGAGCTGAGGGACAGTGTCCAAGCCCAGAGTTCAGGCCCCATGACCGGACACCCCCCCCTCAAAAAAAGGAATCTGGATTTGGTAAAGAGAGAGGCGGGGAGGCAATTAAGGAAAGAAGGCAGGAAGGAAAGAAAGAAAGAAAGAAGGAAGGAAGAACAGAAGGAAGGGAAGGAGAGAGAATAGATTTTTAGTTTCTTAAATATGACATATTTTGGGATAATTTATTATAATAAAATTTTATCTAAACATTAACTTTATAATGATTCTATGTTTAATCTCCAAACTTCTAGATTTCTTACATCAATGGTAACATTAGAAAACAGAAACAGCAGAAATGTTCTACAGGTAAAATACTGGCTCATGTATTTGTTTTAGTAGAGTAAGTCAAGTTAAAGATGTTCTCTCATTTACCATATATTATGATCTGAAATAATTTGAACTCTTATACCACACACAAAAACTCATACTATTGTAATAAAAGAAAAATATTCATTTCCTACAAGCCTACTAAAAAGGTATTGAACAAATATGATAGTTTGCACAAACTGGGACAGAGAATAGATTGTCTTTTCAAAAATTGCCCTATATTTTAATCCTTATACACAACTCTATTAGGATGTTTTAAGACTTCTGTTTTCCACAACCAATCAGAGTATCCTTTCAGCTTACAGCTATGCTATGTAATTTTTTTTTATTGTAAAGATATTATACAGAGGGTTACAGTTACATGAGTGAGGTAATGAGTACACTTCCTCTTGAACATTGTTACCCCCTCCATTGTTTTCCCCCTACCATCCCCTCCCTCCCTCCCTTCCCCAAGGTTCTTTTTTTTTTTTTTTTTTTTTGATTGTGATTAAGTGATTACATAATTTCAAAGTCACAAGTTCATTCTAACTTTCCTGGAGCAAATTGTCTATCACAGTCTGTAATATATAACAGTGTTCACATGTTATATACCATATTTGTGATAAGCAGCATGGGGATATTTAGTAGTGGTTCAACCAGATGAGTGGGAGTTCTTTGTTTCTTAAGTCCTGTTAGTTTTGTCGTATCACCTAACATTTTGGATTTAGCATCCACTTATCAGGGAGACCATGTACCGTTTGTCTCTTCGTTCTTGGCTTACCTCGCTCAACATGATTCCTTCTAGCTCCATCCATTTCCCTGCAAATGCCATTATTTTGTCATTTCTAATGGCTGCATAATATTCCATTGTGTATAAATACCACAATTTTTGGATCCATTCATCTGTGGTGGGGCATCTAGGTTGTTTCCATATCCTAGCTATTGCGAACAGTGCTGCAATAAACATGGAGGTGCACGTGTCCTTGTATATTGGTTCCTGTTGTTCAGGGTAGATGCCTAGAAGTGGTATGACTGGGTCGTAAGGGAGGTCAATCTTTAGCTTTCTAAGGACCCTCCAGACTGCTTTCCAAAGTGGTTGTATAAGTGTACATTCCCACCAGCAGTGTAATAGGGTTCCTCTTTCTCCACATCCCCTCCAGCATTTGTCGTTGGCTGATTTGTGGATGTGGGACATTCTGACTGGGGTAAGGTGGTATCTCAGGGTTGTCTTTATTTGCATTTCCTTCACCACCAGGGATGATGAACATTTCCTCATGTGTTTCTTTGCCATTTTTATTTCTTCATTTGAGAAGTCCCTCTTTAGTTCCCTTGCCCATTTAGTAATTGGTTTGTTAGGTTTGGGAGGGATTAGTTTCTTGAGTTCCCTGTATATACAGGATGTTAACCCCTTGTCTGATATATTGCTGGTAAATATTTTTTCCCAATTAGTTGGTTGTCTTTCTAGCTTAGTTGCGATAGATTTAGCTGTGCAGAAGCTTTTTATTTTAAGGTAGTCCCATTTGTCGAGTCTCTCTCCAACTTGTTGTGACCCTGGGACTCTGTTCAGGAAGTTCCTTCCTGTGCCTATTAGTTCAAGTGTCTCTCCTACTCTGTCCTGCAGTAGTTTCAGAGATTCAGGTTTAATGTTAAGGTCTTTAATCCATTTTGAGTTGATGTTGGTGCATGGTGATAGGCTGGGGTCCACTTTTAGTTTTCTGCATGTGACTGCCCAGTTTTCCCAGCACCAGCGGTTGAAGAGGCTGTGTTTCTTCCATTGTATGTCTTTGGCTCCTTTGTCGAATATCAGCTGGCTGTAGGCCTGTGGATTTATATCTGGATCTTCTATTCTGTTCCATTGGTTTTCGGGTCTGTTTTTGTGCCAGTACCATGCTGTCTTTGTTATTATAGCTCTGTTTGAAGTTCGGCATGGATAGCCCTCCCATATTGTCTTTATCCCCTAGAATTGTTTTGGCTATTCTAGGTCTTTTGTTGTTTCATATAAATTTTTGGACTGTTTTCTGTATTTCAGTGATGTAGGTCATTGGGATTTTAATAGGAATTGCATTGAATTTGTATATTAGTTTTGGAAGTATTACCATCTTTGCTATATTAAGTCGGCCTATCCAGGAGCATGGGAGGTCTTTCCATTTCCTAGTGTCTTCTGCAATTTCTTTCTTTAACTTTTTATAGTTCTCATTAAGTAGTTCTTTTACATCTTTGGTTAGGTTAATTCCTAAATATTTTATTTTTGGGGAGGTTATTGTGAATGGGGTTGCTCCCTTTATTTCCCTCTCTTCCTGTACGTTATCAGTGTATAGGAAGGCAACTGATTTTTGTGAGTTTATTTTGTATCCTGCTATTTTGCCGAAGTGACTTATGATTTCTAAAAGTTTGGGGATGGAGTTTTTGGGAGCATGGAGGTATAGTATCATGTTGTCTGCAAAAAGGGATAGTTTAACTTCTTCTTTCCCTATGTAGATCCCTTTAATGTCTTTTTCTTGCCTTATTGCACTGGCTAAGGCTTCTAGGACTATGTTGAAGAGGAGTGGAGACAGTGGGCATCCTTGCCTTGTTCCTGATTTTAGGAGGATTGGTTGTAGCTTTTCCCCATTAAGTATAATATTGGCTATTGGTCTGTCATAAGCGGCTTTTATTGTTTTTAGAAATGTTCCTTCTATTCCTATTTTCTCCAGAGCTTTTAGCATGAATGAATGTTGAATTTTATCAAAGGCCTTTTCTGCATCTGTGGCGATAATCATGTGATTCTTGACCTTGGCTCTGTTGATATGTTGGATTACATTTATTGATTTACGTATGTTAAACCATCCCTGGGTCTCTGGGATGAAGCCTACCTGATCATAGTGTATTATTTTTTTTATGTGTTTCTGGATTCTGTTAGCTAGAATCTTGTTAAGGATCTTTGCATCTGTGTTCATCAAGGAAATTGGCCTGTAATTCTCCTTTTTGGTTGGGTCTTTGCCTGGTTTGGGGATGAGTGTGATATTGGCTTCGTAGAATGAGTTTGGGATAGCTCCCTCCTTCTCTGTTTCTCTGAAGAGCTTGAGGAGTATGGGTATTAGTTCTTCTTTAAAGGTCTTATAGAATTCTGCTGTGAATCCATCTGGTCCTGGGCTTTTTTTTGTTGGAAGACTTTTGATAGCTTCCTGTATCTCATTATAGGATATTGGCTTATTTAATTGGTTAACTTCTTCTTTGCTCAGTTTGGGTAACTTGTATTTCTCTAAAAATGCATCCATTTCTGCCAGATTTTCTTCCTTTAGAGAGTATAGCTTTTGAAAGTAGTCTGTTAGAATTGTTTGGATATATTGGGTACGTGTTGTGATGTTTCCCGTGGCATCCCTAATCCTATTAATATGGGTTTCCTCTCTTCTTTTTTAATTAATCTTGCCAAGGGCCATCAATTTTGTTTATTTTTTCAAAGAACCAGCTTTTTGTTTGGTTTATTTTGGTTATGGTTTTCTGATTTTCTAATTGGTTAATCTCTGCTCTCAATTTGGTTATCTGGCTTCGTCTAGTAGCTTTAGGTCCCATTTTTTCTTGTTTTTCTAGCTGTTTTAGTTGCAACATGAGATTATTTACTTGGTCTGTCTCCATTCTCTTGATGTGGGCACTGAGGGCAATAAATTTGCCCCTCAGGACTGCTTTTGCTGTGTCCCACAAGTTTCTTTGTGAGGTGTTTTCATTTTCATTGAGTTGTAGGAAATGCTTTATTTCTTCTCTGATCTCTTCTGTTACCCAGGTATTGTTAAGGAGTGTGCTGTTCAATTTCCATGTATTAGAGAAATTTCTGCGGTATGCTTTGTTATTGAGAGCTAGCTTGATTCCACTGTGGTCAGATAGGATACAGGGGATTATGTCGATCCCTTTGTATTTGCTTAAGTTCCTTGCATGAACTATGATATGGTCTATTTTGGAGAAAGTTCCATGAGCTGCTGAGAAGAATGTGTACTGTGTTGTTTTAGGGTGAAATACTCGGTAGATGTCAGTTAATTCCGCTTGAAGTATGGCCTCACTTAATTCGGTAGCTTTTTGCCAATCCTCTGGTTGGTAGACCTGTCCTTTGGTGAGAGTGGCGTGTTAAAAAAGTCTCCTAGTATTATCATATTGGGATCTATTTTATTCTGTAAGTTTGAGAGCATTTGTTTGACATATCTGGGTGCACCAATATTTGGGGCATATAAGTTGATGATGGTTATATCCTCCTCTTGGATTGTTCCCTTTATTAATATGTAGTGTCTGTCCTTGTCTTTCTGTATTGATTTTAATGAAAAGTTTATTTTGTCACATATCAGGATAGCTACACCTGCTTTCTTACTGGGGGCATTTGATTGGTAGATCCTTTTCCACCCCTTCACTCTGAGTTTGTTTGTATGTTTGGCTGAGAGGTGGGTCTCCTGAAGGCAACAGATGGATGGGTCTTGTTTTCTGATCCAGTCCTCAGTTCGTTTTCTTTTAATTGGCGAATTCAGCCCATTTATATTAAGAGAAAGTATAGAGAGATGCATTGTTGTCCCTGCCATTCCGTTTTCCTAAGTTTTTCTTCTTTCCTTTCCTCCTGTGCTTGCTCAGTTAGACTTTGAGTATGCCTGTTTGGGGCAGGTCCCAGTTCCTGGTTGCTTTCTTCAGGTTGTGTCCCCTCTCTTAGAATTCTTTGTAATGCTGGCTTAATGTTTATGTATTCATTTAGTTTTTCTTTGCTATTAAAAGTTTTCAGTTCTCCATCGAATGTGAATGCTAGCTTTGCTGGGTATATCAGTCTGGGTTGGCGGTTATTGGCTCTCAAGGCTCGTACGGTGCTTTCCCAGGTTTTTCTTGCATTCATTGTTTGTGTGGAGAGATTGCAGTGATTCTAATTTTTTTCCCATTGTAGTATAGCTCCTTCTTCATTTTTGCTGCATGCAGGATTGTTTCCTTATTATTCAGATCTATCATTTTTACTATAATGTGTCTAGAAGTGTTTCTCCTGGGATCTTGCTTGTTGGGGGTTCTATAAGCTTCTGTAATGTAGTTAAGATGGTTGTTTTTGAGGTGGGGAAAATGTTCATTGATTATCTTGTTAAATAGGTGTTGCATTCTCTTGCTCTGGAATTCCTCCCCTTTGTCCACTCCGATTATGCGAAGGTTAAATTTCTTGGCATTATCTGCTTGATCTTGAATTTCCCTTTGGTTTAATCTGAGTGATTTTTCCATACCTGTCACTTTTTGGTCCAGTTGGTGTATTCTGTCTTCTGTATCTGACACTCTACCTTCCATTTCATTCACTCTGTTGACCGTGGCTTCTATTGTGGTTTGAATGCAGGAAATGGATTCCTTTATGGATTCAATGTTGGTTCTCAGAGTACTGATCTCACCTCTCAATGAGGTGAGATCAGTATGCATTACCTCTAATTTGGCGTTTATCTCACTTCTTACTGAGGTTTGTGCAGCTTCTATTTTTGCATCCAACTTTTGTTTGATATCCTGTATATCTTTTGATAGTTCATCCTTGTGCTCTTTCAATTTCTGATCCATTTCTCGCTTTATTTCTTGGGTCATTGCCTCCAGCAACGCTTGGATGTAGCTTTTGTCTTCCATTCCTGCTTTGCTCCCACTGGGGCTCTCCCCTGCGTGGCTGCTGGCTTTTGAGGTGAGCTTGCTGTCCTGGGTGGTGATAAACCTTGTGATTTTTCTCTGTGATTTTCGCATGGGGGTTCAGGAGACTGCTCTTCAATTTTGTTTTGGTGTGTCTGTCTTTGCTTGGTTGCTGATTCTGTATTGGTAGAGAGAGTCTGTTCCTGATCTGGGTTCTGTTGGGAGCCTATTTCCAGCTGCTATTCTGACTTACTTAGGATTCTCAGCTCTCGGCTGTAGATTGCTGGCAATTCCCGCCTTTGGAAGGGTTGAGCAGCCTAGACTGCTTGTGTTTGCTCCTACGGGTGCTCTTGGGAAGATCAGATGCTCTGGATGCACTCTCCCAAATACTGGAGTCTGCTATGGGCTCCTGATGTGTTTTTGTTTGTTTGTTTTGGGCTGGTTGTGGGCTTGAACTCTAGGTTTGGGTGCTGTCCCTCAGCTCTTCAGCTCAAGGCTGGCACCCTACCATTTGAGCCACAGCACCACTTCTGACCCTTTTTGCTTTTGTGATGCTGAGGAATCAGATCCAGGGCCTCATACATCCAAGACTATCTATCACTTTATTGCTGAGCCGCCTTATCAGCCTGAGCTCCTGCTTACTATCAGGTGCTGGCAGCCTGTGTTGCCCAATTCCCAGCCTAGGGTATATGGGTGGAGTTTTGGTGGGGTTTGGGCTTCTCTTGTCCTGAGCCTCCAGATCTTTTGTTGTCACAGGCGTGCTTCCCGGGGAGTGTTGTTTCCTGGTTTTCTCCCCTCTGTTGAGGCATATGCTCAGCTTTTTACTTCAGTTGGGAGGAGTTGGTTGTGTTGTTCAGGCGCTGGATCCCCGGGCCTGGTTCCGGCCCCAGTCTGGAGTGCACTCGTTAGGCCTGTGCTGATGTGTATGCCACCTAGGTTATGCAGCCTGTAGGACACAGTTCAAATTTCTTCTACTGTTGGTAGTCTTGACCCAGGGGTGCTGTTCCTGGCTTGGGCATTTAAGCTCCCTTCCAGGGGCACTCGTGCTCTGGCCTGGCCAGCAGAGTGTGCTCCACCGGCTGGTGGAGCTCTGGAACAGTTCCCAGTTTTAGTGGGTCCTGTGGTCCGGGTGTTGGGGTAGGGAGTCTAGGTCAGGGTCTGGGGATTCCCTCCAGCTCTGGTCTCCCTTGAGGGATTCACTGTCCCCTGTGGAGTACTCACCCTGGAGCTGGTTGTTTCTGTGTGGTGTAGGTCGTCAGTTGTTGTTGCAATCCGAGTTCAGTTGGGGTGGTTGCGGGCTGGGTTGGGCGGCCCCCCGCCGGGTCGTTGCGATCGCGATTGGGCGGGTGGTCTGTCGACAGGTCCCTTTGTCACGCTGCTGGTGCCAGGCGGCTTTGGCCGGATGGAGCCTCTCCGCTCCGGTGGAGAGTGAGGGGTGGGGGTGGGATCCTCGTAGAGACTCCCGGCTGGTAGGTTTCTCTGTTCCTGGCGATCCGCTGTTCTGCAATCCAGTACCTGGTGATCTGCAAGCAGCCCCCTGTGTCTCTGGGGCTCCGGCAGCCCCCGCCGGGCCGGCTGGCCGGCGGCTTGGCGCACTGCCGCGCGGCCAGTAAAGGTTGGGGGAGGGGTCTTCGCTCTTCTCTGTTCTGAAATTCTTCTTTTCCTCTTTTTCTTTTTTTGTTATTTTCCACCTCTGGTTTTTCTCTGAGTGTTCATCTTTTTGTTGTTGTCGATCTCTTGGGGAGATTAAGCGTTGGAACTCTCTTTTTGGTTGGAGAGAGCTGTGGCGTTTCCCTACTGCCCCATCGCCATCTTGGTCCCCCCTCCTATGCTATGTAATTTTAAATTATTTAAAATCATTAGATTATTAACAGATTCATATTTTAGGAAGAATAAGTCACTAACTCATTATGCATAATTAGTATTTCCCTCCCATACTGTAATTATTATATGAATTATATTATTTGTGAAATTCTTGCAATTACAATGATAGAATAAATTCATAATAGGTTACAAATCAGCCTGATTTGGATTAATGTGTTTATCAATTGTTTTATCTAATGATCGATTACTTATTTTTCCAATTTTTGATGTGAAATTACATATTTTGTTCATTTTTAGAAGACTACAGAATTGATCTTTTCATAGACAAAATCAACAGATTTTTAGCTCATATATCCCTGAGATATAGCTGCTTTTTTTCCTGGAGAAATCAATAAGTTCCCTGTAAACTCATAAAAGTATTAGAGAGTCAAAATTTGAAGGAACAGGTGGAACTTGGGATTGTTTTTTATATGCTCTGAAACCACAAAAGAAAAAAGTAGGTCTCCACATTTTCAGCAGGTTGCCTGTAAATTAGAATGACATGCGCAATGTTTTGAAATATTCCGTGACGGACTCGCCACATTTACAGCCGCATTAATATAAGAAACCTCTCAAATGGTTCACCTTCTTGCTTACTGATGAGTGGAATTATTTTGTGTCTCAACGGAGACCATAATTGGCAGTCACCCTTCTCTCCGCCTTTCAGAATAGTGGCATTTCTTCTGAGAATATTGTAAAGCCAGGAAGAGATAAATGAGGAGGATCTTTTAAAGAGGTGACACAATTCATCATTCCAATTCTCCAAGTTTATTGGGTCACAACTATTACCCTTGCACAACAGAAGTTATAGATGTTATAATACTGAATTTGCATATTGTTTTCTGAGTCACCTATACATATCAAAGTCAATTTGCAGCTTCTTCCTCCCTAAAAGTTTCTGCCTAGAAATCTGTCTGATTTTAAAATAAGTAAGAATAGTCTTTTTACCCACCCCAAATCTACACATCTATTATTTTAATAACATTTTATCTTAGTAAGATTTTATTTTAATAGGATTGAATTTTAACTGAAATTGTTTCTTGATTACTCGATAAATGATGATCTAGTCAAATTCTAGATTGTGTCTTGTACATTTTAGGGACTAGGCTTTATGATAAGATTTTACACATATTACCACATTACTTTTTATTCTATAGATATTACTTGTTCATTTTACTATTAAACTGAGATTTAGAAAAACTAAAAATGTGTTCAGTAATCTGTTTCTAAAAATGTAACTGGGCAGGTTTGAACCTAGGCCATTTTAGCTAAATATTTAGATTATAATCATCTAGCCTGCCTGGGACATTTTCTCACCACATTTATGTTTGTCAATGAAAGTAGATATATTTCAAAGGGTGATCTTTATACAAACACACACACACACACACACACACACACATATCCTGCAATGTTACTATTCCATATCAATTACATGATCATCTAAAATAGTTTCATCACTGCATGTAGTGGATAGTAAAGCAGTGAATTTTTTGCAATCCACTTGTCACTAAATTAATACTATTTTTGTTCACAGTATTTCAATTTAATCCTTAAAATTACTGTAAATTTCAGTAATGATATCCCTTTTACCCTTCTGATTTTATTCATTTGTGCTTTCTCTACTTTTCTTCAGTAATCTTGTCTTTGTAATTTCATTGATCATTTTCAAAGAATCAACACAATTCACTAATTTAAAAAGTTGTTTTATTGATTTATACTATTGTTATATTTTTCATTTTTCTCAGAATTTAATTTGATCTTCATTTTCTACTTTTTCAATACATTATTGATCTCAAATCTTTCTTCTTTTCTTTTCTTTCTTTCTTTCTTTTTTTTTTTTTGTGTCAGTCCTGGGGCTTGAACTCTGGGTCTGAATGCTATCCCTCAGCTCTTCAGCTCAAGGCAAGCATTCTACCACTCGAGCCGCTGTGCCACTTCCGGTTTTCTAAGTGGTTTATTAGAGATAAGAGTCTCACAGACTTTCTTGCCCAGGCTGGCTTTGAACCGCGATCCTCAGATCTCAGCCTCCTGAGTAGCTAAGATTACAGGCTTGAGCCACGGGCACCGAGCTTCAATTCTTTCTTCTTTAGTAATGTAATTGTTTATAGCTATAACTCTTCATTGCTTGAAAAAAATTTTTTTCATCAATTTCTATATGATGTGTTTTCATTTCTGTGCAATTTGAGCTGATTTCTAATTTCCTTTGTAATTTTTTTTCTTATGCACAAAATTTTTAGAGGTACTTTATTTTCTAAAGATTTTTTAATTTCCCTAATATGTTGATTTTTAATATGATTTTGTATGGTCAGAGAACTTTGCATGATTGAGGAACTTCCTTCTTTTCCAGAGCTGGACTCAGATGTCGGACTCAGATCTTTGACCTAAATCCTCAACCTCAGGCCTTCTTTCTTTAATAAGAATTATTTTAAGAGCCAAGCACTGGTGGCTTGGAGATGAG
Source organism: Dipodomys spectabilis (assembly GCF_019054845.1). Taxonomy (NCBI): domain Eukaryota; kingdom Metazoa; phylum Chordata; class Mammalia; order Rodentia; family Heteromyidae; genus Dipodomys; species Dipodomys spectabilis. The sequence goes on along the minus strand of NW_024870709.1, from coordinate 19,869,410 downwards.
TCTCAGGGACCTTCCTGCCCGGGCTGGCTTTGAATAGCGATCCTCAGATCTCAGCCTCCTGAGTAGCTAGGATTACAGGCGTGAGCCGCCGGCACCTGGCTAATGGCTTGGTATTAAAAGACTAGAAAGAAAAGGTTTGATGAGAAGTTCTTGAGATGGCATATTAGGTGGACTTTCACAAAGGCACAACATGATTTAGAATATAATGCGGTGGAAGCCCTCAGTCTTCTGGTGGAGAAGATAACTTTTCCTTCATTAGTCCATCTGAATACTTCTGAGACATTTGAGGTTTTGTTCAGTGCCCTAGAAACAACAGAGAAACACTTGGATGTGATGTGCAGATGGTATTCTCTTTTAATCACATTAGTCTTTTATGCTACTTACATACTTAACTCTCATGTCAGGGATGATACAAAATAGCCAACACTGCATATAATGGGGGCCAACATGAGGTTTTCCTGTTCAATAGTAAAACTAAGAAACCTAAAAGACCTCAGCCCAGGGAGGACCATTGATTAAAAGATCTTTCCTGACTATGGATCATTCCTGATCTTTCCAGATCATGTGAGGCGAAAGGCCTTGTCAGACTTATGTAGCTGGTTAAAATCCATCATGATCCTCAAGCATTCAAGTGAATGAAAGAAGTTTTAAATAACAACCATGGTCATCTTTTCCACCTGAATGGCTGTGCTGGTATTGTTTACTTGCTTCTATGATTTTATATTTATGGATTTGCATATAGTAACCAATTTTGTTGTTTTCCTTTATATTGAATGTAAATGCATTGATATTGTTTAATCTTGCATTTTATGGAGGTCCGTATATCTACAAATGTTTATGTGAAAATGTGTAGGGGGAGGGAGAGAGGGAGATTTTAATGCATCTAGAAGACAAATTAACTTTACATTGAATGGCAAAACAGACTTTGTTTCTCCTCTTTCAAGCAGAAGAGTAATCATGTAAATAATTATGTAGTGTTAGCCTTAAGCTTATTCAAAATTTAAATGTGATAAAAGCAATACACATATACTGTCATATTTTCAAGTTTTATGTTTGTTTTTTTCTATGTGGCCTAGTCTGGCCTCAAACTTGTGATCCTCCTTCATCAGTTAGAATTACAGGCATGTGTTACCATACTTGGCTAGTTTCAGTTGTTAGTCTAGTTTCACATTATCTTTGCCCTAGTCTTTTATGTGTTGTTAGCAACTACATTTCCCAGAAGTGTCTTTTTGTTTGAAAAAAAAAAAAAGCTAGTTTGCTCAGGAGAGGATCTCAGTCCAATATATGAAAGTCAAACATGGGAGGTGTGAGATTGTTCTCACTTCCTGAAAATACTTTGTTGCCAATAGCTGGGAAGTTAAACCTCATAGAATCTCTTCAGATTTGCAGTAGGTCATGTTAATCATTTGAGAATAACATATTCTAATGTTTGCCAACAGATTATGTTTTTTGTTTGTCTGGGGCTTCACCTGATAGCCTTATATACTTTCTGCTTGATTGCTTGTCTGGTACTCTATCACTTGAGTCATACCACCTTTCTGGAATTTTTCTAATTAATTGGAAGATAAAACCCTCACAAATTTTTCTTCCCAGGTTGGCCTTGAACCATGATCCTGTTTCTCAGCTTCTTTTTTTTTTTTTTTTTTTTTATGTCAGTCGTGGGGCTTGAACTCTGGGCCTGGGCGCTCTCCCTCAGCTCTTCAGCTCAAGGCGAGCGTTCTACCACTTGAGCCACAGCGCCACTTCCGGTTTTCTGGTGGTTTATTGGAGATAGGAGTCTCACGGTCTCTCCTGCCCGGGCTGGCTTTGAACCGTGATCCTCAGATCTCAGCCTCCTGAGTAGCTAGGATTACAGGCGTGAGCCACCAGCGCCCGGCTCAGCTTCTGATTAGCTAGGATTACAGGAGCAAGCCACTGGTGCTTGACCAGCTTCCATGATGTTTAATATTTTATTAGTTCGTATAACAAGTTCTTGGATTCTTATCTATTCATTTATACTGTGATTGCATAAACTAGTTTATCTTTTCTGATAAAGTCCTGAATAACAGAGTGAATGAGGCCTGGGCCAGAAAAAGAAACAAGGAAAAACATGGATTTTCATTTAAAACCATATATACAGATGTTCTTAAATTATGGTGGACTTAGTTCTTGGTAATCCCATCATAAATTGAGAATATCACAACTCAAAAAGTTATTTAATACACCTAAATTTATTGAACATCCTAGTTTAGCCACAAGTACATGGTAGAGTATCTGTTATCAATCTTTTTGATTATGTGGAGGCCTGGGAACTCTGGCTCACAGCTCCTGCCTACCTGTGAGAGGGGCTCATGCTACAGGCTGCTAGCTTAAGAAAAGACAAAAATTAATGGTTTAAAGTACAGTATTTCTTGAATGAATGTCATCAGTTTTTCTTCATAATGAAGTAAAAAATGGCTTTCTGTTTTATTAATTGTTATATAATCCAATCAACTATAAAATTTAAGCTAATAAATTTAAGATTAATTGTTAGAGCTAGTATCCATTGTGGAATTAAATTATATCTTTACATGTTCTGATGATCAGTTATAATAAGCAACAAAATTTTAAATAAGCATAAGGGATAGAGATAAGATCTCAATATGAACATAAATATGCTTCAACTATTTGCCTGCAGGACTACATGAGTGGTAGGGAAAATTTAAATTATAAAATGAAATAACCCAGCAGAAATTACAAAATATAATGCAATGTAGGCACTGGATGAAATCTAACATATGGAACTATCTTGTGGTTTTATGTTTATTTTATCCTGAAATTATTTTAAATTCAGTACTTTTTTGTTAGTTACTTTTTATTATTACATCAGAGATTACAGGTGAGATCTTTCCCTACAATTAACTGAAGATTATAACCAAATAACAGAAAATTTTAATGTATTAAATTTGCTTACATAAGCCAGAATATCACTAGCTATTACTTAGAGGCAAGTGATGGATTTTAGAAACATTCATTTTAACAAGTATATTAGGGACAGTTCAAAGAACAAGAACTGTCAAGGGACCTGGTCTTGTCAATTACCATGGCACTGTAATCTAATTTAAAGTAATTGAATTATTAGGGTCAATTGGAAACAATGTGATTTTATGTGATAAACTGTAATCCATACATCAGAGTGATTTAGAAACTAAGCCAATCATAACTCCTTTCAGAGAAATTTACTACATTGATTCTTTTTTCCCAATCTAAAAGATTCTTATTTTTGCTATCACTGCAATTTGCCATTTTTGTTAGTATATATTAATTTTACAAAGGATTTGTGATTTTACATCCATGCATATAATATATTTTGATCAAATTTATTTCCTCAATTTTTATTGTCCTCAATATCTTTTTAAATAATTTTAATAGGCATAAATATTCTACTTTTATAAATGCATATAAAGTAATTTTATCATACTCTCTATATTGATCTTTAGTGAAAGAGTCTAATAGGAAATCAAAGTCCTCAAACAAGATAAAGATATGCAATTACTAATGTAATCAGGAACTAAGTTTTCTCATATATATTTTTCTGCTTAGTTGAAACTACTCAGATTGGATTGTGATAAATAAATAGTACATATTAAGAATATCTGGGGGGCTTGGAAGTTGGCTAAGTGGTAGAGCGCTTGCCTTGCATGCCTGAGGCCCTGGGTTTGGTTCCTCAGCACCACATAAGCAAAAAGAAAAAAAAAAAGCCGGAAGTGGTGCTGTGGCTCAAGTGGTAGAGCGCTAGCCTTGAGCTGAAGAGCTGAGGGACAGCGCCCAGGCCCTGTCCAGTTAAGGCCCCACGACCGGATCCCCCCTAAAAAGAATATCTGGGTGCTGTGCAAAATAGATATTCCTATTAAAATGTTTCTAAAGAATACAATAACATAATGGGAAGTACTAAAAATGTGGAAGAAAAAGTGGAGTGGGGAACTAGGACAGGAACAAGCAATAGAGGGTGTTGAGTTTTATTAAAAACATGATATGTATGTATGAAAACATAATGAATTCCCTCTGTACAATTAATTTATCACTAATAACAAGTAAGAGAAATAAAAACAATTATAAATAAATATTGAAACAGAAACAATTCTGTCACTAAAGGAAAATAATAGTCATTCTAATTATATGAGTGCCTTGAGTAGTAAATCATAGAAGAAAAAATTGATGGTTGTTACTAAGGGATAAAGGGAAAAGAATTATTGCTTATTGGATAATGTCTCCATTTGGAAAGATGAAGGAAGTTCTGGAAATATGTTGGTGATGCTTACAACACAATGTGAATGTAATTAAAATAGCAAATTGCTGTGATTTATAGTTTACCATAATTTAATATTAATAAGTAAAATAATAATGTCAACTTCTTTCAAAAAGTGTCCTCTGGTCAGAAAAGAAGGCAAGAATAGTCCAACAATTAGGAATGATAGAGTCAGATCTGAATAAACCATTGAATAATTTGTAGAAAATTAACTTCTCTTCTAAGGGCATTCTTAGTTATAGCTGTGCCATCTTATTAACCATAGACAGATTCATTGTAATTGTAGGCTTTGCAACTAATATTTAGCTTACCTTTAATATTGTAAAAAGTGATGCTGGTTGATTTCAATGAGCTCTACAGTTCTATTGATTTTTACACATATCTTAGAATGAAAAGTTAAAGAAGAATTATAAACTATGTTTTATTCATTTAGAAAATGATAATAATCAATGGTTTGGAAGGTATGTGTTGAAATGCATAAACAGAAAATATTCAATGGAGATTAGAAGTGATGGCTACAGTCTTTCATAAGCATTCCAGACAGTGCATATTTCTAGAGAAAAATTAGAAGGTAAGTAAGTATGAGACATGTGAAAGAAATTTTGAGTTGAATTTTAGCAAAAGTATAGCAAAGGAGATAAAAGTAGGTTAAGGAGAACTTTAAAATACTTATAAATGATAATAACCCTAGGTAAGTGTGAGGAGATTTAATCTAAGGATATTAAGTTCCAGTTTTCTTAATAATTATTAGGCGGTGGCCATAGAAATCATGTTTCTCTGGCTATTTTGCGAAAAGTTGTATTTTAGAGGTTTCTGACAGGGAATTTTGAGTCTTTTGGACAAAAATGAATACACAAAAATTTAGCTATATACCATAAACAGATAAACCATTAAACAGATCAGTTAAACAATTCCTTTCACAGGATCTAGGTATAAATTTAGCAAAGGAATTAAAAGACCTTTCACAATGGAAACTATGAAATATTTAAGAAAGAAACAGAAGACATTAGCAAATGGAAACACATTCTATTTCATTGACTGGCAAAATTAATATTAGAATGACCACATTGCCAAAAGCTTCTAAAGACTCAATGCAATCTCCATAGAAATCTTATAGACATTGTTCACTGAAACAAACAAGATGATCATAAATTAATCTGCAAGCAAAAATGATATAACAATATCCAATACAAACCTGAGCAAAACAGAAACAATGCCGGAATTATAACATACCTGATTTCAAATTATAATACAGAGCCATCATAACAAAAACAACCAAGAACTGGTACACACACACACACACACACACACACACACACACACACACACACACACACACACACACACACACATTCTGGAACAGAATAGAAAAGCCTACACAGGTACTTCTGATTCTTTAGAATAAGAAACAAAGGTTCCACAAGCATAGATTGAAGAAAAGACAGCCTCACCTGTTCAACATATAGTTTGGGAAAATTGTATATACATACATAGAGTACTGAATTTAACTATCTCTCACTTTGTATACACATCAATTGAAAATGGATCAGAAATTTTAATGTGAAGTTTGAAACTCTGAATGTATCAGAGTAAAGCATACTTCAAGACATAGCTAGATGAAATGGTTTTCTAGATATGACTCTTGTAGCTCAAGAAATAAGAGCAAGAGTTGAAAAGTCAGATTAAATCTAATTTGAAATGTCTAATAATAACAGAAATTATCAGAGCAAGAGCATATATAATAGAAAAAGATCTCTACCAATTATTCATTTGATGAAATTCATATACAGAATATATAAACTCAAATAGTTAAACATTGAAAGAGCAAAGCATCTAGTTAATAAATGTTCAAATCAATTGAACACACAGGTTCCAAAAGAAGCACAAAAAACCATATGGCAGTTCATAATAAAACTGAAATTGGAACTCCTATATGATGCTGCTATACCATTCCTGTACATATAGCAGAAGGAATGTATGTCATTATACAACAGAGATGCTGGTAATCAGCAATTTTCTCAATGACAGAGCTATAGAACCAGATTCAGTTCCTAAGGATGGAAATGTGATATAAGTACACAGTAAAGTATGTTTCCAACACACAGAGAAAAGAACATTTGCAGGTAAATTGATGAAATTTGTAATCATGCTAAGTGCAATGAAGCCAAACTAAGAAACAAAACAAGAGGTTTTACTTTGTTGTTGTTTTTAATGTACTGTATGATTTCTTGTTTCTTTCGTGTTTTCTTCCCCCTATGGTATATCCACTGTTGTCACTGTATTTGATTTTGGTAGCCAGGTATTGCATATGCCTTTATCTGAATTAGGGAAGAGAAGGGGAAACAACAGAATGGTGAGACAAAGGACAAGGGGTAACCAATGTCAAAGCAATATTCATAAAACAGTATGTTGGAAATAATCTGTACAACTTGGGGGGGTTGGAGGAAGGAAAAAAAGGAGAAAAAAGAAGAAAGTTTGGTAAGAAATGTACTTACTACCTTACTTATTTAACTGTAACCCCTTTTTACATCACGATGACAATAAAAAGTAAAAAATAGAAACAAAAAAAGAAACATATTCTGTCTCATACACAGAAATTAGATTTTTTTAAAAAGGGTCATCAACGTAAGTGATTAACTATTTTCGGGGAAAGCAGGGGTAAGTGGTTCCCAGTGGTGATTCATTGACTTGATAATCCATTCCAAAAGAGCAAATATAGAATGGAGAGTACACATGCAAAATTCCTCAATATTATTAGTCATAAAAGAAAATCAAATTGAAATCACGAAAGGTTATCAACACACATTTAACTGAAGAGCTAAATTCCGCATGATTCAACTTACTATTGCAAGTATGATAGCATTCAGCTTCCATACTGGATTCCCAGAGTTTCAGTCTTACTTAAATCTATTTCTGGAATTTTATTCCAATTCCCCTTTGCTAGGAAGGTAATTTCTGTGAACTAATTCTATTTTCACTGTAGAAGGCCATTTTCCATATCCTATTTTCCTCAAAAGTGTGGAGTATTTTATCTCTCCATCCCTGTTGTCACTAGACTCATTTGTGTCTTAAGTCTTAGATTCTACATATTAAGACATTTTATCTTCATGTAAAATGTGCTCTTCGATAAGCAATTTCATTTATTTCTGTCTTTTCTTTGTAGTGTTTTTCTAGGGAATTAAACTTTCCTATGTAAACATTTAGCCGAAGTCCCTCTGAAACGCTTACATATTAGTAGTGTATGGCCATGTGGATAGATGTCTTTGCCTTCCTTACCAAAATAAAGCAAGATTTCTTCATTTCTGTCTCAGAGGGATATTCCTGGTGTATAAAGACTTTTCTAAGACCTTGGATCAGTCTTTAAATCCATGTTTGTTTAAAGGATAACAATAATAATGTTACTTAAAGTAACATAAAAATCCCCTTCTTCCCTTCTTAGAGAGCTTAGAGACACCTATATAAATAGAATCAATTTATCAATGGGCCCTAATTCCTGACATGGTACTTAGGTTAAGTTTTCATTGAATTTTGTTGCATTTAGTGTAGGGACACACATAAAATACAATTAACAGTTTCCTTATATATTCATTATCAACATTTAAGGTTGGCTTTAAGCATAATATTAAAATTTAAAAGTTACTTCCAGAATTTTACATTTTCTTTTTTTAAATTTTTATTTTTTTATTGTGAAAATACTGTACAGAGAGGTTACAATCACATGGGCAAGATAGTGAGTAAATTTCTTATCAAGCATTGTAGCCTCCTCCTTTGTTTCCCCTTCCCATCCCTTCCCATCCTCCCCCCCTCCCCACCCAATAAAAGATGAATAATGAGTCAAAACTAATCATTATATTTTGTAGATTAAATGGTACCTATTATCTTCATTGCTGATGATCGAGGAGGCCATACATTTCAGCATTTGACGGAGATCAGTTATAGCTTTCTTGACACTTTATTCTGTCCCACTGATTATTAGCACTGAATATTTTATCTGATCAATCATTACTCTCTCAAGCCAATGTTAGTAGTCGTTTAGACATGTGGATTCTATAAAATTGTTGGATTAAACATTTCATCATAAGTTTAATACTGAGAGGAAAACAAGTAAGATTGGCCTGGATTTCATTGCACTTGGATTTATACTAGTTAGCAAAGATTAAAAATTACTGAGATACATGTGGCATCAGTAATTTAACATTTCATTGAAATAGGCCCCTATCATCTCTCTAAGTAAATGCTATCTTGACTTTAGCCATTCAGTTCTTGCTTCGCTGAAATAAAAATAAAACTGCAGAGTTGCTGTAACCTACTTCTCCTGCTGTGAACCCCCATTGGTCCAGGTGTTAAAATTTGGGCACTTTTTTTCCCCGTGCCATTGATATATGAAAACAAAACCAGAAGGAAGCTGGTTGAGGAAACTGTGTTTTAAACAGTAGTAGCTCAATCTGTTGATTTACAGGCTACTGATTTACAAGCTGTGAATGAATTGAAGCCGTCAGCCACAGGAAGCGCTTCCATTGGGAAACCCTATAGCTACCACTGTAAGCCCTGGGACCTGGTTGACTGCTTACAGGAAAAGTCACTCCAGGAGCCCTCTGTAATCAGAGTTGTTAAGCAGAAGGAAATGTCTTCAGTGCTCTTACATGGCTCTTAATCAGACACTGACAGAGTGCCTTTGATCAACGCATTTGCACCGTGAGGTTAACCAGGGGGTTCAGTTTGTCCACATAGATTTCACAGTCAGCTCCAAATGTACACAACCAACAGAGGAACTATTCAAACCTGATCTTATTACTGGCTCCATTTCTGTCCTCTCAACCTCCGGTGGCTGTTGTAAGGATTAATGAACTACATTCTTCCCCCCCCCCCCCCCCCAGTATCTTGCCATCTCTGAATTAGAACCGAGAGAGAAATATGAGGTATTGTCGTGGAAGCTGTTTGTTTCTTCTTTGATATATCCACATGTCTTAATTGAAACCTCAGACAAGAGTTACCCGTCTGCAGCTGGGTTAGGTCTTTAAGAACTCAGGAGCGGAGAAAAAAGAAGACTGGGGGAGGAATTAGATACAGAAAGTGATCACTGGTGGGTGAAATGGCCCCGGCTGAGTTATTTTTTATTTGCCAGCTTGGTTGGTGTCCAGAATCTGTGACTTGAAATGAAACCACTGTGTAGTTGCTGGGCAGAGAAAGGAGTTGGCACCGAGGTACCAGCAGAAGCACCTCACAAGGCACATCATTGAAGGCAGTAGAGCACTACATATTTTTTCTGTCACTATGAAATATTCCATATACTTTGTGTTAGTGGACAAGATGGATTAACTGCATTTTGTTTCATGGAAAAAGAATTTACAAAGCCTACATGAAGTTTGAGGTAGGGAGGAGATGACTATTACATTCATTGTAAACAGACACTAAAGCCACACTATAGTGGGTGGAAATTTACCTCTTCACACCGATGTGTTAATTAGACACAGTGAAAACATGGACAAAAGTAGATCATGAGGTTTTCACAAAATTATGGGTCATAGTCCTGTTTAAGATAAGATTCACACAGTTATAATAGAAACTCAAAACAAGCATGTTCATTTATATACTGACATACAATTAATTATATGTATATATTGTTAACTATAAATAAATATATATATATATGTTACTAAGCAAAATAAGCCCTAATTAGAAGTATTCATATTTTAAAGGATTGGGGATTGAACTCAAGGCCTTCACTTGCTAGGTAAATGGTTTACCACATGATCCTCCAGCCTTTTTATTAACTTTAGTTATTTTTCAGGTATGGTCTTGTTCTGTTCCTCTCCCCCCCCAGGCTAGTAGAGGATAATGTCTTATGTATGCCCCTCTCACTATGCGATTACAGATGTGTAACACCAAACCTACCTTGTTTACTGAGATAGGGTCTCATTAATTTTTTCAATAGGCTAGCCATAACCTATGATACTTCCATCTTCCAAGTAGCTAGGTTTGCAGATCTAAGTCATATGCTTGCCTCAGAAAAGTACTTTTATGCATTTTGCATGTGTATATATGTGTGTGTTATGTGTATAAGAAGAAACTGAAAATTTATCTTTTGTTCTCTAAATACTGGCCTATAAAAGAAAATAAGAAAAAAATCAGGGAGCAAAAAAATGAAAGATACTGTTATGGTTATTTTTTGATAGATTATATTGAGCCTTATACTAATAGAATTCACTGGAGATATTTCTTTTATAGTGTGTAAAGTACATAGTATTTGACCTCTAAGATATCAACAGTTTTAGAATCACAGTTCACTCATTGAATGAATTTGCATGTTTTACAAGTGGATTACTATTTAAAGTAGCTTATCCTTAAAGCCTTGCTTCTACTATTTTTTATTTATTTTATTTTCACTTAGTTTTTGTCTCATACGAAAGTAATTTTCTTAAGGTACTTTTTTAAGGTATTTTTTAAATTGTGAAAATACTGTACAGAAGGGTTACAATTACATGGGCAAAGTAATGAGTACATTTCTTATCAAGAATTGTTGCCTCCTCCTTTGTTTCCCCTTTCCCATCCCTTCCCATCTCCCATCCCCTCCACAAAGTTATAAAGTTTGTATTTTGACATAACGACGTGTACATCTCATTGCTGCAATGGGTCCTCCTGTATCCCTATTTAAACAATTTGTTTTTTGCCTTCCGCTCCACAAAGTATACCAACATCAAATATAGTGAAAACAGGGGTTATACTGTGGGGGAGGGACATACAAAGCATCAAAGAAATCATCTTATAAATATGTTAGAAACAATAGCAAGAAAGAAAAAAAAATATTTGAATCCTTATCTTGGGGATCATTTTGCCTAACATCAACTTATCTGACTGTTTCTGCTTGTCTTAGACATATACTAGTTATTGCAAATAAGGGAAACCATGGAACCTATATTTCTTTGGGCCTGGCTTACTTCACTTAATATAATTTTTCCAAGTCTTTCCACTTCCTAACAAATGGGGCAATGTCATTCTTCCTGATGGAGACATAGAATTCCATTGTGTATATATATACCACATTTTCTTGATCCATTCATCTACTGAGGGGCATCTGGGTTGGTTCCATATCTTAGCTGTGGTAAATAATGCTGCAATAAACATAGTCGTGCTGGTAGCTTTAGTGTGGTCTTGTTTGTGATCATTTGGGTAAATGCCTAAAGGTGGGATTGCTGGGTCATAGGAAAGCTCTATGTGGAGTCTTTTGAGGAAACTCCATACTACTTTCCAAAATGGTTGAACAAGTTTACACTCCCACCAACAATGCAGTAAGGTTCCCTTCTGTCCACATCCCATCCAGCATCTGTTGTTATACCTCACCCTAGTTAGAATGGCTATAATAAAGTGCTTTTTTCTAATTACCAAGTGTGATGTCTTAATCAGTTTAAGTAAAATAACAATAATAAAAATAGTACAATAATAAAAATAATAAAAATAGTACAATAGATTGCTAAGTCAAAAAACTTGGTGTAAAAATTGGATTGAGCAAAAGCTAGCACTGGTTCCTTCGAATGGAATTCAGAGATTTGTATAACTCCCCATCCCCAAGCTTACCATATCATGTTTTAGTGTCCATTTGAGATAAACAGAAGTTAAGTTGGATGAACTAAAGCAATGTTTTTATTTCCTGGAACTGCATTATACAGTAATGGGGAAACTGCTCTTTCTACTAACAATGCAAAAGAAATCTTCACAGAATTTCAATCTCTATAAATCTTATTTGAATTGGTATTAATATATCACTACACTTCTATTAGTGGTTTAAATAAAACTCTTGACAAGTGTTCATTTCACATTAGTATGATTCACTATTTTGTTTTTCTGAAAATAATATTTTAGCATACACAAGGCAGACAGAAGTCCTATTTCAATTAAAATAAAAGCTAGTTTGTTTTAATTTCACCTTAAGACAATTTCACCAGCATAATAAATGTTTTATGTTTGTCTAAAAATAATCAAGTAAATTTGCTATCAAAGTCTAGAATGTACATTACAGTGAAATGCTATGCTTTATTTATATTTCTCAAGAATTTATGCATTCACTTCTGTGAATTTATTGTTTGTTGTTTCATATGAGATAGAAAATAAATAATAGAAGCAAAAAGCATAACTAAATGTAGCAGGAAAGAAAATATGCAAATGTCAATGGAAAAATGGAAGTTTTATTCTTTCTCACCACATGAAAATCCATTTTAAATGGTGTCCAAATTTCATATTAGAGTGTACTCTGGGGAAGAGTGGACAATAAACTTGGTAAAATGTTATCTATTATTACAGGGGAATCCTTTTTCAGTTTTTTTTCCCAATCTTCAGTTTTAAAATAATTTAGCATGGAAACACAGCTGATCTGGATCTTCAATTATAACCTAGGAATATGAATGTGGAAATCATACTATAGACTCTACTGCCCTTCTAGATACTCTAATTTGTTAATCTTTTTGTGATTAGTTTGTGACATTTTCCATTTCCTAAAACTGATAGAAAATAAATGTGAAGGAGTAAATCTTGTTATAGCTTTAGAATTAGAGTTCAGATCAATTGAAAGATCTGAAGAAGCCCTGTTTTATGTTCAGGGAATGTAAATCTATTTATGTGTCTTATCCATCTACAAAGGTAGAGTATTGGCCACCTATGTTGTATGATTCAGCACAGCGTCAAAGGTATGCAGCGAGTGCATCCAAGGTTCTCTTCTATCTCTCATGTGAAATCCCAGCCACATAAAAAATAACAATCAATAAAAGGCTGTTGTTTAATTAAAGCTTACATATCTATACACATAAAAACATTTTTGACTGTTAAAACATACTTCAAATTTGTAATGTGATTTTTATCATTGGCTTAGATAGTGTGGCTCATTTCTTCTGAAATTTCCTTGGAAACTGTGCAGATTGCATTCCACCCACTGGAACATTCTGTTTAAAGAGTTTTACTTCGGAATAATTAAAAATAGGCACATACTAATAGTAAATTGAAAGTCCATGATGATGAGGTTTTGAGCTCTAAATATACCAATGGGTTGTATCTCTGCATTGAAATTTATATAATATCAATATCATTTTTTCAGAAAGTTCCTCATCCCTTCTCTGCAGTAGTTCCAGATCTTGCTACTTCCAACTCTTCACCTAGCCCTTAATAATCCCAATATCTTTTTTTTTTGTCAGCTTGAACTCTGGGCCTGGGTGCTGTCCCTCAGCTCTTTAGCTTAAGGCTAGTGCTCTAGCACTTGAGCCACAGCACCACTTCCGATTTTCTGGTGGTTTATTGGCAATAAGCATCTCACGAACTTTCGTGCCCAGGCTGGCTTTGAACTAGCATCCTCAGATCTCAGCCTCCTGAGTAGCTAAGATTACAGGCATGAGCCACGGCGCCTGGCTTAATCCCAATACCTTTTAAAATATTTTTTAAAATAAAAAGTATAGATTGTGAGATGGCTTCTGTTGTCTTCAATGCTGATGGCTGGACCAGAACAAACCTTTGTGCAGATTGTAACAGTAAACATCTGGAAAGTTCTTTCTTATCATGTAAATTTCTTTTCTTTAATTTTATTTTATTGTAAACATATTCAAAACATGATACAAAGATTAGCAGCAGTGAAATCACTGCTGTGGAGGTTTTTAGAAAAGTAGAATTTCTCATTTCACCTACTGAAATAGAATCTACATATTACCACAAATCTAGATGATTTAGGTGATGTATAGGTATATACTTATGAGATTCAAGAAACCCTGAGTGATACCCTAGAATTACAATAAGAGAGAGAGAGAGAGAGAGAGAGAGAGAGAGAGAGAGAGAGAGAGAGAGAGAGAGAGAGGCTCTTGATACCCCATCTTATTAAAGGGTCTTTTCTGTAACAAATACACAGAAACTCCAGAAGCTACAACTCTTGAGTTTCTTCCACCTCCTTGCTTCTTGCTTTCTCAATACTTCTTTCTTGGTTCTATCTGTCAGCTGAGCTTAAGCATGTCAGTCAGAGCCATGAAGGAAAAAAAAAATCACTATCGTCTCTCAGAACAATTGAAGGCTATGAGTTACTACCTGTTTCTTCAAAACCCCAGCATTAAACGTTGGCTTACTTTCATCAAAGACATTTAGTGACAGTGTCTTGAAAATTCACAAGGAAGCAGAGTGCATATCAAAAATATGCAGTTTTTATTTGTGTAAAACCTACTACTTATATCATTTCCCTTTTAAGTGTAACTCACACATTCTAAAATGATGTTTTGGGCAATCAGCCAAACTTAGTAGAGATAAAACCTTGGCTGGATGTGCTAAACAATGACTGGATAAAAAGGTAAAACATTCTGTCCCACCAATTTCCTTTTGTTATCTTTTAAGCTCTTAGCAGTGGTAGGCAGAAAACCCACGTGATTTAGCATACTGTCAAGCAGCCAGCTTTCTAGGTTATCATGGAGGACACCAGGCCAAACTGAAGCTAATCATAAAAATTTTACTTACGGTGATAATAATAAAAGACAAAACAGGCATTGGATCTTTAGTGATAGATCCTCCTCCTTGCCCCAAACCTGCCCAAAACAGCACTAGGAGAACATTTGATGGATCACCAAAAATGGAAGTGCTAAGGATACCTAAATAAAAAGTGTCTGTTGTTAAATGGGCACATGAGGCCAGGGAATAAGAGAGAAGAAACTACAAGTAGAAGAAATATTCTGAGTGGATAGAAGAGTTAGAATTGGAGATTATTAAGAATTCAGAGTATCCATTTGAGTAGGGATGGCCCAAAGAGTCCATGCTAGCATTTTCCTCAAGAAAATTGCAATGTACTAGCTCTCTAGCAAGTTTTATGTGGAATAGCTTTGGTCTTATGCAAGGATTTGTAAATTCAGAGTAGAGACATTAAATTTAAAGATATAAACTATACTTTGAAACAAAAAGTTGTGGTGTACCTATTTAAAATTGGCTGCACGGGACACTGAGATGATGTTCTCAAAGGCTTAGGGTAGTACTGTAGATTTCTCCAAAAGCTTTACTGGACAGGACATTAACAAGCAGTAGTTTGGGGTCTTAGCAAACCAAGGAATGTAAAGCAATCATTTCTCAGTGGAGGTTACGTCCTTGAGAAATGTCAGTTGGAATTTCCAAGTGTTTGTTTACCTGAGGGTAAATATTAATGCATTTTTTCTTTTAGTCTTTCTGAGTTCCATGAAGTCCTGACAATACAGAAATTGAGGTCAGTCTACCTATTGGTTACGTATAAGTAAATATTTTATCAAATCTCTAGGTGCTAGACAGTTCTAGTGAAGGACAATACCTTCAAGATCATTGTGTGTGTGTGTGTGTGTGTGTGTGTGTGTGTGTGTGTGTGTGCTATTTTAAGCAATTTTAAGTTATATATTTTTCAGATTCTCTCTCAGAAGTGACTCCAAGATTCAGTTCCTTCAAGATGTTTTCTGTACTTATAAGCTTATCATTTCTATTCTTTTTTTGCCAAATTTATTGTGACATATTTGTTCATCTCTATGAGGTCCATTATGGTAATTTAAAACATGTACACAATATATAATAATCAGACCAAGAAAATGAAACATTGCTCTTTCTTCAAAACTTAATCATTTTTATGTGTTTAATCAGTTTATACCCTAACATCGCATACTTAACTGAAAGTCTTTCCTTCCCTCTAAATGTGTTCTGGTGACTTTCACTGAATATTTCAGGATTCCTTTTCCCCCTGCTCTTCTCAGTCTTTTGTAAGCACGAGCCCATTCTATTCTTCTATGAGAAAGAAATTAATTAATTTCAGATAATGACTGAAAATATTTGGTATTTATATGTCTGGTTTATTTTATTTCATGTAATGAACCTCCAGTACTATCCATATTGCTTTAAATGTTAGCATTTTATTTTTTCTACAATTGAATAATACTCCATGGGAATACACACACACACACACACACACACACACACACACACACACACACACACACACACGCACACAAACGCACACAGAGACACACCAAATTTGCTTTATTCTTTTATTTACTAGAGAATGTCTAGATTGGTTCTATGGTGCAGCTAGTACAAACACTGCCATAGTACACATTGGAATCCAATTCTCTCTCTCTCTCCATTCTTATCAGGTATAGTGATCATCCTCAGCACCATTCATTTTTCACCCTGTCATCAGCTGCCTTAAAAGCCTAGGTAGAGCTTCTATAAAATCCGTCACATTCTATGCCAGCTAGGGAGAGATAGAAGTATAAAATTATTAAAGGGAGACCTCAGAAGTTTCAGACTCTAACACAGTAGGAGGAAGGAATTCCAATAACTTGCATTTCATGTACTTTTAGTTAGGGAGTGAAAGAAATCATCTCTTGTACGGTTTCTCTTTGATCCTCTCAGGTGTAAGGGTAACCAACTCAAGGGTAACTCAAATCAAGTTGAGATGACTGCAGCTATTGCAAATTCATAATGTTTATAATATATATAACTTTTTTCTTCTTTCTAATATTAGGAGAAAGAAGGATGGTGATTTATGTTGTATATTTCAAGCACATACATGTAAGGGTTTGGTGGTGATGTAATTGTTTGTTTACTATATATATTATATATATATATATACTTTACTATATATATATGTTTACTACCAAATATATAAAAATATCAGATAAGCACTTAAAATTTATACTATAAAAGGGGTAAATGTTATGTTACTGATTGCATCTGCACAAGGATAATTAGAATAAATGGAAATTGATTTTTCCTATATGAGTTTTAAATTTGGTAAATAAGCTGTATGTGTAAACACATGGAATATAATAACAGATGAATGCATCTTGAAAAGCAAATTGTGATCATTTTATTCCAGCAAATTAATCATTAAATCTTTAATTGTAATAAAATTATTTTAATGGGTGAAATCAATCCAATTTAATATACTTTATATTTGTATACATTAGGCAATTCTAGATGTTTCATTAAGCTTTAATACAGTGGTATAAGTAGTTTACAATAAACTCCATTTTGAATCTTGAATTTGCTTTGCTAAGTAGGCTGATAAATCAAATGACATCTTAAGATTTTTAGTCCCAACAATTAACCAAGGTCACTATGGTCAAATTGACTAGCTAAGAAGTAGATGATTTAACTTTATGTATTTTCAAATAAAGATACATTGTACTCATAAACTGCTTTGCTGATTAGTCACTCTTGTGTACAAATTTTGAAATACAATAAAATACTTAAAAATAAATTATAATTTTATATAAATTTTAAGTATATATTTCCATAAAGCAATTTCACAATTCTTCATATTCATATTCACGTTTTATAAACAGAGGTAGGTAGGAAGCTAAATAATTAAAAAGAGATGAAAGGGATAAATTGTTCCATATTTGCAAATATAATACAAATGGGAAAACATTTTTATGAGTTTAGGAAAAGAGATTCACTAGTGAAAAAACAACTAGTTTTACTAAGTTGATATGTTTTTTAAGATTCCAATGCAAGAGCTCTTCTGATGAAGATAAAAGATCCACTGTTCATAAAGACCAAACTCCCTACCTATGTGCTCACCTTACCGTGTGACAGTTGTCAGATGTTATAACATTGTTGTCATTGTGTATGTTTACATATGACTCAAGGACCAAAACATAAATAAACAGACAAGACCACTGTGCTAGCCTCTCGGCACAAGAGTAATTCTTTGGCTTGGCCTAACGATTGGAAACAGATGTAAGCATTTGTAATTATACATGATTCAGGCTACATCTCATGCACAAAAACAGTTCTTTTAAAACTGTGGGTGGGGCTGGCCTGACACAAACAAGACACGAGTGTTAATGTGAGCACATTAATCATGAAATGAAATTTTTAGTTACTTGCTTGTAAAATTCTAGAGCTACTTAAAAATAAAACTTTTGAAACTTCAGTACTTGTGGACTAGTATAATCATGAGGTGAGAAGGAATGTTATGGAAGGAAGCTACTGGTTCTGTTCCTTTGTCATATTTCAGCCGTTGCAGGTGAATGATACTTAGGACTCATTTGTTGACAAGACATAATATTGAAAAGAAAATACCAAGCAATAGTGAGCAACAGGCATTAAAACGATTTTTGAAGAACCTAGTCTGTTTTTCCTTTGTAAGAGGGCTTTGTTCCTTAGCTACTCATGGCACTTCTAATAAAACAACTAAATTTCTCATCTTTTTCATAACTAAATATAATTATATAATTAAGTTCTGGACAATGTCATGTAGATAGACACATGTGAGAATTCAGGAAGTCTCTTAAGTAGATTTCCTGCTTTCTTCACTCACAGAATGTATGAAATCCTTTGAGAATAAAAGCCACACATTGAGGATGGAAAAATATGAAGATGTAAAATGGGAGACAGTGACTAGAAAGTACTTCCCTCATGGAGTTGCCGTGCCAACCCGTCACCATCAACCTCTACCATTCTCTTGTGTGTTTCAGCCTTATTTAAGCTATTTTGTTTATATGAATGATTACTTACTGGCAGTCAAATCGAATTTTGTACAAAATACAGATGAAATTCAGTAACTCTAGATGGGAAGTATCCGAATAGTTGAAACAAGAAATATGCAGCAGAATGTCCATCATTAGTTAGGTAATCAAACTATGATTCTTGACTGTAATCTTCCACTGACTATCCATAAGTACAGATATATTTGTATATTGCTCTATTCATGATATAGAGACGGACTTGAAAATTTTTACAGAGGCCTTATAGACTACAAATCTAAAGCTCTTGGATTGTACGTATAAGACAGTGAATATCATGGACTTGAGAGGCTACAGATGGTACGTGATGTTTAAGATGAAATTGGAAGAAGGAATCTGAGTTAAATGGAAAATTGAAGATGAATGAAAAAGTGAGCAGGATTTAACCAGATAAGTGAATCAGTAGATCAATCTCACTTGAAGAAACCATGTAAACTAAAAGTTGCAAAGTGACAAATGCTGTTAAGTTAAAAAAAATACAAAATTGTTCTATGACTGGAAATATAACACCAACTATGGTAGTACAGAGGTACAGAGCCAGGAAAAATCCAAATTTAGCTTAATAAAGCTTAGAAAAGTGAAAGCCATTATTTATTTGTCATTGAAATTTACTAGATATTTGTATTTCAAATTTAATTTGAAATGTTTAGGTGGCGCATTCCTTCACAGAACCTAACCAGAATACAACTGACAAGGGAGATTAGAAATAAAGCTTCTAGCGTCAAATAGCAGAAGCTGTTCCAACAAAAAATCTCAAATAAAATTATAAGTTATATGCTGATATAACAAAATGCAAAATAGGAATGTGCATGGTTAGAAAGTTCTTGCACAGAATAGTACAATTTCCTGGATCATACATGCCCCCATTAAATCATGCTCAAAGAATTTTGTGAATGCAAGTGAAATAATGATTTCAGCACAATTTAAAAGTTAATTTAATTTTATTACAATCTTATTATCTTTAAGTAGTTGTACAAAGATATATTAATTCCACATAATAGTCTTTGATTATAATACATCTTGATCAATGTAATTATTTTCATCATTTTCCTCCCTCTCTCCATGCTTCCTTTCAATTGTCCTAGTTTTATTTATTTTTTATTTATTCATGTATATACATTAAGTGTGATGACTATATTCACTTACCCTTCTCTCTTCATTCCTCTTCCCCCCTCCCTCCCCACCTCTCTCCCTCCCTTGCCAATTTTGACTTTGCCCCATCTCGGACACAACCAGTACAAGCTTCCTGATATTCATTCATTTTCAATTTTTTTTTTACTTAAAAGGTCTATCAAGAAGAATGTATTTTTTTCTATGAGCTATGTAGAATCCCATATGTGTATATATTATATATACATGATATGATTAAAATCAAATGCTTTTTTTGGTTATAAATCCATAGATTTGGAAGGATAGATGTATGTAATCTCTGGAAAGATCTTTGGTCAGACTTTGTAATTTCAGTTTTATATGAACATGTTCAGTTTTATTGACTTAGAGACATATATTTATTTTCAGGATATAGATATAGAGGATTTTGGATATCCATTTCATAGGTTGGTTTGAAGAATATAAGAGTTGAAAGTGCTTAGAATGAACTTAAATGAACATCAAGGAAACATTTTACAGTCTCAGTTTGAAATCTCCTTCACATATAATACACATTTCTTACTCTCCATGAACAATTACCTAAGTGATTTCCATCTGGATGTACAATATAAGTAGAATTTGAAGTTTAGCATTAATTTTGCATTATTTACTTGTCTCTATGTGATGCCCCGGATATACTTGATAAGGAGGTAATTTGTGAGAACTCAATTCCTATCAATTTCTTAAATTGGACCTTGCCTAACTCTTCCCAGACATTTCCTAAAATAGCCATACTTCCAGAAACAGAAGCACACGACAACAATGGCTATGTTTCAATTAAACTTAATCAATGTATCCTGTTCTTCACATGAAGTGATGTGAGCAGTAGATGCTGAAAGTTAAGAAGAGTCAAGAGATAATAATGCATCGGGAAATTTTCTTTGCATTGGAGAAGATAGATGTCATGGAAATAAATAAAAACAGGAGGGTTGTGGGAAAATGCTTGACACCATATTTGGCTGATTTCTTCTTCTAGATAACAGTAAAATGAGTAGTATACCCATACCCTTTGATAAAACTAACAAGATAAAACAGAGTAGAAAACTCAACTTACCTGATTTATTTATTTAGACAGACGGAAGATTACATTTGGTCCAGATCAGAAATCTACCAAAATTTTCAAAAGAGTAATCATGATGATTTGAAGGGGTATGGAACTGTTTGTCTTATCTACTCAGTATTACCTAATGAGATGTGTACTAGATCTTGGCTAAAAACAGAGAAGAGAATACCTACAGATGCTACATTTTGAAGCAATTTAGCATAAGCAAGTGATTCACAAATGTTATCATTATCAGAATCATCTGGAGAACAAGTAAAACAAGTACTAGATACTCCCTGCCAGATTTTCTTGGTGCCACTTAATAATTTAAACAGATATACCAAGACTTTTTAAATATTATGGTATTCATGCAACATTTTTCTATTATTTAATGTTTTAAAAGAAGTAACCCTAAGCTATTATCTTACTAAAATATT
Organism: Dipodomys spectabilis; assembly: GCF_019054845.1. Lineage (NCBI taxonomy): Eukaryota > Metazoa > Chordata > Mammalia > Rodentia > Heteromyidae > Dipodomys > Dipodomys spectabilis. The sequence goes on along the minus strand of NW_024870709.1, from coordinate 19,848,017 downwards.
TGGAAATGTTTTACTACCTCTGTAGTAAAATTCAGACATGCAAGATATTTGGTTTATTTCATTTGAGATGCTTGATTTACTAATGTATATATATAATGTTAAAAATGGCTAGAGAGATATCTTAGTAGTTATTTGATTAAGGAGCAATTCATTCTTTTTTCTTTTTTTAAAGTTTTATTCGCATTCCTTTTAGCCCATCTCTTCCCTTTTCTCTTTCAAAATTTTATATTTTATTGTAAAAGTGATGTACAGAAGTTACAGTTACACTAGTAAAATAATGAATACATTTATTGTCAAACCGTGTTACCCCCTTCCTTTTTCCACACTTTCTCTTCCCCTGCCCAATATCCCTCCTCCCCCAAGTTGTAAAGTTCATTTCTAACATCTTGTGAGCATCACTGCTGCATTGGTTCACCCTTTGTCCTTTGTCTCACTATTTTGTGATTCCCCTTCCCTTCTCCAAATCAGATAAACAAGACACAGGGTACCAAAATCCAAAACAGTGACGATGGGGTATAAATAACTTCACAGAGTACATTAAAACAACTATGGTTTTAATATCTTGGAGTTCATTTTGATTAGCATTATTTTATACATACATAGCAACTGAGTTAATGTGATCCTCTGCTAGGACTATCCTAGACATATACTAATTATTACAAATGAGAGAAACCATGGATCCTATCTTTTTTGGGGTCTGGGTTACTTTACATAATATGATTTTTTCCACGTCTTTCTATTTCCTTACAAATGGAGCGATGCCATTCTTTCTGATGTAAGTATAGAATTCCATTGTGTATATATATACCACAACATGTCATTTAGAACTTACAATAATGTATTTGTTTTTGTTTTAATTGTACAACTTCCTTTTATTTATGGCACACAAAAGGGTTTATAAACAAAACTTTCCTCATTATTCAAAAAGTGCATTTGCTATAAATTTCTTTTTTAAATAAGTTTTTTATTTTGAAAATACTGTATAGAGAGGTAACAGTTACATGAGCAAGGTAATGAATACATTTCTTAAGTTGTCTTCTCCTTTGTTTTCCCCTACCATCCAGTCCCTCCCACCTCCTCAATTATTACCTCCCCTACCCCCCACCTAAATTATAAAGTTCATTTTTCGACATAGGGTCTTGTACATCTCATTGTTGCAATGGGTCAATTTGTATCCCTATTTAAACATTTTGTTTTTTTCCCTTCCTCTCCCCAAGTTAAACTAACATCAAATACAGTGAAAAGAGGGGTTATACCATGGGGGAAGGACACACAAAAAAATCACATGATACCTTATAAATACATTAGAAACAATAGCAAGGAAAAAAAACACTTGTGTCCCTATCTTGGGGTTCATTTCACTTAATATCATCTTATCTGAGCTTTTCTGCTTGTCCCAGACATATACTAGTTATTGCAAATAGGGGAAACCATGGGACATTTGTTGACAAGAGCAAGTATACTCACAGAAGATTATTGGGAAAATCATTAGAAATAAATGCATCTCTAAAAACATTTGCATGAATCATTTTTTTCAATTACTTTCTATTGGTGAACAACAAAAGATGACCACTATTTTTCATAAGTCTATGTGTTACTCAGTCAATCTCCCCTCGGTTTACTTGCCTATCTGTGTTCAACTAGCTGGTTTTGGTAGATTTTCCTTGGGAACTTTATTGGTTTCTCAGCATCCAGATAGCTATTCCGGGCTTATCCTCATAATGGCTCAGAATTCCAAGAGGTATCTTCTGATACCTATGATTAAGTTTATCATACTGATATTTCAACCACTTTCTTTCTTTATTTGTTTACTTATTTATTTTACCATATCAAATCATATGCCAAAGGAGACTCAGAAGCAAGAACAGCATACATGAAGTAATTACAATGCAAGAAGAATACATGGGTATAGAGTGGTGAATCAAGCCATTTTTGCAATCTGTCTACCACAGTATTCTCCAAATAATAACATACCTTACAAACATAATTTCAGAGTATTCTATTAATTGGATCATGAAATAGATGAGATATATCTACATTTCTGTATGACATTTAATAACATTTCTATTATAATATGTGTGGAAAAGACGTCATCGTGTTGACGTGTTGACTTGAGGAAAAAATGTAGACAGATTTCTAGTATATTAAACCAACATACCTTTTGTATTTTTAAAAGAGACCCTGAGAATATTGATACAGATACCTGTAGAATAAGCATCTCCTGGGGGAAAGCATAAGATTTCTCCTCAGTCCTGTTCATTTTAACATTTATTACCATTTATCAATGACTTATGAAAATGTGATTGTTCAGATAAGTTGACAGAAAGAGGAAGGAAACAGATCATATTTTGGATGATACAATCACTATACAAAAGTAATCACAAGATAAAAAAAAAGGGTTTAATAAAATGAATTAAAAATTCAAAATGCCAAAATGTCAGTATTCCATAGGAAAGCACTTATATACTATGAGGGAAGTCATGTTTTGATTTTCAACACTGAAAAACAATGTTCAGTTACAGATTTGTAGCTAGAGAAGCTTCATAAGGTGATTAGATAATAGTAACTTCCATATGAAAGAACAATGCACACAATTTACCAAAAAACAATCTTGAATACAGGTCACATTAATATCAAAAAGTGGTATTCTAAGTTACTAAGATGGTATTGTATATATTAGTGACATTTGTTTACAGTACTATTTTGTTATCGTTTCAGTTCCATTTGAAAGTTCCATTTCTCAGTTCCATTTGAGTATGCAAATTCTTATCAATTCATGGAAAGCATTAAAAAATGAGCAGTTTTATGAGTCAAAATACTGTCAGTGAGGAAACAAATGTTATATCGATCACATACTTTAATTATAATATAATGAAATTAGAAATTAATAGTAAATGTGCATAGTAAGTATCAAATAAAATTCAAAGTTTCAACTATTATCACAGATATTAATGTTTAGGATTACAATAACTCACTAATTCAAACTTATCTGTGAGTATTTTTTAATTTATGAAATCTTTATTGCTTGATTTTGTTTATTCAGTTCGGTTTACTACTTTATTGTTCAGTTTGGTTTGCCACAGCATTAAAAGATAAAAAAAGGCAATACTGTTAATACTTATGAATGATTTATACCCTAGAAACTCATTCAAAATATACGAAAAAGCAAAAATTATCATTTAAATTGTCACGACATAGCCTGTGTTAAGATGTTCACAACAAACTTCATTTTACACTGTATATATGATAAATAAATGTCGACATACATATAAAACACATATTGTGTAATAATTTTATCACTTAGAGTACTTCTGTCAATTTTATTTACAAACTATAATTACAGGATATTTTAACATGCCCATTATATATCTCTACTTAGAGTAAGCAGAAACCAATTTACTTCAAATAAGAAAAAAATCTTCAATGTATAGTACTCTCCATTCATAATTAAATGTATTTACAGATGAAATTTGCCATGAAAACATTCAACATACTACACTATTGTGCAAAACTAAATTAATGTTTTTCTATCAAGTTAGCATGTTTAATAGCCTATAATTATTTCAGTAAAATAGTTATTTAGGTAAATTCACTTGAGGAATTTTATAATATGTGATTTTTTTTCCTAAAGCCATCAGTTCTAAGAAGATCACAGTGACTCACTTTAACAGTTGTGTCATTCTGGGGACAAAGCCTTCTCAACATCCCTTCCCAAAGGCATTCAAATTTTTATTTTATAAATCTTCAATTATTGTTCGATTTACTTAAATTTTAGATAAGTACATATTTTGTACCTACAGTTTTCAGAATTGACTATTAAAAAAAAGTCTGTCCACAATTTAGTGCATGAGCAGCCTCCAGTTTTCCCGTGCAGTGTGCAGCTGACAAGAAGCAGAGGTCCGTGACAGCTCTGTGTGTGGTGGCCAAGAATTCCATAGAAATTGGAGGAGAGGGTAGCTGAGCTTGTACTGTCTAGCATGTGATTTTGTATTAGTCACTTTTTTCTGAATGAAAGAAAACTCAAACCGCAAATTGGAGGCTATAAACAGTGATCAAAACTGTGACCTTTATAATAAGTGCCATTGTCTTTAACTCACTACTAGGCTTCCTAAGAAGGACCACACAAGACTTATAGAAAGACAATTATGATCATCAACAGCCCATTGTGTATGACACAGCACAGAATCATGCAAGGCAAGGCCTTGGATTATGTCATTTCCTATTTTTGCCAATTTGAAAGTATACTAAATTTGTGTGACTAAAACTACGTCACTCAAATTGATATTTCTTTCACATTTTCTTCTTAATGCCTCAAATGATTCTCAACTTACAGTAAAATAATTCAGAGTGATTTTTCACCAAATTGATTATCATTGTGAGAAGCAATAAAATATTAAAATGCATTTAATTTAAAGCATGTCCATTTAATCTTTAGTTGCCTAATAGTATTAGAGAATCTCATGTCTATCTTGATAATATTTATTCAGATGCCATAATTTTAATCTCCTTTCCCTCTCTTATCCAAATGTAGAACCACAGATTTCTGTCTGTATTTATCTAATCTCTTTTTATTTTCACAAAGCAAAAAGATATTTAGGAATTTAGAACAATCTCAGAATATTTTCTGTACCTAAGGAAATATGCCTTAATTGATATTAATAGTATAGATTTATAGTATAGTTATGCTTAAATTTATGTTCTGGATGTTTTAAGTGAAATATTTCATTTATCAGTGGGTATATACTGTTAATATTTGTTGTCAAAAGTGGAAGTGTAACCATAATTATATTTTTGAGTCTAATCATTTACTTTTATTTCATATTACTTTTCTTTGCAGTACTGTTGTTGGAACTTAGTACCTTAAACTGGCTAGACTAGTGCTCTACCAACTTAATCCATGATTCCAGATCTTCTTTTCTGCTGATTATTTTCGAGATATAGCCTAGAGAATTTTTCTGCTTGTGCTGATCGCAAAACATGATCCTCCTGATCTCAGGTCTCCTGAGTTGCTAGGAGTACAGGCATGAACCTTTGGCAACTAGCTTGTTATTACTATTTAATCTGAAACTGTGGTATGTATCATTTCCATTTTTTTGACTAGGAAGTAAATTTATTCCAAACATCTTTCAATATTGGCATTGTGTAAAGTAAGTACGCAGAGGGAGAAGTTTTAAGGATGTTGGTAAGGTCAATCAATTTAAAACTAGCCTCCTCTGTTCCCTAAAATTTACACATAAAGAATCACTATTTTCATCTGAAAGGCCCCAAACAAAGAAGGCAGCACAGTATTCATCATCAAGTTTTAGGCTGTTCTGAAAGAAGGTTTGGATAAGGATGAGATGGGAAAGTTCAAAGGTCCAGAGACTTAAACAAGTAGGAAAAGTAAGTGATTTTTGTGGATTTTGAAGAAATAAGGCTAGAGTCTACCTGTAGCAATCAACCATGAATTGCTTTCTTATGGATTGTAAACAAGAGGGGAAAGGGAAGAACTCAAAATCCATAGTTCTTAAATTTGACTATTTGTCATGTAATATTGGTATATTTAAAGATTAATCCTGATGTAATGGAACAAAAATATGACAGCAGAAAGCTGACAAAAATATAACATTTCTGCTCTTGTGTTTGTTTACTTTGCATTGTTAACTATAATATAGCCAATGGAGTTTCATTTGGAACTGATTATTTCTATTTTCAAAATAGCATAAAACAAAAACTCTCTCGATTTAATAAAGAATTTACTTTTACTCATCTTATTTCATATGAATTTGGATGTACTTCATGAAAATGAATTTTGAATGTTTATTTACCATGTCAAAACCAAACTGTGACAATTGGAAGGACAGTTCTTTTGAGACTTTTTTAAACTTAAAATATAATGATTAAACTCTCAGACTAAAAAGAAAAAAAAGTGTTTCACACAGTTTCAAATACAAAAGAAAATTAACTTTAACCATACACTTGAACCACATATTAGAGTGTGGTTCTCCCAATAGGAAAGTGAATGCTCAAAGGAGCTTTTAAGTCCAATCAAGACTGTTAAATGTTCTTACAATTTCATTATCTCCTTCGTTATAAGGTAAATTTCTGCTTATACAACAGTTAACTCAGAGAGTGTAGATTCATATATTTTCCCTTTTACAACAGGGATGAAAGGGATGTGGTGAAAATGAAACCCTTTTGTACATATAGCTTTTTATGGAAAAGCCCAGTGATGATATCTCAAGGACTTCAAACTAGAACTGCTATATGACCTAGCATACTCACCATTTGCTGTATGACCACAGGAAATGAAATCAGTACATTCAAGAAACACAAGCTGTTCATTGCACTCCCGTGTTCATTGAAGCACTGTTCACAGTATCCAAAAAATGAATACAACTTAAGTGTCTACCAACAGTTGAAGGGTTAAAGGAAAGTGGTTTATTCCCACAATCATGTACTATTCAGAAATAAAAGAGAATGGAATCCTGTCACTAGCCAAGGACATGGATGAAACTGGAGATCATCATGCTAAGTTAAATGGGTCAAGTACTGAGAGACAAACAAGTATTAGGTGATCTTACTCATATTTGAAATGTAGAAATGTGTATTTTATCCGTTGAGATTCAAATGGTGGTTACTACAGGCCTGCAAAAGATAGGGAAATGTCAATTAATGGATACTGAGTTATAGTTTGAGAAGACCAAAGATAGAAAGAATTTTGAAGGTTTTTACCACAAAGAACTTATAACTGTCTGAGAAAATATGTTTAACCTGACAAATGTAATACAAGGTATAAATTATACCAAAACTTAATAATAATCAACATGCATGTTTCTATGCTTTTATGTAAAGGGTGAAAATACAATTTTAAAAATTATTTGTATGTATTATATAATGACTTATATTCTTTATCTCTTACTAAACTTTTAGGAATGTTTCACCTACGTACTATAAAATTTAATAGAATATAATCTTTCTCTGCCCATCCCAGTGTTGTCTCCTGGCTGTTATTCCTTTTAAATTTGTCATAAACTTCCTTATATGGTTCCTTCTATGCTAGTGAATTTATTTCTAATTAATGCATTGGACTACACATTTCTTTCAAAGCCAGGGGTACTTTTTCCTGTCTCTCTTGATAATATATGTCCCAATTTCCCACTATGGTTGATATTTGAAACAAATATATAATCAGTAATACACTGAAAAGGTATTAACCAAGTTGAGAGTGTAAAGAGGTTTATATATCAATTATGCATTGAGAGGGTATTTACTAAGCTGAGAGGTTGATGTATCAATTAAACAATCACTATTTTTAAAAACAAGGTATTTATCTTTATGGAAAAAAATGCCTGAAACTAAATATAGGGTCTATTAACTTCTTTGCCATTAGTTGTGGAAAGGATACTATATTCAGGCATCAAGAACTTCCTTTTTGCTGTTTCTGAGGTTTTTAGTTTAAGTTCGTGATTTTAAAAAGTCACTGTGGATGGGCTCCTATAGATGTCAACTCTGAAAGGTATGCAAATGTTAAGCTTATTATTGGGGAAGGAAAACAGCAATTTAAAAAAAAAAGAGATACCTTTAAAAATGTCAGCATGAGAAGCATCATGGAATTTTACAGTAGGCTTTATATAAGCCAATGATGAAACACAGGTAACCCCAGTGAGAATAATATTAGGTTAGTAGGAGAATGTGATTGCCACAAATTACCTACAAAGTAATCTGAACCTTGTTAACACATGGAATTATCTATAATGTTTTTTTTCTTTCCTTTCACTAATGAAGGAAATATAGCTTGTGTATTTACAGCACACTCAATGGTATATTTTTTCTGGTATTTTTCAGGTGTTCACTATTCCAAGGCCTTCCCTGATGCTGTTACAGTTCTACATAAAGATGTGACAATAAATCTGAAATGAAATCAGCTCTTCAGTGGCCCATTATCACTAGAACACCTTTGCTATTCCCAAGCTCAGTTTTCATGTCATCGATGACTAAGAATTAGCAGACTGAGAAGGTACTCAGAGCAACATGATGCAGGGAAGGAGAAATCTGTAATGGGAATGAAGCAGAGAAAAAGACACCAGACGGTGGAGAGCAGAGTGCTTATAGAACTCAGAAACTGAACATGGAAGTCTGTGGAAAACTTCAAAAAGAGTAGTCTTCAGAGAGCCAGGGAACTATGGATGAAAGCTACCAGTTGATAGATGAACAAAGGAAGACTTTGTGTGAACACTGGCTAATTAAGTCTCGCAATTACTTAAGAAAGCTTTCTTTTGTGTGGAGGAGTGAGGGAGACATATAAGAGTGATGTACAAGTTCAGATTGAAAATGCTTATTCATATTCTTTGGAGGAAAGGCCATTTGCCCAGGAAACAAAGGCAGTGCTGCTGATTTCCCACTTTAGTAGGCATGGAGAGAGTGGGAAGAGACAGGCATCTAAAGTAGGTGAAATTGTTGGTCATGAAAAGTGTCTTTGACTCACTGTTTCAATGGGTTTAACCTTTATTAAATATAGAACCCCTATGAAAACAGCCATAAGCTGAGAGAATTGCTTCCAATGCATACTCCTTTTCTTAGTAGTCATAGAAAAAACAAAGCTTGATAAGCTCTTGAAGCTGCAGTATTCTTCTCCCATATGGGAGTTATTATTTCCAGTTCAATGTGTCTCAAAGTAGAGGTCAGGTCTCCCAGAGGCCATCGGGGTCTGAGAGGGTTAACACAGAACAGAGCTGCAGACTCCAAAGTGATCAATGTTGATGATGGTAGTGAACTCTGAGCTATATAAACCAGATGAAAAGGCCTCTACTTAGCAGCTATAGTTTTTAGTTGTCTCTTGGTAAGTATTCAAGTGTGCTCCATCTCCAAGAGGGGGCTCCAAACTGCTATTGGATGGCTACAAAGAAGAGCTTGTCAGAGTCATGGGCATGTTTGTTTTGGGGGGGGGGGGCAGGGGCAGGAATGGGGGGTGGGGGAGGGGTAGGCTAGGTGAAGGGGTGGGGGGATAAGAGGTGATTATTATGTGGCCAGAATGAGAACCTGAAACAATTTAGAAGATACATTGACTCAGAGCAATTTCATATTTATCAAGAAATTTGACAAATCTCTGTGGAGATCAAAACCCGGGAGCTGCACCTATTTTGGTCCTAGCCAAAGTCAACTCCTATGTATTTCCTGGTTACTTCTTCTTGAGTACTTATGCTCCTAACATTTCCCCCTTCCCTTAATCCTTTTTTTGGCTGGGGCACTCTATCCAAGAACATTATACTCCAGAAAGGTAACATCATCTTAAAAATATCTCAATACCTCAATAAACTAGGGGAAAAGTAGCATGACTTTTGATATCAACTGCTTAATAACCTTTTTCTGGGCCATTTTTTTATGCTCCTAAAATCAGTGACAAATGAGTAAACCGAGAGACAGAATAGAGGATTTTTATCCTTCACAGTGTTATCTTCCTCTCAGCCAGGTAATTTGTTGACAGAAAATGCCACAGATACTTCATTTTCCATCTTTCAAAATGTCTCATGCAAATGAGACAGAGCAATTAGTGCTGACCTTCCACGATTGGAAGTTGTCAGTCAGCTCTGTATTAGGTTCAAAAAAGATCTCCTTGTTAAATGCAAAAACATAGGCATATGGAACATTCAGGAGTGATAGGTAATATGAAAAGAGCATTGATACGAAGATTAGCTCGGATAGAATACTGTACTGTGATTTTCATGGTGGTATGTGCTGTGACTGTTAAAAAATAGTAATTTTTTTTCAAAGTATTGCCCTGGAAATGCTTCTGTGAATATGACATGATGCTTGTTACAAATATAGATTCTAAAGCCATAGTGAGGCATACTAAATAATAGCTGCAGTAAATCTACATTATATTCAAGGTTCTTAAAAACTCTCGCACATTAAAGTTTGAGAATGACCAATTTACAGAAAGAGGCATTCCCTAATAATGGTAAGGTCAGAAAGCACACTTTTCCATCATTGGATAAAGTATACATTACAGTATACATTTCAGTTTTGCAAGATGGTCCTATATTTATAAATATGTGAACACATTAGCAAGGTATGTTACTTGTCCACAAGAGGTCTAAAGTTGATCAACCTAAGAGACATATTCTCTAGAAAAGAACATGGAAGGCAAAAATATTGTGACATAGCTTATCTGGCATGAGCAAAGAAAATATTATATAATTTAATTTGTTGTTTTGGTGTGCTTGTAAAAATGAAATACTTTTAATATTACCTATCGTTTATATTTAGTTATAAAGTTAATTAGTATTGTAGAATATGTTTTAAAAGATAACTAATAAAATGCTTGTTTTTCAGCTATCTGTGCAAAGTATGCATTTGGAAATTTGAGATTTTCACTGTTTTCCGTTTTATTTTCAGCTATGTTTAAATAGATGTGAAATACATAGAATTTGGATTACTAATCTGTTATTTTCTAAAACTGTATTTCAAAGCACAATAGATTATTTATTGTGATCTTTTATTTTTGAATTAAGCCATTTAATCTCTCCAAGGTTATCAAAATTTTCCACAGAAGAAGCACAAAGCATCACTATATATATATATATGTATATGTTTATATATATGTATGTATTAGTACAAAATGGAAAACAACTGCTAGATATTCATAAAGTGAACTAATTAAAGCTATCTAAAACTCAAAGATGTCTGTGTGTCATTTGGGAACTAATAGTAGATGGACAATTTTACATTTGTGCTCTTTTTTTGAAGAAGTAAAATTTTAATATTTCTGGAAAAATAGTTATAACATTCTTACACACTGGATCATCTAGGAGATAATAAATATCCAAAGAAACATATTTATTTTGACAGAAATGGTTACTTAATGCCTTTTTGAATTGTAAATGTATAAGGCCTGATCATTTCCCACTGTGCTGGGCATTCCTCTTGGGCAAGATCTAACTGCTAAAGAGCTATTTGCTTGCTGCAGAGGGGCGTGCTGAATCTGTAAATGCTGACTCAGCTGTGCAGGAGATAGTAAGATTAATGGACAGAAACAAAGGGAAAAGCAGTCTGAGAGTGTTAAAGGCCTTAGTGGGAGAAATATTTCCCCAGTGAAAGAAAGAACATACACTTCACCTTTCCATTCACCCCATGGCCAGACATCCTGTTGTATATGTCTAAATCCCCAGGCGTGGTGCTATTAGAAATTTATATCTCTATTCAGTTATGATTCAATCAAGTACTAAGGCGTCACACTTCTGATCATAAACTTTCCCTGCCTCAATACCTTTAAAGGGAATCAATTTTATTTTTATCAATAACATATAGACTTTGCACAAAAGTGCCAGTTTGTAACAAAGCCTATTAAATGACAGATGAAAATAAATAAACAAGGGCATGTCTTTAAGTATAACTTGCATGTTGCAAGATACTGAGAAAAGAATAGTGAATAGTTATAAACATAAAAGGCTATACATCCATGAAAAGAAAACAAGGGTTTTGCTACCTAAGTTGTTATTTCTTTACTTGTTTTTAAAATTTGCATAGTGTTGTCAGACCAGACAAAACATGTCCTATTTTATAGCACAAATGTTTTATTATATTTATAGCCAGGAAAAAAACAACAACCTACATTTTACATTTTATATTTATCGTTTATCTAGGATATTTGACACTTTAACGTTTTTCCATTAATGGACTCCCAAAGAATGACAGTAATAGAGCAGAACTAAATGATTTAAGCCATGCTTAGCTAACATAATTTTGTCAATATGGGTGGTTCATTTTCTAGGATTCCCTTAATTCAGTGGATGTGTTGAAGATATTAGTTTTACAGATAAAAATACAGCTTGTTTACTGTGTAAATATTAACTGAGTATCTACTATGTTCCAGTGCTATTTCTAGCTACAAGCAAAAGTAGTAACTAAATGAATAATCAAGTGCAGAGGAGTGCTAAGGTAAAAAAGATGTCAGGAGATGGGTGGAGACCGTAGGGTGAGGGGAGTTATACATACAAAGTCATGCTGGATATAATTGTGAAAAAAATGTCTGCTCCTCATTCTTCCAGAAAAACGAGAACAGATTATGTTTCATTTGTGTGTCTATCTTACACCAGTGAGCGCTTTTGCCTTTGTTCTTTTCATTTGTAAATGCAGTGTTTGCAGGACAGTACAATAGAGACCAGAAATAAACAAAGCCAGAGATCTGGAAATTTGGTTTCATTTCTCACAGCGATTAACCCCTGTGACCTTAAATAAATGAGTTAAATTTCTGTGAACCTTGGTTTCCTGGGATGGTATATGAACTTTTGCTAAGAGATAAACTGAAGTTTCACTTAGGAGAAAATACATGGTTAAACCACATAGAAATGAAACCATTACACCCTACCGGAGCTGTGGGGATTCCACATGAACCTGATCAGTATTACACGTGCAAGAAAAATGCTTGAGTTTCACACTTTACAGACAACCATCATAACCCTTTGGGGATGACATGACTTCTGTACATTTCATGTCTAAATCTCTTGATTTGGGGGATTATTTTTTTCTAAGAGGTGAATTTGGATAGGGAAGGAAAACAACATATAAATATATCTTTTTGGCTGAAAAAGTCATACCTGAGGTACATACATGTGAACAATAATTTGCAATTCCTTCAGGACTTCATATTTTATAAGCTTGCTGTAAAAACGTCTCTCTTACATTATCTCCAAGGAAAAAGGAAAACATGCAGTAGTAAGAGTCTTGTGGTGAAATTTAGTAGAGTTACAACTAATGGTGATAGGAATAATTTGTCTTTAGAGCAGTGTGAAACTGGAGATTCACTAATTTTCACAAAATGCTTTTATTTTGAATCTGACTTTTGTGCACATATGTACATATTGCATTCTCCATCCATTTACCTGAATTAATTTGCAGATATAATTGAATAGGGTACCCTGTAGATAGTTTATAATCATCCCTTACAGAGTGCTTAACTCAGCAAAAAAAAAAAAAAAAAAGAGGAGAAAAGAGGAGAAAGATTAAAAGATTAATTCATTACACCTAGGAAAAGGTGCAAACATCCCTGTTTGATAAATGACCAAATGAAGTGATAAATATGGATTTTTGTATTCTAAAGTATCTTTAGACCAATACCAACTTGTCATTTTTTTAAAGTATTTATCAGTACTATCTGATTTGAATATGTGGCACGGTTAGCAGGTTAGCATTTTAACTGTAATCTCTAAACCATTATCTTCTTCCTGGCTCAGCAGGAAATCCTTCCTGTCATCAAATCAGTAACTCTTTGTGCTTATGACTGGCAAGAACTACAAAGAGCCAGACTTATGTGTGGAGTAAAACTCGTCTAATTAGCATCAGTCTTCACATTGCCTGGTGTTGACAATAGCCTTTCATAGGTTACATTATTTGGCATCTGTTATGGATAACACAATAGTAATTCTTCACTATTATTTCTACCTTCTGGCTATGACCACTCTTTTGGAAGTGTTTTTCTACCTTCCTTTCTTCTTCTTCTTCTTTTTTTACATTTCTTAAATTACTTTTAGCATAGAAAACTCTTTCCCAAAAAGAGATCACAGGCATCCTAAGTAATTTTAAATAGGTTAACATCTTTGTATCATCAAGTCTCATATTTCTCTGATGCACAGTTCTGTCTGTTGATTTGAAACTGTTTCAGGATTTATCACTAACTTTTCAGATAACAGAAACATTACAAACTACTACTATTGGAACAAGGAAGATAGATAACAAAATGGAAAAATTAAAAACAAAATGTTCAGATAATTGTTCTTATTAATTCTATTGAATAGCTATTTGAAGTTGTATCTCCTGAAAATCCAAAAAGTTTCCTACATGCTGATTTTCACTGGTAATTAAAGAATTACAAGTGAAACTTTTATTATCCTGATGACACATGTATAATAATTTACCTCTCTGTACAATTGAAAGTGATGTCCATTGTGTTCAAATCCTAGGTTCTATGGATATTTTTTAGCAGCTATGTAATTTTTAGACAAATATCCAGTGAAGAGAGGCTTACTTTTAATCATAATTTAGAAAATAATTTAAATGAAAACATAGTTAAACATTTGTACTTTATCACTTACAACAGTAATTTGTAAAAGTAAAAACAATTGACTTAAATAAGTGAATAATTAGCATAAATTCTCAGGCACAGAATTGTTTCTTATATACTTCTTAATAATATATGCCATACCATCTTCTGTTATAGATTAATATTTTTATAGTTTTAAGTAAATGTTTGGATCTCACCATCTTATTGCCTTTTAGAATTATAGGCTTTTAAAACTCTATTGATTTAATATCAATTTACAACTAGCTTAGAGTCTAGAATACAAAAATAGGTAAGTCTGTTACGTGTGTGTGTGTGTGTGTGTGTGTGTGTGTGTGTGTGTGTGTGTGTAAATTTGGTATTTATTTGGCAAAGTGATAGCTACTTCCAACATTTTATATATTTTTCTTTCATATATACTTACATTGATTGAATCAGATCTTGACATATCGCCTACATTTTAATTAGTCTACTTTCTATTCTAAATCTTTTTTAAATCTATTCTAAATCTTAATGAAATATTTCTAAGTAGTTATTGGACTTTTTACTTGTTTCAGTACCTAAAGAGTTATCGAAAATGTCCACAGAAATGTAATAACGAAAATTATAAAGAAAAATCTAAGGCAATGAATATCTTATTTTCCACTATAGATTAGCAAATAGAGACACTACATATGAATTAAAAATGAATTCAATTTCGGTCAATGAATCTTGTATTTATATTGATTTGTATTATAATTTGAAACAATTCTTCAGATAATGTTTTTATACAATAATAAATAAGGCAAAGTGTTTAAAGTGAGTTTTAAATCATTGAAGTATTTAAGAAAATGTTTCAATGAATGAAAGTATATATTTGCAATTAAATATTGGACTATTAAAAACATTCAATAACAACTATTACTTGAAATTTTGTTTAAGTATTTTGCTGGAATAAAACAGATAGATGATAACCTACAATTTGTTTAAAAGGATTTTAGTCCCCAGCTAATTAAGGATCAAATAGCAAGATAAGCTCTTAGGAAAAAAAAAGTGAAACTTAACAGTAATTCTCCTTTCCAACTGCCACTTCTTGTTTAAATTGTATTTATAAACCACATTGTGATGTTTTGGATTTATATATAGATCAAAGCTGAGCTCTTCCCAAAATAAATCAGCAAATTTCAACATCAAATGTGTTTCTATGATGAACGTTCAGCCTCCAGTTTTAAGCTATCAACTAACACTTAAATATTTTCTCTAACCAACACAGCATCTTAGGATTTTAGATATGATGTGGAACCTGGAAATGTGTGTTTCAATTTACACTTTCTACATGGAGGCAGTATTTTCAAAGAGTAAAATGAAACTTGCACAATGTCTGATAGCATTAGTGATAAAAATAAGACACTAATCAGATACTGTTTGTTGAGCTAATTCCGTTTCCATCATAAATTTTTTGGCAAGTAGGGAGTAAAAGTCACCTCTACATTCCAAAGGAAGCTACTTTAGTAGTTCATTTTAGTTGAAATGATATCAGAGATATTAACTGTTAAAGCCAGGTAGTCTAGCCACTATTATTATAACAGGAGACATTTGAACAAATGTTTTACTAATCTTTTAAGGGAATCATGTAATTGATCAATATATAATACATACCAGGACAACAGCAATTGACAATAAGACAATCAGTTGAAAATACTGATAGCTAAGTTAAATATAGAAAAATGTAATGCTCATGAAGAGAATAGTTGATATTGTAAATAGATTAGATAATTAATCTATCAATTCAAATCACCTCAGTTCAAATCACAGTAAATATTTTCATAGAATCTGACACAGTATAAAGAAAAGTACATAGCAATGGGTTGGAAAGTTGTTTCTTATATGTGCCACCAAAAGAACTAGTAAAGAAATAAAGTAAAATAAAACTAGGTAAATTTAATTAAATTAAAAACTCCAATGCTTTAAAGAACATAGTATGAAAATGAAATATGAATTCAGGAAATTGAGAAAAATATTCCTAATTGATACTTGAGAAAGACTATTATACATGATAATTTATGATTTAAATGGAAAGAAATAAGCTTTAAAAGATCCCATCTCCATCAACCAAAAGCACAATTATATAATGAGATATCATTTAAAAATCAAATGTCCAACTCCTGCTTTCAGGGGTTTTTGATGTTGGTATAATTTGTGGAGGGGAAGGGCAAAAACAAATCGTTTAACTAGGGATACAGGTGGACCCATTGCAGCAATGAGATGTACAAGTCATTATGTCGAAAAACGAACTTTACAACTTTGATGGTGGGGAGGGGGGGCGAGGATCCAGTAGGAAGAGGCGGGGAGGAAAATGAGAAGGGATGGAAAGGAGAAGCAAAGAGGAGGCAACAATGTTTGATAAGAAAAGTACTCGTTATCTTGCCCATGTAATTGTAACTCCTCTGTACAGTATTTTTATAATAAAAAATTAAAGAAAATAAATAAAAGAGCAAAACAAAATATTTCTTGAAGGAAAATATACATGTGTATGAATACACTCTAGATTTTTTGCTTCTTGGAAATGGGGAATCAGAGAATAGGAAAGGTTAGCCGTGATACCATCAAACCTTATTTGCCCAAGGATTTATTTGTTCTAATGATCCACATAGGGGCAAGCAGTAAAACAAGGCCACTCTCAAACCATAATAGATATCATATGCAACATATCTGTTCAACAAAGCTTTTGTGCAGAAACCTGAGTTACTTAAGCCTTCAACTTTGCAATACAGGCAGTCCTTAGGAAACGCCCTTCTATATTCTTAGAAGATAAATCTATTCCTTGAACTATTTTCTTTGATATGTTTGTTTGTTTTATTCCTTAAGCATTAAATCTCTTCAGATAGCTTCTGAAAATGTGATTAAAGTGAATCTTCACTTTTGCATGAGTGGGAGGCACCTGAGTAGCAATGTAGACACTGCATTTCCCATCAAACCCCTCTTGGACTTCCTCCCATGATATTTATCCCTTGCCTGGCTTAATCTGTAGTAAACCTTAACAGTGAGCATGTAACCTTTCTTGAATCCTTTCAGATCTTTCTAGCAAATGATCAAGACTGTTTGTTCTTGGCATATTTAACCTTATCCCCACCACACACACATGCTTTATGAGTCCTACTCCTTTGTTTATATTTCAAATAATAATTCTTCTTATGACATCATACTGCCAATAGAAATATTACATGCCATCATTGTTTCTATTTCTCATCTGTATCTTTAATTGATCTCAATAGTGTGGTTTTCCATAGTGCCTGTGGTACTTATATACTTAAATATGTACACACATACATAAATATCTTCAACAAACACACAAATTTCCTGTGTTCCAGTACCTTACTTCTTAGGACCTACCCAAGGGAAACACATTTATTCAAGAAAACATATGCATTATTGTATAGTGTTAAGAACATCAAATCCTTAGAAAAAATAGAAATACTTCTTGTAGTTGAATTATTACAATACATTATACTACTTTAAAAGAAGAAAAATCCACCCAAAACTCATTGCTGATATAAGATTTTGGTACCTGTAAGAAGGAGTATGATTCCTATAACAGTTGGCACTGTGAGGGTCCGTTAACTCACCCAGATTGCTCTGAGAAAAAAAATTATGTAAAACCAAGAAGAAGAAAGAGGAAGAGGAGGAGGAAGAGGAGCAGGAGGAGGAGGAGGAGGAGGAGGAGGAGGAGGAGGAGGAGGAGGAGGAGGAGAACAGAAGAACAAGAAGACATTTGATAAGCATCATTTTATATGATCTTATGTAGATATCTATTGAGCCCTTGTGATTCTCTCCTAAGAATATCTTCCTTTGTTATCACTGTGTGAATGTTTTGATTGCTGTTTAATTAATAATTAATAATGTCCACATATAATTATTTGTCTTTTAGTATCTCTTATATTTACTTGTAGATTTATAGGCACATCCTAATTACTACAAATGAGGGAAAACATGTAAAATGAAGCTTATGAAAATGAACCCAAAGAAATGGAAGAGGTTTGCTAATTATACTGTTTGTGGTTCTTTGTTTTCCTCTTGACTTTTTTCTTTGGTTTGTTCCCATTTGTCACTGTTTTTTTTATTTCTGTACCCTTTGTCTTGTATAGAAGTTGATCTGATTTCGGGAGAAGAAGGAGAAGTACTTAAATGGTTTGACAAAGGGTGAACCAATTCAGGAGTGAAACCCACTAGACATCATGTTGGAAATTATATATACAACTTTGGGGGAAGGGAAGTAGGGAGGGGAAAAAAACTAGGAAAGAATGGTGGAGGGGATGACACTGTTCCAAAGAAAATGAACTCAGTACCTGATTCATGTAAGTGTAATCCCTGTGTATATTAAATTTAGAATAATTTTTGGGGGGGTCCGTCATGGGGTTTGAACTCTGGGCTTAAGCGCTATCCCTACACTCTTCAGCTCAAGGTGACTGCACTACAGCTTGAGTCACAGCACCACTTCCAATTTTCTGGTGGTTTATTGGAGATAAGAGTCTCAAGGACTTTTCTGCCTGGGCTGGCTTTGAACCGTGATCCTCAGATCTCAGCCTCCTGAGTAGCTAGGATTACAGTCGTGAGCCACCTTTGCCCAGCTCAACTTTAGAATAAAATTTAAAAATAAAAAGAAACAGAAGAAAAGTTCTACTAAATTACGAAAACTAGTAAATTGCTGTAGTTGAATATTAAGGCAGATTCAGAATTTCTTGAATAGAGGAAGAGTCCTCTTGAGGGAAGGCTGTACTCTACCTAGAGAATTTATACCTTTTCCATCAGTATTGGTCAAATGGAACTATCACTGTTCACTGGAGTGGCTGTACTGGAGGGCAATGAAATAATGAGCATGTCTAATTACTATATAAGAGCCCTAATGAACATTAAGTCTGGGAGAGTGAAAGGCTACTGTGTCCAGTTCATTCAAGAATGCCATGTGATCATTGGAATTTGGCTTCCGTTTCACCATGTACTGAAGACAGGTGTGGAACACATAATTTAGTAGAGACAACTGGTAACACTTTTACATACAAATTTTGTATGTTATATATTATATGCTATGCATATACTTTCCAGCTGAAAGCCAAATGGGATCTTAACTTTAAGTTTAAATCTATCAATATTCCTAAGAGGATGAGTAACTCTTTATCCCTGTTACTACTCCAATTATTCATGCATATATACACATATATACATATATATGGAGTTAATTTACATTCTAAAGACTACCAGTGCAATGAACTTCATGATATTTGAACTTTATAATAAATTGTTTATGAAACCTTCTTCTGTGAAGTCCCTTAAGAACATTCTTTAAGTCTGGAATGAATCAAGTAGGCAGATTGGATGATTTTAAGACAATGTACTCTAATAGGCCATTATGAATCAAGCACATTTCTGATGTTTTATTTATAATATTTTCTATATAAAGTCAAAATCACCTGGCAAGATCACATTGATGAGTATGACCTTCCAAGGTAGATGGGAATGAACCAGATGGTAAACACTCTCCTCTCTCTGACAAGAAGTTACTCACTGTACTCTAAGGAGAAAATAAATTAATTGTATTAGTCATTTCCTCTGGCATAAATATTTGCATGGCCACTTTGTGATTTTCAATGATAAACAACTTGGTAAATATTTCACTTGTTGATTCTTTCATTAACTTTTTTAAACAAATTCCTTAGTATATTAAAATATAGTAAAAAAAATTACACTTTATTTTAAATAAAAGGCCAAATAGCAACTCAATAACTGAACCAACTTTCTAATTAAGAGACAGGAAAAAATGATATTAGTATTGTTTTTTAAAATAAAAACTATGTCCATACAGGTTCGTCATCATTCTTTTTCCTTGTATACTAAGCAAGCCTACTGATATTTCTCTTCTTGCAGCTATAAACACGTTTCCAAATTCAAGGCTAAGCATGATTCGTGTGGACTGCCCTCCTCCCCACAGTTTTATAAACATTGAGGGTTGTACATGTGGTCTCACTTAGTTATTAAATGAAGGCCTGTGTTTCACTGTATTCTTGTCACTATTAGATTTCTCCAGTTTGACATAATCCATCACCTTGGACCAGCAGCAAACTTTTTTAAAAATTTCAACTGGAAT
Organism: Dipodomys spectabilis; assembly: GCF_019054845.1. Lineage (NCBI taxonomy): Eukaryota > Metazoa > Chordata > Mammalia > Rodentia > Heteromyidae > Dipodomys > Dipodomys spectabilis. The sequence continues at coordinate 19,827,858 of NW_024870709.1, read as the reverse complement.
ATATATATATATTTACTACAGCAAGGAAGGTAGGATTGGAAAACTTTTCCACAACAGACTCTTGAGTAAACACAGAAATGGCAGCATGGTGCTATATTTTTGGTAGTCATCCATATTTAGGCTTAGAAAGAGCTTTGTACTAGGAAGAGATGCAGCATAGATGGAACAAGCACACAGGAAATCCAATCCTAAGATAATCTTGTGCAGTCAATATTGTTGTAAAAGAAAATGAATTTTACTAGTGTATGACTACCAACTCTAAAAGTCTCTGTGTCCTTTTTATTTCATAAAACCTCATGAGCATATGAAACCTTATTTCTAAACTTGAGGCATTCTACCTAAATATGATGGCAATCTAGAACTTGCTTGGCAATATTACATATTGCTATTGGTATTCATTCTCTGTCTTGTATTCTGACAAAACACAGCTCGGCTACTATGAACTTACTTTTTATGACTGATGCATTTCCCTAGGTAATCAGTATGTCACTTGAATTTCAGGGCCTAGGTCTGACATGTAAACCTCCCAGGAGACATCAACCGAATAGTTTTATCAAAGTATTTTTGGACCCCTGAAGTCCTGACACTAGAATCTAAAGGAATATTTGTTTCTAGTAGTACTGAGCGAATGTGGGATCCTATAAAATGTGCAAAGAATATCACAGCTGATATAATTGTTTCTGTGCTTTTTATGCCAACAAAAATGAAGCTTTGGGGAAATTTCATATTAGAAAGCTAAAAGAATTTCCAAAGGTAAATTTTGTTTAGGAAAGAAATGGTATTTTATCTTGCATGGTGTCACTCAAAGATGACTAGAATCACTTGTGATGTAAGATCAAAATGTGGAAGCATATTACTATCTATAAACAGTTTCTAGTCTGGATAGCCCAAGCAACTCATTTGACTGATTTGTGTCTGACTTAATGTTATGTAAAAATAAAGACTTGGCTCCTGCCTGCACATACCCATTCCCTGTTAGAACCATCAATCATGTCTTTGCTCCCAGGCTGGCTGGAGTTCAGAAGTTGCTGAATTTATATTGTTGATTTCAACAAGATACCAAAAAGACTGGACACAGATAACACTGACATGGTTGTTATATAGGGCAGCAAATACTAAACATTTTTGGAAAGATTCTACATATGGTATCATTCACTTATTAAATGTTTTATCTTTTCCTGTCACAATGATAAATTTTCTCTAGTCCTACATAATACACTATCTCCTATATTAGACAAATGAAGAACTCTGTTCATTATTTCCCCACAAGGTCACTAGCCAGCTGTATCCTATTGCCTGGGGATGAGAGAATCAGCTTCACTGAAAAAACTCATACTGGTCCTCACTTTATGCTATATGATATTCTCAATAAAGTATTTTGTTTGAAAGCAGCTTTAAACATGTGAATTAGCATTTCTACTTCTTTCTTCATTCAGTCATATGTCTAATACACTGACTATGGTCCCAGTTAGAGAGACTCAATTTGTATGCCCTGAAATCTCATTGAAGAGGTTCAATAGTCATTTGTCCAAACTTAGTTACTAAGTTCAACATACTTCATCTTGATTAAACTCAGGGCTTGGACATTGTCCCTTAGCCTTTTCTACTCAAGGCTGGCACTTTACTGCTTGAGCTATATTTCTCTTCCTGCTTTTAGGTGGTTAATTGGAAATAAGAGTCTCTTAGATTTGTCTATCTGGGCTGGCTTTGAGCCATGATCCTTGGATCTCAATTTTCTGACAATTACAGGTGTGAGACATTGGTGCCCAGCATGATCAGAGTCTTCAATAAACAATATTTATGTATATGGAGGTGGCGTTTCCCCCTCCAAATCTCCTAATAAATATCTTTGTTTTCAATTTTGTGTGACACACTTTGAATCATTAAGAATATGACAGTAAGGAATACCAGTATATATTGGCAACCTATGAACAAGTGTTGTATCTCTGAATGGTGGTCAAAAACTTTGTGGCACTGTTCTGTCTGTGCCTAACACTGGGATTCAGTCAAATCCCCCAAACTGACCCAGGTGACAATGACAATGGCAGGTGTAACTGATGAACTAGAAAGCACTATTTCCTGCTGATAGCTCCAGAAGGAATATTATTAATCCTTTGGTCATTGTGGAAGCAAAAAAGAAGTAAGTCCTAGCTCAACAACATTGCTTCCTGCTTCCTTTCCACTTCCCTAGGTTTCCTGGGATGAAAGAATATTATCCTTTACATGTTTATGATGCCCAGTTCGGTTATCAAGGAAATAATAGGTTGATAAAGGAGCAAATAGAGAGGAATGTAGAGAGAGGAAGTGAATCAGAATTTCACTCAACTCTAGAATACCATTTCATACCTTAAAATAGTGGATGGGATACTTCAAATGATCAAAAACATCATACCAGGCATGGTTACCTGGTATGTTGTGCCTTGATGATTTCAAGAACATTGCAAACAACTGTTTGGCACACATTGGCCTCTCGTGTTTCTGGATACTAGTTCAGCCTAAAATTAGTCATTCCAAAGAAAATTCATTCCTTGTTATTTGGAGAGTGTTTTATTTTCAAAGTTAGTTTTAATAATTGTACAGGGTGACCAGATGAAAGGTCGATATTTGTTATCATTGTTTATTTGTAAGACAGCCTCCTTCATTCCTAGCATCACACCAGAAAATATCTCATAACAGCAATTAAGTCACAGAAAAATTCACATTTTTCCCAAAGAATTTCATTTTGTATTATATAAAGAACAAAAAAAGAAAAATATATAACATTAAATTGGTTTAGATGTAATGAAATAAAAATTGGGCTTCAGGCCAACCGAATCATGAAAATTACAGATTTTTTCTTTAATTAATACTTTTTTTATTGTGAAAATACCGTACAGAGGGGTTACAATTACATGAGCAAGGTAATGAGTACATTTCTTATCAAGCATTGTTGCCTCCTGCTTTGTTTCCCCTTCCCATCCCTGCCCTCCCTTATCTTCTAAGAAACTTAACTTCCACCTACTTGAATATAACTAAAGAAAAAAAATCATAAGATGACATGTTGAATCAATAGAAGAGGCAAATGTAGTTTCTTTGGAAAAGAAAAATGTATACACACTGAATCATAAGGCTTGTGATAATTATGTTGGATTATCTATTTTGCCACAAATGTTTAATGTTAAAAATAAAATGAACAAAGAAAGCATTTCAACCTTTGGCCCTTGTGTCAGCACACCATATTGCCTTGTGACCCAATACCATAAACAATGCACTTCCTAGTATGTGTTCTGTTCTAAAAAAAGATATCTAGTGAATGCCATTCTCTGGGCAAATACATTTGGATGATATAGAATGAAAACAATTAAACCGATGTTTTTAGAGACACCATTTCTGTTTAACAAAGGACAAGCTTAGAGATGCACCAATGAAGAATATGGATTATAACAATTCCCAAACAGAATGAGTCCTAGGGCCACTACTGCTTTTTCCAAAGCAGAGTGTTTTGTGTTAACACTTAATTTTCCCAACCTCAGGATCTGTTTGTGTTTTTTTTAATTTAATTTTATTGTCAAGATGATGTGCAGAGAGGTAACAGTTGCATACATAAGTAATGAGTACATTTCTTGTCAAACATTGTTATCCCCTCCCTCATTTTTCTTCTACCTCCTTTTTCCCTCAACTCTCCCCAAATTGTGAAGCTCATTTCCAACAGTGATGTGTGAGTATGGCTGTTGCATTGGTTCACCCTTTGACTTTGTCTCACCATTTTGTTGTTCCCATTCCGTTTCTGTTTGTGTTTGTGTTTTCACAAACAAGCTTTGTGCTTGTGTTATTTTTAAATGTACATTGACAAAGGAATAATTATTAGAAATGCACATTTATTATGATGCTTAAAAATAAATCAACTGGGTTTCGGGATTTAGCTCAGTGGGAGACACTTGCCTAGTAACTGCAAGGCCTTGAGTTCATTCCACAGCTCTTAAAAAAATAAAAGACGTGGTCAGATGACCACAGTATATCTGCATCTGAAAAAAAAAATAAAGCAAAACTTGGCATGTAATAACACTTTTTAAAAGAGGCGACAAGTTTAATTTTCTTTTTATTCTTTTATTTTTCATTCTTCAACACATTTAGCTTAGGAAAATTATAGATATTGCATTAAAAATAAACATAACATATGAGCTATGTAGTTTATCATAATCTGTAATTCAGGTAATAGATCTATTTTTCTTAGCAAAATAGTAAATTGTACCATACACTTGTTGTTGTTGGAAAAATATAATGCCAAAGAACATGTCATTGACTATGTACGACTATCAGCTTCAAAAGTCTACATTATCAGAGAATAAAAAAATAGAAGCATAAAATTTAGAGTTCTATACAAAAATTGATGTGCTTTGCTCATCATTACATTTGAAAACTCCATTTTGTTTACATTAACTGAAAGCAATCAACAATCTCTGTGATATTCTGCCACAAACCTCTAAATATCTTCCAACAAAATTGAATATGACATCAATGTTTGTAAATGTTAATCCTAGCAAACAAAGTTCCTACTTAAGGAAATGTTAATACACCTAGGAAGGTTTTGTTTCAAAATGAGTGAATATAATGTAAAATGTTGCTTTTGCAGTTTCATAACTTTTTCTCAGCTGAAGAAGAGAGTGATTTCATGAGTAGTCATGAAATTGCCAGTTTTTTAAACTGTCTTAGATATTAACAAAATAGCCAAGTTTTGCTTTTTATGAATGGATTCTAGGTATGGACAATGTCAGACAGGGATTTGGGGCCCTAAAGCAAACCTATAAAAGTCCAAAATTATGAGCAGCTGGCTCTACCAAAGTCCTGTGATGTGTAGCGATCTGGTTCAAGAGTTTCCTTGTCATGCAATCAAAGGACGGAAACATTAAGACTACAGACATAGAGTGGTGACACACTGTAATTTCATACAGATCATAAGATGGTTTGGTGACATAAGAATTAGTAGACCATGAGTCCTGGGGTCCATGAAATGGATTAAAGCTTTATTGCTCTTTGGAGTTCTGACAATGACAAATGCTCCCTCTGATGTTGGGATTATCTTGTCTAAACGTTTGTTTCCTTAGTTTCAGGTTTCACTTTTTCCTTAACCGTCTTCTAAGATCACAAATAACTTCCGCTTTTTCATTGTTATTGGAAGGCATTTAGAACACTCTGTCTTATCCCTTGCCTCTGACACCAAATCCCACACATAAGTCATTTTAAAATTTCCAATTTCCTGATAACATTTGGGTGATAGACTGAATGTTAGGGTCAAATGACCTAACTCCCAAATGATTACTTTTGAAAAAAATAGAAGAAAGGAAAAGAATGAAAGAGAAGCATAAGAAAATCTTACAAGAACGAGTCAGATAAAAGATAGAATAACTTTATTAACAAGTTCATATAATTCCTGGTATTAATTAAGCAGACATGTGACAGAAAACTTAATAGCAAGTCAAATTCATATCATACTTCCCTTTCAGAAAGGATGCTCATATACACACATGACTTGTTTCTTAAGTGAAGTTTTAAGTTAAAAAATGAAGCATTTTTATAACTCTTTTAATTTTTCTTTATTATTATTATTTTTCCACAAAACTCTTTTGTTTTATTCTCTTTTTTTTTTAAATACTGTACAGAGGGGTTACAATTACATGGGCAAGATAATGAGTACATTTCTTATCAAGCATTGTTGCCTCCTCCTTTGTTTCCCCTTCCCACCTTCCCCCCTCCTCCCTCTGCCCCCCCCCCCCCCCCCCCCCCGCCAAAGTTAATTTTTCTTTATTAAAATGGCAAAGATAACTTAGAGAAAATATTGGATCTTGCTTTTGACTTTGATCATGATATCACTACCCTGTCTTTGACTTTGTTGTGAACTACGGAAACACAATTATGTCTGATGAAGTTAGTAAATGAAATCTCTCGTATGAAAAGAATGATATGGTTTACTAATTCTGCCAAATTCGATAACATTAGCATTCAATGTTTTGCTAGTACTTTATAAAAAGTATGTGAAAGTGTTGTAGATGGAAACACATTAAAATTACATACTGCTAAAAATTTCTAGTTAAACAAATGCAAATTTTGCTCTTAAATCATTACAGCTTAGCCTGAATTTGGATACATTATAATTGTTTTTACTTTTTATTTTAAAAAATGATTTCACATTTATGTGTTTGGCTTTAAACTAGCTTGTTCATTACATTTTTTGTTCTACCCAAAATAAAATGGTCCCAATATGGGTATTAAAGAGAAGTGCAAACAACTGAAAGAACACAGGGTCAGAAATTGCCTTGGAGAAGATACAGAATTCAACAAGAATGGTTCCTTTCCTTTCATAGATGTCACGTGTACTTTTATATTTGAGATATGTCATTGGGATTTTTGTTACTGTTGTTGTTTGGGGACAAGGCCTTACTAGGTAGCCTAGCCCAGCCTGCAACTTACTGTGGCAGACTAGCGCCAATTCCAAATCATGCTACTTCTGTAGTCCACCACTTAAACCGTGTCCCCTAACTTGCTTTAACTTGACAACAAGAATCTCATGGACTTCTCTGTCTGGATTGGTCTTGAACCAGCATCATCCAGATCTCAACCTCTTCTTGCATAGATAAGAATGAAAGGAATATAGGCATGAATCACTGAGCCAGGAAAATGAGATTCTTTTTTGTTTTTTAATTTATTTTGGCAGCACAAGAATTTGAATTCAAGAGTTTGTGCTTGCTAGGCAAAGTGCTACCATTTAACTATGCCCACTATCTCCATGCTGGTTATTTTTTATTTGTCACCCAGATCTTTGCACCCAAGCCTGCCTTGAACCATACTTCTTGGAAGAACTAATAGAATTTCAGTATAGAATTAACAATGACTCAAGCAGTAAATTTAAAGAATCATAATATGGAGGTTGAAGAGATTCATTGAAGAATAATTCTCAGTGAAATCTGAACCATATCACATATTTCCAAATAGATTAGACAAATACCATATATTTTTAGGGAATTCAAACTAGCTCACATTAAAAATGAATGGAAAATAACATTTCAGTCTATCATAATATTAAAAACATGCAATATATGATACTGTAGGATCTACCTATTACTTGAGACATACCTATTTAATTATTTTTTTTTGAAGGACAGAAGACAGGAGAGCATAAGGTAACCCGTGGCTCATGACTGTAATTGTAGCCACTCAGGAGGCTCAGATCTGTGAACTGCTGTTTGAAGCTAGCCCTGACAGGAGAGTTTGTGAGACACTTATCTCCAATTAATCACAAAAAACCAATTGAGGTGTCCTTTGGCTCAAGTGGTAGAGCACCTAGCCTGAGCAAAATGGAGTGCTTGGGGATAATGCCAAGACTCAAAGTTCATGCCCTTGGACTTGCAAAAAAGAAGTAAGGAAAGAAAGAAAGGAATGAAGGAAGGAAGGAAAGAGAGAAAGAGAAAGAAAAGGAAGGAGGAAGGAAGGAAGGAAAGAAAGAAAGAAAGAAAGAAAAAGAAAAAGGAAGAAAGAAGGAAAGAAAGAAAGAAAGAAAGAAAGAAAGAAAGAAAGAAAAAAAGAAAGGAGAGAAAATATGTAGTCCATCATGTGGTTTTTTTAAGGAATGAAAAGGAAATCCCCAGAAAAAAACTATGTACAGCCAAGTACATGATACAAAACATGCTGTTAAACTGTACCATTAAATGATGCAAAGATCCCCCGAAGGCAAATGCAGAGCCTGAGACAGATGGCCTCAATCAGGAAAGTTCATACAAAAACATGCTCCATATGGTTTAAGATTCAAAAGATGTGTGGCTCAAGTGGCCCAAATACAAGAGGAACACACAACTAGAAGGAGAGAAAACAATATGAGATCAGCATCATGCCGATGATAGTGTTGATTCTAAATGGCTAATGAGAGCATAACAACTAACAATGCAAAAACATTCAAGACCTTTAATTTAAAGTAGTGCTTTAGACATGCTGTCATATATACAAAATTAATGTGAAGAATAAATTTATCATGTCATCATTAAGTACTATGTCTGCATCTTTAGTGAGAGTAGAAAAATTATTAAAAATTTATTATACAACTCATAGAAGCAATTGCATCCAGATCTTTAGGAAATTTTCTGTGTCTCACATATGTCAAAATATCAAGTCAATGTGCTCCAGCTTTGTTGTAAGATCAATTTGAGAGATCTACTTCTAGTATTTTAATCTGATGCTTCCTGAAATAAGCAGTTAACTGTTAAGAAAGCAATAAAAGTGCTTTGTGCCTACAATTTAATAAAGAGATTTTTATGTAGTTTGCAATTGCAAACTACATAAAGCTTAAATTCCACATAAGAAATGTATTTTCTTCTTTTAGCAACCTCATTCAAGCAAATGGGTGGCCAGCACTTGCCCATGCCCTTACTGCATAGGATCAAATAGTTCTTTTAACTAGAACATGAACCTGCTGACTGAACCAGATCTCAGAGATTCACACATATTTTTTCTATAAATGTTCAATCATTTCAAACTAAATCTAATAGTCTATGTGTCTTACACATGAACATAGGGAGCTGTGTTCATGGAGAAGTTATTCATTACATTGCTTTTTTGAAATACTTGTAGGCCTCTCAATGTATGTAGCCTACTGTATACCAGTAAAATATGACTTTGAACTTAAAATGAGGAACTGAAAACTAAATTAGAATTATTTGAGACTAAACTTAATTGCTTCCATAGTAAATTTGACAAATCTACTCCCATAGCTGTTGGAAAACGTGGTACATTCTCAGAAAAATTTTAAATTATCTATATGAACCCAAGAAATTAGCTGTAAAAATGTAATAATTACACTTCTAGATAACAACAGTTAATATGGGAAAATAGAATTTAACAATATCATTCATGATTTTACTAAAAATTTAAGTTCTTAGCTATTGTAAACATTTATACAATCTTTATTTTAAAAATAAAATATTGGTGAAAAATGAGGAAGATAGATAATTGGAGATATATGTCATCATATCATACTCATAAATTGGAAAACTCTACCTTGTAAAGATTTCAGTTCTACCAAAATTGTAAGGTCAGTAAAAAGCGTATCAAAATCTACCCAAGAAATACTTTTTGCCCAACTTTTCTCTATAGGTATTCATGATCTATGAGTACAAAAAGATGGTCTTCCCTGACTTTGTAAAGTCTTAAACATATGGCAATGGGATTTTGTAAAAGTATTTGATGAGCTTATATTGCTGTTAACAGCAAAGATCGAAAAGAAATTTTGGAGGAAAAAAATTTCTGTAGGTCACAAATTGTTCACATTTCTCTGTGCTATCTTTTCGCTGATTTTTTTTTTTCATGAATAAGTTTTTATGTCTACTTCGTTCCTTTTCAGCCAGTGCTAGGTTTGTTTACCTGCTGTGGTAAATATTAGGCAGGTTTTCTCTTTCTCTCAAACCCACCTTATATCCCTGAGTGCCTTCACATGAAACCCTACACTATGTTGTGAAGGTTAAACCACAATTGAAAAACTGGCATGACTCTCCCCGCTAACAGCTGGGTTAAACCCTCAGATGACAGCAAACACCTATAACCAAATATGGGCATGAATGAACCATTAGATGGTTCCAACTCTAGGCTTGGAATCTTCCAACTACACTCCAGGAAACATGGAGTCTCGGAGATAAGCCATGCCATGCGTGAATTTCTGACCACACGAACATGCACAATCAGTGCTTTCTATTATTTGAAGTCACAAAATGATCATGTAAAAACATACTCAACAGATTATTCACTTAAACAGATAAACAAAAGTGTTTCATGTATAATCTACATGCATAGAAAAATTTTTCTCAGATTATTTTAGTATTTTTTGCCATGTTGCATTAGTAATGTCTGATAAAAAGTAAACTATTTGCCATATATTTGGTTTTACCTTTCACAGCAAGAAAATACACAGTAGGATATTTCCTACACATAATAGAATTACTTTAATTTTTAATGTTTTTATTGTAGAAATACTATACAGAGGGGTTACAGTTACATAAATAGGGTAATTTTGTATTATTTGATAAATTGTGAATTTACTATGTGTGCCAGGGCCTAAACCAATATGAATGTTTAACTACATTTGCTTTAATAAAATGGTAAAGTTTGCCAGTGGTGGCTCACACCTGTACTCCTAGCTACTGAGAAGACTAGGATCCAAGAATCATGACTCCAACGAAGCCACAAGATTTTTATTGTGAAAATACTGTACAGAGGGGTTACAATCACATGAGAAAGGTAATGAGTACATTTCTTATCAAGCATTGTTGCCTCCTCCTTTGTTTTTCTCCTGCCATCCCTTCCCTCCCATCTCCACAACTACATTCCCCCCACCCCACCCCCACCCGCCGCCAAAAAATTGTAAAGTTCGTTTTTCGACATAGCATCTTGTACATCTCATTGTTTGTTGCAATAGGTCCAACTGTATCCCTATTTAAACAATTTGTCTTTTCCCTTCCACTCCCCAAATTATACCAACAACCCCCACGGGATTTTTTTTTAAATTAACTACTAAAAAGCTGGCAGTGGAGCTGTAGCTCAAGTAGTAGAACTCTAGACTTGAAAGAAAAAAAAAAAAAGCTCAGGTTCAGGGCCTAGCCCTAAGTCACCCAAACTGCGAGTTCAAACACCAGGAACAGCATGCAAATAATAACAATAACAATAACAATAATAATTAATAATTTGAAAATGCAGTTTGAGGTAAATATCAGCTAAGTAGCACACAGCCAACGATTCATGCCACATTAGTTGACGAAGATAAATTATTCTTTTTTTTGTCTGACAATACATTTAATAATTTAACAAGAACTAATTGCATGCCCAATAATTAACCTATTATATGACAGATATTGTTAAGGTAATTTAGAAAGTTTTGGTGTTGATTTTAAGTTCAGTTTTATATGCTAGACCACATGTAAAAGTCGATGGCAATATTCTTATATCATAGGTTGTTTAAATTAATATGCTTAGATAAAAAATTATGTGACATTCTAGAGTGTTCTGTATTTACTTTGATACATTTATTCTGCAGGCTTTTACTAACTTTTTGTATGTTAAAACTGAAGTTTATTGTCCTAAAATATCTCTCCTTTTACTTTAGTATTTTAGTTACCATAGAGTATTTATAATAAATTCAGAAACATAAAACATTTTGCATGTTAAGGGATTTGAGCATCTTCCGAATGAGAAAGTCCAAATGAATTTTGTCTAGACTTTTTCAATTTTTGTGTTGCTGGGCTGCTGATATGAAATATGTATTTATTACATGAAGCATACCTATAGCAGTTAAGTTCAGATAGTGTTATCTATAACAAATTGTATTGGCTTTTTCCCAAGGCTTTTGGTTTGCCATGTATGAAAATAAATGAGAACCATATGAAAGTCAATAAGTTCTTGATAGTACATGACAGACATTCTGTGTTTTCTCATCCTTTAGCAAGTATTCCAAGGTCTTGGCTTCCGTCATTGAGGGTGATGCACTTCAAATATGTGAAGGTCTTTCCTTGTCTTTAGATAAGAATCCCAAGTTTAGCAGACTTCCATAAATCAATGGTGTAGGAATCTGTCAGAAAGTATCACGAGACCTACTTTTTTTCTGTGGAATTTGGAGTCTCCAAATTAGATTATTTGTTAAATGCTGAAGGGATCGTGTTTGTTACAATGGTTTACCCATATGTCAAACAAAGCTCATGCTATTGAAATGGAGTTTATAGAAATGAAACAAAAGATCCCTGAATGTTCTTCTTACGGCAGTAAAGAAATGAAAGGTACCTGCCTGTTTTCCCATGGCATGAATAAGCAAAAATATATTGTAGAAATGTGTTTTACTAGCAGACTACTAATATTATGCACATTGAAATGTAGCAAAAGAGCCCTGAACTCCAGAAAGTATTTCATAATTGTCCTTTGGATTTTATCCTTCACTGTATTATAACTGAAGAATAATTCTGGGAGAAGAGTGATTCTGATTAAAAAAAAAAAAGTTTGGAGTTGATTTTGACTTCAGTTTTTACTTGCTAGCTGACCTATAAAAGTCGATAGCAATATGCTTATATCATTGGGTTGTTTAAAAAGTAAAATAAATAATATATTAAGGACTTTGCACAATATTCAAATGGCAGTGGAAAATCTTTCAAATATAAAGTTTATAGATGTGTCTGTACATAAATATAATAGATATCATCCAGCAGTTCATTTAATTCTTAATTGTGGTTATTGTAGTATCGTTTGTTTCTAATACAAGACAAATTGTCTTTCTTCAAAGGAGAAAGTTTCTATACCACATATCAAGAATGAGTGATCAATTTTGCCTCTTATCCATCAACTTTTTCACAAAGAATTTAAGAGTGAGGACTGATGTAACCTTCACAAACTTTATTTTATTGTTTACTTAATTCTACAAGTTATTTCTCCAAATTGTATCTAGAGTCTCTGGGTCAATAGAATGTGAATCCCATATGCCCTGTAAGAAGGGTTGTTTGTAGACATGTTGATATTATTTGTACTTACTAAGAAAGTAGAAAGGATCAGAAAAGCTTTGGCATTTACCTTGTTAAATTTTATAGTTAAGCTCTGGTTCAAGGATCTACTTAAACGACTTAACTGCACTGAGAAAAATGGGAGCAAGGAGACCAGTGAAATGAGTCCACAAAATTCTATGAAAATGAACCAGTTCTAGCAGTGGTCGGTAGAGTCAATGATCCAAGAAATATAACTAGAACATTAAGTACTTTTATTAACCTGAAGGAAATGTACACTTTTCCCTACAGGAAAAGAATCGAGAATGGCAACTTTATTAGGTTATCAAACATTGTCTCAATATCTTAATTCAACACAAAAGTCTTTATATACTTATTACATCTCAGACTCATAGCAATGGACAGCATTGGTAGGGTGGTTTCCAAGACAGGATTGCTATTTGAGGTGCCTGCAGTTAGGAAGGAGGATGCCACATACAGAACAGAAATTTCAATGTAAGATGTAAAGTGTTATGTCAGTATTAAGTACTAGGTTCTGTTGCTGTATAAGAAAAGGTCACTTGACCCAGTGTCAAAGATAGTAAGTCTGAAGAATGAATAAATACTGGCTAAGGGATTCTAGACAGAAGAACAGAAAGGTCAATGGCTCAGATTCAATAAAAGATTGTAGCATATTCCAAGAGCAGTGTGTGGTTTGGTGCAATGCACAGAGAGAGTAGATACAGTGTGCGAATGCGAAAGCAACAAAAAAACAAAATTTTATCCGAAAAGTCTCACGTGCCAAACTAGAGTGTTCTGTACACTACAAGAGAAAAGTTCACAGTTGTAGGCTAAATTCAGCTGATGGATATGTTTTCTTCTTTATTTAGATGCTTTGCCATACTTAAAATGTGAGAACAATTTTCACAAGAGAAAAAAAAATCCCTTGAAATATTTGATTTCATATTAAATTGGTGTGCTTTGTACCTCAGTCAGTGTTAGAGGAAGGAAAGGTGTTTTAATGGCTCACCACAGTCTTCATTTGCTGCATGTGTTTGTGTAACCTGCCAGGCCCTTGAGGTATTTGAGTTTGTGGGTCTCCTGAGGAGAAACTACAAAATTAAATTCACTTCCCTGCATTAGTTGGGCTGTACACGGAAGAATGTGTTGGAGATATCAGGACTGGAGTGTGAGACAGCCTAATTTAGGAGATTCCTACAGAAATCCAGACAAGTTAACGCGGGCTCAGCAGAGATTGGGGGAAGAGCAATAAAGCAAAGGGACGGAAGTGAGTATAATTCATATGTAAGGCACTTAATGGTAGGTAAAGTGGAGAATAAAATATAGCATCCCAGTTGCCAGGCCAGTTGACTTCAAAGTGGTCTTCCTTTAGGATTTTTAAGAAGACACAAAAAGTAGACTTGCAAACATCTTTCTGTTAGACATGTCTATGAAGCATTAGGACAGGGAGTTTGAGAAAGCAGAGAGAACTTTCAGATTAAAATTCAGATCTGAAAGGCAGTCTTGGTGGCTCATGCCTATAATACCTGCTACTCAGGTGGTAGGAGAATCACAGGAGGTAGGCTAGCCTAGAAAAAGTTAGTAGTGGAATCCTGTCTCCCAAACAAAAAAGACTTAGGGCATAGCCCAAATGCTACAGCACTCATGCTGAAGCATGAGTTTTAATGGGGTTTAATTACTGTTCCACTAAACAAAGCACAATCTGACTTCTATTGGTGTGATTTGATTTTCTCAAAAAAAAATTGTGTCCAGGGTTTATTCTCATTTTGGTGGTATTGAAAGGAGAGGCATTTGAGCCGGTGGTAAAGATCTGAAGGCTCTGCCTTATAAAAGGGCTGGAAAGAGATAGCTGAGACCCTTTTTGTTCTCCCCTCTTTCCTGCCTTCATGTGTACACAAAGTATTCACTCCCTCTTGAAGTGAAGGACTTCCCCAGACTCTAAGTACTGATGTCTTGACCTTGAACTTATTATTTGCCAGGACTGTGAAAGACTATTGTTTATAAAGTCTTTATATGTTTGTGTGTTTGTTTTATATAGGACATACATATGCTAAAATCCCTATGAAGCAAGCTAGTGAAGGAAGAATGATTGAATAGGCAGGAGCTCAGATCACAGTGCATTCTGGGACAAGTCTCAGCCAGGATAATCAGAACAAGATGGATGTTTGTTAAAGGTCATAATCATTTGAGAAGTGGGTCCGCTCCAGTACACCCACTGTGCTGAGTCACTGACTGGGATCAAGCATGATAAAATGTGGCCTGGTGAAAACTGTGCTGGGGATTTTGCAAGTACAACAGTTCACAGTTGACAGCTAACTTCTTGCACTAGGCCTTCTTGAAAGGAGATCTGACCAGGGCAGTCCCATAGCTGAGACAGGCAGTACTAGTAAAGTATTAGATTCATGTCATTAAAGAAAAAAAGTTCAAAATGATTGCCTGTGGAGAATAAGAAGTGGTTGCAGTCAGCAAGCCATGTGTCTTCAGCAAATCTTTTGCTACCTACCGTATTACACATTATACATGTAAGGAAAAACAGTAGAGGTCATAAAGGTCATACAATAGTAGAGATAGCTATACGAAATCCTTAAACTTTTATTCAACATTGTCACACTTAGATTCCTTTTTCCATATTCACCTGTAGTTAAGTACCGCAGTGTGATTGAGTACTAGCCAATAGAATGAGAAGAGTGCTCTATCCCCTCAATAATTCACCTCCGACCATCATCTGTTTTGTTTCACTATTTTACTGCCTTCTATACTTTGGAGAAGAGTATAGACCTTAAGTCATTGCAAGCATCACTTAAGAAAAAAAAATCACCTTAGACGAGTCTGCACTAAAGGCTATATTTTTCATTCTTTCTTTTTGATGAGATTTTGGCACTTAAGTATGACAGGACCTAGCATTATTTGAAAATATGTGGTCCTAGACAAATTTGTGTGTGTGTGTATGCGAGTGTATGTGTGTGTGTGTGTATGAGATAAAGTATATAGACTGTACATTCATCAGAGATATGAAATTTCCATAGTCTTTTGCCTTGGGATCATTTTTCTATACTCTCAGAATCAGATCAACTTACTATAATTTTCTAACAATATAAGCTTAGCAAATTCATGATATCCAACACAGTTTGCCTTAATTCTGATTTCTAATAAGATGACATCATTTTCAAAAGCCTTTATGACCTCTATTTTATTCCTGAAGAAGATTCTTTATGCCTGGCACTCATAGCTCTTATCTATAATCCTACCTACTCAAGGAACCTGAGATCTGAAGATCACAATTTAATACCAGCCTAGGAAGACACATCAGATAGACTTTTATTTCCAATTAAGCAGAAAATAAATGTAAGACTTAATGGTAGAATAACAGCCTTGAGTGAAAAAGTCAGGTGAGACTTTCAGGCCTTCAGTTCAACCCCCAGTATTGGCACAAATATTTTTTTTAATTCTTACATTTCAAAAATATTCTCAAATTAGTAAATTTTATTTGTCTCTCCTCTTCTTATGTATGTTTATATGATTTCTATTCTTTTGCACTCTTATCATTATGACTGTAGGGAAATGATACAGCTTTATATTAGAACAGATTTTAACATTATATAGTTCATTGAACTTAAAACCAACTGAATTTCCAAAGTGCAAACTATAAAAATTCTCAGAGCTATTCTCAGAACATTTCAGGAAATACAGTCTCCACAGTATGAAAGAAAACAGAATTAGAAATTACTTACTTGAAATATTCCCTTTCATAACATGCTAATCTATTCTTTTAAATGAATGTGATTGAACATTTTGAGCCTGGAGTTCCCCATCTATTAAAAATGGGTGATAATTTTTCACAAATTATTGTAAGTGGCTTAATAAAAAATATGTGGTGCTAGTAAAGTACATAGATGCATCAGGGAGTGGCTGTGTATACATGTAATCTTAGTACTGAAGAGGCTGAGATAGGGTGAAGCAGAGAGACAGAGACAGACTCTTATAGATGTAGTATCTGTTAATATGCTTCCTGAATAAGTAAATACATTTCTTTTCACTGCTTTCTCTTAGTTTTAAAACATTGTCTTTTCCAAGTAACATAATTGAACACCATTTGTTTCTCACAGCCAACTGGAATCTGCTCTCCGAAATACAACCTGTTTTACAATCTCTTCTGTATTGCTTCTATCTCTACAGGAAGCTTGGTCATTTATTTTGTTTGTATTGTCAGTTAGCGTTTTTAACTTCCTATAAATCATTTTCTTTAATTGGACTGCAAATGACAAGACTTCATTTTAGATGACAAATCGAGTGTGTTTTAGTATGTAATTTGTAATTGAGGTTACTTATTGTTCATTTTCACTTATTTGCTAATGCAGAATTCCTTACCTTTTTTCATAACAAATATTCTTTATTTGGTACCTGAACCTCTGACACCTGTAATCAATGCAGCATGCATCACTTCCCCATCCATGATTTGCAATCTGAGTAGTACACTATTCTGCTCAAAATCATTCAAATGGGGCTTGTGATCCAATACAAGGCCGCAAAATCTGTTTCAACATTTGAGGTGCAATAATTATTTCATAGGAAATACAATGTAAAATTATACTTACTAAAACAGTATTTTCAAAGTGTCAACATTTGAAGTTTACAAAATAATAGGATCTGTTAACATTCTTGCCCTTAACATGTTTACTTTCAGATGGAGAAAAACAGGGTGAGGAAGATAGGGGAATAGCGACAGAGTAGTGAGACGTTATCTGAACGTCTGGTTCCATGTTGGCTTGATCTATCATTTTGTGGATAGACATGTGGGCCAACAGTTTGATTTTCCCCTGAGGCTTATATATTTAAAATTTCAGACTAGTAATCAACAGAGAATGGCTTAATATAGTTAGCATTTATTAACTATGAAGATCACATGTATTGATCATTTTTCTAATATGTGGAGAATGAGACTTGGACCAAAAAAATTGAATTATACAGCATGAATCATCCTTACTCATGGAAAAAAATAATTGAAGTATATTATTTGCACCTTATATAAATTTCAATATTTTACTATTTAAAACAAAATGTACTTAATGTATAAAAAAGCTTCAAGGACCAGTTCTGTATTCCAATCTGTAAAAATATTTTCATTATGTTTATTATAAAAATATAAATGCTTCCACTACAAATCACTTTACATTAGTAAGAGGCCATCTACATTGTACAACATAAACTAAATGAATGATGTTTTGAAAACTCAAGCTCATACTAAACATATATTGCCAATCATATCACATTTGTACATGGCTTAATAGGTATTTAATACAGCATAAATTGGATGTGTTATCAGAAATAAATAATATGTATAAATCAGGTTTAAGATACAAACAGATTATATGGTACATATATTTAGAAGGAGTTGTAAAACTTTGTTTATTGAACATCAATGCAGTTTCTGTACAAAGAGATGGCCACAAGCTAGATATTCTAGTACCTCTACTCCACAGTTAGGAATCGTACACTGTTATGTTTACATATATACAGGGTAAGAATCATGTAAAGTAACTCTAAAAGAGGTCAGGTAGAAAAATATTGAAAAAAAGAGCAATTATACTGCGTGTACAGCCTCCACTTTCCAACAACAACAACAACAACAAAGAACAGCCAAAATGAGTGAAATAGATTTGACAATCATAACCTTTACAGGTTATGAAATTTATGATTCTGTTGAGCATACCCAGACAAGTATTTAAGAAATAATTGCCGGGCTGGGAAGTTGGCTCAGTGGTAGAGCACTTGCCTTGCATGCCTGAGGCCCTGGGTTCGATTCCTCAGCACCACATAAGCCAAAAGAAAAAAGCCGGAAGTGGCTCTGTGGCTCAAGTGGTAGGGCACTAGCCTTGAGCTGAAGAGCTGAGGACAGCGCCCAGGCCCAGAGTTCAGGCCCTACAACCAGACCAAAAAAAAAAAAAAAAAAAAAAGAAATTAACTGCCAGTCTGGGGTGGGGAAGAATGAGATTAAAAAATAAAGTTGAAGCTCCATTTAACGTTTCAAAACAGAAAATATTTCACTACAAGATTTTCTAGTGATTTCTAGTATGAATACATGAAGTTTGTGATTAATTTCATAATCCCTTATGGCTTTAAAAAAGCTTAATTCTACTAGTATGATTTGACTCTAGGAAGTGTGCAGATTTGGGAAACATTCTTATGTCTGAACCATATCATCTTATACTAACCCTATAATAGGTTAGCACTTGTGAGTTTTGACCTGTGACTGGGAGCTGTATTTTGTTACTGACCGTTTTTGTGCATGAATAAAATATTGCAGCATTATATTATCCAGAAATATGCATTTAATGGCATGCATATTTTATATCCATGATATGATCACATCAGGATGAAGATTATCTGTGTTGCTTCAGAATGTATTAACAGTTACATCTCTACCAGGTGCATTGTTTGAAATATTAATGAACATGCCCAGAGTTGTCCTTTATATGTTGGCAAGTCTAAATCCCTGCAATAAGACAAATTTCCAATGTCTACACATTTTGAGTCATTTCCTAATTGATTAGCTATTGCAAACATGGTATGCTCACTAAACACAATGAATTCCAAGGCTTATACACCAGATAACATACTATACACCAAAATTACAATAGTTGTGTTGATGTGGAAGACTCCTGTGGACAATGATACCTGATATTGGTGATCAAGATGTTTAATTAATTGATCTAAACTTCAGTGTTGTGGATGAGTGATTTAGATTTCATCATTACCCATAAACAATTCAGCAATTTAAATCAAAGCTATTAGGTGACTTTTCAAAGTCAGTAATTTATATTTGACTCACGCATTGACCTATCTGCTGTTCAGTTAATGCAACAATCTATGGAGCATATCAATTCTTTCCAGTGTAATTATTTTAGGAGCTCTAATGTAGTTGCCATATCACTGGAGGGATAGTATGTTATCTGGTTAAAAATCCATCATGTACAAATGAGGATATTACACTCTTTAGGAGCATATAGTTTGTAGGTCATGCAGAGACAAACATAAATGAAATAATTCAGACTGGGAGAGTTTGTTGCCATATGAATAGGAAAAATATGTCATGTTTTAATGACATAATAGTAAATGATTCACTAAAATCTAGAAGGAAACATCATTCTCTGTGTCTTATTAATGTTTCCTACTGCTGAACTTGAGAAAGCATTTGGCACTTGGCTGTTAACTCCAAATTAAATCAACGAGGCATAAATATAAAACAATAAAAATTCAAAAGGAAATAAATACATAACTTTTTTCAAAAATTAAAACACATTTTACATGATACACTTAAAGAAGCTAAAAATTTTAAGATGTGTAGTACTCAACCAACTACAAACTTCATCTCTATACGCTTTAAACATAGATTAAAAAATAAGACTAATACAATGAAAAGGTAGTAAATATGGCCAGATAGTTTGAGGTATAAAGTCCTCTATTTTGCTCACTTTTAAAGAAACAAAATACCTGTTACAGATTTCTTTTGCGTATAAAAATATCACAAGTCTTTTAATTTGTGGTTATCCTGAACACGCTATTATGTCCATTTTGTTTTCTTCTTTTGCTTCTATGACCCTCTCTGATCAATGGCTCGATGCTAGTTCTTCACCATTTTGAGTTGAAAAACTTTAATTTAATTCATCAACTAATACATTTTAAAAGCAATTACAAAATGAAATACACCCACCCACCCACTCATCCACTAAATAACAAGGGAAAATAAAGAGTTTTTCAATTTCACGTTAAGGCATTTGTACTCATAGCTGAGTGTCTTATTGGACTTGGAACTTCCACTTGTCTTTCCCAAATCTCATTAGCCCACTAAAGGATGCACCATCATCCATAGCCACCGCTTCCTCCAGTACTTTACACTGGAACTGGACCATTCTTGGATTGTGTTTCTAGAGCTTTAATGCTACTGATGACCTTCTTCTGTGGCCCAACAACAGTAACACCAACCTTCTTCATGTCACTGTAAGAATGAGAACATACAATGAGAATCATGCTTTCATAGGTAGTGTGCATGCAAAATATTTTTAATTAGTAACATATGACTAGGTGCTTTGCACCTAAGTTATTGATTTTTTATTGTCAAGGTGATGTACAGAGGGATTACAATTATATACATAAGGTAGTGAGTACATTTCTTGTCAAACTTCTTACCCTTTTCCTCATTTTCACCCACTTTCCCTCCTCTCCAACAACCCCAAGTTGTGCAGTTCATTTCCAGCATGGTGTCTTGTGAGTATCGTTGCTGTATTGGTTCACCCTTTGTCCTTTGTCTCACCATTTTGTTGTTCCCCTTCTCTTCCCTAATTCAGATAAATGTATATACAATACCCAGGTATTGATTTTTGGTAAAAAGTCAAATTCAGTGACAACAGGGAATAAACCATAGAGAAAATAATACAGAAGAAAAAAGAAATCACATAGTACATTAAAAACAATAACAACAAAGAAAAACCTCTAAACCTCTTGTTTCCATTATCTTGGAGTTCATTTCACTTTGCATCATCTTACATGGTTATATGTACATAAATATTGAACTATTATGATCCTCTGCTAGGACTATCCTAGACATATACTAATTATTACAAATGAGGGAAACCATGTGATCTATGTTTTTTGGGCCTGGCTTACATCAATTAATAGGATTTTTCCAAGTCTTTCCACTTCTTTACAAAAGGGGCAATGCCATTCTTTCTGATGGAAGCATATAAAGTTAGAGATAAGAGAAGTTTCTGATTTTTGGACCATTCATATGTTTTATAGGCTGGTCTCTTTATGTCTTGTGGGAGAATATGATAGTGTAGTGGATTAATATCATCTTCCCCAAACTTTAAAACATAACCTTTTTTGGAATTGGGTCCTTTTTTATCTAATTACTTTAAGATCCTAAATCACATGGTAGCTCCCTTATAAGAAACAGCAAAGACCACACAGTAACACGGAAAAGATTTATGTAAGATGTGCGGTATAGTTGCCATAGCTATCAGTATTTACTAAGAGCTAGAAGAGGTAAGAAAACTTTCTTACCTCTTTACTAGCGAGAAATGTATGTACCCTTGCCAACATATTGATATTAAATTTCTGCCTCCAGAACTGGTAAGAATAAACCTCCAATATTTAAACTAATATATTTGTGATTATTTGTAATAGTGGTCTGATCCATTTTTTTTAGTTCTTATCTAAACGAACATAGACAGGCATGCATTTTTTTGTGGGACTTTATTAAATCATGAATAGCTTGTGGACTGTTTTGACTAAAAAAGCTTGGAAGTAAAAGGTGGTATTATATTGCTTTTCTTTTTATTTTCAGGTATTAAGCAGTTAAAGGGTTCAACTTCTTATTTCTTGAAACATATCTCTGATGATACATTTCTGTTATATAAAAATGTTGGTCCAAAGAATATAGCTTGAGAGATGCCTGGTATAAAACTTTGTCTACAGCCTAGCTCAGACCAGATGGGCAGTCATCTGCATAAGCCAGACATTGAAATGAAAACAGTTCCATCTCTCCAGAACAGATTAGGCCATTTGTTCTCTGAAAGCTTCCATAATATTAACACTGGTCAATACAGACTCACCTACTGAACTCTGCTAAATGGCCCAAAGAATTAGATAGTATAATGAAATTGCTGTTTTCATCAGATTTTAAATTTGTGCAACCACAGAGAAGAGGAACAATATCTTTAAAGTAAAAAATACTTTCAAAATAGAAAATAATTGGTGAGGACATATCTCTATTAATTAAAAATATTATAAACTCAGTCATTAGGCATGAAAATGCAGATTATTCAAATATAGGCAATATTTTTTAAGGTGAAAGACTTAACCAAACATGTGTATTATAAATTGCACATTCTTTTTTCATGTTACATCTTCACATGATCACCTCTTTTTGGGTCTTTACACAAGTTTGTTTCTATATTACCAACACTTTCCTGAGTAATATTGTAAACTCTTTCTATACTTCCTTATTCCTGCACTTGGCATTTTCCTTTTCTGTCCTTAAGCAAGGTTATTACTTTCTAATTTATTTTCTTTATTCTCTACTTTGTCAAATGACAAGTTAAACAACCACATGAAAAGTGATTCTTGTTAAATTTCGAGCTCCACTAAGCAATAGTACCCTGAACAATAGCTTACATTCAACAGACCTCCATCCTTAGTTACTAAGAAGATAAATGTACAAAAGAGCAAAGCACCATTTGGCAAAAGGGAATTCGAGCAAATTGAGAATTTAAGAACAAAGAGCACATATGTGCATGCATGCGTGTGTGTGTGTGTGTGTGTGTGTGTGTGTGTGTGATAACCCACTCAACAAACATACCCATGGAACGATTCTTTAATACTACAAGTAAAGAAAAGAAACACTGGGAGTTCAATTACATCCAAATGGATGATTTGAGCTCCTAGTCGGTTCCAAAGTAATGAAGGGGTGTATAAAACAAACAGTATTTAAATATTTGAGACACAATATACATGTTCCTTAGCATCAGTTCAATAATATTAGCCAAGACTATTCAGCATCTCTGTCATCTGCAAGGAGAATCAAATTCCTGATGATGTAGGATTTTCCTCCATGCTGATAACTTTTATAAAGAAACTTGGATTTTTTCCAAGGTCTTCTCTGACTACATGCTTGAGCTTTCTTTCCTTTCCTAGGAAACACTAGTAAAATGTACAGTGTACCAGCCTCACCACTTCTGAATCACTGTGGATTTACTTACAGCCTTTACTTACAGAAATGTATGCTACTCATGTTGATCTCTCAATTAGAAATGTTTGCATTGCATCATCATTTTTATAAGTCTGTCTTTAAATTGTAAAACTTATATTTCTTTTCCCATTCATTTCCCAAATATAATAAGTCATTATAAAACTATGGCAAATTATTTGCTTGATATATAAATTATTTACTTGAATGTACAACCAGCAAAAAAAAAGTTATACAAAATGCAGGTATGTAAACTGATAGATTCTCTCCATTTTTATATTTTATTTCAATTCTATGTTGTGTTTTATGATACGGGATTTTATTTTGTCTTTTCCTTTTCCTCTTCTGTACAAACGGTTAAAAATGGTAGTCATAGAATGCAGAAAAATATTCCAAAGTTGTATGGTAATTTCCTGAGTTGTTTGAAAAATGTAAGTTCACTGTCTGATTGATGATCTTGATGCTTGGCTCTGACTTCCTTTTCTAAACTGAAGCATTCATCCTCAAGTGGAAGGAAAATAAACATCAGAAACTGGAAGATCACATTCCAAGTTGTAACATACTTTAAAAATCTCTCAAATATACTGTTTAGAAAATCAGAATAAAGCTGTCTCACACTCTGAAAAAACAGTAAGGAAACATATATATTTTTTGTTTAATGAGGAGGCTTCCATCATTTGAAAAATACAAAGGAATTATTCTTTGTATTTATCTCTTGCTTGTCTTTATGTACCCTTTACTCGCTGCTGCCCCCGATTTTTACCTAGCATTCTGTTACATTCAAAATAGGTCTATCCACTGCCAGTCTCAAGAACACATACTGTGTGCTCATTTCATTTCGATTATCCTCCACAGAAGAGAGATAGAAAAGTTCAAGACTAAAGAGCAACTCCAGATAGAGTGTAGAGGTTAATGTGTTATCTGCTACCTTAGAGGCAAGGGTCAGGTGATGACACTTTGAAAATGGCATTTAAAGGTGCAAGATAATGGCATGTAACAATTAATCTACTTCATATTCATCCCACACATTTAATTTTCTCTTCAGCTTTCACAATCCCAGACACTATGCCCTTTCCATTTCTCTCTTCTTTCCTTACTAACCTTTCAAAATCCACCGGACAATACTATATTTATTGAAGAAAACTATGTATTTTCTGGGATTCATATGAAATTTGGATGATTTGAGTAGCTTGTATTTCACCAACATTCTGAATTTACAAATAGATTAATTGATTAATTAATAGATTAATTAATGAGGGGAAAACTCTACTGGCTTTTATTGTAATGCAATAGTTTGAAAAGGAATAAAAGAAAAAAATAGGTATCTATGTATTCTATAATAATCTCTAGAGTATTTGGTCAAGTGAATCATTTTGAATTGAGGGTGAATGCCAGAAAGAAAGGAGACTGGAATAAGTTCAAAGAATGTGTCTAAGAACAAAAAAAGAAAAAAATGATACAAAATAGGTAGTTGTGGAGGTGGGAGGGAAGGGATAGTAGGGGGAAAACAAAGGAGGAGGCAACAATGCTCAATAGGAAATGTACTCATTACCTTGGTCATGTAACTGTAACCCCTCTGTACAGCATTTTTACAATAAAAAACATACAAAAAAGAAATAGGTAGCTAAATATATTATAGAACTTGATGTGAAAATGCTACTTAATATATTATTCAAAACATTTTATAAATCCTCAGCTTTGCATTACAAACTCAGGACATAAAGTGCAAGACACTGTGGTGTCCCAACTAAGGAAGTAATTTATTTCAAGGAGTTTTGAGGGAACAGATGCTAATCTCATAGTATATCTAAACTGAACAGGAAGAGAAGAAAGAACATTGTGAGCCATGGAATCCTGTGGTATGTAACACCATGCAGCCCAGTGTAAAAGACAAAGCTGAAAGAATCTGGTCTGTTAGGAAAAACTTGGATCTCACCTTGGATACATACTTGCAGATTGCACAAATGAAAGTAATAATGAAGTGAAATAGTCTACTTAGTCAAAAGGAGGTTTGTGTTCAACACAAAGTTGTGAACACAAATATAATACTAACTTGGAAGTTAACAAATGTTGTCATTTCAAATTTTTTGGAGCAGCTTTCTTGCCACACCTACAGATGACTGTATTTAAATTATACACTTGCAGTTCATTTTATGAACAGTGTGATGTATCATCCATGTCAATGTAGTGTTTTTCTATTTAATAGCCCTGAATGTTGATATTTTACTGAGAATAAACATTTGCATAACTCTGCCTTTAAAAGTCTGGCAAGGGTGTGGGTATTTTCAAAGTCATGCTTATTCTTTGTTATGGTTTTGTGTTTTAAATCAAGTGTCTTGCCTATCACAACCCTATTTATATTACTGAAATAAGGATGTATAAAAATGTTTGAATTGATGAATATATCCTGTGACTGTGTCCAATCAACATAAACTTAATGAGTTAAAAATCTAGTCAATTAATGTTAACTCTTTCTTTAAACAAGAAATCAGTGCATATTAAATAGACTATGGAACTTATTTTCTAAGTTCACCTCTTCAGCTGGCAATAAACTCTTCCTGAAGGTCCTTTTGTAGTTTAACATATTTTTGATTGGAAGTTATATCATGAATTAATACCTTTATAATTTAAAATATTTTAATTGTAATACATATATTAATTATACATTTTTAATTTTACATATTTATACTGAACACTCCTTTTTAATATCTAGTTTGTTTTCTTCTCTACAAAAATGAAATGGCTTTGTTTAATAACTCACAGGTGAAAAAAATGCTTTGCATATTCAATCATATTAATATAGTCAAATGTTAGTTGGAGGGCATAAGACTTAAAGGAAGTTAGAACAAGTAATGGAACAAAGAATAGAAGCAGAAAAACAAAGATGGTGCAGGCTGCAATATTCTGAACAACTTCTGTTGTATCCGTTCAACACAAACACTGTTCTTTGGGAGAATTTTCCCTATTACTATCAAGAAAATGCCCTAGAACTAATGCCACCTCACTTTCTTTGAATAGAAGTCACAAATAATAACAAGTTTATATTTTTAGTGGTGCCAATCTAGAAGTGGAACTGAACCAGTCCTAGTTTCTCTTCTGGGGACTTAGAATTAAAAGTGGTGATCCCTTATCATCTGAGTGCAATTGTGCCTTAGAGTTGAGAAAAAGACTAATTTGGCCAGGCACATGGGAATACAGAAATAGTCATGCAGGAAGAATGAAGTCAATTGGGCCTCATTCCCAGATAGGTGAATGTATGAGTTCAACTCCTTACTTTTCAGTTGCCAAAAAATGATATCTTGTGGATAGAGGCTAATTTCCATGACTAGTCACTTGATTCTTTATAAAATGCCCTTAAGTTTAGGGTCATTTCAAATAAACGGGATCCTGTTAACAAATGACCATTGTCTAAGAAATATAGCATAATATACTTGATTATTATTGTACTTTACACATGAACCCATACATTATTGTTTTGATATATATTATTCTAGCCCAACTGTCAACCTTTCAAGAAAAAAAAAAACACAAACATTTCTTATCTTTAGCCTTTACGCATAACATGTTATCTTTTACAGAAAAGACACAGGAACCATGATGTAAAATACTTATTTCCTAGGTGGGAATGTAACTTTTAGATTTTTTTCAACATGTTTCTCTGTATTCCAGATTATTTCACTCACATCTCAAATTCTGTATTTGCACAAGTGAAGCTTTTGTAAAAACATAACAGAAAATAGCCAGGCACCAGTGGCTCATGCTTATTATCCTAGATGCTTGTAAGACAAAGTTGTGAAGATTGTGGTTTGAAGCCATCATGGTGAGGGGAAGAGTTCATGTTAACCCCTCTCAATCAATGGTTGGGTGCTTCAGTGGTGTACACCTGTCATAAAAGTTATAAAGGAAATGTAAATAGAAGAATCATGGTCCCGGCTGGCTTAGGAAAAAAAAAAAGACCCTATCTCAAAAATAGCTAGAGACATAGGTCAAATCTAAAACCTGAACTAAACCTGGTATTGAAAAAAAAAATCAAACATCAGGAATATATGCCATGTCTAATTATGTTTTAAAAAACTGAGGCTTAGAGCCAGACACCGGTGGCTCACGCCTGTAATCCTAGCTACTCAGGAGGCTGAGATCTGGGGATCATGATTCAAAGCCAGCCCGGGAAGAAAAGTCCTTGGGAGTCTTACCTCTAACCGGAAAGTGGCGCTGTGGCTCAAGTGGTAGAGCGCTCGCCTTGAGCTGAAGAGCTGGGGGACAGAGATCAGGCCCAGAGTTCAAGCCCCTTGACCAACAACAAAATAAAAATAACTAACTAACTAAATAAATAAATAATAAATAAATAAATTAATTAATTAAAAAATTGGGGCTTAGCATATGGGTGCCCATATGGGTGTGAGCATTAGTGTATTTCAAAATATAGTGTCCGTAAAGACACCTGTTTGGAGGTTTTGTCATAAGAGAGTAAGACACCACAAAACAAACGAAGAAGATTTGGTTACTGAAATATCCAGGGTGAACTCATTCAGAAGTGTGATTGACACATAGAACACACTCATTAAACCAGCTAGGGTTTGCAGAGAGTTCATAATCTATCATTGCTTGCAATAGTATCTTGTTTTTTCTTACTCTGTGGAAATCTTGGCGATGGTGTCACAAGAGCTGTATTCCACGCCTGTGAAGATTTCTTTGCAGTGCGCCGTCCGAACACCATTGAGCCAATCACCTGTTGAGCGGAAGGTAGCGATATCGACGTTGCTTTGGTCCAGGAGAAGGTTTGATGGCCTGCCGGCAGAGAAAGCACAAAACGGAGAGAGATCAGGAGTTAGCAGAGAGGCCATGTATCACCTTGACCTGACATCAGTGAGACCTTCCAAAATCCACGTGGTGCTCATGTTTATTCCTAGAACTGATCTTCTAGGAAAATTTCATTTTTTTAAGCCGACAATGTGGAAGAAAATTACAATCACTTTGTCTGAGGGTTCCTTCTTCACTCTGAACTACTTTTAATGTTTTTGAAATTTTGTCAGTGAATAGCATAAATACACTCATACACTCTTTGTATAATGTGTTTAGTATTAGTAAAGATGGTGGTAAGTTAAGGCATTGTTATAGAGGTATGGCACACCACATACTTTACTGTCTTATTAATGGGTTCAGTTTCAACTTTAAATTCTATCCACGGGGTGTTTGTTCATCGACACTGTTTAGATTGCTGTCTATAGAATACTGTGAATGATCTAAGCTACATTTATAGTAGGATTGTAAGCAGCACAGATGTAAATAGTGCTACACTTGTGATTAAACATAAGAATTGCAAAATAAATACAAAAACTGTTGAATAATAAATTCTTGCATATTTGACACCGATGAGTGGTGAATCTCTCACATATGTAATTGTAGTTATTCAGCTCTGGATTGAAATTGTGATTTATATTGACAACACAATTCATCATTAACAAGAGGGACTCTAGATATTGTTTTATTTAATTACAGGCTCTATGTCAGATCTAGGAACACTCATGAGTCCTGTTTTATTAAAAGGAAAAAAAATGACATAAAGGAAATGGAGGTCACTATCATCCTGTCTTGAATAGTCTAAAGAGTAGCTTATTAGTAAACTAACTTTATGGTTTTTGTTTTTGTTTGTTTTGCTTCTTTTCTCAGTAACCTCTTTAACTTCTTTGACTGGAACTGGTTAATAACTGGACAAATATTCTTTGGAGAATTATTACTTAGCCCCTCTAAATAATGTAGTCTTCAATAGACACATTATATATAACACTGCATTTCTTCATTGTTTATTGACCAGTAAATAACCGTGACAAATATTTTTAAATCGTATATGACAAAAGTTTGTGAGAAAAATGAACTGAATCCTAGAATTAGGACAATGTGATGTTAAACTCTTCACACACGTTTGTGCACACACACACACACACACACACACACACACACACACACACACACATATTCACCTCATATTTTCCATGTCAACAGTAGCTGTAGCACAAACCCTAATGTCGACTCCTGGTTCAATGAATAGTAATACTTCTTTATTTATGGGTTTGTGGGTATAAAGAATCAAACCTCAGGACATTTATTCAGAATATTTATGAAGTGTGCCTAATAGCACAATGCAGAATATTCTTTTCTTAACTCCAAATAGTTTGTAGTTTTAAACTCAACGTGTTGGCCAGACATAACAAGAGTTTGGCAAAAATTAGTATATATAAATTGAAATAGAACAGGACGTGTGGATTAGGGATTAGAGTGACCCCAACTGAGTTCTTCTGTTTATTACTTGGATCAAAGTACAACCAAGACCAAGGAAAAAGAGGAAAAAAGAAGAAAGAAAGAAAACCTAATTTTGATGTCAGTGACCTCAGAATAACCAGTCCTGCAAAGTATCATTTTTCCACTTCCAGGATTTCTCTGGGGATTTCAAATAAAAATTGGTTCTTTTCCTCCTCTGAGAGGACATCTGGAGAGTTTATCAATGGATAGGAATTTGTCTCTTACTGAGAAGAGCCTCTGATGTCTCTTCATGCGCACCAAGGGAATCTGGGCTTTCTGAGCAGCTGCAGGCAGAGGCGTTTATTTTTTTGTTCAGCCCCAGCCCCAGACACTGGGTCTGAAGGGGAAATTTATAGGCTGGGTGATGTGCACCGTGAGCTCACACTTTTACTAGACAAATTAGATAGGTTTCAATCCGTGCAGCTGTAAATGATGTCCTACAGAGTTCCACCTGATCTTTTACAGCTTTTCATAAATCAGTGCCTACTGGCCACAGACCGCAGTCATTAAAAAGAAATCATGGAAATTACATGTTTGCTCAGGGGAAGCAAAAAATAACTTTCCTCCCTTGCTCTCTCCCTCCTTGTATTTGGGTGAATTATTCTTTTATGGACATTAAAGAGGTATACATATTTTTCTTCCTATCAATCTCGTTCTTAGCCATAAATGGTTACAGACCAATTAGCACCAGGTACTGGGGTAACAAATGTCAATTAACAATGCCAAGAATACCTTCTGAAAATGACCTTATTTTAACATTTAGACTCTGAATCATTAGAAATGAGGAATAGCCTTCCCTTTTGTAACTGTTCTTTACAAAGGACTTCATTTTCATGTATTAATGATTGATGCACATTTCCTGAATAAGTAGATGTCGCTGAATTCTAAAAGGAGAGATCAATAACACTGATCACTATAATTACTTTTTAATTTGTTGTAATTAGTTTCGGGGAATATATTAAATCCAGGCCACAAAAGGTAATGACATTTACTTTTATTTGTTGTCTGGGAATGCAATACAATATTTCTTTTTGTAGTTTATTTTTAATTTTTAATTGCAAATGTTGACTACTCACTATATTGCATGACATAAATTTAATACTTGTCAAAAATTTATTTATTTTAAAGTAAATTCATGTTGACTTTGATCTTGCATACAAGACTAAGTAAATTCAAGCTTTCATTAGTAACTAATGTCATTTTGAATCAGTGTTATTCTCACCAGGAAACTAGTACAAAAGTGACAAACTAAAGAAATAAAGTCATCATGTTTATTTTAGTTTTCTTCATTTCTTTAAAAATAAAAAAGTAAATGAAGTAAAAATCACTTTGATTTTTATATCTTGTTTAAATAGAAGAAATCTCCTGGATACTTAGCATGTTTGCTTCCCTAAAAAACATCATGCATTATATTTGTTCAGTGAGTAAGTAACCCTGTCAGTTTCAGATTTTGAGGTCAAAGTCATTTTGAGAAATAGGTAGATT
Source organism: Dipodomys spectabilis (assembly GCF_019054845.1). Taxonomy (NCBI): domain Eukaryota; kingdom Metazoa; phylum Chordata; class Mammalia; order Rodentia; family Heteromyidae; genus Dipodomys; species Dipodomys spectabilis. Next base: position 19,796,832 of record NW_024870709.1, on the reverse strand, counting down.
GCTTTTAGGTCCTCAGATTTATCATAAAGGATAAAATATTTGTCTAAATAACTTTTTCTGAAAATGATTTATATTACATACTCCTGGAGATTCAAAGATCTTAAGCCAACTTTTTTAATTGCTATTAGCAGGAGAAATTATGGGGATACTTGTATTTTTTCCTATCTATGTTTCTGATTATTAAAAATCTTTTAAAAGTTAGAAGTAGTCAATGCAGTGGAAAATATATATACAAAACATTTTAATTCACCATGTGTAATTGCCTCTGCAAATCATCATATTAAGTATACCATTAAAGTCTTCATCACAAAATAGATAGCCTGCACTAAAGAATTTCAGTCTGAAGATTTTGAATGTATTATTTACCTTTGGTGCCAAGAATGTGGATCCCATGAATTTATAGTATTATTGATAAATTCTTAGATGGTATAGATTCTGTGGATTAAGAACCAATTATTCATTTACTTTATTTTATGTATATACTGGAATTTAACTATACTCAAATTCATATCTTATCTAAATTTATAAACATGTATGTATAAATACCTATAACAATAGTCTTTTTTCATTACTTTTTATTTTTATATTAACTCTAATCATAAGCATAATTGAATATCTCTTTTAAAAACCTCTAATATTGTAACAATACTATCTCAAAAGTTTTCTTTAATACAAATCTGGCATATTTCTTCCAGATATCAAACAAAATGTGTTTCAAAATAGGCTAAAATTGCTATTGTAAGACAACTTCTACTATCTTTAAAGTGAAATTTAGGTATCATATGCATAATAAATTTCATGGCTTCAATCTTTTATTCTCCATGCAGCAACATGTTGCTCATTTGCACTGTTGTGTGCTCATCATTCCCATCACTTAGAACAGTATTTGTCTACATTTCAAAGATGAAAATCTGTGCCAGTTACTGAGGCATGCTCCATGCTCCTAGTATCCAAAATTCTACTTTTATTTCTATCAGTCTCTTCTTTGGGTCTGTAGTAGGAATCCCACAAATGTATCTTTTTTTGGTAACTCACTTATTTGCTTAGCAGCTTTTTCTATCAGTAACATCTTTTTTTTAATTTTATTTTATTCTCAAGGTGATGTGCAGAGAGGTAACAGTAACATAAGCAATGTAGTTAGTACATTTCTTGTCAGTAAAAGTTCTAAAAAAAATCTCTGATTTTTAAAATGAAAGGGGAAGCTTTTTACCCCCATTATATATGTACATTAAAATCACATGTATCTTTTTTCCCTTGCTTTCTCAAAAGCAAGATTTTATCATCTCTTTCCTTTTCATCCTCCAGAAATAAATTGACCACTTAAAATGTCCTATCACTCCAAAAAAAATCAAAACATTTCAAAACAGTTCTGTGGAAAGGATTTAATGCACTTTCCAATGCTTCATTTAAAAGCTTCCTTTTCCTTCATTTTTTTTTCTTAGCTTCTAATAGCTTTTAATAATGAAGTTTATTTTAATCCCTTTTTGAAAGTTTTTTTCTTTCTTTTTTTATGCAATGGCTTAAGAGTCTTTACATTTTCTACTCTGTTTCCAAAGTTCTAAATTGAGATGTTGCTTTCTAGATTGGAGTTAGTGAGTGGGTTGATGTTTTCAGATATAAACAACGTTTATTTCTTTACAGGGCTCCCATCCACTGGCACTGACTGAGTTCATAGCTGCCTTACAAGGAGCCTCTAATCCTCAGTGGGGATATATACACAGTTGTACATAATAGAGACTTTCCATCACTCAGTTATGCCTTTTGCACTTTTGGGTATTTCAGTTTTTGGCCTGGACTAAGTGATTGAGAACTTTTAAGGCTTCAGTAAGACCCTTGGACTTCAAGACAGGACAAATATAGCAAGAAGAGGCTCAAATTTAGTCTTAAAGTTGAGGATGACAACCTATCTAAAAAACCATGCTCCATGATTTATAATAATTGCTCTTGGTAATCCACCATATATAAGGACCTTAATAGAAAAAATTAGAAAAGTTAAAAAGTTTATAGTTCCAAAATAGGATCAAAGCAAATGTGGCAACATATACATAGCTTTCTTTTCTCCCCATACATAACCTTCAGATTCTTTTTTTGTTCATGTTGGTCATGAGGCTTGAACTCATGGCCTGGGTACTGTCCCTGAGCCCTTTTGGTCAAGACTATCTCTCTACCAGTTTGAACCACACCACCACTTCTAGTTTTCTGGTGGTTAATTGGAGATAAGTGTCTCACAGACTTTCCTGATGGACTGGCTTTAAATCACAATCCTCAGATCTCAGCCTCTTGAGCAGCTAGGATTATAGGCATGAGACACCAGCTCCTGGCTTAAACTTCAGATTTCTATGAACTTAGTTTTATTGTGTCCAGGTGTTCACCTGTCTCACAGACTTATCTCTCTCTACCTTTCATACTTTTAACATAGAGCATGCTGACCTTACAGTTCTACACATAAAAAACATAGAAATACATGTCTATACAGCATCTTACAATGCGTATCTTATTAGTCATGATAGCTCAAAATATTTATTTAACTTTATTTGCACACTTCTTTCTTTCCTCTGCTATCACCCAGGTTTTTTCTTATATTATTGAAATCATCACTTTTTTGTGTGTGTTCTCAGGATTGAACTCAAGCTGCTTGCTTTCTAGGCAAGAGGCATGTACTTTACCATTTGAGCCATGCCCCAGACCTTTTGCTTTCAATTTCTTTGGATTCATTTATTGGTTTGTTTTTTCTTAGGGTCTGTGCTTTTGACTAGGTGGCTTTTGGAATGCCATCCTCCTACCTCTGCTTCACATGTAGCTGAAATGACAAGACTGGTCTGTCCCATCAGGTCCCATCTTAATTAATTAATTTTAATGGGACAGGGGAATTGAACTCAGGCCTTGCATTTTTGTTAAGGAGGCACTTAACATTTAGCCATACCTCAAACCCTGTTATTTTGATAGTTACTTGTAGGGAACTCTGAGGATGAGCTGTGAGACCAGGAAAACCTTAAGAGTTTGGAATGCCACTTCATCAGTCCTGAGAAGGCTGAGAACTGGATCTGGAAAGGTCAAAACACACAAGGTAAAATAAATGTCTAACTTACTATTAACTGGACTCCATGACATCTGAGGCGCATTTGACTGGATCTTATAATGTTTAAGTTGGAGTTGTTTGGACCCTATGAAGCTTGAGACATTGGGAATACAATGAATGTTTTATGTTACGGTTGTGGGTTTTGAAAATGTTCACAGCTTCCTTCTGTTCCCTAGCAATAAGGGAGTCAATTCTTATTATGCACACAAACTATACCTCATGTTAATGACTGTAATCAGAAGATAGATTGATACCTTGTGTTCTGTATGCACCTATAGCAACCTTCCCTGTACTGAACTAAATAAATAGGCTTACTTACAGGAGCTCAGGGTCTAAGACCTGGTGGCACTTGACCCTCTGGTCCCCATTTGCATTACTCTCTTTCTCTCTCTCTCTCTGGTTTCATTGTTCTAGGTTGTAGGTAGCAACATTTATTTTTGAGATAGGGCCTCACTTTATATGCAAGCATACACAATCTGCCTATATTAGGTTTCCTGATCATAGTGAAGAAAGCAGGAATAAGCCACTGTGCCCAGCTTTGACCTGAGGAGTAGGTCTCATGATTTCTTCTGCCTGAACTTAAACTTGAACCACAAACCTCCCAATATTAGCCTGTCAATGAATGAGGATTACATGTATGAACCACCAATGCTCAGCCATCTATCCTCTCATTCTTCACTGTGGGTATGTTTAGATCTATTCCTTCTTAAGGAAAGGACTATTCCACTGGGACAATATCTTAAAGCCTGGAATGTTTTCCCATTTTCCTCATGGATATGTTTGCATTTCTAGAAATAACATTTAGTCTTGACAAGATCATCTCTCAGGATCTTTTCTCATAATTTCTTTTTAATAACTCCTAAATAGTATCAGAAATATACAATGCAATGTAATTTGGACATGTCCAATGTGTTGGGGATGATTTTCTTCTGGAACAAAGTTCTCTTAACCTGTTAAAGTTTTATCTTGTTATTGTAAAATCTCATTCAGTTAAGTTTTCTTTCCCTTCTCATTACTGCTTAAAACAACTAAAAGAGTTTTTGTTTTGGCATGTTTTGGCATATCCTATCCATCTGGTTTTTCTTCTCTCCCACTTCAACCAGATACAGGGAGAAATGATACAGACACTTTCAGATTTTGGAGGAATAATTCTTTTTTTTTCCAGTCATAGGACCGGAACTCAGGGCCTGGATGCTGTCCCTGAGCTCTTCAGCTCAAGGCTAGTGCTCTACCACTTGAGCCACAGTGCCACTTCTGGCTTTTTCTGCTTATGTGGTGCTGAAGATCAAACCCAGTGCCTCATGCATGCAAGGCAAGCTCTCTACCACTGAGCCACCTTCCCAGCCTGGAATAATTCTTTTATAAATTGTCACCACAAGTGAGACCAAGAGTGAAGAGATATACTAAAAAATAGCTGTCTTGGTATTAAAATAAATGATTTTCCCTAAAGCAATTACTTTTAAAAGTTACTTAGGCAATACAATAGGATAAATTAAAATTTTACCATAAAGGTAATTAGATCCCGGAAGACTCTGAAAACATTATTACTTTAAGAATAATGCTACTTTTCTAAAAAAAAGAAACCATTTTGTGGTCCGTGAATATACATAATTCTCTATATTGATTGAAGTGTGTTAGAATCTTAAATTCTTGTTAACAGGTATAAATTAGTATTGGAAGAGTTTCCTGTCATGGGATTGAGGAATATATTTTTGCAGTTGAAATGACATAGAAAGGCATATGGGAAATTTTGCTTAGAAAAATATTTTAAGCTTCTACCACATTTTAGCAATTTCTTTATCAATTTATCTATTCAGTCCGAAACTGTTTTTAAATAAATGTGTTGCAAAGGGATAATTATTAGACCTTTCTGAAAATGTTTTTCTGTTCAGATGAATTTTACTAATGCTGTCAGAAAGTATTGATTCGTGTACTGAATACTTCATACACATCTATTGACAATACAAGAGAAATGACATTCTCAAAGGGCTTCCAGTTTTAGATGGGAATAGATACTTAAAAAGGATCAACATGCATGTGCACACCCACAAAAATCAGATTTAAAAAGGAATTAAAAAGATACATGTGGCACTTTGTAGAAGAACGATGATATCAAACTTTTAAGTTTTGTTGACAGAGAATACTTCAATTAATACATAATATAAAGGTAAATCCTAGGCAAGAGGACCCACAGGTGCCTCCACCTCTTGAAATGCTCTCTTTTCTGGAGTCACCAGAAGTGAACATAAGCTATTAGATTGTTTAAATGGAAGTAGTAATATTGACAGGTTAAAGTGGTCACTCTTCTCCTCATACAACCACTCCTTCTTCCACAAAGCAGTTATGTAAATCAAATCATATCACTTTTGAGCTTCAAATGCTTTAATAGATTCCGCATGCACTCGAAAAAAATAGCACAGTCTTCATGAGGGCCTGCGGAGCCTCAAATGCTCTGGCTTCTATTCTCCTCCTTAGTCTATTACTTGACTCTTGCTTTTTCTTTTACTTTTCCATCACATTGTCTCTGCCATGTCTTAAAGCACCCAAAACTGTTCTTATCTGAAGATATTTTCAGCATATTTACCTAGGTTAAGAACATTTTTTTTAATATGTAAAGGGAGTTTTAAAGCAACTGTTTAATTATTATCCTTCAGGTCTTAGCTACCAGAGAACCTCCTCAACCAGTTATTTCTCATTTTATTTAAATTGTTTTGTCTTTAAAGAGCTGTGCAGAAGAGTTGCCATTCAGTTTATTGTTAATCAATTTCATTCAAAAGGCTGGCATGTTTGTGATTAAATATATTGCAAGGGCATCACTGGAAAATCAAAGGCTGCTGAGTTCATTCAGTTGCAAAAATAAATGAGTAATTATCACCAACAATAGGAAAACTAGTTTTCTTTCTTAAGGAAACAGTGTTTCCTGGAATCCTTAAGTGTTCATGTGACATGTTCATAAGAATGTCATAATGATACAATCATGTTATACATCATGATGTCATTAAGTAAGTATATAGTGCTTCAGATTTCTACATTTAGGAGAAGTAAGGCCAGTAGCACTTCACAGAAAATGTTTATATTTTACCTAAAATGGATTGCTTTGTGACAAAATATATAGAATTTATTCAAGTAAGAACATAAACTAGACAAAAATCTCTATGTATAATAGAAAAATCAATCAAGAAAGCATAGTACTATTTGGATGCTAGAACACATTCTAACTACCATGATCAGTCATTAAAACTATCTTCATCCATAACATTGAAGTTAAATACTCAAGATCATAACGTATAACTTAGCTTTATCTTGATAATTCCATTTTATGTAAATGGTTTAAAGGTATATTGATGATATAAAAAGAATTGAAAAGTTGCTTTGCCTCACTATGATGATACTGAGTGAAGATCAAAAGAAATAGTTTCAAGGTGTAAAATGAAGACCATATGGTCCTGGGAAGGACAGCTTTGTTACCCTGTTAGTTGTTAAACTGTCAAGTGGACTTCCAAAAGAGTCTGCATTGTCTCTCCCTGTGAAGTTTAGGACAGAGACTCCTCCTGATGGGATAACTTATGGAATTCTTTATCTACAGTTCTATCACTACATTCTGTCTTACTGACCTATAAATATTATACTCAACGAATAAACTATTATAGTCACATTCTGATACTTGGTTGAGATTCTGCTTAATCATTTTATGCAAATGCAAAAGCTGGATGATAGATGCTCCTGTATTCTACTAAAAGTAGCCTATACATGAATCTTAATACTGGAACTCTGAAACTCATAGAAGAAAATATATAGAAAAAGCACTATAATATTAGTCTTGGTAATAATATTTTGGGGGTATGGCCACAAATAGGTGGGATTCCAACAAACTAAAGAGTTCTGTAGAGCAGAAAAAATAAGAAAGCAATCAACATAATGGAGAAATATTTATAAAATATAAGGGTAATGTGCATAATACATATTATTCATACAATTTAAAGGCAAAAAACAAACACCTCCCATAAAAGTAACTTGATTATAAACTTGGACCTATATGGATATTTTGTCAAAGGAGACACATAGTTGGCTACCAAATACATAAAAGTTTGCATAACATCACTAATCACCAAGAATATGGAAATCAAAACCATGTTCCACCCAGTGTAGGTGACATTATCTTATAAAAAAAGAAACAGATAATAAGAAGTAATGAGGATGTAGATATGGTTGGAGTAATGTGAGTTCATAGATACATTATTAAGAATAAAAAGAAGAAACACTATATGATTCAGTGATACCAATGATGGATATCCAAAAGAAATAAATCAGTAAATAAGGAAAGAGGTAACACTGTTCCAAAAGAAATGTACTCATTACCTGACTTACGTAACTGTAACCCTTCTGTATGTCACCTTTACAATAAAAATTAAATTTTAAATTCTAAATTTAAATTTAAAATTAAAAAATAGTTTCAAGATATCTCTGTATCTATGCATTCATGGTAGCATTATTCATAATGATCAAAAGATGAAATGACCTGAATATCATCAATATATAAATGGATGAAGAAAATGTGATGTATTTTATCATCATTACCTTATCACATATTATATGTGATGTGTATATATGCATATATATATTCAAACATTTATATTTATTGTCATATACATATATGCATTTATATTATACATAATGTATGTATGACAACTCAGATAAATTGTGACAACATTATATAAAGTGAAATAAGCCAGATAGAGACAACTGCTATATGAACTCGTTTACACATGGAATTAAAAAAAATCTAACACAGAAACAGACAGAAGAGCAGCATTTGCTAGTTTTTCCTAATGAAGTGTGAAAGTTGGAAGCTATTAGACAAGGACTTTCCCTCCCCCCCATCTCCCTCTCTTCTCTCCTCTCTCCTCTCCCCTCTCCTCTTCTCTGCCCTCTTCCCCCTTTCCTCTCCCTTTTCCCTCTCTTTCCTTCTCTATTAAATGGAAAATGTAAAGAAGCTATATGCTCAGATTTCTTACTTCCCAGACTTAAAGCTGCATATATAGAGACACTTCCAGACAGTGAAAACGGTTTTTTAAAAATCTCAGAATTTTCATGATTATTAACGAGAGGTCTGAGAATCTTTCCCAAAAAACAGAAAACACACAACTCTGGTCCTGAGAAATGCAATTTTCAAATAACGCCGCTAAAGGAGTGAGGGGAAGAGATGGGTAAGCATATTGGAGATGGGAACCACATGCATTTCAGAGTGAGTGTGGTGTGCAAAGCCCAATGTGTCACCTTGCTGCAGCACTGGTGATGATCTTCAGACTGCCGGGATTCCGGATGAGCTTGTCTAGAATGCTGACAATCTGCTCAAACTTGGGCCTGTTGTTTCTGTCTTTCTGCCAGCAGTCCAGCATCAGCTGATACAAGGCAGCTGGGCAGTCCATGGGGGGTGGCAGGCGATAGCCCTCATCCACAGCTTTAATTACCTGTATGAGAAGCAAAGTTTCCAGGGACTTCAGAAAGGAGGCTGGTTTTACTTCTTCATTCACGTTGACATACAAATTTATGTTTTAAATTTACCTAGTGTACAGATTTTAGTGAAATCACAGTTCAAATGGACCCTCCACAGCATAGTAAACCCCCCTGGGTAAAATCCTATGTACTATACAATTTAGTAGCTATTAGTTCATTGGTATTTTAAAAATATTAATATTAATATAAAATACATATTAATAAGCATTAGAAACATCTGCAAGAATTATAAATATAAAGACTACTATTCCCTCAGTCACTGAGTGTTGTATTTCATCAGCTTGGGTGAGACCTGAGACTTCATGATCCTCAGGCTACGTTGAAGCTACTAGTCTGGAACCCATCATGGTGATCTTCTGCTATATATACAATATAGGAGGGAAAATGTGTGGGAAAAACTGAGTATGTTTTTCTTAGTAATTTTATCAAAATGGACACAAAATGGACAGCACAGGATAATTTGCACATCCAAATACTCTACCAGCCAAGCACCAGTGGCTCGTGTCTATAATCCTATGTATTCATGAGGCTGAGATCTGAGAATTGTGGTTTATAGCCAGTCCAGGCAGAAAAGTCTGTGAGACTCTTATGTCCAGTTAACTATGAAAAAGCCAGAAGTGGAGCTATGGGCCAACTGGTAGAGCTCTAGCTTTGAGCAAAAAAGTTCAGTTATAACACCCAGGCACTGAGTTCAAGCCCTAGGACTGGCGTGCGCGTGTGCATGTGTGTGCGGGTGCACGCGCTCACCCACACACACACAAACACACACACACACACACCCCACAAACAGTTGTATAAGCAGTGAATAGAAAAAAAGACTGAAAACATTTTGACTTGCCACTTAGTCTGTATGTGAGAATCATGCTTAATGTTTCTGATGAAAAATAAAGAAAAAGTTTCAATCTTACATTGGCACAACATAAGCTATTTTAAACAAAATTATCTAGGAAAATCATATTGCGATTTAATATGAAGCCTACACGATCCTTTCCTCTGTTCAGATACTCCAATTTGTATAACTGTATTCAATTTACTAAATATATTATTAAGGAACACATTGTAGAGCATGGTTTGTTTTTGTCTTACTTTTCTGTTGAAGTATTAAGTTTAAGTAAGGAAAAGTGCTTAAGAATGCCCCTTCAAAGTCAACAAGCAGGAGCCACCTGGTTTCATTATGCTCCACTTCCTTGCTCAGCTTGAGTTTTTAATCTGAACTCATAATTCATAAACTACAGACACAAACTTACATCCTGATTGGACATCTCCCAGTAGGGTCTCTCTCCATAAGACATCACCTCCCAGAGAACAATCCCGTAACTCCAGACGTCACTGGCGGATGTGAATTTGCGGTAGGCTATTGCTTCTGGTGACGTCCACCGGATTGGGATCTTCCCACCCTTTAAGTATAAAATCATAGAACAAAAAAATTTAGCAGAGCAGAGAATTATGCCCCATACATAATGTAAATTGAAATCTGCCAAGACATTTCTATTATGAAATACAGAGTAGGCTTTTAGTAAACTATCTTGACAATCTTCTATGTCTGTACCAGGCAGGATCATATTTATAGCAAAATTTATTTAAAGAAAAGAAACACCTGGAAGAATTTTATATCAGAAAAAAGTAGAAATTGCTTAAATATTGGCAGTTTAAATAAATGGAAGCATATTAATCATCAATAATTTGGTCTACTGCTGTTATGATACAATACTAAAAATTATCCTGTATTGGTTTACTAAAGATTTATACAAACCAACACTTTTAAGTTAATAATTTTGCACAACACAAACCATCTCTTGCTACATAAATATTGCTAGGTATTTGTAAACTAAATTAATTAAGAATAGAATCATACTTAAAACTACACACTGTGCTAAATTAAACATCCATTTGGAATGTTATCAACACAAGAAAATGAAAATATGTAAGGTGATGAATATTGCAAGTACACTAATTTTCTCATTACACTCTGTATACATGTATTTAAATTTTACACTCTATCCTTTATATAATATATTTATAATTAAGTATTGGTTGAAAATTTTAAAAAACATTATTATTAGATGTAATAACTACTTTTGCAGTACTTACCATTTAGAAGAAAATAAGATTGCATTATGGGGACTTTAAAAGTACATATTGCATGGAATTTTCTCAGTTCACTAAATAGGTTTAATAAAGATATATGGGAAGGGATGGGAAGGGGAAACAAAGGAGGAGGCAACAATGCTTGATAAAAATGTACTCATTCTCTTGCCCGTGTAATTGTACCCCCTCTGTACGGTATTTTCACAATTAAAAAAAAAGAAAAGAGCACTATTAACCAAAATATATTGTATTCATTGTTAAATGAATATTGTCAAATGAATATAGTTGTGGCAACTCCTTTGTACAACTATTTCAAGATAATAAAAAAAGAAAACAACAACAACAAAATGAGGTATCAGTTGTTAACCATATAGAAAGTACTACGCTTGGAACTTTGGATGAGACAATTATAAATGATATTGTGGCCCTTTTGTTTGGAAACTGTCAGGCAAAGAGGAATGACAATTACTTGCTATGAGCAAATACAGAGAAAAAAGTAAATAGTACATTTCAAACTTTATAGTTCCTATGAATCATTGCAGGATTATTTCTGTTAAAATGGAAATTCTGATTCAGGAGTTCCAATGTGTAAGCAGTGTCTACATTTCTAACAAACTCCAGGTGATACTGACTTTCTAGTCCAGAGACCTTCCTTCCACTGAATATCACGGAAGCAGTGGTAGCTGAGATGAAGGTTCAGATCCAGTTGTGTTTTTAGGATTTCAGGTATTGCCCTTTGATTGTGACAACAGATTTATATGTGTGGCACTTAATAAAATCCAAACAGAATGCCAGAGTCCCTGGACAAAGTCTCTCTTTATTGAAGCATGAAGGAAGTTAACAGAAGTCTAACCAAGCATATTCAGGGGATAATGTCATGTTTTAAAACCTGTTACAGATATTTTGGCATGTTCTTAGTGGTCCTTTCTACTTTCTTTTACTAAATACAAATAATTGAAATTATAAAAATATCATTAAAATGAAGAGAAAAGATTTCTCTAATGAAAATAGTGTATCTCTATATAATGAAATAACAGATTTACTTTGCCACATGAAGGTCTCTTTACAGTTACTTAAATATAAAAGTTAAATATTTATCACTCTAGCAAGGTCCCTTAGAGTTAAAACAATTTAGTATGTAATACCAATAGTCTTATGACAGAGAATCCTGTTTGGTTTTATTTCAATCAGGATTGAAATAGAATGTACAAAAGTTTTCCATCTTAAGTACTTTGACATTATTTTCCAGGGAGAACTCTATTTAAATTTTTTAATCAACAAGTTATATGGTAGAAAACAACAACAACAATAAATTGTGATTGTTCCTTAAGAAAAAGCTACATTTATGTTTAATATTTAAAATCTTTTGCTGACCTGTTCTGGATACAACACTGCTAGTGAAGGAAATTCTGTGGTCCAGAATTCCTAAGGGGAGATTGTACAGCATGTTCTCTACTGCAGATATGTAGTTATAGATTCAAGCAAATTATTTCCAGAATGATTTTCAATCATGGGCTGTCTATTAATTTTCACCTGTGAAAGTCTTACTAAATGTTTCTTAAAAACGTATGCAAATAAGAAATGTGTGGGAAAATTTATGGTAAATTATTTCATTTAAAATGTTTATGTTTTAAAATTCCACCAGACATATTGTATAACTATCACATCCTACCAAGCACACACACACACACACACACACACACACACACACACACACACACACACACACATTTTATTTTGTGCCAGATGTTTGAAGCATATGTGTTTTGTAGAAATGTTGCACAGAGCTAATTAATAAATTCATCACCTCACCTTAGTCATTATTTAACAGTGAATATAAGTCAAATAGACTCTAAAAATTTCAATCAGGATGTATTGTCATTAAGCATAGTTACAATGTTGTACAATTGATCTCCTGAAATTTATTCCTCTTATCAAGGTAAAATTATATGTTTAAACCAGCTTCTCCTTATCTACTCCCTTCATATCTGGCCTAGTAAACACCCATTATATTCTCTACTTCCGTGAGATCCACTCCTGTTTAAGAAATGTTTATTTCAACTGGTAAATAAATGCATAAACATTATACATATTAATGGAATAATGTGATATTTTGATAACTGTATACATCATATGTTTCAATCAATTCAGACAAATCTTCCTCTTCGTTTGTGTTGTTGGCACTATCAAAATCCTTTCTTATTCTTTACCTACTGTTACCTACTCTCACATTATGATAGAATGCTAGAGAGTCATGCTATTATCCAATAGTAATTTAGCATCCATTGATCAGCACTGACACCTCCCTTTGTCCACTCTGTTCTTTCCCTCTACTTCTATGAGTTAACTTTGTTAGATTCTACAAGAGTGGGATCATTGGATGTTTGTGTTTCTATGCTGGATAAATTTCACTACAGGTTCATTCATATGGTTACAAATGGAGGAATTTCTTCATTTTGGAGCAGCATAGTGTTTGGTTTGTACAAGCCACTTATTCTTCATCTATTCATTACCAATAAACCAATATACACGCCTTCCTATTCATATTCTTTACATATATGGGGTTTTTTTTAGAGCCAGACTTTCTTAGAGGAGGATTATTAACATTTCAGATGAGACTATTCTTGTGATGGGGGCTGTCCTGGACACTGAAATGTTTAGTAGCACTCGGGCTTTTCTCATCTGGGTTACATATATTATCCCTCTGACATGATAGCCAATAATGTCTGCAGGCTGGATCAGTTTCTGTAGGGTTACAAGGTCATCCACACTCAAGCATCTTTACCATCTTAAGCTCTTTGTGAAATTCTTGAGCAGTAAAATAAGATAATCCAAATGAGTTACTGTAATTTTATATAAACAAAGTGGATATATAAGTATATACACACACACATACACACATTGACTCTTTCCAGGAAGGGTTTCATTCCTGCTCTATGCTTTAACTTTAAAAATAAAGTAGCAAAAGCTAAAGTCTAATACTGGCATTTTGATGATCTAGCAATGGCATCTCTATTTGTCCTCTTTTTAAAAATTGTTTCCTTTTTCCTTTCTCTTTTGCTTCCCCAACACCAATTTTATTGGAAAATGGGATAATTTTCTGTTGATAATGAAATTTATTCTTATAAACTGTAGCTTCCTAATCAGACAGAACTGTTAGTAATTCATAATTTTAGTAAAATAGGAGAAAATATAATCTCCATATGTAAATTAATAATTGCAGCCTTCATAGAGCAATATTAGATAAGAGTCTTTGAGGATCCTATTTGGTTTTGTAATATGAGTGAAAGAAGCTGGGACTCATAAATTTTAATTTAGTCATACTTTACCAAAGAGCTTTCTACAGTTAAGTTGAGCATCTACAAGTCTGAAATTATAAAATCAAAATAAATTGAATACACAGGAGTTTGACTATACAAATTTTCTACAAGAAGGAATGGCAGAATTTATCTATTATACTGTTCCTAAATTTGAACACAAACTTTCCTTTTACCCCCCTACCATACCTCCTCAACTGTTAAATGCATATACATTAAGCTTATGTTAATTTCATTTAGTTTTAGAAATTGATTTGCAACTTTTATTTATTTATTTTGTCTGTCATGGGGCCTGAACTCTGGGCCTGGGCACTGTCCCTCAGCTCTTCAGCTCAAGGGTAGCACTCTACCACTTGATCCACAGCATCACTTCTGGCTTTTCTTTTTCTGCTTGTGTGGTGCTGAGGAATCTAATCCAGGGCTTCATGCATGCAAAGCAAGGATACTACCACTGAGCCACCTTCCCAATCCACTTTCCAAACTTATGTATATGAAAACTACTTGCCAAACACATCTTTCTAAGAGGCATGCAAACACTCAAATTTGATGAGTTAACATGCTTCATTAGTTGGTATGTTTCTTATGCTACAGTGAACCTATTCCATTGCAAACTTTATTGATGAGCATGGGCTTAGGAACTGATCAAAACTGAAATTTTCCTTGTGAGTCTAATACAAGTAAAATGTACAAGTAAATGTACAAGTAAAATGATTTATCATAAATACAATGTGTGAAGATTTTTTTTACCAGATTTTTAAGTGAACATTTATTTGAATATTGATGACCTTCACAGATAAGTTCTCCAAATATTTATGTACTTAAGAAATGTTTCCAGTTCTTAGAGCAAGCTTAGAGTCACAACATATGGAATATATCTAAAACCTTAATTTCAGAGGGGCCTACAATTCAAGCTCAATAGAATTAGCAGTGCTGTTTGCTCCCTGTGTTTATAATGCCAAACCTAGAGCCAGTTCCTCTCAACATTCATCTGAGTATCAGCTTGTAAATGGGGACACAGGATGATGTTATTTTTTTTTCAGGTGAATTCTTATACCTTGTAGGAATCTGGAATCTTGGTTCCTGAAGCTACCTTTTACCCTACTATTTAATTTCACATAGGTTTTTAGCTAATTGCTCTTGAACCAAAGGCCATAGGGAATATGGAATGTAACTGTATGCTTTTATCTGTTTTCACCAGCTCTGTTGTTTTATACACTTTAGTTCTTTCACCTCAACTTTAATTTTATTTTACATTAAATCCACAAGAATATCAAAACTACTAATATATCCAGTGTTAATTATTCTGGGCTTTTAGACTTGTATTAACTTTGTGCTAATCTGCATATATAATTGAGTATCCTGTTTAAATTTACTTCTTTTTTCCTTTCTTGTACACTTTTTATTGTAAAAATGCTGTACAGAGGGTTTACAGTTACATAACCAAGGTAATGAGTACATTTCCTATTGAACATTCTTGCCTCCTCCTTTGTTTTCCCCCTACCATCCCTTCCTTCCCACCTCCAAAAGTACCTCCACCCACCAAAGTTGTAAAGTTCATTTTCAACATAGTGTTTTGTATGTCTCATTGTTTTACTTTTATAGAACCTTATACAAGATTTAAGCAGATGAATGAATGAAGTTGTGCTAGCAGAAACACTATAATCTCACATAGAAATAATCCACAGTTGTTAACTTCAAGCCAGGATTAGTTGAAATTCAAAATTAGATCTTGTTAAGAAACAATCATTCGAGTAGGAATGACATAGTGATCTTGTCCTTGAAAGATCCTACAAATTCACTTGTAAAATATATTTAGATAATTCAAATTAGATATTGGGCCAGAAGCTTGAAATTTCAGGAGCTTAATTAAAATCATGCCATTAGATTTCGGGTTTTAAGCTTGTTTTTATTGTTGTTGCTGCTGTTTTATTTTTATAGAAAGAGTATAAATGATGAAATGTCTGAATATTAAGATATACCATGGATACATGTCCATTCTTTTTCTTTTCTGATTCTCTGAACATTTTGTTCTGATTTAGGAATTATTTTGTGTATTCTGAGTTCACAGCCTACCTGTGAGCTCTGTCAGGTCATACTTAGAATGACAAAAGACTTTAGAGAGTTTATCAGAGTTTATTGAGTATTTAACCTGAAAGAAAATATTGGCCTCTCAGGTTAAGAGTGGAACTATAGAGATAAATCATTTTGCTAAAGGATTTAGTACCTATCTGTTGTCAGGGTCTCAACTTCACTCAGTGCAGAAGACAAGGTGAACGGCAATGTAAGAAGACTCCCAGAGGAAGCATCTGTTCTAATCCCTGGTAGTTCAACTAAAGCAGCCACTGAGAAAATAGTTTTAGCAGATGTTGTTTGCTATAGACATCAGGGACGGATAATCCTTTAGGTAGCAAAAGCCCATCTCATCAACTTCGGGGATTTTTTTTCCCCACCATTATGTGAAATAATTGGAAATGTGTTGATCACAGGAATATCTTCCCATTTAAATTAATGGAGGCTATGGGAAAATGAACAAATTTTAGTCATTTTTAGTTTACTTCCAGGACCACACAAAACAATATAAAAACTATGTAAATTGATGTGTGATACATAACTTCAATAAAAAAAGGATATGGGGATATGCCTAAATATGTGCCTTTTCTTAATTATATTTTGGCAGTCTGTAAGTAGAGTTACAAAGGTGTTACCATTCAACAAGTCACTTTATAAGTACAGTGTATCTTGATCAGTGTTACCCATTTCATCATTTCTCTAATGGCTCCCAACCTCACCTATCTCCTCCAATACTACATACTCTATGAAAATAATAAATATATATCCTAATATGAGCTCTTTTCCAAGTTCTATGAAATTTTAAGTATTTTTATTTTTACCATAAAGGTGATGCACAGGGTTGTTACTGTCTTGTAAGTCTGGCAATGAGTACATTTCTTTTTGGACAATGTCATCCCTTCCTTTGCTCTCCCCGTTTTCCCTTCCCATTCTCATCCACAAGTTGTATAGTTCACTTTTAACATAGTGTCTAGTGAGTACCACTGCACATCTGTTCACTCTTTTTCCCTCCTTTTCCATGATTCTCCTATACAAACAAACAAAAAACTAGACAAAAAGAAACAAAGGAGGAGGCAAAATGCTTGATAAGAAATGTAGTCATTACCTTGTTCATGTAATTTTAACCCCTCTGTAAGGTTTTTTCACAATTTAAAAAGAAAAGAAAAGAAAAATACTCCTGATTCTATTTCTTGGAGTTCATTTCAATAAATATTATTGTATATGATCAGAGGCACAGAGCCATTGAACTTTTTTCCTCATATATATATACATATGTATATATATATATATATATATATATATATATCCTCCTTTGATCTTACTGTGTGTGGATGTATAATTTATTATGTCCAGTGTATTTTAGATCTATCTTCTGCATATGAGAGAAAACATGTGCCATTGGTCTAAATGTTCAATTTTGTGTCATAAGTAAATAAAATCCATATATTTAGAATGATTATAGAAATCGCCAAAGCCATCTTGAGCATAAGGAATAAAACAGGATACACTAAGCTCTCACATTTCTAAATATATTACCTAACCTTAGTAATCAAAGCAAGATAGTGTTGGCCTATAACCAGACACAGAACCGGAAACAGACAAGAGTGTGAGAAGTAAGCTAGTATATATACAACCAACTGATTATCAATAAATGTGTTAGGAACATGCATTAGAGAATGTAACCTGACTTTAAAATTGGCCATAGATTCACAGATGTTTTTTAAAGGAAAACATACAAAAGGCCAACATTTCTAAAAGAAAATATTTAATATCATCGATCATCAGAGAAATGCAAATCAAAAACAGTGTGAGATGTTATCTTTTGTCAGTGTGAGATGTTATCTTCTGTGAGTAGGAATTGTGCAATATAAAAATTGTAAATATAAAAAGTCACGGTGAAGATGTGGTCAAGGGAAAGCATTTGTACATTTCTAGTTAGAATGTAAATTCTTATGGCTTTTATGAAAAATAATATAGAGGTTCATCCAAACATGTAAATTATCATACAATCTAGTAATTCCTATAACTGAGTCTGTAGGTAAAGGAAATGAACTCTGTGTGTCAAAGAGAACCAAGAAAGAGAAATAAACCAACATCCAACAACATATGAATAGATACTGTGTGTGTGTGTGTGTATGTGTGTGTATATATATATATATATATATATATATATATATATATATATATGTGAAAGCTATTCAGCCATTAAAAAGAATGAAATCATGTCATTTGTGACAAAATGGATGGGAGATCATTAATAAGTGAAACAAACCAAGCCCAGGAAAGAATGCATGTATAATCTCATTCATATTTGTAATCTCAAAAATTAATCTTATAAATGTGTGTATAAAGCTAGTTAACAGAAGCTGAGGGGAGTGGAAAACAGGGAAAATCAGGAGAGTCTGTCTAGTGGGTCCTGAGTTACAGTTAGATAGAACAATTAGTTCTAGTATACTATAGCACAACAGACTGATGGTAGATACTATTTATTATTCTTTTTTGAGGGGGCGGGGGTCCGGTCGTGGGGCCTGAACTCTGGGCCTGGGTGCTGTCCCTCAGCAATTCAGCTCAAGGCTAGCGCTCTACCACTTGAGCCACAGTGCCACCGGCTTTTTTTTCTTTTTGCTTATGTGGTGCTGGGGAATCAAACCCAGGGCCTCATGCATGCAAGGCAAGCGGTCTACCACTGAGCCACCTTTCCAGCCCTGTATTATTCTTTTAAAAGATCTACATGTCCAGGATAATCTTAGCAGATGAGCAGAATAGCTCAATAGCTATGTACATATGACTACACAAGATGATGCTAAGTGAAATGAACTAGAAGTGAAATGGAAACAAGAGGTTTTCCTTTGTTGTTGTTGTTTTTAATGTACTACGTGATTTCTTTTTTCCTTTGTGTTTTTCTCCCTGTGGTTTATCTCCTGTTGTCACTGTATTTGACTTTGGTACCCTGGGTTTTGTATTTTATTTGAATTAGGGAAAGGAAGGGGAACAAAAAATGATGAGACAAAGGACAAGGGGGAACCAATGCAACAGTGGTACTCACAAGACAATTTGTTGGAAATGATCTGTATATCTTGGTGGGGAGAGGGAAAAAAATGAGGGAGGGGGTAACAAGTTCAACAAGAAATGTACTCACTACCTTACTTATGTAACTGTAACCCCTCTGTACATCACCTTGACAATAAAATTGAAATTTCAATTAAAAAACAGACACAGACATGTACTTATTACCTGACTTATATAACTGTAACCCTTTTGTACATCTCCTTTACAATAAAATTTAAGTAAAAATATAAATAAAAGAGCTATCTGAAATGACTTTGAAAGCTTTTTTCAAAAGGAAATAGCAATGTATAAGGAGGTATATATCATTGCTTGATTTAAAATAAAAATATGTATGCATTGAAAAATCACATGATATCCACAAAAAGAGTTCACCTTTTAGGCTTTTATATGTAAGTTATAGTTCATAAAAAATGAATCTAAAATGAATTCTGAACTTTTATCACTTTGAAAATAATTTTACAAAGAAGGAATATTATAAATACATTACAAAGCTGTAGTCTAGTTAGCAGGAATATTGTATATTTGTAACAAAATAATAGAAATAACAAATTATCTTAATATTTTGTTATAAACAACAAAACTTGAGGTAATACTGCCATGGTTAATATGGACAATTGAGGAACAAGGGAAAAATGAAATATTAGCTCCAAAGCTGAAGGACATTCTCTTATGTAGCCACTGAGACACTTCTGAGACATTTGAGGCCATCAGAGATCATGGAAATGGTCTCTTTAATGTCTCTATTTAGAGAATTACTGCTTGAAAAAATGTGGCAATTCCATAGTGAAGGTTCGTAAATCAAAGTGGGAAAAGCGTGGGAGTGAGCTTGACCCATAACATAGAGAATTAAGGTTTTAAAAGGGTGACGGAAAAGAAGCAATTCCAATTCTCAGTCATTGCAAACATCAGTGGACTAGACTGCTGGAGGTGATTGTTTACTCAGGACAGAGGAGTTTGGGGCAAAGGGAAGTCTTGAGGGCCCATGGAAAGACCTTCAAGGAAGGTGTTATCACATGTTTGAAAGCATACAACATTCACAAATGGTATGGGAATAACAA
The DNA here is from genome assembly GCF_019054845.1 of Dipodomys spectabilis. Lineage (NCBI taxonomy): Eukaryota > Metazoa > Chordata > Mammalia > Rodentia > Heteromyidae > Dipodomys > Dipodomys spectabilis. Next base: position 19,776,634 of record NW_024870709.1, on the reverse strand, counting down.
TAGAACATAATTTTATCTGAGTTTCTAGGGTTACTAACTCTACAGATTGATGTAGCAAAGAATGTTGTTTAGTATTCCGCAAATGTGTATTCAGGGTTATTCACTAACACAACTACTTTGTCTTCTTGTAAAAAAAAAAGCCTTCTGATATCAGAGTAATGATTTTATTTAATACAAATTACTTAGATTTTTTTAACCTTCAATATCTGCACTACTTTGCTGGCTCAGTGGCCTAAGATGTTCTTAGAACATCGTTATGAAATTTCTCTCCTCACTCACTGCCATAATCCTAACTACTCAGCCTTGCTAGACCTTTATGTGTGTGTGTGTGTGTGTACATATTATATATATATATATGTTTTTTGTTGTTGTTTTTTTGTGTGTTTTATTTATTTATTTTAGTTGGTCATGGGGCTTGAATTCTGGGTTTGGGCACTGTCCCTCAGCTCTTCAGTTCAAGGCTAGCACTCTACCACTTGAGCCACAGTGTCACTTCCAATTTTCTGGTGGTTACTGGAGATAAGAGTCCTGCACAGACTGGGTCTGAACCGTAATCCTCAGATCTTAACCTCCCAAGTAGGAGTTAGTCACTGATGCCCAGCTTTCACTTATTTTTTTTTTTTTTTTATGATCTTGTTTCTTGCTTTAGAGAGGAAATTCAGATGGTCAAAGCTTTGTTTTACTCACATATAGACTCCTAGACTCTGACAGAGACTGGTGTAATGTAATAGATACTCACATATTTGGCAAATGAATGCAAGAAGGAAAGAGAAAATGGAGGAGTGGAGGGAAGGAAGGAAGGGAGCGAGGGAAGGAGAGAGGAAAGAAAGTGAAATAAAGTAAGGATGGAAAGAAGTGAGGTAAGAAGAGAAGGAGGGAAAGAATCATGTAAAGAAAAAATAAGGACTCAGTATATTAGATATTATTTGGTTTTGATTTAATGTTTAAAATATTCTTAGTATTTAAGTCTAAAATTAGTTATGTTATATTTTATGAAATGTGTAAGTAATATGTAATACTTAACGGGCAGTATTTTCACATAGTAAAATTTCAATATACATAGTTTTACACTTCCAAAATTATTCAGAGAAAATACTCATTCATGCTATTATTTATAATCTTTCAAGATTACTCACTTAGCTTGATCAATTTCTCATCTTTTTTAATTCTTAAAGTTATGTAAGACCATTGTACTTTAATATTTCTGACATTAACTTGGCAGAAGAAAACAAGATGGGAAAATTCATTTTCTTTCTGACAAAGAGAATTCTGTCAACAATATAGATTCGAGTTGACATTCCTGTAATTCTGGATATAAAGAAGGTAAAAGCAGGACTGAAGTCCAGGTGGTCCCTGAGCAATACATCGACATCTAGATTCCATTTTGAAAAAATAACCAAATTAGAAACTGCAGGAGCATGGCTCAATGATAGAGCACCTGCATAACAAACATGAGGTCTTAAGCTCAAGTCCCATTGCTGCCAAACAACAAAACAGGCCTTGCTGGTTGTCATTCAATATACAACTACAGAATAGGAAAAAAAAAAAAGAAAAGACTTAATAATGGGGGACATAACCAAAAGCTATTGGCTTCCTCAAATTTGCCAAGCAGTTTATATAGGATAATTATATTGATAGAATATAAAATCAAAATTAGGTAAAAGTCAACACTGTCTAATTTCATCCGACATGAAACAGTAAGCCAACATGCTAGAATTGTGGATTCCATTTCAACATGATCCTATAATGTTCATATGCATTGATGTATGCATGCATGCCTGTAAACAAAAATGTTCAAGTAGGGCTGGGAAGGTGGCTCAGTGGTAGAGTGCTTGCCTTGCATGCATGAGGCCCTGGGTTTGATTCCTCAGCACCACATAAGCAAAAAGCAAAAAGCTAGAAGTGGCGCTGTGGCTCAAGTGGTAGAGTGTTAGCCTTGAGCTGAAGAGCTGAGAGACAGTGCCCAGTCCCTGAGTTCAGGCCCCGTAACCAGACCCCCCCCAAAAAAAATGTTCAAGTATTTGCAACAAAATTCATAGAAAGAAAAACGGAAAACTCATTCTGTGGCAAATGATTCTTACATGGTTAGAATGAAGTAAATAAATACTCCAGGACAAATAAAACAAAATGTCATCATTATGCATTGAATGCACATGCTGTGAAACCCAAGAGTTAGAATTCCATTTTTTGTATTTTTTTTATTGTAAAAATACTGAACAGAGGGGTTACAGTTACATGAACAAGGTAATGAGTACATTTCCTATTGAGCATTGTTGCCTCCTCCTTTGTTTTTAGGGAAGGTGGCTCAGTGGTAGAGTGCTTGCCTTGAATGCATGAGGCCCTGGGTTCGATTCCTCAGCACCACATAAGCAGAATTCAATTTTTGTTTGCTTTTTCAATAACAGAAAATGATTTGGTGATTTAAATTTGGAAGGCTAAATGCTCCAATCTTACCCATTAGCAATGTAATCTGGGACCACTCACAATGGTTTGTAGCCTTTACAGTACAGCTGCAGTCCTGCTCTGTGGCCTTTCCTTTAAATTGTATTATATCCTATCACATCACTGTAGACTATCCCATAATTTAGATTTATATCATTGATTAACCACTGAAATATTTATTTAGCTTTTAAGATTCTCTCCCTTATAAAGCACCTGTTAAGAGTGATTTTCAAAATGTCATCCAAGAATCAGAGGGTCCACAAGAGCATTTCAGGGAGTGTTTGAGTTGTAAACTATTTTCATAATAATACTAAAACTTAACAGTCTTTTCACTCTCAACATCCCAGGAGTACGCAGTAGAATTTCACAGAAGTTGCAGGATGCATATAATGTTGTGTAAAATCTCAACATCTGGGACTTCTCCATAAGTCGGTAGTGAGAAATGGTGAGAAATAACGACAAAGTGAGTACATTTAAAAATCTGATTCCCTCTATAATATCTTTATGGAAAACACACACACACACACACATTCACACGCATACACTCACATATGTTTCTTAGGACTATTTAGGTTGACTGTTCCTTATCAATCACACCATTTAGAACATAATGAACAAACGTTATATCCTTAAGACATCATGAAAGAAATCTGGGGTCCGATGCTGGTACATCATGTTTGTGATCTTAGCTTCTCCAGGGGCCGCAATGTCAGGATTGGATTTTGAAGCCAGCCTGAGAGATTCTGTCTCCAATTAACCAGCAAAAAGCCAGAAGTAGAGGTATGACTCAAGTGGTGAAGAGTCAACTTTGAGGAAAAAGCCAAGTGAGAGCCAAAGACCCAGAGTTCAAGATACAATATGGAACAAAAATAAAACAAAATAACCAAAAACAAAAAACAAACATAAAAAAACAAATAAAGAAGTAATTTTGTAAGATAATAAATTATTTTAAAGTTTTGAAGTAACGTATTTTTTTCAACTTCTCAAATAACCTGTCCAGGTTTACATTTTTTTAATTTTCTTTAATTGTGAAAATACCATACAGAGGGGTTAAAATTACATGAGCAAGGTAATGAGTACATTTCTTATCAAGCTTTGTTGACTCGTCCTTTGTTTCCCTTCCCATCCCTTCCCATCTCCTCCCCCCACACCGCTGCTCCAAAGTTGTAAAGTTCGTTTTTCAACATAACATCTTGTATATCTCATTGTTGCAATGGGTCAACCTATATCCCTATTTAAACAGTTTGTTTTTCCCTTCCCCTCCACAAATTATACCAACACCAGACACAGTGAAAAAAGGGGTTATACTGTGGGGGAAGGACATACAAAACAACAAAGAAATCATCTTATAAATATGTTAGAAACACTAACAAGCAAGAAAAAAACATTTGAGTCCTTATCTTGGGGTTCATTTTGCCTAACATCAACTTATCTGACCGTTTCTGCTTGTCTCAGTCATGTACTAGTTATTGCAAATAAGGGAAACCATGGGACCTATGTTTCTTTGGGCCTGGCTTACTTCACTTAATATAATTTTTCCCAAGTCCTTCCAGGTTTAGATTTTTAACTGTATAAGTAGTTCATATAATGTCATATCCTCTCCTAATTCCACCTGCCACTCACAGAAGTATTTTAAAGATAAGATTAAACCACTAATCCTAGCTACTCAAGAGGCTGAAATCGCAGTTTGAAACCAGCCTGGGCAGGAAAAGTCTCAGAGACACTTACCTCTAATTGACCTAAAAAAAACAGAAATGGAGCTGTGACTCAAAAGGTAAAGTGCTAGCCTTGAGCAGAGACAGTGCATACGCTTGAAATTCAAGCATTTGTGCTAGCCTTGAGCAAAGAGCTCAGAGACAGTGCATAGGCATGTAATTCAAGCAATTGGACTGGCATAAAAATTGGGCACAGTAGGCCCTTCTATGTCAATGATATTCAAATACAGCCAACATGATTGCCATAGTGCCACTATTTTCTAGTTAAATTGCAAAGGAGAACCTGGGAATGGTTTGATGCACTGAAATATTGAAGGTCAATATCTGAATTGTAGGAATTCTAGATACCAGGTAAAAATGTTTCAAGTGTTACTTTGACAATGTAACTAATATAGACAAACCATAAAAAGTTTATTCAAAAATAATACCTCTTTGTAGTTTTCAATGGTAAACATATATATATATGACATAGCCACAATATACAAACCCAAATAATATGATCGGTATCTAAACTAAATGAGTAAGACCACTTTGGGTTAGATAAATACACAAACTTAATGTGTATTTAATATATAGTAAGCATGAATATAAACATATATAAAACAATTATGATCCTATATTTATGAGCACATCATAAAGATAATTTAATGATAATCAAATCTATTTCCAAAATGCTATATTTTGAGATAATTTGATAAATGCTATCAGTCACAATCTGCTTGAAAGATAGTTTGAAAAGGAGGAATTCCTAGAATATTTTTTTGCAATAAAGATATCTATAAATACAAATCTATAATATAACAACTTAGAATGGCAACTCAGGTCTCTCGGGTTTACTCAAAAATCAAAACAGCAATGCTTTATAACCTCATTTTTGAAGTAAATTATAAAATTTCTGTACTAAACAAGGCTTATTATATTTGAATAAGTCAATGATGCCCAAATTACTCTAGCAATGCTTCACAGAAAGAATCCAGGGCCTCCTCAGATGATTTGAGAGAGTTCCAAAAGAATACAAGAATGAACATGCATGAACTAAAGAAGAATTATATGAATGAATCCATTTGATTACTGTGAAGTTTTAAGAATCTTCTGAGAGTGATATATCCATGAAAAGGGCCTACTATGTTTTTCTTTCAGAAATGTGAAGGATTGTGAAAATAGCAAAATTTTATTTACACAATCCAGAGAAATAACTGCTAAGACCCTGTTTCCTAAAAGTCATAACCAGTGTAAATGGAATTTTGAAAGTAAACTCAATATATATTTCAGGGAGGACTTGGTCTAGATTTCAATGAGTCTCATGGGATCCTACTGAACTTTTCTTTGATTATCATAGACATCAAGATTAGTATTGGGAATAAGTCTGTTCATATTTAATAATTGGGTGCAGCCAAAGAAACATAGGTCCCATGGTTTCCCTTATTTGCAATAACTGGTATATGTCTGAGTCAAGCAGAAAAGGTCAGATAAGTTGATGTTAGGGAAATGAACCCTAAGATATTTATTCAAATGTTTTTTTTTCTTTCATGTGATTGTTTCTAACACATTTATAAGATGATTTCTTTGTTGCTTTGTATGTCCCTCCCCCATTTTATAACCCCTGCTTTCACTGTATTTGATGTTGGTATAATTTGTGGAGGGGAAGGGAAAAAACAAATTGTTTAAATAGGGACACAGGTGGACCCATTGCAACAATGAGACAGACGTACAAGTCCTTATGTCGAAAACGAACTTTACAACTTAGGTGGGGGGGGGGGCGTGGGTTGGGGGGAGAGAAGGAGGGGATGGGAAGGGGAAACAAAGGAGGAGGCTACAATGCTTGATAAGAAATGTACTCATTATCTTGCCCATGTAATTGTAACCCCTCTATACAGTATTTTCACTATAAAAAATAAAAAAATAATTGGGCGCAGAGTTGAATTTCTGCCTTATTTTTTAAAATAAGTTAAAGTATAATAAAATGTTATAGTGAATATGAATATTATCAAATACTTTTTTAAAGTTCAACTACAATAAAATATTATAGTGAATATAAATATTATCAAATACCTTTTTATCAAAGCTGAAGCATTTTTTTTTTAAACAAGAGCAATATAAACTACAACTCCTGGCTTACATAGAGGCTTATATAGTAGAGTAAGTTTTATAGTAGAGTAAGCTTATGAAGGACTTCTTTAGAAAGCAGAATAACAAGAAGAAAAAAGACATTTCAATGGAAAATAAATATATTGCATGGTATATATGCAGTCCTCTCAGAAGACAGTTTAGTTAAAAAAAATAAGACATTGCTGTAGAACATTGGCTGAGTGATTTTTGTAAAAATTAAGAAGGAAGCCTTACGATATTTATCCATATGTTAAATTTTATGAAGTATTCACAGCAGTATTCATTTTATGAATGCATTCAACTAGCTTCTTGGTTATACATAATCCTCATTAAGTAGTATTAACAATAATCATAGAAATGTACTCATTATCTTACTCATGTAACTGTAAACCCCTGTACAGCATCTTTATGTACAGGGGTTTACAGTTACATGAGTAAGATAATGAGTACATATCTTATGGGAAGGGGTGGGAAGGGGAAACAAAGAGGGAGGCAACAATGCTTGATAAGAAATGCACTCATTACCTTGCCCATGTAATTGTAACCCCCTGTATATAAATTCATTTAAAAAATTCACATAAAAAATTTAAAGAAGAATGAGGATAATTCTATTTTAGTAATACATCCACTCATAAAGATGAAATAAAAATCTGGAAAAATTGATTCACAAACATGAATATTCTCTGTAGGTAGAAAAATTATGGACTATTCTTCATTTCATTGCTTCTGTTTCTTTTTCCCCTCCAGTACTAGGCATTTGAAACCAACGTATCATACACAGTAGGCAAGTGTTTCATCACCACTGCAATAAAATTTAAATTAAAAAAAAGATAAAAATCTTAATAACTTTCATTGTGCTAGCTTCCAGTTCTCATTCTTCCTGGCTCTACCTCCTGAGAAGCTGAACATGACATCATGCTTGGCTTGTCTAGAAAGTTTATGACACAAGCATGCATCATTTATGTAAATACAGATTTTTAAATGTTTTCAGATTCATCTAGTAGGCTGACAATTCTGATAATTAATTACAATTGCTTACTAAATGCGTCTCAACCATGAACATAAAAATAGATAAATAAAACTATGGATAATTTTAGACGTGAAGATTATGGCGCTTTGGGGAAAAATCATAAAGTAAGGTATCTCAAAATCTAGTAGTCACTTTTTCAAAATAGTAATGGTGTGTGATTCCTAGAATACATAGTAATATTTTATATTAAGGAGATATTGCTTCCTGCAGAAATCTAACCAAGCTATCAGTTTGGGTCTATTTCTATGTATTTACCAGTTCACCATGTGGGGGCAGGAGAGTCCTTGTTACTCACTCGTGTGGTGTAAGCAGCTTCGGGGTCATCCTCTAGAACACGTGAAAGTCCAAAATCAGAAACCTTGCACACCAAATTACTGTTGATCAAGATGTTCCGAGCAGCAAGGTCTCTATGAACGTATCCCATATCCGACAGGTACTTCATTCCAGACGCTATCCCTCGAAGCATCCCAACCAGTTGGATGACCGTAAACTGGGCATCATGTTTCTGGAAGACATTCCCAGCGTAGAATTAGGGTTGTTAGAGCCTAGAAATGCATCCTTTATTTTTTTTTCCTTTAAAAATCTCATATACCAAAAGTTGTAACAAACATGTTAGCTATAGACATGTTAGCTCAAAGCTCTCAGGCCTAACAAGATCAGTGGATCAATGGATTCATTGCCAAGTAAAACACCATGCAATCAGAACCAAGTTCAAAAGTAGGCCTCTGCTGATCTTTGTGTGATATATATTTATAATGCTTCCTCAGAAACATGAACAAGAACAAACAAATGAAATGGGTGTCGCGACTATGCCAGGTTCATTTCCTTGATGCTTTATGAATTGCTTTAAATTAAGTAGCACTAAAATGTTAGTTATCAATATAATTCACTCATCAACAGTAAAATCATGGATTGATCATTTTTTTCTTTTTCCCTAACTCTGGGTGTTAGATCACAAAATAGAAATTGAAGACAAAGTCATAAAAGCTCTGCATTATGAAAGCAAACCTAAGATATTTATTTGATTCATTTTATTCTCTCTCCTTCTCCTTCTTTCTCTCTGTTTCTCTCTCTCTTTCTCTCTCAGTGGTACTGTGGTTTGAACTCAGAACCTCCTGGTAACCTTGTTGGTGCTAAAAACACATATCTAGTCCACCATTTGAATTTTAATAGAAATAGGTGGTAAAAGCAATGTGTTAATACTATATCCACTTCTAAATATATCTCAGAAAGCATTTACAATATTTATTATTTAAATGAATTTATTTATTATTTAAATGAATTTTAGTGTGTTTTGAGATCCATAAAAATAACTTTTAAAATAACCATTTCTCTTTTGTAGAAAATTTAGAATTTTCCCTCATAATTATGAATGACATGACATATTTTGTATCTCTATTCTTCTATATTCTGCCTGTCTCAAGACTCAAAATAATAAAAACATTTTGAAGACCCTAAACATGACTAAAAAAAGTGACTAATGTTGATTGTTAATGTCTTGAATGTCAAAAAATTCTGTATTTATTTGAGAACTGAATTTTCTAAACTACATTAAAATATGATGAATTAAGCATTTCAAATAGAAAACTTATATATTTAAAGAATATATATGTGTATATTATATATAATTACATATTGCCAAATGATACCTTACATTACAAATATATATTCTTTAATAATATAGTTTATAGTACATGCTTAGTTATTGAGTAAAGTCTATGAGCAGTACATAGTCTATCTTATCATAGTTTGAGGTTACTTTACATAGTCAAAGGGAATATTTTTGTCTTATGTAAATATTTATATCTGGGTTTAGAAAAATATTTTAATTTATGTTAATGATGTGAATCTTGAAAATGCCAAAAACTTGAAGAAGATCGCGTAAACTTTAATACTATGAACTATTAAAATTTGAATGTTGCAACTAAACATGCAGAATAAGTTTTGTCATTGATATTTAGTCCCAGAAATGTTCAGCTTTCCTTAAAATTTAGATAACTTAATTGCTTGGCATAAGATTAGAAGGCATTTCTAACAATTTCAGCAGCTCATTCATAAATTCAAACGTGTGCATATATATAGTTTTACTTACACGTAAGAAACTGTCCAAGGAACCATTCTCCATGTATTCTGTTACAATCATAACTGGCTTACCTATATAATGGCAAATAATACATGGAAAATCATCAAAACTGTGCAACAAATATCATACAATTACTTACATATAATACTCTTGGGCACCTAATGAATTCAAAGATTTAAGAAAATTCTCTGCCCAGATTTTGCCATGCTGCAATTCAAGAAAAAAAACACAGCAAACAAAAATGAAACTATGAAATGAAAATGAAAAAAGTGAAACTAAGAAAAAAAATGGAGACTGGTTTCTAGATCAAAGGCCTTAAACCTAGATTATCTAACAGGACTTATTTGGAATTGTTTTCAGGAAACATAAATGTCAAAATATGTCTCCATTCTTTAATTAATTGCATTTTAGCTGCTTTTCAAAAATAATATCTTGTTTACAAGCACAAGACAGAATGAGGAACCCAATTTCCACTCACCCTATGGGCATGTACATCCACAACATAGTGTTCGCTTTTGTTTTGGTTAGTTACAGGCACAATAAATAAAACTCCCTCTCTTTCAGGAAACTGGTACTCAAAAAGTGACGAGATAGGATCAAAGAGAATGAAGGGGAGAAGCTGGGAGAAAAATTCATATGCAGTCATAAAACTCAATGCATGTGCTACAAAATTAAGAATTTTGTGGGAGTGGGTAGGATTGGGAAGGATGGAGGAGAATGAGGAAAGAATGCTCAAGATGCATTGTATATTCATGAACTGTTTTGTTGAATTACAACTTCTTGACAATTTAAAATTTCATTTAATTAAAAAGTGAATTAAAAAATTAATTTAAAATTTTAATTTAAATAATTCCTACTTTCATGAAGTGTACAAGAGACTTGTAGGAAACAATAAACAGAATATAAAATTCATGTTATGTTTGAAAGGAAATAAAGCTGCAATAAAAATTGCTGCAACCACTAATTTGTAACTTGGGAAATACATAGGCTCAATGTGATTAAACTATGTGGATCCAGCATTTTAATGTACTTATATAGCAACTATTCTGTGTATAATACTGATTGATTAGATACATTAATTGTATAATTATCATTGTACTTAAGAATCTTGATACAGCAAAGATAAGTGTCTCAATGTCATGAAGTAAACAAATTATAAAGTCAAGAGTTGTAGCCTACACACTGTGCTATTCATGAGATAAACATATAAAATCTCAAATACCAAACATAGTATTCTTAAGTATTGTGGATATATACAGCTAGAACTAGAATAAATGTTTAACAAGGAATAATGATTTAATTGATTGTTGCATGCCAATAGGGTAATTTTAATTAAAAGCATATATATATATATATATATGTGTGTGTGTGTGTACTGTAGCACTACATCTACTACTAATAATAATGCCATATGAACAAAGCTAAATATTACTCTAGATATATTACACTGACAGCAAAGAAATTAATTTTAGAAACCAGCATTATAAAAATATAAATTTGGGAAATAGATACGTCTGATATCTGGGAAATCCCAATGTTTCTTCTTTGAACAGAAGTTTATAACAGTCTTGAGTACTTCATATGCTTTAGCACTTAATTCTCATGGTATACTTATGCTTCAATAATATGCATTCTTTTTCTTTTTCTTCTTCAATGGAGAACACTGTGCATTGAAATAAGTTATTTTTGTAAAAAAAATATCCAGTAGTAAACCAAATCTCTGACATGGTCTGAGTTTAAAACTTGCATATATCATCACATTTTAACTCTGCTTTGCTGATGCCATGATGTCTTGATGACAAGCCTTTCATGCTACAAGAAAGTTATTCCTTTTCCACCTTGAGAAGTTCTAAGTTGAATTCTGCTGAAAGTCTTCAAGCATGAATGTCTTAAATCTAACACAATTATCATTTGCTTTCATAAGTACCTTCTATCTTATGAAGATTAGTTTGCCATTTTGATGCTAGAAAATATCAAACTTTATTTCCTATTTCTTTTTATATGTAAAAATTCTGAATCTATGCTGTTGAGAATTATCATTCAGTAACATGAAAGCTACTCACACTATATTTAGTTATTTGAATATATCATAGGAGAGATGTCTTGATTATTGGAGTGAGGAAAATATTTAAATTCTATAAATTTTTTCATGATTTTCATGCATATTATAGTCAGTTAACGCAATGCTCAATTTAACTAATATGCTGATTTAACTTTCTGGGTACCATATCACATTTAACGTTGTGATCTAGTAATATCTGAAAAATTATTTTAACCTGAATTCTGAGCTGTCAGAATTTGCTGTTAAACAAATTCTAGCTAAAGTTCAATTTCAATATATTTAAGGGAAATGGAAGACTCAACCAATTTTTTTTGGTTCCTATTTAACTTTATCAGAGACCTGACTTTTAATGAAATGAAGGCTTGAGTGAATGAGCAAATATATGAATGAATAAGTGAATGAGTGAATGTGCTCTCTATAGATCATCTCCTGTCTCTGTTCCTTCCCTAATATAATCCTGAAGAGCATAACATGCTACAAATGCATGCTTCCAAGGGAGTTCAAAATACCTTGCTTTTCACTGCCAGTTATTGAATCTGTGTATTACTCAGACCTCTGCTTATCACTCACTTCCTCTGGCTTTCAGCCTTATGACCATTTCATTTCCCATTAGCATATAGAGTAGAATGTTTGGCAAGGGAAATAGAAGTAGCTAAAAATCAACCCAGTCAATTAAGCCAAAGCTCCATGACCATTCAGAAATCAGATCAGGCTGTCTTTAACTCTGTAATTTAGGTATTTGTAAACACTTCAGTTAAGATGGGCAAGTTGGGAAATGTGCTTTGCATTAAGTTCAAAGATTCAGGAAACCAAATGTACAGACAAAAGTAAACAGAATCAAAATGTTCTACCTTGGAAATCAGTACTAAGAGTTTCCCTTGTGATCATGATTTTGATAAATATAGTTAAAGAAAAAGACTTTCTGGAATAGTGGCCAGAGTTAGTTTTAATATGCATAAAATGTACTAGGAAATTATAAAATGACAACTCTTCATAGTATGCAATATTGATACACAAGTGTGCAAGCTCTTTTACATGCATTTTGATTTGCAAATAATATGACCTACATACTCAAAACAAATCCTACATCATTCATTATCAACAGAGACTCAAAAATCTATCTGGCATATATCATAGACTTCTAAAATGGTCAATAACTAGATGGAATAAAACTATCAAAATGAACAAAACAGGTTTGTAGTTGGTGTGTGTGTGCATGTGTGTATCTGTGTCTATGTCTGTTTCTGTATCTGTGTGTGTCCTGGGGCTTGAGCACTGGGCAATGTCCCTGAATATTTTTTTGCTCAAGGCTAGCATTCTATCATTTGGGCTACAGCTCTACTTTTGGCTTTTTGGTGGATAATTGAAGTTTTCATAGGCTTCTTCCAAGGCTGGCTTTAAATCATGATATCTCAGCCTCCTAAGTAGCTAGATTACAGGCATGAGCCACCTGTGCCAGACTCCCATTTTGTTTCTATATTTACTTATAAATATATGGAAGAAATGTTGATTTTTCACATAGTAAAAACAAATGAGTAAGTCTACTAAATGCATTTGTTTACCAACTATCCATAGTGATTCAGAGATATTTCTAGTTACTGAATCACTGTTCGATGATAGTGGGTAGGAGAGATAAAATAACTAAGAATTCCAGGTTAAGCACCGCTGTTTTCACAAACTTCTCCATCACATTTTTTACAAAAAGAAGAGTAAGTGATATGATAGATACACAGTCAACCATAAACATATTTTTCTTTACAAGTTTCAAATATTAATTCTTAGATAATAATATCCACTTTCAAACAGAAATGTAATTATTTTTAAGATATCTAAAATTATACACACTTAACCCATTGTTCTTTACAGTTTTGTAACCATTCTAATGTGATTCAATTTTGTCTTATTCATTATGCTGACCTGTTATTTTACCTTCTGATATTGATTGTAGCGATTTTGCATTAAGGCAATTGTATGCATCTGAGTTTGGGGTGTTCCTTTTCCCCTTTAATACAAAAGTTTGTGTAAAACCAGAAATGCTCAGATATCTGCTGAACTACTAAACTACTTGTATATACTGAGTGAATTTTTTTCTTCTTTTAGGATAGTTACTATGGATAATAAAAGGTAGTATTTGTACACATTGAGAATTATGGTCTTGTAATTTTTTCCTTCTTTTATTTTCAAGGTGATACACAGAGGGGCCACAGTTATATAAGTAAAGTAATAAGTACATTTCTTGTCAAACTTGCTACCTTTCCCTCATTTTTCTCCTACCAACTCCCTCAACTCCCACTCCCCAAGTTGTAAAGATTATTTCTAACATATTGTCTTGTGTATATTACTGTTGTATTGGTTTCCCCCTTTCCCTTTGTCTCATCATTCTGTTGTTCCCTTTCCTTTCCCTAATTTGAATAAATTTATATACAATACCAGGGTACCAGAATCAAATACAACCAGAACAGGAGATATACCATAGGGGAAAAATATACAAAGGAAACAAAAAATCACATAGTGTATTAAAAACAGCAATGACAAAGAAAAACGGAATTCCATGCTTCCATCAGAAAGAATAACATTGCCCCACTTATAAGGAAATGAAAAGACTTGGGAAAAAAATCATATTAAGTTATGTAAGCTAGACCCAAAGAAACATAGATCTCACAGTCTCCCTTATTTGCAATAATTAGTATACATCTAAGATTATCTTATCAGATGAGCAGAAAATCTCAATAGCTATGTACATATGACCATATAAGATGATGCTAAGGGAAATGAATTCCAAGACATGGACACAAGAGGATTTATAAACTTTGTAAAGTGAATTTAATCTTCAGAAAATATCCAATAAAATAAATGAGGAAATTTACCACATAAATTCTGTTTTAATCCAAATATGCGGATTAGTGCAATGGTTATACATAGAGCATGCAAAGGAAAGAGCTAAAGTTCTTTAGACATGTAAATATATTATTCTAGTTCTCACATTTTCAGTAATATATTGAGAAACAGTCTCCTATTTCTGTTCATGTGGGCATATCGACATTCTGAATTTATAAACTTGTAATCAGAAATGTATGATAACAGCCTGTGTCATCAGAGTTTGCAAAAAATTATTATTCTAGCTCTGTAATATATAATATGTGATATGATATGAAATGATTATGATAAGAAATAGTTGGGATATGGCTTAAGTAAACATCTGCCTAGAAAGCTCAAGGCCCCAAAATCAAACCCGAGTACGACCATAAAAGAAAGATTAAGAGTTCGAGATGAAATATAATACTCTTGAAAGAAGCTCAGAAGAAAATTTGCAGAGAGAAAGGAAATAACAGGATTTGGGATTGTTAATAAAGTATGCCATCTTAGCCCAACAATATTCCTTTATCCTCTATACTGGGAATAAGGAAGTCCAAATCTATATTAGTGATGGTGCAAAGTGAACACTCAGAGAGAGAGAGAGAGAGAGGGAGAGAGAGAGAGAGAGAGAGGGCTGTTTTAATTATGAGAAATCCTCTTAGTCCTCCATCCATGACATTCCTCAACAATAGAAGATTACAGTTAAGTTAAGTTTCCTGGTCAATTTTTAAATTTCCAAGAAATTAATAAAGGAGGGAAAAACACATCACTTAGATTGAATTTAATTCCTCCTATTTCACTAGGTAAAATATTGCCAATAGGAATTATTCTTGGAATCTAAACATCATTTAACTTATGGTGTGATGGCAGAAATATCAAACATTTGTTAAAATCAAGTTTCATCCTTTTGAACTTCAACTAAAATTGATAACACATGTGAGTACCTCGTTCTGGGCAAAGCCTGTCCCCCGGCTTGCTGCTACTTTGAAGATCAGAGACTCTATCACCTTCTCGTGTTTAAGATTTTCAGGCTCATGACATACCATTAAAATTGTTTATGACTTGATTCAAACAAATTAAAAGTAATGATCACATAAAGGCCCTTCTCAAAATGATTTGAAAATGATACATTATAATAGACACAGTATTTCTAAGCACACAATTAATAGCAATAATAAAAAGGCTTCACTCAGACAAAAGAGAAGAAAGGAATTTTTTCAAGAATGTTTTTTATATACACACAAATTAAATGGTTATCTCACTCTTAGCAAAAGATTTGCATAATTCTTTGCTAATGTATTCTTACATACTTTCATAGCATTTGTGGGGGTGGGGGGGTGTTGTGTGTGGGTGCAGGTCCTAGGACTTGAACTTAGGACCTGGATGCTGTTATTGAGCTTCTTTTGCTCAAAGCTAGCACTCTACCACTTGAGCAACAATGCCACTTCTGGCTTTTTTCTGAGTAGTTTATTGAAGATAACTCTCATAGACTTACTGCCAGGGCTGGTTTCAAACTGTCATCTTTAGATCTCAGTCTTCTCAGTAGCTAGGATTACAGGTGTGAATCAGCAATGCCCAGTTCTCATCTCATTTTAAAGACGCAAAAAAAAGTAAGATTTCACTGTTAATTCTACATTACAGAATAAGATGTATATGTGAGTTGTTTGATTTATGAGGTCTCACCATTAGTATGGTTGTGTCAGAATTTGATCTTGGATGTACTGATTCTTAGTCTAGATATTGATATGCTCTTTTTTAAAATTTGAAATGTGATAAGCTATAAATTCTGCATCACTCTATTTAGCCAATGTGTTTATGGGCAGGTATGTACATGAGTATTCATTTAGAAGTCAAATGTTTTAGAATGTAAAACATTAGCAGCAAAATAGATCATCTCTTTTGATGACAATGTGTCATATTTATGTTTTAAATGTAACATATAAACGTTATTGTAGGGAGCTTCTATTTCCTCTCTATTAGAAAAAGGTACCCGATTTAGAGCTTTTAAATATGCCACTAATGAGTCCCAAATCTAACTCTGGGGTTACTCCTCTGTTATATTTACAATATATGAGATGATGGGATTTATAGAGTCAGCTTTGACAGTTTCTTACATACTTATTTGGCCAAGGAGATGTATCAAATTTAGATTTCTCACTTCAAGACTAAAGCAGTTGTAATCCATATCAGGCTGTTAGAGAATAAGATATAAAAAGATGTTTAATGTGTTATATCTTTAGTTTTTAGAAGCCATTTTAATGTATTTTTTACAGAATTTTTCTCTCCGAGATTGTTCTATAGATTTGTTTGTGATGATAATTCATATTAGATTATTTAATTTTTTACATCTGAAGGAAAAATAACAGTAATTATGTTTTAATATTTGCTTTTATTAAAATTTAAAAGATTGCTTTTGTCATTTAGAACACTCAAATGAATAAAATCAAATTCTATTGGCTAGAATACTAGAACCTATCTGTAAGCTCAAATTTAAACATAATTACTTCGATAGTCGTTACTATCTATTTCTTCTTACTTATAGATATTGAAGAGTTTAAGTGATGCCTCTGTCCATGTTAAAACACAATTATTTTCTCCCTCACTCCCTGAAAAATGCAATCAGTTATGTAACTGTACTTCTTTAAGAATGCATTCATTAAAACACTGGAAGATAGTAGATGATACTTCTCCCTTCTTTCTTTAGTCCTCTCTCTTCTCCTTCCCTCTTTCCATGCTTTCTTCCTTTCTTTTCTCTCTCTCTCTCTCTCTCTCTCTCTCTCTCTCTCTCTCTCTCTCTCTCTCTCTCTCTCTCTCTCTCTCTCTCTCTGTCTCATTTAGTTAGTTAATTTTTGGCTCCTCAACCACAATGAAATAAGTACTTATTTTGATCAGGCTCTATGTTAGTCACCATTCTGGTTATCTTTGGAATCATTTTGTTTCAGATTCTGACAGCAATAAATTATCTAAAACTTTTTTTTCTTGTAACAAGAAAGTTGCCTTGCTATGGTGAAGTTGTGAGGGAGCACTTTTAAAATAAAGAAATAAATAATTAGAATCTATGAATATAACATGAAAACATGTGTTTGTTCCAATATGCAGGTAGAGTGTAAAAGAAACATCCATATTCTCCATGCTATATTTAGCACTTTCTAGCCAGACAATCTAATCATGATTTACAATTGTTTGTTCAAAGGTAAAAGAGGTGATTATATCTAACTCACAGAATATCAATCAATGAAAAATAAAATTATGCCATAGTACAAAATCAGAAAAATAACAGATACTCCATTAAAGAAGATGAAAACTTTTCATCATGGAAATTAAAGTTTAGAAGAATATCTAAGCACAAGTGATTTTATTTTCCTCCTCAGTAAATCTCCAGTTCTGAAGGACAGTCCAGTTGATTAGGATGACATCAGATGCTAAATGGCTAAATGATATGAAACTCTCAGTGAAACATGTCACTGAAATTCTACAGATATAAAATAGTATGGTCTTTCCCTGAAAGTCAAATAGATTCATTCATTTCCCAAACCAGTCTTACTGGTTAAAAAAATGAAAAAAAATGAAAAAGATGCTAGGTGCCAGTTTCTCATAACTGTAAGTATAACTATTCAGAAAAATGAGATTTGGAAAATTACAATTTGAGGCCAGTCTTGGCAGAAAAGTCTAAAAGTCTCCATCTAAAATAAACAGCAAAAAAACATGTCTAGAGATCTGGCTCAAGTGGTAGGATTACCTGCAAGCCAAGCAAACTGAGCAAGCTTGCTCACATCAACTTATAATCTGATATTTTCACAAGAAAGGTCAGTATAACTACCATTGTGGCACAATTTTTCAGAGGACAGAGTCAAGAAACAAATATTTTTTAATAAACAAAGGGGTTCCATTTCAACATATTAGATTCCTAATATCATGCATCTTGAACAGTGTCTTCGCTTCCAGCATTCTCTCCCAGCATGCCAGCCTCACCAGCTTCCTCAAGTCACTCAGTTCCATTTTAACAATGTACACTGAATATTATGATTAAGAAGCTGAAATCCATTTGGTGTGAGGAGGGTGGGTCTTAAGGTGAATGGGTGGGAAGAATGGTGGCAAACACAGTCCTAGCATTCAATGTTCAAACACTTTTTAAAAATGCTTAACATGGGCATATAGCATATGTTTAAGTAATTCCACGTTGTTAAGTTCTTAATTTAATTTATTTTACATGAACACTCCAAAGGAAATCAAAGTATATTTCAATTATACCATGCCTTCATGAAGAAGGAAATGCCCTTTTAGTCACACTACAGTGAGACTCACTATTACTGCCATTTGGAAAGTGGTGCATGTAATGTAAAAGAAGAATAACATTGTGAAAAACATAATGAGTAATGTCTGTTGGTAACCATAGAGTATGTAAATGTGGTGCCAATGAATTATCCCCTAAAGGATGCCAAACTCTCTGCCATATGTTGTCTTTCACTGTAAGGAATTTGCTGCCAATTTCACTTATTCTGCATTCTATGCTCCAAAACCTCAACTAAGAAAAAAAAAAAAAAAGAAAGGTCCAATGGTATCTCAAGGGGTTTTCATTGGAATGGGAGCCAAAAATCACAGATCTGCCTCACAGGATCCCTTTTGAGCTTGGCTGGAGAAACCATCATGGAAATAAATTCAGATCTTTATAGTGGGCTGAATGCCAGAACTTCCCCCAGAGCAATCAAAAATCCACCTGGGACCCTAGATCAGAACTATTTGGAATCCACAGAGAAGAGAAGGGGGGAGGGGTGCAGGGGGAAAGCCTTGGGTCTCCTTGTGAACCAATGTTTCCAGCTCAGAAGCAGTCCCAAGATGCCTATAATTTTCCTAGGGCAGGGAGGACAACAGTGGTAAAGATTTGGGAGCTTAAACAAAGCTGGTGAAGAATAAATGAAAAGGCAACTTGCTGGGAGTTCCTGTCAAAATTGAATCATTGTTTTTCCTTGCTCTTCTACGTTTTCCACAGTTCTCTTCTCCACAATCTTTTAATCAGCATGCTTTTGCACAGCCCAATATCTCACTCACTATTTTACGTTAAAAATTCAAGAATTTTTAAGACTTAGAGAAGCATGTCCACTGGGGTGGGGGGAGGAGAGATGGGAAGGGATAGGAAGGGGAAACAAAGGAGGAGGCTACAATGCTTGATAAGAAATGTACTCATTACCTTGCTCATGTAATTGTAACCTCTCTGTACGATATTTTCACAATAAAAAATTTAAAAAAGCAAAGAAAAGCATGTCCAAAATACTATTACTTCAATATACTTGCTGTCTAGAAAGGCAGGAAAAGCAAGTGTTAGAGCCTTACTTACTTTTAGTAACAACTCCCTCCAGTCGAATGATATTGGGATGGTCAAACTGTCCCATAATGCTTGCTTCTCCCAGGAAATCCCGCCTCTGTTTCTCCGTGTAGCCTACTTTCAGGGTTTTGATGGCCACTGAAATCTCTTTTTTGGAAGGGAGTTTTAAGCGACCACTGCATACTTCTCCAAATTCACCTGGTGGAATGCAGGAAAGCAACAGAATGCAAATAATTACATAGCACATCTATCCTAGCCTGGATAGGGAGCAAATACTTGAAAGAGCAAGCAGTTATAGTTTTTCATAGGCCTCCAAGTTACTACAGAAGATGAGAAAATGAGACTGTCTGGAAAAGCCCAAGATATTCACAACATAGTGGAAAACAGACCTTGTGAGAGTGCCCGTGGAATCTTAAATATGACACTACGAAAACTGTAACATGAGAAAATAAGAAGAAAGCTAAAAGCTGCATGCATCAGACTTTTCACCCTTTCTTGTAATAGCTAACATCATTTCAGGGTAACAAACAGGCTGGCACAGATATTATGACTTGAATATTGTGCTGAATTTCAGATGTTTTTAACTATTCTATTTTTACTGTGAGGACCAATGGGGCTATACACTCAAACTCTCAGAAAATGAGAAAGGAAACATCTGCTATCAATTCCATTTATTGGAGTATTGGTTTGTTGCATTATTGGCATGCTAGCTATAAAGTTTTCTGGGCTTCTGGGAGAAGACCAATTGCATAAGAGTATCAAATTAAATAGCCTGTCTTGTCTAAAAGTTATTATGGAAACATTTTCTTATGTTTAATGTCCTACATGAAAATCTTATTTCCAAAATATGTGTGATTAATCCAGAAGTTGGATGCTAAGTGTTGTTTACTATTAAGTAATTGAGTCCAATCAATGTATAAAATGATTTAGACTAATCACTATTTTTATGTACATTACTATTAAAGAGCTTTACTTACCACCCTCATCAGATTTTGACCTGGCTTAGAACAGAGACTATATCTATTTATCTATTTCTCTATTTCTCTACACATACACACACACACACACACACACACACACACAAATTTTAGTATTGAACAAGGTTTTAAATTGAACAAGAATGTTTTCCGGAAATATTCTAGGATTAAGTACAGATGGGAAGGAGAAACAAAGGAGGAGGCTACAATGCTTGATAAGAAATGTACTCATTATCTTGCCCATGTAATTGCAACCACTCTATACGGTATTTTCACAATAAAAAATAAATAAAAATTAAAAAAAACCTATAAAAATAAAAAATCATTTGCTTCTCTATGGAATAGAATAATATTCTTGAGCTAATGTCCCTGTGATTTAGAAAAGTCAGTTTTAATATTTTGTTTCAGCAGAGAGAAGTGAGATGATTCTCTAACTCACCACCTCCCACCCCCAACCATCCCCAAGTAAATGAGTTGAGCCAGAAAAGTAGCAGATTGCCCTGCTAGAGCTTCTTGCTCTAGGACAACAACTCACTTGTATCTCTCTAGGAAGCTCTACCCTCCCCTCGACATGACCCTTCAACAGGATTCCAGTTTTCTTCTTGCAAAGCAATGATATATACTGTAATTTGGAAAAGTCACTTAAAGTCCAAAAGCAGAAGCACATGTAATTATTTAACAAATACTCATCAATTGGCAACAATTGAACAGACACTGAGAAAAATAAAGCAATGTAATGGTAAAAAAAAATTAGTTTTTTTTTTTTTTTGACAAAGAAGGGAAAGGATAGCAATCCTTACAGTTATAATGTCCTAAGGATTATAGACAAAATGAGGGAGAGGGCCTGAGAACCATCTCTGGTTTTGTTAAATCCAAGGCAGAATGTATAACTACAGACAAGCACTATTAGGAGAAGGAGATGTTATGATGAAAAATTAGAATTGTAAGCAAGAGTAAGAGTTTCTTGCCTTATCCAGAGTTATCTGAACATTGCCAGAGAGCTCCAGTTCGCTTTGTATAAACATTACGTTTGAGTAAACCATACAGAGGTATTCATAATGAACTTTCATTTCCTGAAAGTTCTGCCATTCTCATGAGTCAACATGGTATAAAGGATCATGTTTTAAATTCAGATGCCATCACCACTTAGCGACATATCACTTGTCAGTTTATAGAAGAGACAGTACAGAGCTGTGGTGGAGAACATCAATCCCAGAGCCAAATAGCTTAGGGCTTATTCTTGCTCTGTTACTTATTGGGTTTGTGGTTTTTATGTATCTTCACCTTTCTGTGCCTCCATTTCTTTATCTATACCATAGGTGTGACAATTGTGCTTATCTGATAAGACTGTTGTACAGTTAATTAATGTATGTGAGGTACTAGATCCAGGGTCAAATGCATGACAAGTAGCATTTATATGTTGGTACTATTTATTCCCTGAATTTAGACCCACTTTGGAAGGGTAAATTATCTATCCACACTCATGTTTCTTTTCAGATCAAATTGACAAATGAATATAAACATCTTTGGAAACTACAAGATTCTATATGACTATAAGAGAAGTTGCCAAATTCCATATTAAAATAAGAGATGTTAATGTGATGGTAATGATAGCAAGATTCATATCTTACTGAGTAAGTATTTCCAAAGAAAACATTTTCTAAGAGGACTGTTCTAGAAAGATTAAGGATAAGATTTCACATTTTAAGTAAGCCAATTAGAGATTATTTTCTTTATTTTAAGTGGGATTCATGGACAAATTTACAGAATTCATGAAAAGCAGAGTGATCATGTCTCCCTGAACCCTTCTCATACTTCAGTACCTATTGAGCAAGGCTTATTTGTCAGCATCAATCTCTTCGCAAGAATCATCTCATTTAATGCCTACAAAAATCTTACAAATGATGTACCATTGTGATGGTCAGTGTTCAGCACGGGCTTTGAGAGTGGAAAATAAAGGATTCTAGCTATGGTTTCTTGCTTTGATATGACAATGGATGTTCAAATACTTAGCTCCTTTTTTTTCCATCCACTGAGATAGACATACAAATATCTATTTTAAAAGCTAATGAAATTAAATAAGAAGTGAATGCTTAGCATACTTTGAAACTTGGAAATAAGTTTTTACAAGTTTTAAATTTGAAAAAAATACAGTGGTTTTCCAAAATTACACTAGAATTTTTTATTCATTTTGCAGTCCCACCAATAGAAGTATACTAATTGGAGATGATAATTCATGGCTCAACATTAAGTTTATAAATTGCAATAGGTATAATTTTTTCTTAGGATCTTTTAGGTAAATGAGGATTTCTGGAACATTTATCCAAATACATTGTCTGACATGAAATTAGAGAATTGCAATACATACAATCACATGTATAACATATATACTCTTTCTGCAAATTCAAAAAACTAAAAGTATTTTTCCTGGTGAACAAGATTAGACTAAGAATAGTCTTTTATTTAGAACTTTTAGTATTGGACTATGATGGATAAGTTTAAATTCTTTTTTTATTAAGAATGGTGTATAAAAAAAGTAAATGGATTGTTAACAAGCAAATTTCATGTTAGAGGGTGGTGACATGGATTAGTTATATAGCACTTGTCTAGCAAGACCCTGGCTTCCATCTTAATACCATGACAGATAAAAAAAATAAATATTATTAAATTAAAACAATTATGCAATGTTAGCTTATGTGATTGTTACTGAACAATTTTAAGAAATGTGTCTATACACCATCATTATATCTGTATATTATTTCACTTGTTTATGTGTATGTATTTATGTGTATGTGTATGTGTATGTGTGTGGTATCTTTTAATGTCTTGATTCTATGTTGTATTCTTGGTGGTGACAAACATTCTAATCAAGAAATTCTTATACTGTGTGTACATAATATATTGAATTTTTCCAGGAGAAATGTCATCAACTAATCAAATAACTATTTAAAAATAAAATAAGCACAGCATCATTGTTCTTAAAATGATAGTCAAGAGTGTTGGCTTACATATCTCTCAATATGAGGTTAGGCTTCATTGTTTAGTTATATGTTTTAAGAAAGAAAAGGCAAAGGGGTTCTAGTCTAATCTTTCATGAACATTCGGGTTTACTGTGCCTCACAACTCTATGTTCTGGCTAACTAGCTATGTCAATGTCTCCATAGAAAGCCTTTTTACCAGTGCAGAGAGCCTCAGATTTCAAGGTCATGATGATTGCTATTTGACCTTCTGGACCTAGGTTGTGGATAAGTGAGCTATTCTTCCTCTCATTGGGCTCCAGATTAGTGTGCAAAGATCAGGTGCTGCTTGTGCTACTGAAAATTCCATGCTGGAAAGCAGTGTACTCTGTGGATCAACATTAAAACCAAGCCAAATATAAACCTTCCAGGTCACAGAGCTGTTCACAAAACAAGGCTAACCCAATAAACAGGATACTCAGCATACATTTGTTCCGGTACTAGATTACCACAAATATGTGGTGACATACACATGTTCAAGTCTTGCTTTGTGCAAAACAGAATATCTATATTAGTATCCTCTATGAATACTAGTTTCATAATTATTGCCATCTGGATACTTGAATTTTTAGGAACATAAGGTACTTGGAACAATTGTAGAAAGTTTAGAAAAATATATCATTGGGATAAAACAAATTAGTCAAATTTTCTTTCTTGAATACTTTAGATACTGCTTTTATCTACAGAAAAAAATAGTGACAAATGCATGCATGTTTGTATAAAGAAGCCTTAGTCATGAATACATAAATATGGCACTTGGAGAAAATATGGTCAGACAAGTTATTAATAATCCAGTAAGTAAATTTCCCTATTCACTCTATTTCCTATATCAACATAAAAATTGTTAGTTGTTTTGAAGGCAGTAGCTAAGAGTGAGATTATTATCTCTGTAGTATTATGCATAGTTCAATTTTATTTTTCAATAGTAGTTCTGATATGCATGTTTCCACATATTATGGATACCCAATGCTTATTTGTAAGTGTACAAAACATTTTTATTTAATACTTACCTAAAGTTTTATTGAGAAATGTAACTTATTTTAGCAATAACTCCATGTTTATTCATGAATTTATGGTGGAATAAATTAATTAATTAAAATATTTTAGGTTATTTATGATACCCTGTCAAAATAGTTGTAATGAAATTGGAGTGTCATATATAACATTTTTATTGTTCTTTGAATTTCAAAGAGGGTATTAAAATTCAAATGAAGATTTTCAATTACTGGTCTAGTTTAAATTGAGACATTATTGTATCCCTACTTATTCAAATAAGTTTTTGACAGGGGATCAGCATAGCTATGGGAAGATTGAGCATTAACTGAGACTACTTCTGAAACCTAATAAATAAAAAGCAGTCATTGTTTCAATTTGTAAGTCTGTCACCTTTAAAATCATTAAATTCCATTAAATACCCCATTTACTGCTCATCTTTAATTATGAAATTAGAAAAATGTCACCCAAGCTTCAGAATACAGAGCAACCTCAGGTAGTATTTTTAGTCATAGTTGTAAACATGCAATTAGCATACTACTATTGCTAGGTTAATGAGTTACCTGCTCCCACCACTTTGTCAATGGATATGTTGCTGGCATCCAACTCCTTAGCAAACTCATGCACTGCTTGTGTAGGGTCTTCATAGGTATGTGGGTCGACATAGGTCCGAAGTCCCGGGAGTTTTACTGATTAAAGGAAGGAACAAAGGCATTATTTATAAGGCTTTTATTGAGAAAATATTTAGGATAATTTTGCCTGAAATATTCTAATCCAATAAGCTACATCAATTTTTATTTTATGATATCACAGAAACAGACAGAGATGTTGGCTTAAGTGTTGAAAAATGTTTTTTAAAGCTGTCCATAATGACAAACAAAAGAAAACAGAGTGCTTTGACTCCGAGGAGTTTGATCCATTTGGAGGTGATTCTGGTGCAGGGTGATATATAAGGATCTAGCTTTAGTTTTATATAAGTGATTAGCCAATTTTTCTGGCACCATATACTGAAGAGGCTGTCTTTCTTCCACTCTATTTTTTTTAGCTCCCTTATCAAAGATTAGATGGCTATAGCTCTGCGGGTTCATTTCTGGGTTTTCTATTCTATTCCACTGGTCCTGAGGTCTGTTCTTGGTCAGTACCAAGCTGTTTTGATTACTATGGCTTTGTATTAGAGTTTGAAACTTGATATTGATATTCCTCCATCACTGTTCTTTTGGTTAAGGGTCGTTTTTGCTACTCAGGATCTTTTATTGTTCCATATGAATTTTTGAATTGCCTCTCTATTTCCTTGAAGAATGAGGTTGGAATATTTCTGCATGGTATTTTCGCAATTTAAAAAAAGTGTATAAAAATAAAAAACAAAAAACTGATATATCTTATTGTAGACTTTAGGAATGAAGATGCTTTTGAAATGATCAAGCAGTATAATTACTATTAATACATAATGGTAATGTCATGTTATTGTATAACCAATATAATAACCACATACTTATTATAATAACCACATATGCAACATCTGACAATAAATAAATTTTGAGATATGTTTTAAACATTTCCTTCTCTTATTATTATTTTATTTTACCCATTTATATAATTTTTTATTTTCTTTAAGTATTTGAACCAAGGAGTTAGAGGAAGTGTGGGCAAATAATATTCAATGTAAGACAGGCGCTGCTGGCTCTTGCTTGTAATCCTAGCTACTCAGGAGTCTGAGATCTGAGGATCGCTGTCCAAAGCCAGCCCAGGCAGGAAAGTCCGTGAAACTCTTATCTCCAATAAACCACCAGAAAACCAGAAGTGATGCTATAGCTTAAGTGGTAGAACGCTAGTCTTGAGCTGAAGAGCTGAGAGACAGCACTCAGGCCCAGAGTTCAAGCCCCATGAAGGCCCACCCCCCAAAAAGTATATATATATATATATATATATATATACATATAATATTTAATGTACATATGTGAAAACAAAACTAGATATTTAAGGGTAGATGTCTTCAGGAGAGATGAGGAAGAAGAATTGAAGCAGTTGCCTTGAACTGAAAGAATTTCATAAGGCAGAATAGTCTATAATTATGAATAAATCGAAAAAAAAAAGACCTATCTTCTATCTGAAGCTACCTGAACACAGATCTAATTCATTACACATACTTATGATCTCTGTTCACTAATATACTATCAAGCAACTAAATTTTTCTTTTTTTTAAGTTAATTAAAGTAATATTCATAATTGTACTTACAAGCTTAATAATAATAGTAAGAACTTAAAATCCAAACATAAATCTCATTTATAATTTCTTAACTATAAATCGTCTTGTAATTTGTTCATTAAGTTATTGTAAAAGTGATCATTTTCATGTTCTGTAATTAAAAACTATGAAAAACAGGGAAATCTTTTGAGTGTGTTTTAATACTTATAAAATTCCTATCATTTGGAATTTTTTTCAAATGAGAGGCAATATGTAATTTGTCTCTCAAAGTTCAAAAAACGTTATCTAAAAGAAAACTCAAGTCTCTTTAAAGAAGACTCAGAAGATTAAATTCCCTAAACATTCTTCAACAGGAACTTTAAAATTTAATTTTTATAGTATATCTACAAATATTATTGGTTATGCTCTCAATCTTAGTAACATTGATAATGTTGCTTTCGTGGGTTTTAACGTTGCTTAATTTAAATATTTTCTTTTATTATGCAAAACTATTGAAGAATACTTTTTCTCTGAACTTAACAAAAATAAAGTCAGACATTACAGTTTCCAATATGACTTCATAACGAAAAAAATTTCTTTGGCACAAAAATAATTGACCACTGTGTTGACTAGTTTCATTTGAGCTAATATTAGAGTTTGTATTTTAAACAGTTGTCCCTGACAGTCTTCAGCACAATGGAAGTTGGCCACTTAAGGATTTCAAGACAACTTCATAAATGCCCTTTTAACAGTTTATTGTAATGCATACTCCTATTAGGGTTTCAGTTATTTCAAGTGAAGAACCTGAGTGAAAATCAATGAGTTATAAAAGAAAAGGTGGTTGGCAGATATGCAAGGTGGAAGCTTTCTGCTACTTTCTGTGCAGCAGCTACTCCTGCAGCTGACTGACAAATCCTTTGAGGACCAGAGGGTGAAGGAGCAGATGGGAAGGGGACAGGAACAAACTACTTCCTGTTGGCCTGCTACTGCCAACAAGCAGCAGGACACCAGCTTGAGGCAGCGTATGCGTAACTTGAAAAGGTAATAACAAATATTAAGTTAACTTCACAGAAATGTGGAAATTTAAAGCCTATTCTTGGCTTTGGGTAGACTGGGATTGGAGAAGTATTTGAGGAAAGTCAATCTGGAGTTTTCCTTGATATCTCAAATATAAGAATAGAAAGTCCTCAGATTGAAGGAAGGGGGAAGCTGTTGGAAACTTTTTTCATTTACCTCTTGGGAGGTAGAGATTTGGGGAATCCTGCTTTGTGGCCAGCTTGGGCAAAAAGCTCCTAAGATTCTTTCCTTAAATAGCTAGGCACAGTACACATCTATTGCATGAGCTGCACAGAGGCTGAGTGTTGGGAAGACAGTGGTTTAGAACAACTCCATGCAAAAATGTTAAATGGGGTATCATGGCCAGTTGCTGCTAGAAGTATGCATAGTAAGACTTCTTTCAGGCTAGCCAGGTCCAAAGGTTACTACCTCAAAAACAGCCAGAGTGAAAAATGGTAAGAAGTGTAGCTCAAGTAGTAGAGTTCCTCTCTAGCAAGCATACAACAACAAGTTTAAACCCCAGTGCCTATTTACTCCATACAGGATGTTTATTTGGAATTTTCCTTCACCTGCAACTCAAGTTCAAACCTATGGTTTCACACATGCTAGGCCACGCAAGCACTCTACTACAACAAATATGCCTAGCCCTATTTAAATTATTAGTATAATTGAGACTTCCAGGTTGAATTTTAAGCCCAGAAGCACCATTTCTTTAGAGTTAACACATTAAGTAGGCATCCCTCTTTCTTTTTTTTTTTAATTTTTTAATTTTTTTTATTTTTGCGTCCGGTCGTGGGGCCTGAACTCTGGGCCTGGGCGCTGTCCCTCAGCAATTCAGCTCAAGGCTAGCGCTCTACCACTTGAGCCACAGCTCCACTTCCGGCTTTTTCTTTTTGCTTATGTGGTGCTGAGGAATGGAACCCAGGGCCTCATGCATGCTCTACCACTGAGCCACCTTCCCAGCCCCTGTATCCCTCTTTCATATATTGATTATTCAATTCTATAAAAGCAGGTGTCAGAGTCTTGTGGACTACAGAGCTCCAATATAGCTATTGTTATACTAGAACCATTTCTAATTATTAATATTAACATACTTTATCTCTAAAGCAAGAAACATACTAAGGAACACTATCATACATTTCTTGCTTTAGTATTAAAAGAAAGACGATAAAAGCAACTACCACCACTGGGAATGTGGCTTTGTGCTAGAGTGCTTGCCTGGCATGTATGAGGCCCTAGGTTTAACTCCTCAGTACCATAGAAACAAAAATAACAATAAAAAAGTAACCATTACAAAGTGAATACAATATATTAAGAAGTAGCATCTTCTTGGAATCTTTTTGTAAGGCCAATTTAATTATATTTACATGAAAACTTGAATCAGATGAATGATGCAATAATATATTTTGATTTGCTTCTACTTATTAATAGTAAGATAAAGAGATCTAGAATTCCTCTTTAAGGAAAAAAAAAAAGACAGATTAACTGTAAGATAAAGTTAAGTTGTGGTGAATGATTAGAATGATTTACTTTGCTAAAAAATCCCTAAGAGGATATTTGCTGACACTTGAATTAACAAAGAGTATGAAACCAACAGTCAGGAACAGTGTCTTCAATACTTTCCATAGGCACTGGCTTTAAAATTTCAAATGTGCTTTAGAATTTAGAGTTAACCTTGTTACTAAATACTAAACTTAGAACATCATCCCCTTCAAAAAATATCAATACTAAACTTAGTACATCATCCCCCTCAAAATATCAAATTCTCTTCTGTTAATTAAAGTATGGAAAACGGCTTTTCCACCACATGACTTTTTTGGAGAAAATTATAAATATCAACACAATGCCCACATCCACCCCACATGAAGGGGTCTATGTGCTGTGAGGCTGTGGCTGCTGATTTTAACTGCTTACCCAGAGGTTCTGGGAATCAGGAGATTCAGGCTGCAAGGCGCATAATCCCTTCACACCAATAATTAAGGGCAACATGCAGAGTCACTGGGCTCTGTCATGGAACCCAGATAATAAACACATGCACACGTGTTAAGCTGAACTACTTTACAGCTCGTTCTGTGCAAACACAATAATTTACATTTCCATTTTACCAGCATGAGTTGCCCTAAGGAGAGTAAAACAAAAATGTAAAAAAGGTCCAGCTACAGAGGGCAAAGGGACAGGATCTTACGAGGTAAAACACATTTCTTTCCTTTTGAAGCAATATTATAGGATTTGTAACAAGGCTAGAGGGAATACTTCATAGCTCGAGCTTTTTAAAGTAGTACCAAATACATAGGCTGAAATAAACCAGCTGTAGTATTGAGAGGCTGCAAGTTTATGACATGCATATAAGTTACTTTATGGTTTTGAAGCTAGGATTAAAATGTATGGCCTTTTGTTTATTTATCTACCAAAAATGCTGCACACTGAACACATATTAAGGTTTCAACGAACTCTACCATAAACAAACAGTAAAACAGCTGGGCGGAGTGGCTTTAAAAACCTAATTAGAATCAGCACACAGAAATTTATCAAAAGTCCATATTCATAAAATGTACAGCTCCTCCAAACGTAACTAAGTCAATATGATCTCATCATTGAGTAGACAATATTTAATTTTTCCATCTTAAACTGAAAAGGATTGAAGCCAATAAAGGCAATATGTATAAGGATTGTAACACATTTGCTTGGAAGCATGAAAGAAGAGCAGATATATCTATTCTTTTGTGTTTTTGTAGAACTTACGAGTTTAAAAAAATCCAGATTGATGTGAAATTATTAAAAAGGTAGAAGTTTGGATTTTCTCAAAATGAGTTAGTTAATAATGATTCTATCAATGGGGCAGAAAAACAAGAGCTGAGTCTGAAAATGGATGCATTGTTTGCGTATCATACTAACTTAAAATTTTGAAAGGCTTTCCTTTTGTATGTGTTCTGAAAATTAGTGAAAAGTAATCGAGTTTTTTTTTTTACTTTAGTTTTAACCCCAGGTATAGATGGTAGATCCAAATATAATAACTGATAAGAATGACGATCTGAAAACAATTTTAGAAGGCAAGAAGAATAAATGCCAAAGACAGTAATGCGTATAAGCCTCCATTAGTTATAAGGAGACACGTTAGAGCTTCTGAGCATGAGTAGGGTCTTTGTACTAATTTCTGTGAGAACATGCTATTCCTCTTAAGTCCACTGAACAGTAATTGCTGAACTGAGCTGAGCCACAGTTTAGAAAAACAAAACACATGGAATGATTTGTTTCACTAAGAGGGGGAAAATGTGTCTTTTTGTTAAATGTGAACAGCTTGTTACCTAACAGGGTATTTCTTTTAGAAAATATAAAAAGAGGCCAAATTAGTTGGTATTAAGATGGAAGAAAAAGTACTGGCTTTCCTACTGATTGGATATCAAATGACTCCAAAATAAACAATTTATTCTAAAGACTCTTTCCTGGGTGGTTGACAAAATAGAGTAAGGCATTTTATATAAACACAGGTTGTTTATATTTACTTGACAGGGAAAAGACAAGTGTCCTATTTAGATTTTTAGCAAAGGACTAGTAATAAGGAAATGGAAGATACGCTTTGCATTTCAGCCATGCAAAGCTGACTTTAGTTCCTGCTACTCATCATGGGCATTATTTGAATATAAACAACAGGTTCCTCTTTGCTTGAACTTCAATATGCTGAACTGCAGCCATGTAAAAATCTACTTAATGCAGAGCCATGCATTTTCTTCTCCTAAAATAAATTTAGTTTACTCATCTTTTTCCTGTAAAAAAAAAGCTACTCTTGAATCATCTTCATCAAGAAGTAAGTTATCGAATATAAATCAACTGCTGATGAAACTGAAAATGTTCAAAGTTCAGAAACTCACAGTGTCCATTCCCAAACTGAAGTCTCTTTTCATCTGTACCATGCTTTGACTTGTTAAAGCCACAGAACCTAAAGATAAATCAAAGGGAAAGTACATATAAGGAGAGTATAATTAAAATAATAGTTAGGTTCAGAATATGCAAAACACAAAAATTAGACTTTTTTCACAATAAAATGCTTTGGGGAAAGCTTGTTGACTTCATATTTTTCGGGGATCCCTGGAGAATTGCCTAATGAGATATGTAGTCTGGCCTCCCTCCTGTGCAGACCCCGCCAGGTTGGGTTTTACAATGGCCTTAGAATGTGTTTATAGTATGTTTTAACAACTACTGTTGGAATGAATGTAGGGGGTAAAATCTCCATTGGTAACAATTAGTTCTGTGAAGTGTTGTACCAGTGTTTCGGGTAAGAAAATATTAAAGAAACCTGGGATTGTTTGAAGACTGGGGAGATAATTGGAAAAAGAAGGCAGGAATTGGAAAAGAGGGGGAGGGCTTCAAATAGAAATGGCATGGGTTAGAGAACGAAGATTAAGAATTACTAAGGAAAGGAAACAGAGAACAAAAAGTAGAGGGGAAAGAAAGGTAGGAGAAAAAGACATAGAATACAAATAGAGACATTCTTACTTGTGAAAATATTTTGTTGACCACATTCTTCAAAGTTTAAGAGCAATGAAGGCCAGCCAGGCAAGCAGCAATGAAAAGGAATAGGAGGCAGACAGTGAACTCACCTTCCAATCAAAACATAGATCACAACTGTCAGGAGAATAATTGCTACTGCCGCTGAAATAGCAATCATCACCACTTGGCTATTTTCACCAGAGATGGAGAAAGCTGTGAGATTGGAGAAAAAAAAAGAAAAAGAAGAAGAAGAAGAAGGAAAAGAGAATCATTACCTAGTGTGATTTAACATTTTTATGAAATAACTTGGAAATGAAGTGTTATATCCTCCTTTTAACAGAATTGTGGAATTGTGTCTTGTTATGTAATACTGTGTTGTAAGTATTCTTTATTTAGTGCAAAACAAGATGTTTTCCATAATTTGGTTTGAAATTTCTACTTAATAAATGAAATGATCGCTTATAAATCAAATAGTTTCAGCATCATCAGTTTACATTATTACTCAATTATTTATGGTGAAACTATACAGGACTGTTTTTTTTTTCCTCTCCCCAAAACTCTTGGATGAATCAGAAATTCTAGCAAAAGAAAGAGAATGGGTAAAGGTTTCCCAATATGAAATTATAAATGATTCCAAATTATGATACCACCAGTATTGGTGGTTATTTTTAAAATTGATGTTTTATTTGCAAAGTAACTGAAATAAGATGGGCACATAGACAATACTTTCTGTTTCTATTTATTTAAAGATTCACCCTTGTGGAAGAAAACAGGATATTCATGATTGCCAAAAACTGGAAACAAGATATTGGAATACCCACCAAAATGACCAAATTATCTAAAGATCCAGTTAGATATGAGTAAGTTCAACAGATTTGCTGAATAGCAGTGTATTTGGCAAGATTTTAATTTTTCTCACTACAGTGATGTAGGATATATATTAATTAGATTGCTAAAAATCATATTACAGTGTATGTATTTTTGTAAATGTAACATTGGGATAATTACGTTTAATTGTTATTAATTTAAAAGATAAATTAAAATATTTGTCTTATGCATTTCAACAAATATACCACCAACAAGCTCTCTTGGTATTTATTGGTACAATGGCTCTATTATTTATTCACTCACTCTTTCGTTCATTTATTCACCTAGAATAGCAATCAGCAAAAATGTCCCAGAGAGCTGAGTCTGGCTTGACACCACATTTTAAAAATAGGTTGTGAATATAGGAAGGTTCTTTTTCACAAATAACAAAAAGTAAGTGAGAAAATTTTGATATGTGATACTTCTATGGCATTCAGAGTTTATTGGAATACAGACACAGCCATTCTTTGTTTTTATAACTAATTCAATCCTAGAGTGAGCAGTAGCAACACAGACTGTCTCTCTATATAAATATATACATATGTATGTCCATATATACATATATATGTTCAAACAATATGTACAGACATTAAAATATTTATCTGGTCCATTACGGACAGTTTATGTAGCCTTGAGCAAGTCAATGCTTCTGAAACTTCAATGTGCAATATTTGCCAATATTTGCAGATTCAGTCAGTCTTAAATTAGGGCTGTGACTATACGTTCTTATGAGTACTCAGTTGATGTTGACTATGCAGATTGCAGAGTAACAAAAAATCTAGATATCATCTCTATAATTATAGTCTAACAAATAGGCAAGCTCCTTATTCTTTACCTCTGTTGATCATTCCACACCCAATTAATCACCAAGCCCCTCTTAAAAAATCTAAAAGATTTAAAATCACAGTTTTTAAAGCATCTGAAAAACAAATTCAGAGGTGTGACAGGATAGCACACCATAATATAAACTGCTGGAAGCACTTTATTCAGTGCTACTCGCAATGGTTTACAACACTGTGGTGGGACACTGCCCACTCAAGATGTCCCTGCTGAAGAGTGTAGTGAGAAACACACGGCCACTAGCTGCTGCACATTCAGAATCCATCTGGGACTTCAACCAGAGGCTATGTCACTGGTTACTAAACAAGACAGGGACAGGGGTTCTGGCATCTGATGATTCATACCAATGCATGGCTCCCCATGTTGTCAATCTGCACTATACATTATAGTTTTATCACATAGCTACATAATTCGTTCATTTTCTATGGAAAAGATGATCTGGATTATTACATTTTTTTTGGTCATCAGCAGATATTAACCAGTTTTCAGCCTATAAGTGGTTTGTTCAAGTACTCCTGAATACCTAAATTCATACACACACCCACACACACACCTACACACACACACACACACACCCCACACATATCACATTTGTATGAGATGTGCTTCTGTTATAATATTATATATGAATACCATAGTAAGATACTACTTTATGAAATTTTATATTTTAGCAGAGGCCTTGAGTGGTGTGTGTGTGTGTGTGTGTGTGTGTGTGTGTGTGTGTGTGTGTGTGTGTGCGTGGTGTGTGCGTGTGTGTGCCTGTCCTTGGGTTTGAAATCAGGACCTGGGCACTGTTTCTGGCAAAACTGCTCAGGGCTGGTGCTGTACCACTTTTTTTGTTGTTGTTAATTGGAGGTAAGAATATTTCATACTTTCCTGCCCAGGATGGCTTTGAACTGCAATCCTCAGATTACAGCCACTTGAGTAGTATGGATTACAGGCATGAGCCACTGGGGCCCTACTGTTGTTGAGAACTTTCAAAATATAAAGTAAGCATACTTGAAGAAAGGGTAAAAAAGAAGTTACTGGAATTTTGTTTTCTAATTTGAGACCAATTTGAATCAAATTTAGAATCAAATGAAAAGGCTACTTGCCTGAGTAAATTGATAAAATATAATTTCAAGTCATTTTCTTTAGTTCCTACATGGTTCAATATGTTAAAGATTAAAACAATATCAACTTCCTCATATATCAACAAGTTTCTTTTTTGTAGTCATTGAGTCATGCAACATCTGGCTTTTCAAGCACTAGAGAGGGGTGTTATCACTTTAAAAATAATGTTTCTCCAAATCAATTTATCACTAAGAGAATAACAGATACATTCCAGAAATTAAGATATTGTAAACAGAAAATCCACACAGATGTCTCACAACACACACACACACACACACACACACACACACACACACACACACACACACACACACACAAACACACAGGATGCTATACAGATACTACAGCTTCCAAGTAATACAATCTCAGTGCATCATATTTAAGAGTAAGCATAAATTATCATACACAAAAAGTAATCCTCACTTGTAGATTAAATTGAAATAATACATACAGTCTGGACTAGTTTCAAACTCAAATTTGCGGCTGTTGGTCCCATATCCAGCTGCTGTTCTGGCTCGAATTTGGAACACATAGGTGGTATCCGGTTTGAGGCTACTAATGGTAACATTAGTGCCTCTGGCCCTCAGAATGGTGTAACTTGTCTCTTGCTCCTGCTTTGAGGTAAGATAAAAAGTCATGTTAACATCAAAATTTTGTAATGCAATCAAATGATAACAACACACTGAAAGACGATTCTTCAAGATGTCCCCAAGCAACATACAATGGATGAAAATGTCATGGAATTATAAATAGAGGCATTTTCAAAGATGAAAACATGTACAGAAGTTTCTAAATTGTATAGATACATGCCATACAGATAAGGCAGAAAACATCAGGTTTCATCCTTTCTAGTTACTAATATGTGAGTGAAAATAACTTCTGTTTAACATCAAAGTAGAAAGTTGAATATATATTTCAAGAATAAACTTATAAAGAAGACAATAATCCTTTGAATTAAACCTAATAGAAATGTACTGTCCAATGTCAATTAGAAAACACTTCAGTTAATATTAACATTTTAAATAAAAGGCCAAGTTTTTATATATGGTTCCAATTTTCTCAAATAACTGTACTTGTATTATATCAAATCTCAGTCACTGTACTTAGTAAAGACAAATATATTGTGATCCAAGTCTTGAAATATTTTTGTGTGTACACTGCACACAAAAAGTTGAATCTCTTGTGGAAAATCTTGTTTATAAAAATGGAATTCACATAGAATTTTATTTTTACTAGCATTTATTAAATATGCATATACAAATGCTTTGTAACTAAAGATAGTGACTATAGGTATTGGCTAGTACCTGAATTACTACAGTAAATAATGAAGGAAGTTTAATGCATTTAATATTATATAATTTTTTTTCTCATAAGAAAACAAAACTATTGAGCATGTATCTAAAGTCAATCTCTTTCTTTATCATGATAAGACTTAAGCAGTCAAAGAACTGAAAATTTGCAAAACTAAAATTCTAGTAAAATATTTGAAATATTTTCAAGCCTCATGAGTGTTTAGGAATAATTATATCTGTATGTTAAAATAAGTATTTATATGCTTACATAATAGTGATACCAGATAGTTATATATGTATCAAGCTTAATAATGCAAAGATTTTCATTCTACATTGTTTATCATTGCTTAAAATAATGCTATATGCTATAATTCAATAAGAAAGTTTAAAATTAACTCAGAAAAGTTTGTAAGTTTCTCAAAATTTTGACCATAGTTGTATTTTGGAATCAGTCCCACAGATTGTCAAGTGTTCTTTTACTTCTACTGTCTAATCTGAACCAAAGCGAGTTATTAACTTATTCTTTAGACTCAATAAAATGTGGGTTCTTTTATCTGCAAAGTAGATTTATCATACTTTTAAAAACAGATGATCACATTCACATGTATTACTTTGCCATTGCAGGTGACTGAAATTTAGGGAGAAAATCTTATCTATGTCGTGATTTGGGCATAATTAAATTTATTAGGAGTCATCTTCTCATGAAAAATATGTAAATTTTTAATGAAAAAAATTTATACTTGTAAAGCACATTAATTTTCACAAAGGATATAACTACAAAATGTAAAAGTATGTTTATACAAAATTATGCCTTTGTATACAACTTGAACATACAACAATTTTCATAACTATATCTCATTCTCATGTTGAAATACATAACACATGAGGAAATATAAATCAATTCGAATATAGATCAATCAGGAGTTGAAGCAGAACCTAAGATTTACTAGCAGTAAGTTTGCAGGAAATTTATCTGTCAATAATTCTCTATTTTTTATTAATATGAAAGCCTATTTACTTACTTTCATAAGATTATTATGTTGCTATTATTTAACTATTACATGTAGATGTAGTCTGTAAATGAAAACATATTTTCAATGTACAACTTTTTATTTACTTTCAAATACTTCGTAAACTGACGTAGATTTACAAAACGTTTGCTAACCAGTAACTCTGAAGTCCTCCAGCCTAAATGATCAAATTGTAAGACATTTTGCTTTTAAACTTTCCTCTAGTTTATAACCAGACAGAACTGAGTGCTAAGAGTGATAAATCTGCACTTCCTAAATTCCACATATAAATAGCCAAGTATTCACTTTTTTAATAGTGATATTTTATACTAAGAAGTAAATTTACATATCCAGCTTTTAAATTTTCCACTAGAGTGTCACGGAAGCTTTCAATGCCAGTTCAATAATACCTTGTTTTTGTTATTAACGCCCAATAATACCTTGTTTTTGTTATTAACGCCAATGTTCTTGTCTGCATTAAATAAAATCTACCTGAATGTGGAAGTCAAAAAAATGATACTTGAGTCAGTGATCTAAAACATAGTTCATGAAAACACCAAGGATTCTAGGTAAAATTATCAGTGGAGCATGGCCATATGAAAGGCCACAAATATTCTGCCTAATTTCTAAATTAACTGACTTAAATTTGGTAGTGACATTGTTCAAGTTGCTTAATGCTATAGAAGATATTTGACAAGTTGATTTCTAAACATCCCTCTCCAATCTGTCACGAGCAGTCACACGAGCAGTGTTCTAAATAGAACTCTATTATTTACCAGCAAGGTCATCCTTTACCTTGCAATGTCACAGCCCAGAAAACAGTGCCTTGCTATATCCAATCAACCTTATATGTTGTCCCACCTTTTCATAGTATTTGACTTCGTAGTCCAGTATGATCCCATTAGGGTGTTCAGGTTCTTGCCAGGATAAAGAGATGCTGTTTCTGGATGTCCGATCTTTTTTAATCGTTGTAACAGGTGAGGGGGCTGTGAAGAGATGAAGGTTGGGGATGCAGTGCATAAGGGCAGAGAGAAGAGAAGAAATAAATGGAGTCAAGCATTGTTCTTATCTTTGGCCAGAAAACCTGATTCCATTTCCAAGGCTCCTGAGTATTAATCTGGCCCCACATCCAGCCTTAGCAGCTGGATTATGGCCTTCATATGTGCAAACCTACAGAAAATGAGCTGAAATTTCTGCTGCTGGTGGACTAGTGGCAAGTGAGCAGATGTTTTTAATCTGCTACTATAATGTAAGCAATGAAACATATTTGATATATTTTAAAAAAGCACAAAATATCAGGACTACCTATTTGTTATAATGTTGTAGTTATTAATGCCAGACTCTTCAGCTCATTGATAGCATTTTCATATGCAGCTCTGCAAGAGGACTGGAATCCATTACGTACAAGAAGTCCCACGATATCCATAGGTAATAATAATATTTAGCATATTGTAAAACAGATACTTTCTAAGACATTTTACAGTATACCTTGACTTTCGACAAAAATCTCTCATGAATAAAAATACAGATCAAGAAAATAACAACCTTCTACTATTTTTCTTAAATATTTAGTAAGAAATACACAAAGATGACTGATATATAAAATGTCATTATCTAGATATATTTTTGGGATATCTCATTTTACAGTGTTTCTATATTTTCTATTTACTAGAAGTATAGAATATGAATACAAATTATTAATCTGAGTGAGTTATCATAAGGTCATCTCCATTTTTAACCCAATATCAAGTGTATTTTTAGTAAATTCTTATTTCAAATTCTTTTAAGAATATCCTGGTGTTCCTCAATGTACTTGTGGTTTCAAATCCCAATCATGTTGCATTAGTCAATTAAAATAACTCACTGAAGTACATTAGTATTATGTTTTAATGCAATGAGGCAAATCAAGTTACAAGAATAGGAAGATTTAGCTAAATTAACCCTTGATTTGTTTCCAATGTAAAAATATTTTTCCTACATAATTTTCCCTCAGATAAAGAGCTATCTGTGTCCTATATATTTTTTCTGCCCAGAAAAGGCTAGAAATACAGCTTGATATGTTATGATTCCCACATGAGATGTGCAGCCAGCCCTACATATAAACTGTTCTGGTCGATCAATGCTTTTCAGTTTTATTTCTCCCTTAAAAAGTTTCCTTTCACTGATCATGACTCCTGCATCCACTATTTATAAAATAGTAGAAGACTCCTGTTTCTACTATTTATAAAATCAACATATCAGCTCTTTTCTAATTAAAGCCGGGCTATCCTAATTAGCACAGAAAAAAATATTTTGGCAGAAAATAAAAGTCATTTCCTTTTTTTTTTTTACTTTCTCTTATTAAAGTTAACATCTTTTGATGTCAAATTATAACAAGAGCTGAATTTAATTTTGCTGAAAAGCTTTATTTCTTACTTGTGCCCATGGACTAAGAGCAAGAGAGTAGCTGGACATCCTGCCTATATTTTGTTTTAATATATATTTTTGCTCTTAGTTATTTCTCTGCAGTCACTCTGCAATCTCCTTTAAAATCAGGAAAGACAAGAATGGTCACCAGAAGTGTCTTTACAATCTTAGGTGGATAAAAATGTTTCCAAAAGAATTGAACATAGTCTCTTCAACAAAGACCACCTGCCAGCCAGCCAACAATTAGGTAAGAATAACTTGCCCCAAAATGACTGAGATAAGACTCCATCAGACTATACTTTCAACTGCAACTGCATGGTTCCCTTGCATTTCTGCAGTAAGTTTTTGTTTACTTAAAACTAAAGCTTGTGTCTATGTCTTTACTTTGAGAATAATGTGGCTGATATAAAGAATCTCTAAATTTTAAGCCTAGGGCCCACACTTTTGTTTTAAAGTTATCAGTTTTCCATGCCTAGTCTTGTCTATTCAGAATTCTGCTGTTTTAGTTCTCAAATTAGTCTCATCTTCCATCCCTGTAGTTTGTTTCTCTGAAGTTGGTTTTAAAGAAGATAAGCTGTTCTCAATGTATTTTATTTGAAGCTTGATAAACATATTCGGTGATTACAAGAGGCATTAATAACGGATAAACTGAGTATATAATAACTATTTTCTTTTCAGTTGGAAAAATCAACAAGTTATCTGATCTTTAATATAAAGATTTAAGTAGCTCTCCATGACCTTGGGGTCATTTCTTCTTATTTCTTCAAACAGTGGAGAAATATCACTAACTTTTCACCAAAGGAAATTCACAAATAGAGTAACTTTTAATATGTGCTTCCAGGGCATTTCAAAGAAGCTTAACGTTAGAAATATTTCCTTTCTAAATCCATGAAGTCCTATATTTAATTCCATGCCATCATCAGGCTAGTTTATTTTTCCTAGTGATTAAAATATATTTCAAAGAAGTTGTGGGAAATAACCACATGTAATATCTCTCCTTTTAAAAATTACAGAAAGAAAAGAATTTATTTCAAAGAACGATTATGGTGAGGATTGTATTAACTTTTTAATAAATGCTTTGCAGGCACTTTTGGGGGTCTGCCCAAGTTTTACTGCTTCTGCACTTAGCAAGACTTTATAACTGTTGAATTTCTTCAAAGGTCTTTGAGCAAGCTGCAGGGCCCCTTGGACTGTAATAAATAGCCTTTTGTAATTCCACACTTACTTAAGTAGAGGCAATTGCTCAAAGCTTATGCCATCTCTATGTTAAATGAACCTTTTCTGATCGCTACCTTTAGGACCACTTTAAGTCATTTGTTCTGCTCTTTTAATACATGTCCCTTGTACTGGCTGCATTTCAGAATGTTTAACCCAGAACACCAGCTGTTAGCCCCTACTTTTAGATAATGCTCATCAATATGTTAATATTAAAACATGATTAACAGAAACTGTTCTCTCCACCCATAAATAATATTACAACATAAGGACATTACAGAATGCGACAAATTTTATGGGTACTGTGCTGTATTTCTTTCTTTGTTTTCATACCTTGACATTTATAATTTATCCATACAGCAATATGTTATAAAATTATAATATGAATGAGAATGTGATAAGAAATATGCTGTTTTCAGCTTTCAGGTATTAAAAAGGATTTGTTCAAATTACTAATTTCCAAGTCCTTAGAAATCCATTGTTTTTTTTTTTATAAATGACAGGATATTGAAATATATACTGAGTGATAGACTTAATGTATTTTATTCTCATTCCTTTATCTTTTGAGCTTGTGATTTGAAAACATTGAGGGTAATTGCAATATGGAATGAAAACATTCTATAAAACTAGAGAAATAAGGGGAGCGGAGGATAAAGTTGGAGAGGCGGAGAAAGCACAGGATTTTCTTTGGAAACCACTATTGATTTAGCTAAAATAGTATTTTGGGGTGAACACCAGTATAACTCAAGATTTGATTCTAATTATAAGCCTTTAATACACCCTAAATAATAGAATTCTGAGGGTTTTTTGTTTTTGTTTTTGTTTTTATTCAGAGGAAGAAGTTGGTTATGGAGTAGAATGCTTAAAACTCCATGTGGCATTTAAGCCACTCCATGTGATCATTTACAGAAAAGAGTTTAGTAAAGTTTGTAGGTGAAAATCCTAAGAACACTGGTAAAAATAACACATGAAATCATTGATGCTAAAATTAGGAAGTTAAAAATAATGCTTTCATACATAAAATGCATTTCCTTTTTATTTGTATTTGAGAACAATCATATTTAATTCTTAGCCATTGCTATTCTGGATATAACTGATAGATACATCCCTTTAAAGACAAAACAGAAAGTATACCTGATATATATAAAAAAATGACATTGATTATATTTTAAGTAAAATATTCGTTAAAAAATAGACAAGAGAGAAGAAATGAAGGTAGAGAATAAGGGAAAAATTCATGAATTGCACAGTTATTTGCCTGCTGTGAAGCTTTTGTGGATTCAAGTCATTCCACAAAACACTTTGCTAACACCACAAATTCTGTGCTGGAGAAATTCTTGTTGCATCACAGTGGATTTCCATGTGGTTCTTAAAATTCACTATTCTTGAAAATACTTCTTCAGTTACAACAGATGAGTACACAAATACTCCTACCTTTTACTACCTGGTAATATGCTTGATAGGAAATGTACTCATTACCTTGCTAATGTAACTGTAATTCCTTTGTACAGTATTTTTACAATAAAAAAACCTATTACAAAAATTAATATCGAAAGTGGGGCTGTAGCAAAAGTGGTAGAGCGCTAGCCTTGAGCTGAAGAGCTGAGGGACAGAGCCCAGACCCAGACTTCAAGCCCCACGACCGACCCAAAAAAACAAAACAAAAAAAAAAAAAACCTAATATCAAATTGCTATTCAATGCTGGTGGCTCACGCCTATAATCTTAGCTACTCAGGAGGCTGAGATCTGAGGATCGCGGTTCAAAGCCAGCCCGGGCAGGAGAGACCGTGAAACTCCTATCTCCAATAAACCACCAGAAAACCGGAAGTGGTGCTGTAGCTCAAGTGGTAGAACACTCGCCTT
Organism: Dipodomys spectabilis; assembly: GCF_019054845.1. Taxonomy (NCBI): domain Eukaryota; kingdom Metazoa; phylum Chordata; class Mammalia; order Rodentia; family Heteromyidae; genus Dipodomys; species Dipodomys spectabilis. Next base: position 19,733,692 of record NW_024870709.1, on the reverse strand, counting down.
GCACTGAAGAGCTGAGGGACAGCGCCCAGGCCCAGAGTTCAAGCCCCATGACCGACAAAATAAATAAATAAATAAATAAAAAATAAAAGTATAACTTGCTGGGAATCTTTTGCTGATCCCATCAATTCTTAAAGAATGATAGCCAGCCAGAGAAGTATAATTTTTATTAGTTAAAATCTAATCCCTGCCTAGAAGTTGAAAAGGACTTTTTTTTTCTTCTAAAATTGTCTTTCCTTATTTGTTTGTGGTAGAAAGGGAAGTTTTTCTCCCATTGTTGAGCTGGTCCATTGACTACATTTAAGGAACGTAAAAGTAAATCACAACCAAGAAAACTATCAGGTTTTTAAAAAGGCTTTCTGTGTAAATTGATTTGGCCAATGATGGAGCTTTCTTGTTTATAATTTGTATTTGGATCATGCATACTACTTGTGCATGCCAAATCTACTGATAGACTGAGAAGAGACACTTCACTTAACTAGGATTTACTATTATTCTGAAACTAAAATCTGGAAGTCAAAATTTAAGAATCTAACTCCAGAGGATCTGGTTTGGTTTGTTTGTTTTTATTGGGACCTTCCTCTTTCTGGATTTGGGAATTTCTAATGAACCTCTGAGGTATCTCTGTGGTTTCCAGATTGGACAAGTTAAAGTAATAACAAGAAGAGCTTAGTATTTCTTCTACGTGAGCCAAAGCTTTTAAAAAAAAATAAAAGTATCTCCATGGGAAAATGTCATGCAGTAAATGTGTGGAAGAGGTTTGTTTTTTTGTTGTTGCTGTTGTTTTTTATCTTTTGAATCAACCATGCCTTTAAAAGTATTACTCTCTTATTTTTACTACAATGCCCACTTAAGAATATTTCCTTCTCAGTTTTTCTAAAACACTTCTATTAAATCCAGGATTTAGGTTTTGATTTAGCATAATCATTCATAGCTTAATGTTCTCCATCTCATCAGGGCACCCTGAATTCCCCAAACTAGGTACTCTGGAATTTCCCTTTGGGGCCAAAGGTCTTTATTTTGTTTATGTCTCTGCTTTTGTTTTTTGGGCCATAAACTCAGTTTATAATTTCAGAGTTATAATTCTTTGTATATTCTCACAGTATCCAGATCTATGTCACTTTGTAGATACTAGACATTTTCTTTCTACTTAATTCTAGTTTTCTAGCACTAACGAGTGCTACAACTTGCACCTTTCTTTTCATTTTCACGGTTTATCATGTGATAAAGCAGAAGAAATAAAGACTATCTTTCTCAAACTTTCATATTTTAACATCCAGAGTTTCTACTTATTAAGTCAATGACAAGCCTCATGGGAAATGCTATGAATCTAGTTTTTAAAAACTGAATATTAGAACTCTGAGAAGTGCAATATCTGAGTTGCCCTCCAGCACCTTGTTTCTGGGGGTTTGCAGAAGGAAACATATGGGAAAAGCCACGCCTTTTGCCCGCCAAAATGTAAGCTCCGCCTTTTGCCTGCCAAATATGCACGCCAATTCAAAACAAAGTGATAGGTTAGTTGAAACAGCTACTATAAGCTTAACGTGACTATGAAACCGTTTGTGTGTGTTGCAAACCCATTGGCCACCTGCGTGTAGCTAGACCTGACCTCCTGGATTTTGCCTTTAAAAACTCTAGCTTATGGTCACAGTTTCAGCTCCCGAGTCTGTGCTGCTTCCCCTGGCCTATGAGCTACCCACATCCCCAGTAAATTCATCTTTTTCACATGAGGCTGTCTCTTGAGTGGTGGACTCTTTTCCCCATAATAGAAAGCAGTATGGGAGTTCCTCAAAAGACTACACTTAGAGCTCCCCTATGACCCAGCAATCCCACTTCTGGGCATTTACCCAAATGATCACAAACAAGGTCATACTAAAGCTACCAGCACAACTATGTTGATAGCAGCATTATTTACCATAGCTAAGATATGGAACCAACCCAGATGCCCCTCAGTAGCTGAATGGATCAAGAAAATGTTAATATATATTATTATATATTAATATGTTATATATTAATATATATTATATATATATTCTATGCTTCCATCAGAAAGAGTGACACTGCCCCATTTGTTAGGAAATGGAAAGATGGGGGGAAAAAGCATACTAAATAAAGTAAGCCAGACCCAAAGAAGTTATCAGTCACATGGTTTCCCTCATTTGCAATAACTAGTAAAAGTCTCAGATACTCTTATCAGATGAGCAGAAAAACTCAGAAGCTATATACATATGACTATATAAAATGATGCTAAGTGAAATGAACTCCAAGATATGGACACAAAAAGTTTTTCTTTGTTGTTGCTCTTTTTAATGTACTATGTGATTATTTTGTTTGTTTGTTTTCTTTTGTAGGTTCTTCTCCCTATGGTATATCCCTGTTGTCACTATATTTGATTTTGGTATCCTGCATCTTGTATATACATTTATCTACTTTGGGGAGGGGAAGAAGAATAACGAAATGCTGAAACAAGGACACAAGATGACCCATTGCAACAATAAGACTCACAAGACACTTTGTTGGGAATGAACTTTGCAATTTGGTGGGGGGGGGGGGGGGGGAATGGGGCAGGGAAGGGATAGTAGGAGAAAAACAAAAGAGGGGGTAAGCAATGCTCCACAAGAAATGTACTCACTACCTTACTCATGTAACTGTAACCCCTCTGTACAGCATCTCCTACAATAAAATAAAAAATTAAAAAACAACAAAATTAACCTGGACAACAGAATATTCAGGATCACTATGACTGCAAAAAAATCTAGACTTCATAGGATAATTTGAAGTTCCTTTCATTTTTAAAACTAAATATAACTGCAACCATACATATTGGCTTCATGTTTTATTCTTCTTTAAAATCTATACTAGTTCTAAACACTGTGTGTGTGTGTGTGTGTGTGTGTGTGTGTGTGTGCGCATGCACATGTGTGTGTAATCAATCCACATTCCACATGCTGAACATTGTGTCTGGAGTACTACTTCATTTATTTCTCCACTTGGAAAATGACTTTTGCTCATTGTTTTTCAAAAATCTTAGCTACTATAATCTCCCTAAAGCTTTTCCTAAGTCTCAGACTATAGGTGATCCATATCTTCCTCGGTGTTTCATAATGTTGTAGTCCACTATTACACAGGAAAGATACATTTCAAGACCCTCCCACAGATGTTCGAACCCTGTAGTCCTGAAAATCCTATGCAGAATTTTCCTACACAAACATACATGCACATAATAAACTTTAATGAATTAATAAATTGGTAAATAAATAAATTAAGCAAGCACAGAAAAGGATTAGTTAAATTAACCATCAAGTTTGGGTTACTTGTGAAGGTTAGTCTAGCTCAAGCATGGTCAATCTAATGTCCTAGTCAGTCTGACAACCCTGGCAATGACTAAGCAGGTAGTTTATTAAGCCATGCAGATGCTGTACAAAATATTCATTCAAAGGCCTGAGTGGGCAAAAATGAAGTACTGTGACATTGCAGCCTATCAACTAGAATTGTGCACAATTTTATCTTACAAATTTTTATGCAATTTTCTATTAGTAATTTTAAACAAATTGACAGGCAGCAACACTGGAACTATGGTATGTTGAATATGAGGGTACTATAGCAATTTATTTCTCTACTAATTAGTCCACTGAATTTTGGTATAATTAGCCTTCCTTCTTTCCTTCCTTCCTTCCTTCCTTCCTTCCTTCCTTCCTTCCTTCCTTCTTCCTTCCTTCCTTCCTTCCTTCCTTCCCTCCTTCCTTCCTTCTCTCCCTCCCTCCCTCCTTCTCTCCCTCTCTCTCCTTCTTCCTTCCTTCCTTCCTTTCCTTCCCTCCCTCCCTTTCCACCCTCCCACCCTCCCTCCCTCCCTCATTCCTTCCTTCCTTACTTTCTTCCTTCCTTCCTTCCTTTCTTTCCTTCCCTCCCTCCCTCCCTTTCCACCCTCCCTCTCTCCTTTCCTCCCTCCTCCCTCTCTCTTTCTTTTCTTAACTTATACTTTACAGATTATTACAAGGAAACTGTTCTGAAAGGCTTAGTTGTTTAGCTTTTGTGCTGCTTAGCTCATGCTCCAGTCAATCAGAGAGGACTAGAAAAAAAATTGCATTTTTGATAGGAAAAGAAATAAAACACTAGTCTTATGTAAATTAAACTTTGATGGACATTATGACTATACACTGGAATGGGATATCACAGAACATCCTACAGTGATAGGAATAATCTATTTTTATTTGTTATATGTACACTTATTATATAAATGGATATATGTAAATATTGCTTCAATTTTAAATTACATTGAAAATTGTAGTTTGCATAATCAGAGTTCATTATTTCACCAGATTTACCCTAAATATTACTCTTTGTATTTTCCTAGCTTTAGCATCTGAGCCTCTTTAACTGTGAAGAGAGCTTAGACTGGCGGAGGGAAAAGAGAGTAAAAGAGAGAGGCAAAAGAAAGAGTAAAAGATTAGCCTACAGCTAGCTTTTCACAAGCAAATGAAACAATCTCCAGTTCTAGCCTCAAAAAACTCCTCCTTCTCTCCTGCAGGCAATATTGGTGTCCTCATCACCGTAGGGGCCAGGTACCAGATAAATAGTGACTCTGCATCCCTTTTACATATTCTGTTTAAGTTATTCAAACTCACCAGTCCCTTAACGGTACACACCTAGCCCCTGTCTTTCCCACTGAAACCACAATAAAAGTCACCATCTGTACTTCTCCCTCACTTCTAACAGAAACTGTTCTCCTGTGTGACTTGGCCTGACCCCTCCCCCTTGAACTTGAACTTGAATAACAAACTGAATATTCTGTCTGTTTTATCTTAAACAGAAACTTAGTTTTTCACTTACACATGAAAAGCAAATTTATTCATAGTTATTAGGTATCAGGTGATATTTTTATATGTTTACAATGTGCAATGTTTAGATCAAGTTAAAGTTATGTAACTCCTAAAATATTCACTACTTCTTTATGGTGAGAATATTCAAACTCGTATCTCATAACATTTTTCAAATTTTGTAATAAGCTTTTTTTTATTGTGAAACTACTGTACGGATGGGTTACCGTTACATGAGCAAGGTAATGAGTACATTTCCTATCAAGCATTGTTGCCTCCTCCTTTGTTTTTTACCATCCCTCCCTTCCCTCCCACCTCCACTCCCCTCTCTCCCCCCCCCCCCGCTCCTCCCCCCTAAATTGTAAAGATCGTTTCTCGACATAGTGTCATTTTTAAATTTAAATTTTATTTTGTTGTACAGAGGTGTTACATAAGTAAGGTAATGAAGTTGAGAAATAGGCTATAATAGCTGCAATAAAGTGTAGGTTAGCCATTTATGCCTTTTAACAGGCAGGTACTGCTACTCTCACAGATTTGCACTTTTGAGTCTCCAATGTATCTACAAAATTAATTTCGAAGATTTTGCTCAGATTACATTGCTACTTAAAGGGCTACATAAATCACAATCTAACCAATGTATCAGGACAACCTATTCTAGCTGGTAGAATTGAGGTCCCAAATCAGGCAATTTTTTGAATTTCAAGAAGAAAATAAAGCTCTGGCTACCTCAGACCAGAATTCTTTCCATCACCATACATACTGTTTGGTATGATCATTTGGTATCTGCATCACAAACAATAAACTGCCTAAACTTTAATTGAAGTACCAGTATTGAAACAAATATTTGTATAGATGTATGGATATGAACTCATCTGTGGCCATACAACAATTTCATGTTCACTTTAAAACATTATTGAGAGAGTGAGAAAGAAATTGATTTACTTTTTATAGGAATAACCCTCCTTACGAATATTACATGCATGGGTGAACAATCTTGGTGAATCTTGGTGAACAATTCTTCACCATGGTATGAATCTTAATTTTTATGGTACATTATCTCACCTCTACTTTTTAAAATGGTAGACACCATCAAAGTATATATTGCATATATTATTCATCAGATATAGGAACAGAAATGTTAGATTATTCTATTTAGTATACAACATGGGTTTTCTAACCCTAAGCTATGCAAGTACATCAGAGACTTAACTATTGACAAGAGGGAGGTCTTTTGAGAAGTGATACAGCTGATCTGTCCTTTGGAGAGATGAAAACTCTTCTCAGCAAGAAGTCCAGTGAAACATTTGGAAGTTTGGTTTTGGAAATAAGCTCATAGCAACCCAGTTAATTCACATGTAATAATGCTCATTGGTGCTTTAAAAAGTGGGATGAGGGAGTTTTTAATAAAAATAGTAATTTTATTGGGGGTACTGTATACAGTGGTAAGTATTTTAATTACCATAAAACCATCTTTCTGACAAACCCTAATTTCATGTTACTATAATACCAGAAAGTTATTTGTAGTATAACTACCCTCTTAGGAAACAAGGGAGACTAATCTGTTAATTCAAAATAAATCATCTGAAATTTAAAAATAAACTTTAAACCATATAAAGTGATTGACAACTACAACATGAATTATAACATTCAATTCCTACAGCCCTTTCAAGTATTCATTCCAACCCAAGTCTCAAATTTCAATTAAAATTGAACAAATTAAGTTCCATAGAAAATGATTATGTTAATTACTATTATTTTTCATCTAATCCTCAAGATACCAGTTAGGATTACATTAATTTGGATTTATTTGCAAATTTATATGAACAAAATGAACACCAGCAGAGACTAACTGACTTTCCAATAGCCATCATGATAGTAAAATCTGGATTTAAGTTATAAAAACTTGAGGACGCTGTGCACACTAAACTTTCCAAAACTATTTTTGCCTCAAATTCCTTCCTTCTCTGCTCAGTATCACTTGACTAAGAAATGCAAACATGGGCTGGGAAGGGAGGTGAAGGGTAAACAAAGGAGGAGGCTGCAATGCTTGGTAAGAAATGTATGCATTATCCTGCCCATGTAATTGTAACCCCTCTGTACAGTATGTTCTCAAATAAAATAAAATAAAATTTAAAAAAAAAAAGAAAAAAAAAGAAATGCAAACGTAGTTGCAGTAATTACTTTATTCCTTACAAACAGGAATTTTGGAAATCCAGGCAGAAAGCAAAATGGGGCAAATTACAGAAGTAGACTACTTTCTATATAATGTCCAGGATGTCTGTGCCTATGCCTCTTTAGTTCCAGATATAAGTTAAGTTAATCTGAAGAATTTTTGCCATATATTTTAAAGCAATTCTAATTTTCAAGACCATCCAAATAGGGAAATGAATCAGTACATATTTTTGCAATTATGAATACTTCACATAATTGACCTTAGAATTTTGAGAACTGGAGCTGATTAATTTTTCCACGCACCATAAAAAGTTAACACATAAGAAAAAATAGTCTTAAATTGTTCCATTTTTGGATTACAAGAGGAAAGCTAAAAAGAAAATTATGTGGATACAAATATAGTAAATAGTTTCATGTTTTGGCTTTAATTTCATTGTGAGTATTTAGGTTCTTATATTTTTCATTCCTTATCCCAATAGCTAAGAGAAAACTGTGATTCATCTATATAGAGCATGACTTCTCAGGCATAGTATGTGGACTGAAGTTTTTAACATTAGAGACAAAGCATTTTAGCAAATATATGGAAAGATTTTAACTCATTTCCCAAACTGTAAAATAAAGAAAAGACATTTGCCTTGTTTTAATGATGAAAAACTAATTTCTCATAAAGATTCTTTAAGTTATATTCACTGTTTTAAAATGAAATGATGGACCCATCTTCATTACTTAATAGTGATAAAAATGCTGTCATGCTGATTTATGATGAGTCATCAGCCATTAAACTACTTAAAATTATTGAGCTGTACATATGAAATGTGTAGGTTTTAAAAGACATAAGTATGTATCAGTAAAATTATTTTAAACAAGAATAACTTGAGCTAAATAGTAGTGAGTATGGTTGACATTTACCTAAATGTATATGTGAGTTGAATAAACATGCATTTTTTTCCTCTGTGATGTGTAATTTTTTCCCTTAATTTTCAGGCCTTTGTAGAAGAAAATCTGTATGAAACTATTATATAGCATTATAAAGTGTTGCTGGTCTGCTCCGTCAAATTTCTTATAGAGTTGAAAAATAGTAAACCGAGAATAATTATTATTCACAGTTCACAGTCTGTATTTTAGCTTGAGAAACATGCTTTTCAAGTTAAATTTCTTTCAAAACCCATTTGGCTAGTGGGAAATGAAGAAGGAAAATGCTAAGGGCAAAGTAACATTGAAGATAAAGAAGTCTTGTAATCTATCTGCAAATAGGGTACAATTTTCCTACCTGTTAGAAGGTCTCATAGTTACATTTCATACATGAATTGAAGGATGTATGTATATTCCTTACTATCCTGTAGTTCAGAAGTAAATGCTCTTGATTCTGTGTTAGCATTAGGAATAACTATTTGTCAGATTATTTTAGGCTGTAATGGATTGTTTTAATCTATGAAATGGGATCTTGAAATACAATAGATAAAGTTTTCAAATGAGTACATGTGGAATGAATATGGAATTAACATTGCATTCAATATACAGGACCAAATGTATATTCAACTGCACATAATCAATACAATGTTTATATTCTTTGATTCAAGAAACATAAAACATAATCTGTAGAGACAGGCTGGGAAGTGATTTAGGTAGTTAACTTCTAGTTCTAGAGAAATGGTGCAACATGAAATCAGATGAGAAAAAAGCAATACAAGTAAAATAAATAAAAAGAGATCATGTCCTTGCTACAAAACTCCTGGCAAATACTGCTTATAATAAAGGAAGCAGTTATGACCCAGTAGAAATTTATGAGAAATACTTTTGTAACACTTTGGAAGTGCAGCTAGATTTTCATAATAAATTGATTATAGAAAAAAGTGCAACCCAATAATTTATTCAATTAACATCCATAAAATTATAGTCAGAATCACTTTTTCAAGACCATAAGGCCAAAATTATCTTTTGCAGAACACCTTTTTAAATTTTGTAAGTGCAGGCCACAAATTGATAACTATCAGTATTCATTTTAAAAATGATAAATATAAAAAATGAGTTGAAGTATTTCACAAATTAATCTCTATTAGACCAATTTTACTGCAGATGTACCTGGAGCCCCTTATCTCCGTTAATTTCTGGAGGATCTGAGTCTCTAATAACCCTGCTCCTAATGGGCATAGTTGACAAACACGGCTATTTTTCTTTGGAAGGCAACTTTCCAATTCTAAGCTGAGGCTCAAGACAGTTGACTGTGGGTTTTACTTGTCTTCAGTCACTTTTGTCCATGAGTTTTAAGAAACTTTCATTTCCTCTCATCCTTACTTTGGACCTTAGTTTATGTTAATGGATGTCCATGGGTTAATATTCCTCCTTCTCTTCTCTTAGAATACACAACTCTAAAGATGTATTTACATGAGTACATTTCTTATCCAGCATTGTTGCCTCCTCTTTTGTATTTTCCCCTACCATCCCTTCCTTCCAACCTCCTCAGCTACACCCCCTTATCCCCCCAACATCCCCCAATCCCATCCCCCACTCCCACCCCCTCCTAAATTGTAAAGTTCGTTTTTCCACATAGCTTCTTTTACATCTCATTGTTACAATGGGTCCACCTGTATCCCTAAACAATTTGTTTTTTCCCTTCTCCTCCCCAAATTATATCAACATCAAATATAGTGAAAACAGGGGTTATACCGTGGGGGAGGAACATACAAAACAACAAAGAAATCATCTTATAAATATGTTGGAAACAACAGCAAGAAAGAAAAAAAAAAACACTTGTGTCCTTATCTTGGAGTTCATTTCGCTTAACATTATCTTATCTGACCTTTTCTCCTTGTCTCAGACATATACTAGTTATTACAAATAAGGGAAACCATGGGACCTATGTTTCTTTGGGCCTGGCTTACTTCATTTAATATAATTTTTTCCAAGCTTTCGATTTCCTAACAAATGGGGCAACGTCATTCTTTCTGATGGAGGCATAGAATTCCATTGTGTATATATACACATTTTCTTGATCCATTCATCTACTGAGGGGCATATCTGGGTTGGTTCCATATCTTAGCTATGATAAATAATGCTGCAATAAACATAGCTGTTCTAGTGCTTTTGTATGGTCTTGTTTGTGATCATTTGGATAAATGCCCAAAAATGAGATTGCTGGGTCATAGGGGAGCTCTATGTGGAGTCTTTTGAGGAATCTCCATACTACTTTCCAAAGTGGTTGAGCAAGTTTTTACTCCCACCAACAATGCAATATGATTCCCTTCTGTCCACATCCCTTCCAGCATCTGTTGTTTAATTAGGTTCTTGATTATAGCCATTCTAACTGGGGTGAGGTGGAATCTCAATGTTGTTTTGATTTGCATTTCTTTCATGGCTAGAGAGGCTGAGCATCTCTTCCTGTGTCTATTAGCCATTCTTCTTTCCTCTTCAGAGAAGTTTCTCTTTAAGTCTTTAGCCTACTTATTTATTGGGCAGTTGTTTCTTTGAGGATTTGTTGTTAGAGGATTTAATTTTTTGAGTTCTAGGTATATTTTAGATATGAGACCCTTGTCCGTTGTATGGCTAGTGAAGATCTTCTCCCAAATGGTCACTTTTTACATTTTGTTCTTCAGTGCCAGATTAGATAGGCAGAGGGCAGAGCTGCTTTTTTACTTGGACTTTATCTTAGAGTTTCTCTGGAAAAAAGCCTAGATGCATCAGATTGAGTATCCTGAACCTCAAACAAGAGGTTCACCAGACCAATGAAACACATACACACACACACACACACACACACACACACACACACACACACACACACACACACACTAGAGTTCTTTTGGACTCTGAATCTCCTGTTTCTATATTTCAATGACTTTGCTGGAATTCTGTTCAACTTCTGTTACTAATGCTGTGTATGCTTGAACAGAATAGAAATGTCCTAGGTAAGATATATGAAGTATGGATGCATTTCCTCCTCTCCTCTTTTCTCATGTTGGAACAGTTTGGATGGATTGTGGGAGAAAATATATACTAATCCATGCTTGCCATTTTTGTTTATTGAGTTCCACTGCTTTTTAAACTCATTCTTAAAACATTGTTGTTCTTTTCTGTGACCATGCTGCCAATTTCCAAGCAAGCAGTTTTCATTTCAAACTTATACCTAATTACGTGTATGTGAAGTAAATGGACCTTAGTTTTTTTTTAATTCAGAGATTCCTGTTTAACAAATCCCATTGCAACAATGAGATGTACAAATCGTTATGTCGAAAATGAACTTTACAACTTTGGTGGGGGGGAGGGGGAGAGGGCAGGATTGGGGGGATAGGGGGAGGATGGGAAGGGATGTGAAGGGGAAACAAAGGAGGAGGCTACAATGCTTGATAAGAAATGTATTCATTATCTTGCCCATGTAATTGTAACCCCTCTGTACAGTATTTTCACAATTAAAAAAACAAACAAACAAACAAAAAAAACCAAAACCTTTCCTTCTCTGAACAAACCCTGATATTCATCATAGGTAAGCATTGCATATCATAATTATTGGATCAAATGGATTCCACTGGACCCTTGGGATGAAGTTCTAGTATCAAAGGTTTAGGAAATTACATAATGAACCTCATCCTGTACCTCACAAAACATTACAGAATTCAATTTAGTTCTGTTCGTGAACATGTTTCAGAACTCACAGAAGCCTGGACTAGGATTGACAGTGAGGTAAAATGCATCTCTGAATAAATCCTTCCTGTAAATTCACATGGCGAGTGAAAATTAGAGTCTAGATGAATCAGAGAAAAAGGCAGCTAAGCAAGTTTCCCCTGGGAGACACTCATTCACAGCAGGGTGATATTACCCTCATATCCCACTGTCTAGCAGCCTTCACCAAAAGAGACACCTGTCACATAGGAATCGAGACAAATGGCTTCCACAGAATCTTTTGTTTCTGACTTCTTCAGTTCCCATTTGCTGCTATCAAGCCCTTGTATTGCCACTTCACAATTACTACTTGCAAAGTTTTGTTTCATGAGTAAAGACAGCTTCTGGAAGGAAATGCAGGAATATGTGTACCAGTTTATCTATAGATAGCCTACCTAAAGAGTAAAATACTTTGCATTTTTGTTTAATTAGTACTTTGACTAAGGATTTAACAAATTATACATGAGCAATTAGATTTCTTTTTCTTTTTTTTTTTTTTTTTTGGGTCCAGTCATGGGGCCTGAACTCTGGGCCTGGTCGCTATCCCTCAGCTCTTCAGCTCAAGGCTAGCACTCTACCACTTGAGCCACAGCGCCACTTCCGGCTTTTTTCTTTTTGCTTATGTGGTGCTGAGGAATCGAACCCAGGGCCTCGAGCATGCAAGGCAAGTGCTCTACCACTGAGCCACCTTCCCAGCCCATCAATTAGATTTCTTTAGAAGTAAATATTCCATTCGCTGCAAAGCACACACGTGTACACACAAAATACTCAATTTTTAGCTCGAGCTAAAAAAGTAAATGGTAGCAATTTGAAAGAAGTTTCTAAGTTGCATTTAATGCTATGCTCTTACTTTTCCACTCAGATTTGTCTGAGATGCTATATCTCATTTTTACTTCTCAGCTTAACAAAGTCTTAGTGTTTATCCAATTTGACTCAAACTTGTAGCAAAGTGAAATTTTAGCACTATCATACTCTCCTCTTTTTTCCTTTCTAAAAATATGACGTACTATGTATTTCATTCTATTAGTCTTCAGAAATTCTTCCTATCTTGACATTAATCTGCATGTGTATACATGTGTCTATATCTTTATAAATGCATATTTATGTATATACATGCATATATATATGCATATATATATTTATATGTCAAATATAAATATACACTTATCTTCATTAACATCTTCAGTAGAGGAGAACATGGTTAAAAAGAAACCATTTTTGTTGGCAATTGAATTTGAATCATGATTCAGTAATACTTGTATGAAACTAGTCATATTATTTTATAAGCATGACTCAATTTCCACTATTGAAAAACAGGAGGAAATATTTATTTCTCTCTAAAATGATTGCATTTTTGTAACCTTGACTGTGATAGAGATACTCAGGAAAATATTACTTTTTTGCACGTCTGTGTGAAGGTTTTATACGTGACTAGAAGTTAAGTCAGTAAACGGAGGAAAGATGAGCCAATTCTCATCAATGTCAGTGGGGCTGTGGGAATACATGCAGGATCTGAATTAATAAGAAGAGAGGGAAGTACACATTTGTGTTCTGTCTTCATAATCTAAGATATCTTTTTTTATTATTTTGCTGGCCTAAGTTATCAGAAGTGCTGGTTTTCAGGCCTCCAAACCAGCTTTCCTGTTTCTCTAGCTGGCAAACATCAGATAGTGGGACTTTGGCCTCTTAAAAATCACATGAGACAATATTCATAAGAAATCTCTTCACATATATTTATTATAATTATTTAACATGTGATACAATTATATATACATATATGAATATATATATATATAAAACTGGTTCTAGACAGTCATGACTAATAAAATGACTAATAAAATAGTATATCATTATTTTATTAATTATTTAGCTTTATTGAATGATATATTTCCTAGCACACATAGTATACTTAAACAATCAAAATTTGCCTTGTACTTTCCCTCTAAGTTGTCCCCAAAAATGACATTATCACTCCAAATGCCAACCAGACTGGCTATTATATTGAGATTGAATTCTGTAAAACTTAAAGCATTGAAATCTTCTACTCAATCCTCCCTTCTTAGATCTTATTTAAATAAATCTAAAAACGCCTATTTGGATAGGACCCAAGCTAGCCAATATGAAGGAAACAAATGTGGGCCATGCTTGGATCATACCCTCAGGGAACTTAGAGTACAGTAGAGAAGATTAAATGCATATAAAATACCATTCTAAGACAAATTAGAATAAAGGAGCTCCATAAAAGAGATACAGATAACTGATAAAGTAGTGTTATGGGAGTTCAGAGGAGAGCACAATTACTTCCAACTGAGAAGAATTAGAGGAAGATTAATGTGAGTGCTTACATTTAATCTGAACCTGGAAGAATGGAAGACATTTGAATGTATAAATACAGAATAATTATATTTAGGTGAAGGTTATCAACTTTTCAAAAATTTCCCAGAGAACTGGAAACAGTTAAAATCCTCTTTGTAATTCATAGTAGATTATGTTTATAGATTACTGTAAAGCCACTTATGAAAGGATTTAATTTGTCTTCTATGAAAGGCGACTTTTTCTGTGGATTATGGTAAACTATTATTTAGAGCAGCTGAGTAACATGATCAAAACTCTAGGACAATACAATTAACCTAGCAAAGATTTCATCAGTGTTTAGCTGAGGTGGCTAAGAGTGGATCCTTGCCTCTGAAGAGTGACACCATCTGTGAAGAACAGTGGAAGCACTAGAAACAGATTCCTATGAGAGTAAGAGAGTAGGCTTGTTTACACTACTTGGGAAATGGGATACTTGCCTGCTAAAATGGATCATATCAGACTCAAGAGAGAAAGATACGCTAGGAACAAGACATACAGATTAAAATAGAGTGTTAAGAGTATGAACTATAGAGAGTTCATGGAAGATTATAAGGATCTATATAGTCATAGTACAAAGTAGAAAAAAATTAAGTAGACAGGTATGGAACATCATGGAGAACTTTTTAAGTAATAGGAAAGCACTGGACTTAAGGTGTTTTACATAAGAAATGAAGTAGAAAAGTGAATCTGGGCTAATGTAATGGTAATAATTCAAATAAAGGCTGTGGAAGTAGAGAATATGTGCTGGTTGAATCAAGACAACATGATAACTCACTATGTATGCATTTGCCAGATTATTATTTAGTATCCAGAACATTGTAGACACTGAAATGAGTCAAAATTACTAAACAAAGCCAAAAAAAACCCTTGCCCTCACAGAGATTATATTTCTTGAGCAGGACTATTTGAAAAAACAAAATAAAAGTACAGTTTCATATTGGTTATTTTTATGACCATTTCCTGATTAGGCTGAGCTTTGCTTCTAAAGTAGGTGCATTTATCTATACTCAATAGTCACTTGTTATTTTTCTAGAACATTTTTCTTTGATGCTGTTTAAAATCCATTCTACATTTTGCATCTATTCTACTACTATTCGAAGTTCAACTCTCTCAAGTATAAAACTCATACTTAAGTTTTATTTTCTTGTTGCCTCATGAATTAGATATTACTTGACACTTGGTTTATTTTATTTCAAAATACTCATTCCTGATTGTGACCTTAATCAATAGCTTTATATATATATTTTTTTTTGCTGAAGTCATTTCTGAGTTTGAAAGAGCTGCAATTCCCTTTTACTCCTTGATGCACACCTGACGAATTCATATAGTCAATTCTGGTTTTAATCTCTAAAAGATGTAATCTTTCTTTTCTTAGGGTTTAGTTCAAATACCTCTCATTCAAGTTATTGTTAATCTGTTAGCTGGTATATTTTCTTGTAGTTTCATCTATTTTTCCTAAGTCCTAGGCCAGATCATTTCATTCTACTATAAAAAGCAAAACATTCCTTCCTTTGTACCCCCTTGTAAACCATCCATAAAATAGGTAGCACCATCCCTATAAAATGGAGAAAAATAAGCACAAATGCCTGGCCAAGTGAAGAAATTGAATGACTACTTGCAGAAATAAGCTTCTGTGCCTCAGGAGAGTAGGAGACAGAGACAAAGCTCAATGAGTCCAAGTCACTTGCCTTTGCTTTGTCCCAAGTTCCTTATACCTGTTGGCACTGGTGGCATTGTGATGATTTGGAACCAAAGGGGTTCAAGTTGTCTAGATATTCCCTTAAATAGTAGAGCACACATTCTTGGTGTTTTGTTTTTGTTTTTGTTTTTCCCCAGAAGGTATGACACAGAACTGAGTACTAAAGGACAGTGGAGCAGTTAGGTTAGTCTACATTGCCATGATGCTCACAAAGAGTGAGGCTGTTAGGAAAACACCCAGTCTATATATACTGGCTTGGAGTGGGTGTGTATTTCTGTGCTGAACGCCTACTAAATGTAGTTTCAGTCATTCTGGGTTTGGAAATCACTGAGCTGAGGTTTTCCATGAATAGTTAATAGTACTACCCAAAGATGATTGACAAAGCCATTGAGCTGTGCTATTCACTGCATTGTCCTGGACTTTAGTCTCTGGAAGACTGGAATGGAGGCAAACCCAAAAAGCTGTCTAATTCTGCCTGACACAACTCCTGAAATGTTACCTCAAAAGGGCAGTGTTGCCATGAAGGTATTTACAAATAAAAATGCCATCTTATGTTTTTCTTCCCAATTAGATGATTTATTTATAATGTTAATTATGTCATTATTCTAGTGACATCAATATAAATGAGATAGGAATGTGTGGAGAGGCCATTCTTTCATTCACTAGGCATTGTCTCCAGGTAAAAACTAAGGAAGAATCAAGATCCACAGAAAGAAAGCTCAGATATGGCCAGTTGCTGAAATTCAAAATTAGCCAGTATTATCATTTATCTTGAAATCTCTCTTCAACATATGACCTAGGAGCATATCCAATAGAAAGACAGAAAATATACTTTATGCACATATATACACATGGCACATGTATACACCAATACTACTGACATTGTAAATGCCACTGCATTCAAGTTAACTTAACCATGGTACCCAGATTTTTGTCAAACACCAGTCTACATGTCTCTGTGAAAGTGCTTTCTGGATGAAATTAAAATTTAAATCAGAGGACTCTGAATCATATTATTTCATACAAAATGGTTGAGCTTCATCCAGTTTGTCAGAGACTTCATAATGGGATCCCAAGAAAAAAATTCTGAATCTAGTCTGAATGTGATATGTATTTTTTTTTACATCTCCATCTTACCCTGTAGGTTTTGTACTTTCTAGCCCCTACAATAGCGTGTGAAATCATCTAGCACTCTCTGTCTCTGTTGCTCTCTCCCTCTCTCTCTCCCTCTTTCTTCCTCTCCCTCTCCCTCTGTCTCTCTGTATCTGTCTCTTTCTCTTTTCACACACTCTTCCTACTAAACATGCACACAAGCTTATTGTTACTCTAGGGAAGCTTGACCAATCCAAGGAATAATGTAACTCAAAAAGTGCCTTGTGAATCTGCTCATAAAACTAAAAGCTTTATTTTTGAAGAGTATAGATACATAACTTTGTAGAAGATGAATGATTAGAGTTATTTTCTTTGTGGTTAGAAACAAATATCTTAAAAATCTCATCACAGCTTGGGTTTGCCTAAAAGTAACAATCTAGGAGGAATGTGGACATTAAAATATATACCAAGATAAAGTCTTAGTTTGAGTTAATAAATATAACACTGTCAAAGGAAACACAAATATTATCTTTTAACTGTAAAGAAATGTAGGCTTCATTCCTCAGGCATATCTATGCTTGTGCTACTAATTCTCCTGTGTGAGACAAGGGCTAAGGTCTAGAACTTTTGCTTTCATTCATCTCAGACTGTGTACAAATTAATTTGTCAGATTTCAATCTGGTGCTTTTCACAAACACTCAATCACACATGTGAAGTATCTTCTCCTCTGCTTCCCTTTCCAACACCACCACCGAAACTTGTTACACAGTATTCAGTAATATGTCCTTTTACTCCCTTTTCTGCATTTCTCATGATAGTGTTCATAGGAAGACTTCTGGTCGTAGCTTTTGTGAGTGGAAGAATAAAATAATTTAAAAAAAACACAACTAAGCTTTATGCAGGTGAATGTAGTTAGGATGAGACAGTCTAAAAATTATATATAGACAATAAAAGCAGCTGCCTGGTATCAACTGCAGGAGAAAGCCAGCTGCTTTCTCTATGGTGCAGTGGAACAGGGCACTCCCAGGAACAGTTAGCTGAAAAAGCTACTAAGATAATCTTCCATCACCTGAACAATCCTTTGCTGAACAAACAGAAAAATGGCTGTTTTCTTCCTCAGTCAAAGACACTCCTGACAAATTCTCAGTTTTCAATGGTTGCTTCCCCAAGATAGAAGAAATGTTCACCTTAAAAAAAAATAATGAGCATATACATTTGAAGAATAAGACCTAGTTGCACTTGCAAAAGATTAGATGGGCCATCACATGTATTATTTTGTCTTTTAAGAGCAAATGCAATCATTATTATGAGTGGAGTCCTCTCACAGGCTCTTTTTTGTTCATCTTTCCTGCATTTTTCCTTAAATATGAGTCATTAGGTCCATGATATTGCATTTAGAAGCTTGCGGGATCACCATCCTTTTTTACATTTACTTTAAATATTTCTAAGAGTTCATCTGTACTTGGGAAACCAAATACAAATAGCAATCTAACTGTTCCACAGCATAAGAGTTGCCCTGCTGTGCTAGATTTTAGAGTAACAAAGAGAGAATTATTAAGACATGTTGAAAAGGTCAGCTTTCATATGGCCCCTACACTGGTGATTTTGTGAAATTCAAGTTATTATCACCTCCCCAGGCTCAGGGAATAGCAGGAAATGGGCATTGAGAAGAGTGACACAGGTCTGTGGAGGTGAGTGTTCAGAAAATGCTCATCTTTGCTCCAGGAATCCTTGTAGAGAGAATTCCATTAAGTAAAAGCAACCCGCTGGTATTCCCTAGGCTGAACTGTGAAACATTTTTGAAAAGCATAAAATCCTTATTTATGGAAGGAATGTTTGAAATTCAAAAGATAAATGCCATTCGGAATGCAAGCATGTTCTAGGTATCTAATATGTAATAGGACACAGCTGTAATAACAGCCACTGAACCAGGGGCCTCTCTATATCATGTCATTAGTTGACTTGTTATAAGCCAATCTCCAAGCCCTTTTTATAAGGGCCACTGGGGTAAAAAATAAATATATCATGTACTGAACATCTGTGGTTCTGTCACAAAGCACCACTCATATCAATTTTCAATCTATATCTTAGGCTATATATAACACCCTTTAAAATGGATCTTAACTGAAAATGTAGATTAGGCACTAAAGATCTTTATTTCCATAGAGCAAAGGAATGCTTAGACTATGCCTTGGATAGCACAAACTCAGTCTTTTAAAAATTAGTCTAGTATCTTCTTTTATGCTGAAATACCAATATATACTCACATAGATTCTCAAAGTGAATGTTTTGTAGACGACATGGTCTCAGGAAGAAAACAGAGCCAAGTGCTCAAGTCAATAAATTTAGTAAGTTGCCATAACTCTTTTTGGGAAAAAAATCTATCTAGTCTTATGAGAGGGTATTTTATCTTTTCACTGGTCAAATATCATTAAAAGGTACCATAAGAAATGAATTAAATATTTGAAATAAGTAGGAAATTCTATCAGCTATAAAATATATTTTGGGCACATCCATAAATTTATATAATGAAATAATTAATGATAACAAACATGGGTACAGCAATAAGAAATTTGAACTGCAGAGAGGGTAAAGGTGATAGTGAAGAATCTAGTTAGGAGGCATTTTCAACAATCCAGGCAAGACATGAAGCCATGGAGTGGAAGCACGGTTTCTGGTAGTCTGATTATCTTTGATATTTTGAAAATCTACTTTACAGAATAGGGCAGTAGCTCAGGTAAAAGATGTAAGGGACTTAAATCAGAAGATTTCAACAGCTTTAATATAAATGACAAGAGGAACAGAGATGACCTTACCAGAAATGGGATGGCTCGTGGTAATTAGTATGGTATTAGCAACTGCTCACTGGAGATGGTATTGATGGGCATATCCCTCATACAACTCTAAGATTTTCCTTCATAGTTGGTGGAAGGACCTTAGATTTTACATGGAAAACATTTCCTACACTATTAGCCATAGAGTTTTGGCAGGTGACATTACATTTCTATTTATTGGTGTAACTTTTAAATACATTTCTGAGACAAATAAAACAAGGAGGCTTGATTATGTATATTTTTAAGAGTCTTCCTAACTAGAGATGTAGTTTGTCAATGGTGAATTTTATTGGAAATATTAAAGTGTTACTCAATAGTTTCTTAGGCTACTAGAACAATCCAAATCCCAAATCACATCCATACAAAATCATATCCATAATATCTAAAGCTCAAAAGTTAGCCAGCTACTCTCAGAAGAGAAATGGTTATAATTTGTCTATG
Source organism: Dipodomys spectabilis (assembly GCF_019054845.1). Taxonomy (NCBI): domain Eukaryota; kingdom Metazoa; phylum Chordata; class Mammalia; order Rodentia; family Heteromyidae; genus Dipodomys; species Dipodomys spectabilis. The sequence continues at coordinate 19,713,629 of NW_024870709.1, read as the reverse complement.
TATCTATGTATCTATGTGTCTATCTATGTACCTATCTGTCTGTCTATCAATGCATGTATGTATACATGCGTATGGGATTTTAGCATTCTATAATCATTTGCTTCTATCCTTGAAAACTGAAAAAAATGATGACATTATGATCTGTAACTTGGCATTCTCTGTGAATTCAAGGTAAATCTAATTCATTGAGGGGATTCATTGAGTTGCTGGTGCTTGTTGAAATCTTTTGGCAGGTGGCCCTGCCTGCATTTTCATGGCCAAACCAATCAATTTCATGCTAAGTTCTTAAACTTTTTCAGATCTCCTAACCTAACAGCTCCTTAAGATAGAAACCACATCTTAATCACCATGTTGTCCACAGTTCAGGCAGGATAATGGTTGTCTCATACTAAGTACTCAGTCAATGCTCACAAGACAGAAATGAATCAAATGTGCTATTCATTACCAAAGAAAACCAGTGGTTACTTAAATCTATTTTTAACTTTAAAGTTCATTTGTTGTTAAATGTCCCACATGGTCATTAAAGATACTGTAAGGACTGATCACTAGATAAATAAGCATATGTTTACTTATAGGTAAGGACAGGAGGGGAGAAATGAGGGAGAAGCTTTGTACTCAGAACCTGATTTTAGAACCTATTTGTGCAATTGCTTAATAATAATAAAAACAATTGTAAAATGAAAATATTTATTAAATTCAATGTAAATAACTAAGCATATGAAATACTTTTGTGTGTATTTGTGCTTGCCTTTCCAATATTTGAATGTAGATATAACCCTTACTGAATAGATGTAATATTCAAAGTGTAATTACAAAATTTAATTTAAATAGTTGTAAAGAGATGTTGTCTTCTCCTACGATTGTTATACTTTAAACTTTTAAAACCTTACTTTTTTCTAGAACTTTTTCTTTTAAATTTTAATTGAACGTACACATAAGTATCCAAACACATATACTAAAGAATACTTGCTTGAAAACCTTGATTTTTTTTTATTGTTTTACTTTTTTTTTTTGTCTTGGTCTTGGTGCTTAAACTCTGCGTCTGGGCACTGTCCCAGAGCTCTTCAGCTTAAGGTGAGTGCTCTACAACTTGAGTGACAGCACTACTTCGAAAACCTAGGTTTTTGTTCGTTTGATTGTTTTTGTTTTTAATTCAGCTGTTTTATATGAGAGTTTTCCTGGAAAGGGTCCATCAGTCCAGCCTTAAGGGGAACTCAGATTCTACTCAAAACTGTGTGCAAGCCTAAGGGAGACTTAGACTTATGCAAATTGTAGGCTGTTTACTGTTCAGCTCTAAAGAAGTCCACCTACCACTTGTATACACAATATTGTCACTTGTTGAAGTTTGTACCTTACTTCCTTGCACAAGACCATTGAAAACCTTGGTGAATGGAACCTTGGGATCTGTTGCCACTGGAAGGCTACAGCTTCCCTGCTACACCAAACCTCAGTCCCCAGGTCCAGTCTCCATTATTGTGTTGCTCCCAGTCGGCAGATTAAGGCGCATGCAAAGGGTTGCCACAATAGTCATTAACTAAGAGCTAATAAAACAGCAATGTATCTCATGACAACTGTGAAAACCTCTTTTGAAAGCATTTTAATAGAAGGGAAATAAAACAAGCTTCACTTGGAGAAAGAGAAATAGTAAATATTGTCATTTGATTGGAAATAACTGTAATGTGCCCTCTTCACTAGAGGACACACACACACAACAAAGATGAAAACAGAAGACTCAGCTTTGCTCAAAAAGTACATGGAAAGAACACCCTGAATTCCACATAGAGATGAGAATGTGCTAAGCATAATTACTTTTTTAAATTACTTTTTGAGGACATTTAGAATTTGCACATATTGCCTATATAGTAAACTTCTTAAAATATGCCTCTTAAAAAACAACTGATGGTAATGAAAAGTAAAAGGTGAACATTTTCTCAGTGACTGAAAAATCTGTCTCCTGTAACAATGTGGTTCTTGGTAAAAGTTCATTATTTTACATCTTTTTCCAGAAAGAATGTTACAATCATCTTTTGTACCTACAGTTTTTTTTCTTTCTGTAGTTCTGTGCTTTTCTTTTCCTTAAACTTTACAGATACCTTTTGATTTTTCCCTTTATTAATATTATCTCAGAAGTATAGATTTCACACAAGTGAGTTTTTCCTCATGGTCAGCTCAGCACTGGCATGAAGACAACCCACAACCACACACAGAGGTATGGTGGGAAGGGAGGGAGGGTGCTACGGAGGAAGCATGAAATACCTGTCACACTCAGTGACACAGGGAAGGAGAGTTGAAGGATCATAGCTCTGGCCAAACATGAAGTGAATCCCTGCCTTAGGAAAAAACCAAGGCCAAAGGAAGAAGAATAGTTTAGGCTATTATATGCAAAGACCTGAAAGGAATTGGAAGTAGAGGAAGAAGAAAGAAAAGGAGGAGTAAGAGGAGGAATAATAGAGGAAAGGGGAGGGCGGAGAGACCAGGAGAGAAAGTCATCCTTAGGATACACTGAAAACATATTCTTGAAGGGCATTTTTGGATTGTTGTCTCAGACTTCTCTGCTTCCCAGCTGAGATATGGCTTCTTCCTTCTAACATGCTGAATTCAGGATATATAACCTTCACCATAGGCCCAAACTAGTAAGACCCCCGTGATCTTGGACTTGAAACTCCAGCATTGCAAGCCAAAGTGATTCTTTTTTTAAATTTATAAGTAGCCTGTGTCAGGATTTTTGTTACCCTGGTGCAAGTCAGAGTAGTATATATGTGTAGAAGAGAAACACACTGGTTAAGAGCAGGATTCTTCACACATTGTAGTTTATTCACTTACAGCCATCTGAACTTAAGTGATTAATATAATTATGTAAATGACATTTTGCAAGTGTCAGTCATATCAAGAGGCACAGGTCAATAATGTTAAGATGGAAAAAGGAAGTAAGTGTAAACTTCCTATCATTTGGCTTTGACATTATTTGATTGGTGTGAATGTTGGAGAAATTCAGAGCTCCTGCCCCTGAAGTAAGATACTTCATTGTACTTGTAATTTGCATGTTTATTACAAATTTTTGGCAAATGAATTTAAAATTACCTGAGAAAGAGATGCCTAGCATTTTTCAATTTGAAAAGATATAACAAGTCAGCATTTAATAACTACTTCTTTCTTGATTGCTATATGCCACAGTTAAAAATAGTATTTCTCCCTGTAGCTGGTTATTAGTATTCGTTTGTTTATAAGAATACAGTTTAGTAGAAACAATCAAAAGACTATGGGCTGGGAAGGTGGCTCAGTGGTAGAGCACTCCCTTTGCATGCTGAAGGCCCTGGGTTCGATTCCTCAGCACCACATAAGCAGAAAAAAAAAAAAGCAGGAAGTGGCACTGTGGCTCAAGTGGTAGAGTGCTAGCCTTGAGCTGAAGAGCTAGGGACAGCACCCAGGCCAAGAGTTCAGGCCTCATGACCGGACCCCCCCCCCCCAAAAAAAAAAAAAAAAGACTAGTTATCCATCTCTAGGCAGAAAAGTTCTCCATTAGTTAAAATTGTATTAAAGATAAAAAAGAAGAGTAGACAGGAATTCAGGTTGGATTTGGGAAGCTCTCAGCTGTTCCTAATAGTGCATGTTTCATATTGTTATGGTTTTATGAACTGATGGTTCTAAATAACTGTCAGGACAATATATGGTTTTGCTTCTGTTGGGCTTATTGCTTATCCTGTAGATATGTAGCATGTCTCCATACCAGGATGTGATGGCTGAAAGGCATCATTAATGTGTTAAATGGAGTGGAATGCTTCTGAGACACTGTGACACATCACTGCTGAGTGATACTCACAGATGCACAGGTATCTGCCTCGGTTTCAAAACAGGAGAGAAGAAACTATATGCACTGTGGCCACGGTAACATGCATGTTCATTTAGAGTTCCTCAGTTGGACTCAGAATTCACATGATTACACAAGGAAAGAAATGCCAGCTTAACAGTTTAGTACGTAGGATACATTAATTGTTCAAGGAAACAGGAGGGAGAATAGGCCGTAGTATGCATTAGTGGCATCTTCTGATATTCACTAATTTGGTAGGTGATTTTTTTCACTATGGTTAAGTTTCTGATTCACTACATTGTTGCTATAAAATTTTTTTTCCTTTGTATTCTGGAAACTACATAAAGATTCTTCTAGAACATAATTTATTTAAGAGTATAACTACACAGAAAGCACCTTATTTTATAAGCAGCTTCCTCAGAAAGTTGAAAGCCAGACTGTTTTTGACATGAAGTAATCATCTTCCATTCTATGTAGCCTGTCTCTAAATTCCAAAACAAAAATAAGGTTGGTAGGGAAGACATATTTTGGAATAAGAAAGCACTAAACTTAGAAATAACCTTATTTGGGGCTGGGAAGATGGCTCAGTGGTAGAGCGCTTGCCTTGCATGCCTGAGACCCTGGGTTCGATTTCTCAGCACCACATAAGCAAAAAGAAAAAAGCCAGAAGTGGCGCTGTGGCTCAAGTGGTAGAGCTGAAGAGCTGAGGGACAGTGCCCAGGGCCAGAGTTCAGGCCCCATGACTGGACCCCCCCCCAAAAAAAAGATATAACCTTATTTATCATTTAATAATAATAATAATAATAATAATAATAATAATAAGCAACTTCTTTTTTTTAGTTTTAACCTTTGGGTTCATTTTTAAACATGTTGCTTACTTAAGATTTAGTAGATATTTACTTACTTTTGTCCTAATGGCTAATGTTACTTTGTTCCATGAAGGAACACAGGCCACAGAGCTATGGATGAAAAACTTTCTTTTAAAAAAAAATCTTTCTACAGGAAATAAAACTTCATCTGTTACCCCATTAACTGGTTAGTAATTTTGTGTTCTGTGTAAAATAACTTTTATTAAAATATTTTTAAAACTTTCAAAAAGTTATTGATTGATTAAAATCTATTAGTAGCAAAGTTCAGAGTTATATTCCCAGAAAGACAATTTTATTTATTTTTTTTCTTTTTTCTTTTTATTACATGGGCAAGATAATGAGTACATTTCTTATCAAGCATTGTAGCCTCTTCCTTTGTTTCCCTTTCCCATCCCTTCCCATCCTCCCCCTACCCTCCCACCCAATCCTTCCCCCATCACACCAAAGTTGTAAAGTTCGTTTTAGACATAACAACTTGTACATCTTATTGTTGGAATGGGTCCACGTGTATCCCTGTTTAAACGATTTGCTTTTCCCCTTCCCTTATTTGTTTTTTTTTTCTATTTGTCCATCATGGGGCTTGAACTCTGAGTCTGGGTGCTGTCCCTCAGCTCTTCAGCTCAAGGTTAGCATTCTACCTCTTAAGCCACAGTGCCACTTCCCATTTTCTGGTAGTTAATTGGAGATAAGAGTCTCAAGGACCTTCCTGCTCAGGCTGGCTTTGAACTGTGATCCTCAGATCTCAGCCTCCTGAATAGCTAGGATTACAGGTGTGAGCCACTGGCACCTGGCTCCAATTTTATTTTTTTTAATTAAAAAATTATGTAAGTGGTATTCTAGTTAAATTCTTTCATGTGATGGATAGCAAGTTTTGACTGGATGAAACAAAGAGTGTTTTTAGCACAGAAAGACTGGGCACTAGCATGGATTTGTCATAAAGGTAAGGATAGGAAAATTGTCATTACTTTGAATAGTGCCTTGCAGAAGTTAACAGGCTTTCAGTAGAAAATAAAATTGACTTACTTTTTTCTTTTAAATCAGAACAATTTCTGCAGAATGACAAGTATAAAATTCCTGGTACATATTGGGCATTGATAAGTGATAAATTGATAACTCAGGCTTATAAATGTGAATTGATCTTTTTTATTTCATTGTATCTGATTTGATTTTACAGAAATGTATTCATTCAATATTATAGATTAGAACTATATTCAAGATAATAACTAAAGACAAGGAGACAAGACCCCAATTTGTTTGTGCCATGAGGATTGTAATGAAATTTGGAAAGGTTAGAAAGCTAACATTTTTGTATGAAAATTGTAATTGTTCTGACTTTGGTATATCAGTTAAGATTATATAAGACACATATATGTATATATATATACATATATATATGGAAATTACTACTGAATTGTTTAGGAGTAAGAAAATATAAAACCCACACTGTAGAGGAGGCCACATTTAAGGTGGTGTGGAGGACAGAGAAATGCCAAGGTCCATGTACATTGAAGTAAGGTAAAGCTGGGAAATGAGCCAGATAGATAGAAAACCCAAGGATTCAAGATGTTCCTGCCAGTAGAAAATTTAAACCATGCTGCCAGAAAGAGTCAATCAGTAGGTTTTGCAAAATAGAAAATAGTCTAAACAGAGACATAAATTCCACTTCTGCCTCTGTGTGTGTGAACAGTGTTTCTTTGGCTGTCTAGCTACTGGACCTGTCTCCCTTGTACAAGTGTTCTAATAAACTTTGTTTGTGCTGTCCTTTCTTAGCAAATTCTCTAGAACTCAGTTTTAAATACTTATCACCCGAAGGTAATGGTCAATTGGTCCATAAATAAGTAATGTATTATTAACGGAAATGATAGAAATGATAAAGTGTGGTAAATTGCCAATTTTAGAAATACCAGAAGATATACAAGCAATGTATTCTTTAATAATGTTTTTGACACATGAACAAATAAAATTTTATTGTGTAAAACTATACACCTACTTTCAGAAGAAAAGTAAAAAGGTTAGTTTACTCTTGGAAATTGCTGAGTTAGGAAGAAAGATAATTTAGAGTTCAAAAATGCACAAAATGTTTCCTTCTAGCAAAAATCTTAAGGAGGAGAGATCATGAAAAAGAAAATGCTGGTTTAATATGGAAAGATATATATATATGTATATATATATTCATAAAAGCCTCAGAATAGAGAGAGAAACTTCTTTCATCTAATGTAAACTGAGAGAAAAATGATGGCCTTTACCTAAGTTTCAAGCCAAAGTTTATCTTATTATAGAATTCCAAGACAAAACATTTCTGGGACGGGTAGTACATTAATATCAACAAATTAGGGTAATCAAGAATTCTACTAACAAAAGGTCCCAAATAGCCAAAACTTATTTTTGGATTGACTTTATGACTCAGATATTTTTAAATATTTTAGAGCTAAAAATTGGAGATAATCCTAGCACTCATTTTGTTCAGAAATTCACTTGTTGAGAATAGTACTTACTGGACCACTCCCCATTGTTTTCAAGCTTATAAATCTTTTTTTTTATTAATAAGTTTTTTATTGTGAAAATACCATACAGAGGGGTTACAATTACATGAGCAAGCATTGTTGCCTCCTCCTTTGTTTCCCCTTACCATCCCTGCCCTCCCATGCGCACCCCCCTCGCCCCCCCCAGCAGCCCACCAAAGTTGTAAAGTTCGTTTTCAACATTATATCTTGTACATCTCATTGTCAAGTTTATAAATCTTAAAACATAGATTGAATGAAGGTGCTCATTGGATATTCCACAGTGGAATCTTCCACATTGGATTACCCAATCTATTATTTAAATTGCTTGGTCTTCCTTGCTTAGCTAAATTGATATCCTCTTATTTCTTAACAAGAAGCATCCTTGGTCACCTTCTATTATATTTGATATTTGGGTAACAATTCCAAGATTATTTTTAATATTTCTGTCCATTTTTTCATATCTAGCTGATTTATTTCTACATTTTTCAAAATATATCTCATGTCCTTTCTCCAATATATTTTCTTAAAAATTTTAACTTTTTAAAGTATTAATTACATTCTATTTTATACAACTTTATTGATTCATAGGATATTTTTAAATTGATATCTAGATTTATACAGGCCTCTGCTAATATAGAATATGAACATAAAATAAGCATAAATATAAAATTATTTTTATATAATTAATAGTAATATATAAAAATAAGGTGATTGATTAATCCACTTAAATATTTCAGTGGAAAGAAGTCCTGCACAGAATGATACTATAATTTAAATTCATAAATTTAAGTATTTCTTTTATCTTGGAATCTCTCTCTGTATATATTTTTTATTTTATTATTTTTTTTGTCGTTCATGGGGCTTGAACTCTGGGCCTGGACACTGTTCCTCAGCCCTTCAGCTCAAGGCAAGCACTCTACCATTTGAGCCACAGTGCCACTTCCAGTTTTCTAGTGGTTAATTGGAGATAAGAGTCCCACAGACTTTCCAGCCTAGGCTGGCTTTGAACCACAGTCCTCAGATCTCAGCCTCCTGAGAGGTGTGAGCCACAGCGCCCCACTCAATATAATTTAAAGAAGACCATTAACATTCACAAAATTATTATTATTACTTATTGTTATTATAGTGTGTGTGAGTGTGTGTGTGTGTGTGTGTGTGTGTGTGTGTGTGTGTGTGTGTGTGTGTGTGTGTGTATGTCTTGGGGCCTGAACTCACAGCCCAGTTGCTGTCCCTCTTTGGTTCAAGACTAGCCAAAGAGTTGAGCCACAGCTCCAATTTTGGATTTTCTGGTGTAGTTTAGTGGAGATAACAGTCTCATGAACTTTACTGCCAGGCTTGCTTTGAACTGTGATCCTCAGATCTGCCTCTTGAGTTTCTAAGATACCAGTCATGAGTCACCAGTGCCTGGCTGAAATTACTTTTTTGTTAATGTGTTATTAGGTATTTTTAATTCCCACAATGTGGAGAAGATGCTATATGGATCAAAACAATTGAAAAGAAAAATCAGCAAATGTGACTCCTTCTTCAATGGAAACAAAATACAAAAGATAATACAAGTGTTTCCTAATAAGTTATTCATGGGCAGGGATTGGTTGGGAGAAAATAGACCAATTAGTGAAAGAAAAATAAGTAAGAAGATTGAAGGAGAATATATTTTTACTTGTGGATGATGGGACTTTCCACTAATCATTGATTCATTCAATAAATATTTGACTAATAACAAGAAGTTTTGTACTAAATCTTGCAAATACAAATGTGAACAGTTGGACAGCTTCCAGACCCTCATGAAATATACATTCTTCTTAACAATTGCATTCAGTGGAAAATAAAGAACCAAATAAGGAATTATTACTGGTTCTTGTGAAAGAAGAAATGTGCATGGCAGTGTGGTAAGGAAGTATGAATGAGAGAACACAATGAGAACCAAAGATTACGAAAAAAATCTAAGGTTTGATTGCAAATTAAATAAATAACAAATGAGATCTTGAAGAGTCAGTCATTTATAATAGGCACATGCAATTATCTCTGTGTATTATTCTTACTGGCTGCTATCATTGAATTATTTGTATCTTTCTCAAGAACAAAAAAAACTCATGACATAGACAGAATGCAAGAGACAGAGTGCTTGTTAAGAATGTTAGGAGGGAGGGAGATTTGTTTGAGAAAGTGTTCTTTTACAGACTGAAATCAATGGGAGTGAGTTGAGAACAGATGGGAGAAATTAGATGTAAAAAAGTGGAGATGAAATTTTCTTCTCATGCTTAATTTGCATTGTCTTGAAAACCTGGTAGTTCAATGAATATGAGAAAGTAAAAAGAGGGGTTAGGTCTAGGAAGCTTGGAGATGACAAGGAGAATCTCGTGCAGAATGGTCCTAAGAAACCCAGTGAGCAACAAGGTGCAAGTTTATTCTGGCTGGCTTAAATTACAACAGAATTCCAAGCAAAACTGTCCTCTGTCTCCTAAGCTGAATTACTTTCCTAGCTTCAAAGTATGAGTCACAGAATAACAGAAAGAATAAGATTTAGAGATGGAAGTTCAGCTGGAGTGGGGAAACACCTTCAGAGCTTGGTCTCTATTGGAAAAGCTTCTGGGATCATCAGGTTTTCCAGCAGTAATGTAGGAGCAGAGATAGACCTAGAAATGTCATAATTCTTTGCTTATTCTTTTTTTTTTATAGTCTGAGATCATTCCTACTACAGGACATTAGAAAAATGCAGATTCAATAATGGAGGTGGATTGCTCCTGAAACTGGAAGGTAAATGTGCCTATTCTAAGAAAAAAAGTTACAAGTTACAAGAAGCTGTAACTTTAAGGATTTTTGTTTTGTAATTTATAATTCTTCCTTTATCTCTGACTCATGGAATAATAGACATAATCTCTTTGTGGAAGCCATGCTTTTTTTTTTATCATTGACATACTTGGGCTAGCTTTGAGACCTGAGAACTAATATCTGAATTTACCATGTAATCCTTTACAATTTAGAAGGCACCTTATCAAATGGGCATCACAAAGCTTTTACAGTGTAATACAGAGAAGAATCAGCACACTCAATCTCGATTACAAACTAAATTAAAAGGACACATTCACATTTGCCCTTTATATCCATGTCAGAGATAAAGAAACTGGAAGGAATTTAAACACTGTGGTATCCTATCAATCAAGGCCATAGCCTTCTGGTGTTAGAGAGGTTATTTATTTATTTTTTTAGTCTACCAGTCCATTAACCTTCATGAGAAGAAGAATAAAGCAAAACAAAGGAACAAACCCTATAAAAATGGCATTGCTTAAAATTGTGCTTGGATATCTTACGCTAGAGATCCGAAATTGGGATGAAGATTTATCTCCCCAGGCTTTTAAAATGATATGGAAACCCTGAAATTAATATGTCACACATATGCGGTGGTACACATTATAGACAAATTTGTGATTTTTCTTTAAAATGAGTGTAGGGTTAGGGAAAGTAACTGAGATCATCTTCACTGCATCTGTCATCCAGAGCGATTTGTAAGTCAGAGGGCCAAAGCATGAACCGCATTTATTTTTCAGGGTCTTGCCCTGATCTTGGCTGCCACTTTACCTAGATTCATTCACTAAATGTATATGGAACTATTAATTTCTTGATAAATGCATTGCCAGAAAGCCAGAGAGGAATACGATAGGAAATAAAGAGGTCTTGCATGTTTTTATATGTTTTTGTTTGACTTAAGATATAATTATAACAGAGATTGATGTCTTCATTTTAAACAAGGTAATAAATCAACAAGTAAACTATAAAGATTCAGGAAATCAATTTACCATATCATTACAACTTCTTAGAATCCTTGTGTTCAGTGGAGCTGAGCATCCATAATCACACAATAGATAGCAACAGCATTACAGTATCCATGGTTTTTTTTTTCTCACAGAAGGTAGTTAAATAAAGCTGATACAGAATTTTAAATATCATTCATTACAAAGGTTAAATATCATTTACTGAAGCAAAGAAAGAGCATACACTGTTGGGACTGGGATATAACTTAAAGTAGGGAAATCTGAATCAGTAAATAAGAGTAATGACTCAGTGCCACTTCATTTAAGTCAAACCTTCTGCACAAATAAAATTTACATATGACTAGAGGACAATGTAAAATAATGTGACTGTGAAAACAAGATGTGGGAATTAATTTAGGATATGAAAGATATATAGAGATATAGATAGATTTATATCTAGACATCTATCTTTCTATATATGTTTATATGTATGTGTACATACATATTTATGTGTATATGTAAACACACACACACACACACACACACACATATATATATATATATATATCATGTAATAGATTCCAACAGGGATTATATGAAAATATTTGTCATAAACATGGCAAAGATAGGGATCCTTCAAAGGAGGGAGTGCTTGTACAGGATTCTAGCAATTGCACTTGTGGTTCCTGGATTATGGGAAGGATTAAGGCAGACATGAAATACTGAGTTTAATTAGCCAGTAGAGGTGCACTTCTATTCTAATCTGAAGGATTTGTTAGGCCAGACAGTACAAAAACATTTTTAAAATTAACAACTTCAAGAGTTATCCTAATGCATACTGATTGACTATCAGCCTTGGATGGCAGAGCTCCTGTATTCTTGGGAACTGAGTTTACCTTCCTGAGCCGGCGAAGGAACTGAAACAACTGGTGACAGTTTCGTTGGCTGCTACTAGACCTCTTCCAGCGGACAAGAGACTTCCATAGACCCTGCTTTCCCTTTGTCTACAGCCTCTAGCACATACTCATATCTTCAAAGCAAAGAGTGATTCCCATTGAAAGCATATAAAGTGCCATTATTTAAGCTAAACTCAAGCAGAACATGGTAAGTTCTCCACAATTTGAATATGTAACTCCATAACTACTATCTATCTCAGAGCCCCAGATATTTAAGAATTTCTGTTGGGAAGTAGTGAGTTCAGCCTAGTTTTTAGATAAGGTAATATAGATATATGTCTATATATGAGAAAGAATAAACAATATATACACCACATAAATATGAAAATAAGTTCTCTTTCTCTCTCTCTCTCTCTCTCTCTCTCTATACATATATATATTAGGTTAAGTCACATCTCAAGAAATAAAATTTACATAACTAAAAGACAGGTCAAATAATGTGATTTTCATTCCAAATTGAAAACATATATAGATACATAGATAGATAGAATTTACTCTCATCTGAATAATTGAGTTATTCGTTCAGCAAGATATAATTGACTAAATATAATAGTAGGAAAAAATCAAGGGTTCATTTGAATGTTTCCCTCCACCACTTTGCCGTGCGCTCACTGCCCAAACGATTCCTCAGTTGCACGAAGCATACAGGAACTAGAAACATGATGAAAGGTGTACTCACCAGCCTGATTAGTTGTGATGCTCACTGCAGCAAACTGTCTTGGTGGGGAGCTCAGCTCTGAAACCCCGTTAAGAGCATCAATCTCAAAGGTGTAGTTCGTGTGTGCCAGGAGGTCTGTCACTGTCACTGTGGTGTTGGTGAGTCCAAACTGTCGAGGGAGGAAGCGGACATTGGGGCTGCATGGTTCGCACTCCTTCACATTCCACCCACATTTCTTACATATGATGTTGAAAGTCACATCTTTCCGGCCTCCCGTGTCCAGAGGCCAGCTCCAGTCCAAGATAACGGAGGTCTCATTTATATTAGAGATAACATTTCTTGGTGCAGATGGAGGTCCTGCAAAGTAGTTCAACAAAGATTTATGAACTTCCCTTCTGCTTTCTACTAAAGGGAAAAAGATAATTTACAATGGAACTGAAAGAGGTAAATAACCATCCTGTCTTTATTATCTACTTTTAATTCATCCTTGGAGGATCCATGAGATTATAGACACATGCATTCAAGAGCCCTGTCCCTCCCACAGTACAAATGGGAGAGTTTTGAGTCAAGGTTGAGGATACATTCTCAGTGTCCAGCAAAGGAACTCACCACTAAATTCAATACCCATGTGAATAGTTAAGAAAACATCAGTATTGCTTTTATAAATCTTAGTCTTTTTCTCACAGTAACCTATGGCCAAGAGATAGTAAGAGGGAATAGAAATGTAAAAACATAAATTCACTGACTATAACCTCCCCTATCCTGTCAAATATAATGCAAGATCCTTAAAGAAGATACAGGAAGTGCTTCTAAACACCAATTCATTTTGGGTGATAGATGTTGCATTTGAGATGAGCGAAGCATGAAAGAGGGAAAAGAGCTTTCAACTGCACATGGACAAAGAAAGGAAGTGCACAAATGTTTTAAACACATATATGCGCAAAAACAAAAGAAAAAAATGAAAGCAAAACAAAACGATACTAACAAAACTCCAGCACAGGAACAAGAAGATAAATCAAACCAATTATGGAAGCATGGGTTGCAGCAGAACTACTCACGGGTACAAGCCATGGATGGAGGGTCTTTTTCTGCTCGGAAGTAATTATTCTCACACCTGCAGTGCACTGAACCATCTTCATAGGTAGAACTGTGAGGTGGACACTTGGCACATTTCGTATTACCATCTGAAGCCTTGTAGAAGCCTGGTCGACAAGCTACAAACAAAAGGGCTCTTTTAAGTTTCTGCAGATTATTTGGTAGTTGTATATAGAAAATACATAGAACAGATTGTAGAGGAATGCCTTTATGTTTTCTCCCAGATTTTTCAGAAGCAAATGGTATGACCAACTATATTTCTCCACATATACATTTGAATTTGTACCAAATGTTAAGGGAAGCCCCCCACACATACACAATATTTAGATTATTTTGGCACTACAGTATGATGAAATTTCCAGCTTGTGTTTTCACAGCTTTCCTTGGCATTGGACTATTTGTGGAGAAAATAAAGCGAAACCATGTCACCATGCAGTCATTCCCTTTTTAAAACATGATGCAATGTGTATACTCTCTACCCTGCAGTGAGCAGTGTATTGCTTATTGACTCGTTTCCTAATGGTTCTATGAGTGTATAGCTTTGTCCTACAAATTGTAAGCAACTGAAAGAGAAAAAGAAATCATGGCTTCCTGTATATTTTAAAGTTCTTGATACTTGATTCATGTTTTATTTATTTTTTCTTGACAAGTTTATTTCTTACCTTTTGTAATGAGAGCTTACAGTACATATTTAAACACATTCCCTATCTATATGTGAAATAGCTTGAGTTGCTCATCTACTATGTGATCTTTCTTTCTGGCCATGGTTTCACATAGCATATTTTTGGTAAGTTCAGTGAATGATTTGTCAAACATTGGTTTGATCTGGCCATTTAGCACTCTACGAAGCACCTATTCTCATATAACTCAGTCTGCAAGGAAATGTAAAATGCTGAGATCTTCCGATTCAGTTTTGTATGCTATTGGGAGCTAAAGTAGTAATGAACAATTCTAAAAAGTAATTTCCATATTACTTTGAAGAATAATTTAAGATTCAATTTTTAGGTTTCATTTTGGAAGTCTCCAGACAAAACTCAGATTCATATTTCATTGACAAAGAATGATATTTAACAGAAAGGAGTTTGTAAGATTCTCACTGATTTCCAGAACTTTTTCCAATTTCATCACATATTGGGAATAAAGTGTTTTTTGAATTCTAAAAAAAAACCTGGGTGGCAAAAATCTTAACATTTATAATCACTAAATGAATTTCCTAAAGGAAGCACATTACATACATATTAAAATACCTTTTGCAAAATGTTTCTTGAAATAAAACATGGAAATGACACTGATAAAATTGACCACTAGATGACATAAAAAAATCACAGTCACTACTAATCTAGACTTGATGTTTACTAGTTCCCACTAAAAATGGCTGCTGTAAGAGTCATACAATACATTGAACAATCTTTGGTGTCAGACTGAGATCTACCTGAATAAATTCTACAGCTTCAGTCTAATATGGATTAGGATTAAGATTCTAAATGTTTTTTGCTTTGTTTTTAAGTATTGCTCAGAAACTCCTATCTCACATCATATATATAAATGCTATAAAGTATATAAACAAACTATGCACTTCTGGTTTTAATTTCATTCATACTCTAAGTGACTTTTATTTTATTTTACAAGAGGGCAAAGTTGCATCTTTATAAAATGAAGTGCTCTGATGTATGCATTATTTTGTTTGCCTGTAGGTTTTCCTGTATAGTTTTGTTTGAGATCATTGCAGTTTAAAAAGATTGGCATAAAGATATTCAGTAAACACTCATTTGTATTTGTTCATATTAGACAGGCTGTGGGATAGTTTTAAGAAAAGACAATCACATAACCACTTTTGGCTACCGCAGAGTTTATTTGGAGTACTGGTACTAGGTATATTTAATAAATCAACTAGTTAAGAGTATGATGTCAGATATCAGTGACCCATGGCTATAATCCTTGCTACTCATGTGGCAGATGCTGAAGAAGATTTAAAGGAAGAATTTAATCCAGAATGAACAAAAAGTCTGTGAGACTCTACCTATAAATTAACTAGCAGAAATACCAGACTAGAGCTGTGATTCAAGTGACAGAGCACCAGTCATGAGCAGGAAAGCCCAATAAAAGTTTGAGACTTTGAGATCAAGCCTCAGATCCAGCACAAACAAGAAAAAAATGAAGGAAGAAGGAAAGAAGGAAAGAAGGAAGGAAAGGAAGGAAGGAAGGAAAGGAAAGGAAAAGGAAGGGAAGGAAGGTAGGGAGAGAGGGAGGAAGGAAGAGAGGAAAAGAGGAAGAAAGGAAAAGAGGAAGAAAGGAAGCAAGGAAGTAAAAGGAGAGAAAATAATATGACTCAAACTATTTACCATAGTTGATTAAAATATGACTAATATCTTTAGAGATGATGATAGTAAGGGAGAGGTAGAAGCATGTTCAGATAGTTTAATACATGTTTGGTAAGAATCTATTTTTTTTTTCAGGTAATAGCTAATTCTGGTTTTATTCATCTCAGGTTTATCACCTCAGCTACTCCACAGTAAAGATTTGGAGAATCACAGTTTGAAAGCAGCACAGACAAAAAGTTAGCTAGACCTCCACTGAAGCAATAAGCAAAGCATGGTGGTATAACCCTGTTATCCTAGCCTTTGGAAGGAATAAGTAGAATAAGGCTACCCTCTGTGAAACTGTGGGAGAGAGCATGACTCAAGTGGTAGACCATTTCACTTGTAAGTGACAGACCCTAGCTTCACACCCTAGAACTACTACAAAACACTTAACTATAATTAAAAATAATAATTTTCCATAACAGAAAGAGCTCTTGAAATAGAAATGGGCAGAGGTGTTTAAGAGGCTACATTGAAGAAACACATTCTTACTGGGGATTGGAACACAATTCCATAGGAGTGCCACTTGAAATAGATCATGAAGACAGTAGAAGCTGGCCACAAAGAATGTTAATTAAATTCACAATCGATATGAAAACACACACTGTTATGTGAAGTAATGAAGCTTCCACTGTTGATTATTTACCCAATATCAAAACCCTGGTTCCTGCTAGTTAATGAATTCTGTTGATTCAGTATTGTACACAAGAACTACTCTCTTACTCTTTGGTTGCATCTAGGAACCATTAGCTAAAACTATGGCTAAAAATATGACTGAAAAAATAGAAAGAAATATAATGAATGTCATCAACATAGCTTTTTCTTTTCTTACCAAATAGACAAATGCAATTAAGGTCAGTCTAAATGACACAATAATGACTTCAAAGCCAAGCAATCACTAATTTCAAGATTTCTTGCCTCAGGAATATAAAATTTTGCTTAAGTCATTTTGGCTATGTAGTAGAAAATACTTTTAAGTGATTAAACCAGATAGAAAATTCTAATAAGGAAGAATAGCAGCCATAGTAGAGCTAAAAAAGATAATGAGGAACCACATTGACCAGTATGTGTGTTTTATACCTACAGCAATGAAGCCTAGAAAGTTAAGCAGACTCAACCTTTAGGATAGATCTGCATCTTGTGATATTTAATGGCCAGCTTCAACCACCAATTCATGTTTATTGAATGCCAAACACCAAAAATATGAAAGATTACAATAACTTTTTTAAAATTTGATTTTCACATGTATCTACTTAATCAAACAGTTGTTTTCAGGTTAGAAAGTTACTCATTTTATAGCCTGGAGAGTTGAAAGATGTACATAAAAGTAAAAGAGAAGCATATTTAAGATAAAGAAATCCAACAGTATAATTGAAACAAGAAAGAGATTGTTTTGTATTTTTAATTCTAAAAATAGGCCAAGTTACTCTTGTATATATGATTTTATTTTCTTACTTATCCCAAATAACTAACATATCTTAGGATAATGTATTCAGAAATGATTTAGTAGTTCAAATTTTCCCCATGTATACACTCCTAAAATAATACTTAAGTAAATTTAATACAGTACGTACAACTTCAGACCCTATGCAAAAATTACAGGATTATGATCTCTGAAAATGACAGCATTTTTAGTATAAAAGATAGGCTTTATTCCCACTTGTTGTAAACTAGATTTAAACCAAAGTGTGGCAATTTTATATCTTAAATTTTATAATGATAAATCAATATAGTATGATCCATAGTTTTAAATTAACCATTAAAAATGTGAGTTGGACATGATCATTTGTTTGGAATCTCATGTATTTGTTGTCTTCATAAAATAGTCTTTAATTTTCCTTCCATTTATCCTACTTTGTCTGGGTTCCTGCATGTGAGAGAAGAAGTGGTCCATGTGTGATAAAAATACAAATTCCAATCTAATCTCTATACTAAATAGATGTTATCTTGAACTCTCTGATGAAGCATATGCAAACTTTAATGTGGCTGATGGCGTAGTAACTTCTTCTTCTATAAATAATTCCTAGCTCCTATTTTCAGTAACTGTGCATTGCTAGCTAAGAGCCTGAGTAGTTCAGTGATGGGAGTTCTTTCCAATCAATTTCATATGCACCATATCTAGCAGTGTCTACCATCAAGCAGGTGATGGGCTCATTAGGTATGTGACTAACATGCAACTACTTGTCCTCCAAATACTCTTACTGCCTTGTTTGAAGTCTAACTGGTATTGACTAAGTTTCCTGTAAATTATCTTCAGGCCAGACACTATGAAATGCAACAATTTCAGGTCTGCAGAACTGTAAGACTTCTTAAACTTTCTAAATAGGAAAAAAAAATCTTTACATTCTACAGAATTAAAATTAGCCATCAAGAATATAAATCTATGTATTGTGACAGGAAAGTAAGTGACATTCTTTCCTGAACTAAAAGAAATACATTTGAAAATGAAGTGGCAGTGTTTTTTTTCGGTGTTTTTCTGTGTTCAAGGAGACGTCCAAAGAGTGTATATTTTTTGTCACTGGATAGATTGAAAAAATAAATTGATTTACAAATATATCCCTAATGCTAAAAATGTTATGTCCCCTAAAGATCTCTCTCTCTCTTTCTCTCTCTCTCTCTCTTTCTCTCTCTCTCTCTCTCTCACACACACACCCTCTTACATAAACTCTACCAGAAACTGAGTGCTTGTGGCTCATTTTTGTAATCTTAGCTGCTCAGAAGGCTGAGATCTGAGGCTTATTGCAAAATCTGATAACTTACAGGCCCATGCATTCCCCACATACACATAATATTTTCTGTATCAAATCATGGTTTGTTTGGCACCCAGGTGAATTCTACAACTTGGCTATGTAAATAGTATCATGATAGAAATGGTATGCTCAATTTTTTCTTTTATATTGATTAATCTCCTCTGGAAATATGCCCAAGAGTAGAGTAGTGGTGTCATAAGGTAGGTCCTAAGAACACTGTAGTTAATGAAGTAATTTTCACAATAAAATTTCCTGAAAAATTTTACCTTGCAAATAAGTTTGTGAAACTATTATTGATATTATTTTACCAAAATTGTACATTTTCAGTCCAACAAAAAACTTGAACCTTGAGTACCTTATGAGAATTAAAAGATACAAATCAAGTTTTATGAAAATGAATCAAATGTTGACACTAATTACTTTAGTTATGAAAATATACGATGATACATGAGTTTACACTCTTTTAATGGCAAGGAAAAGAACACAGTATTGCTTAAAATAGAAATTAAAAGAGAATGCATTTTCTTGATGTTAATTTGGAGTGAGGATTTATTTGCCTGTTTTTCTAATTTCAATTTTCAATTTTGTTTTTTGTTCAGAGTTGGTGAGAGTATGATTGCTTATTTATTGAACAAACTCACAAACTTAATAAAAAATTTCAAGATGGGCCACTATAGAACAAATAGGACAAGGTCCCTGACAAACTCATCTGTCATCAAGAAACACTAAAAATTTCAATGCAATAATAAGAGGAAGCCAAAATAATATCAGTTGGTAGTGGATGAATTAGAGATATTTTGGGAGCTTGCTGATTCCATCTTTAAGAATGGGAAACAATAAAGCAGGAACTAAACTGTGGGCCTTTTTGGGGTGGTGGTAAAATAACACATTGCTAACTCTGGAAAAATAATAAAGGAAAGTATGAAACAAGGAGCATGAGTAATATGACCTCTACAGTGAATAATAATTATGGAAGAGCTTCAGGATAGAATCTTGGCTTCCTTCCCAAAGCAAGTAGCAGCACACTTTTCCCCCAGGTTGTAATTGATGGGATTTAGTTAGTGATACAAAGAATGGATAAAGTTTCCATAGTGAAAGGAAAACAAATGCTATTAGTAAACTGTGGTGGCTACTGTTGAAAGAGAGTAGACAGCCTTTCAATTGCAAAGTGAATTTTGTCTCCAATTGACTAATGTGGTTGACTTTTAGAAGAAACATGGTCCTAATTAAGGGTTAAAAGGCTCATTTCAATTTGAATTAACTTTAAATTAAAAAAAATAAATCTGTTGGTAAATAGGGTTCTTTTAGCATTCAGAACTTAGCTCCTATACACAAGGCTATATTGCCAATTCCCAGCCATAAACACAAAGTAATGACCAGAACCAGCACTAGCTAAACAGATGATTTCCTGGCCTTGGAATTCCAGAACTGACAGGGTTTATTTGCCCATACAAGGTCATAGCAACTGTTTATTCCAAAAATGAGCTGCACTCTACAATCTTACAGGAACTCTATTCTTTGCCATATGAATAGAGGTACAAGGCTTTGAGGCAAGGCTTAGGCATTTCAATACACTGGAAGTGGCTATGTTCAGTCATTAGACCCAGCCTGCAATGTGCAGCATTTACAAAATGATCAAGTGTTTCCTTCTTGTGTTCCTTCCTCTGTTCAATGAAAGAGCCCTAAGGCAAAATGCCACCACACCACTAAGCACAACACAATCAATCACAATCTGGTATGGCTTAAAGATAGCTGGGTAACAAGACTTTTCTGTGCTGGTTGTTGTCCCATCAGATTTAGTAAGACAGGTGCCAGTACCATGGCAATGTGCACTGTTTACTGTGTAGTGAATGCACATCTACCATGAAGAGAATGCTCAAATCCTCTGGTCCTAGACTTTACTGTTTGGGAATTTTTCTGTGGCCACTTTCAAAGAAGAGCTGGATATCCTCAGAGTGGCATTAGCAGAGATTTAAATTTTTTGTTATCAACATACATAGCATGAGATACATACATAGGACTAAGTAGTATGTATGAGTAGATGATGAGAAAGAGAGAGGGTGAAGGAGGAGAGGAAAAGAACTGAGAAGACACGAAAGAAGCAGCGTGGAAGAGAGGCAAGGGATGAAGATGTGAGGGAAGGAGAGGAGAGGGAAGAGATCATTGTTATGAGATGCTATTATGATGGATGTCAAAATGCCCAGGACCTAGGTCTACATTCAGGATTTAGTTAAAATGAAAAGGCCTTGCAAAACTTTTCAGAGTAGTAAGAAAAAGGTGTTTTTTTTTTCTTGGATAATTTCTCCAGAAAGTTATATTTGAACTGAATTCTGTGGAAGTAGGAAAGAGTTGAAGGTAAAGAGTCGTACAAGCAGCATATTTTTATTGTTATGGTTTTTTTTTTTTTTGTCGGTCCTGGGGCTTGAACTCTGGGCCTGGGCACTGTCCCTGAGCTCTTCAGCTCAAGGATAGCACTCTATCACTTGAGCCACAGCGCCATTTCCGGTTTTCCCGTGGTTAATTGGAGATAAGAGTCTCATCGACTTTCCTGACGGAGCTGCCTTTGAACCTCTATCCTCAGATCTCAGCCTCTTGAATAGCTAGGATTACAGGCGTGACCCATCAGTGCCAGGCTAGACAAGTTTTTTTATACCATAGCATAACTGGAAAATGTCAGCAAAATCTTACCACAAGAGTCTGTGGAAGAGGGAAGTTATTTCTGCCCCCTGAAAGCTGCCTCTGTGGGTCAGCTGCCCTCAAGCCATTCCTAAACTCATCACTAGGGCATGAGAGTGGGCAAAAAATCACAGGCTCATTTTCATCATTTAATTTCAGAAAGACAGAATTAGTTTCATTAATTTTGGAAAATACAATACAGAGTAGGGGTTTGAGACAGAAGTGTTAGAAAATCTTAGATGTTCTAATTTCTAAAGAGCCCTATGCATATGACTATACAAAGAATAATTTGATCTGGTGTATTTTTATCTATGCAAATATATGCTCAATGATATTTATCATATTAGAAAATTAGTAAAGATGCAATTACTTAAACTTGAAAAGTAGATAAATGAATAATGCTGTTTTCATCTATTTTCATGAATAAATTATGCTAATACTATACATTTTCATAATGGTGTTTCACATGGACAAAGGCTCACAGTCTTTTTGCTGAAAAAAACATTCAAATTATATATATAAATTTATACATATTTATATATATTTATATATGTCTTCCTGTTGTTATGAATCTGCATTTTCTAATTTAGAAATGGATATAACATATATCTAATGACAGACAATTGGAGGTCTTAGAGGCAAAATGACTGCACATAAACAATGAAATTCAAATATTTTAGTCAATGTGTGTGTGTGTGTGTGTGTTACTTCAGCTGTAGGTACCTGTCATAAATATCTAAAGTATCTAAAGATACATGCTGTTTGTGGAGCTAAATTTTCAACAACTATTTCTTCACTCAAGATTTTTTATACACATATTCAGATCATAGTTTTATTAGCATTTTCTCTGATTGTACTCAATTTCCTCATTCTTCTTCTTTCCTTTTTTTTTTTTTTTTTCTTCTGTCAGTTGTGGGGCTTAAACTCTGGGCCTGGGCATTGTCTGTCCCTGAGCTCTTCAGCTCCAGGCAAGTGTTCTACCACAGCGCCACTTGTGGTTTTCTTGTGGTTAATTGGAGATAAGAGTTTCACAGACTTTTCTGCCCAGGCTGGCTTTGAACTGTGATTCTCAGATGTCAGTCTCCTGAGCTAGGATTACAGGCGTGAGCCACCAGTGCCTAGCTCCTTTCCTTTTTCTTAAAAAAAAAAATGCAACATAGGAAGAAATTATGGCTGACTTCAAGTTTTGATGGCTAATAACTTGAATTTTACACATTTTGTCCCAAATTATTTTATCTCCACATGTAAAGATTTATATAGAAAATGCTACCATTTTTAAAATCCAGGATATAAATGAAAAAAAAATCTATAAACAATGGGAAACAATGAGGATAAACAGACAAAGTTATATTAAGGCTGAGATACAACATAAATACTTGTTGTTTTTGTTACATTATTAATTATCTGCTTTCCAAAGAAGAATGTGACTATCTGGAGATTTGAGAAAGATACCATCATTATAAGTTAGGAGAAATCCTTATTTTAGCTTCATTCATCTTTATATTAAAATTGTCAGTTCACATTCTGAAGGAATGATAATTCAACTTTCAAATTTACACCTTGATTTTAGCTTCATTCATTTTTATATTAAAATTGTCAGTTCACATTCTGAAGAAATGATAATTCAACTTTCAAATTTACACCTTGACTAAAACTTAATCCCACTAAATTCTCATTCATTTTAGTTTTTGTCTTTAATAAAATGACTGAGTTGATATTATTGTATGCATGAAATCCCATGGCTTGGTTTTTAATCATGTATAATTTATATAATTGGGTTTTATTTTATTATCAGATAACAATATCAACAAGAGACTTACCATTTAAAATAATGTACTGTTTGCTTTATTTCATTTTATTTTTTTATTTTATTTTATTTTATTTATTTTATTTATTCATATTTTATTTATTTTGGTAAAATAAAATATAGAAGATAAAATGAATTAGCTCAATTCTAGGATCTGTTTTTACATTTACTTTTGTCTTTATTTTAAGTACTTTATGGTAAGTTCAAGATAATAACTGGAACTTCTATTTCAGAAATTCTGAAATTGATTCACTAAGTGGAAATAAATGGCTTTTGTAAGAAACCCATATTTAAAATCTTCCTAAATAAATATTCAAAGATTAGCAAAACTTCTAGCTGAACAAGCTAGAAAACTTTAAAGTAACCATCATTTCTGAAACTATTAAGAAAAATGTTCACAATTCTGTAGAATTGCAAGTTTATAATATTATTTCATTATAAATTGAATTCCATCTTATTTTAGAAGAAAAACTATGTTTCTATTTATGTACAAATGCTAAGTTTTTCAAGACTGGGTTTTATGGCTCATACTTGTAATTTCAGCTGTTCTTGAGTTAGAAATCAAGAGGATTATAGAGGTCAGTGTGTGAGTTACTGTCTCAAGAATAACTAAAGCAAAAATGTTGGAAGATATGGTTCAAGTGGTAGAACACTTGCCTCAAAACTATATGACCATGATATTGAACTCTGTATACCATTATTTTGTTTTGTTTTTTTTTTAGGGGCAAATTTGTTTCTATAACATTTCCAATGTGTTTGACAAAATACAAAACAATCAATTCTCCTTTTTCTAATTGAGGTGCAAAGAAACTTTTCAAACAATTAAAAAAACTATCTTTGGCATGTATTACAAAAATGTAGTCTTTATGATGCAATTTAAACACATTCACCTTTTTTTGTCCATAGCATTTTCATACTTTTCCACTTTTAAATAGTTTTTTGAATTTTGATTGTAACATGGAAGATCCAACTTTATTTTCAAAAAACATCTGCAGAATCAAAAAGCTATTTTGTTACACTCTACATACTCCAAAAGTACTTTAAATGATTATTTTTTAAGTCTGTAGATGAACAATGACAATAATACAAGTATATCGTCTGTACAATCTGACTAAATACTGGTTAAGTGTGTAATTGGACAAACAATCGATAAGCTTAAAAATAACCAGCACAATTACACAAGAGAACCAGCTCAGCCCAACCAAAGTTATCAGTAGCAACTGACACTGCTGTGGTGTTGGTGTACAGACAAGCAGTGGAGACTGAACATGGGAACCTGGGTCTTCTCTTCCCTCCTTTACTCTCACACTTTAGGG
Organism: Dipodomys spectabilis; assembly: GCF_019054845.1. Lineage (NCBI taxonomy): Eukaryota > Metazoa > Chordata > Mammalia > Rodentia > Heteromyidae > Dipodomys > Dipodomys spectabilis. Next base: position 19,689,078 of record NW_024870709.1, on the reverse strand, counting down.
ACACATACTGTAGTCCACCTGCCTCTGCAACAATCTCAAACCAAGCGCTGCAAAGAACTTCTGAACCCCAAAACCAGGTCTGTGTTGTCTCTTGTCCTATTCAGTGGGCATGAACTCCATACCACCAATATTGTTCAAGTGTCTAACTCATACAGTGTAGGTGTAACTGGGCAGAAAAGAGAAAAGTAGTTTTTTGTTTGTTGTTGTTGTTGGCTTTAGTAAAGAGAGTTATCTGTGGGTAACAAAACACCAGGAATTAGCCGCATGGAAAAAATTCTAGAGGGTCTTTTTCCATATACCTGGACTTATTTCTAAGATTGATTTGGGCAGAATTAACTTCAATGAAATACCAGTATAGTTATCTAAAGGTAAGATGCATCTTTTCTTGTCTTTCTGTTTTTATACCAATATTTTAGTGTAATTTTATTTACAGAATTGCAAAAATATATCATCATAGCACAAATCCAACTAGAGATAATTTAGATACTGTTTTGCCAACTGTCTATTCCTTTGTAAATTAAATCCATCCAATTATGCATGAGTTATATTTTGTGTTCATGATAGCTGCCAGAAATGGCAAATGTTTAAATAGTGGGCACTGAGAAATATGCCTTATTACAAAAAAAATTCTGTTCATAATTTGACTCCATGGAGAAGTGCCTATATGGTGGTAATGTTAGAAAGGCAAATCAGACAGAGTATCAATAGTCACTACATCACCAGTTAGCATTTTACAGTATGACTTCTTCAAAAGAAAAGTTTATACCTCAAATATGTATTTTATTTTACAGTCAGCTGGGTTGGAAGAATAGGAGGGTTGGGGGTGAGGGGAAGATTGATTCATATAAGCCCTGATAGGAATCTTCAGATTCACGTTCTTTAAAGTGGCATAGAGATGACTACAATTCTTTTCATAGGCATGATTATATCTGCCTAGTACTTAATTTTCAACTTGAGAATGTACTGAAATAAAAAGGATACAAAGAGCTGTGCGCAGGTGGCTCACGCCTGTAATTCTAGCTACTCAGGAGGCTGAGATCTGAGGATCATGGTTCAAAGCCAGCCCGGGCAGGAAAGTTCGTATGACTCTTATCTCCAATAAACCGCTAGAAAACCAGAAGTGGTGCTGTGGCTCAAGCTGTAGAGCGCTCGCCTTGAGCTGAAGAGCACAGGGACAGCGCCCAAGCCCAGAGTTCAAGCCCCATGACCGACAAAAAAAAAAAAAAAAAAAAAAAAAGGATACAAAGGTTAAAGTCGCAGAAAAGGAGGAAAAAAATTAAAGGATGAAAGAACATACCACTTAGTGTTGGCAAGTGTATTTCATTCTTGTAGTCCAAAGAACTGAAACGTAATGAAGAATTAGAATAGTAGAAAGATGTCAGGCTGGGTTCTAGTGGCTCATGCCTGTAGTCCTAGCCACTCAGCTGGTTGAGATCTGAGGATTGTGGTTCAAAGACAGCCTGGGCAGAAAAGTCCTTGAGACAGTTTTCTCCAATTAACAACCAGAAAACAGGAAATGATGCTGGGGCTCAAGTGGTAGAGCGCTCGCGAGAATAAACATCCAGGCCCTGAGTTTAAGGTCCATGACTGACAAATTATAAAATAAACAAAGGAAAGATGTCTGATGGTTTTGTCCCGTTTATGTGATCATTTTACACAACCTCAGATTTGGTGTTAAAATGAACATAACTGGACTATGTGTATGTTCGCACGTAAGTGTGCACAGTTCCTGTCATTTAAATCACCATTCTACTTAACAGATGGATCAACTAAAAGTGTGTCTATCTTTTAGAGTTATGTGTGTGTATTTCTTTTTATGATAGACTTGAGAAATTCATTCAAAATACTTGCTTATCCACTTTCTATTCTGCAGATTAAGGTGTTGACTTTCTGAATATGTGGCTGAGACCAGTAAAAGATCCCCGAGTTTGTCACATCGTGTCCCAGCATCAGTGATTCCTTTCCTTTTTTATTTTGTTCTATGGGGATTAGAACTCAGAACCTCAAGCTTGCTAGGCAAATGTCTCCTGATTGAACTTCAATGCCTAGTGCTTTTCCTTTTGGTTTATTTTAGATAGCATCTCAGAGTTTTGCCTAGGCAACTCTGGGATCAAAAATTTCCTATTGCTCCTTTCTGAATAACTGGTATTATAGCCATATGTTGTCTTGTTCGGCACACACACACACACACACACACACACACACACACACACACGCACAGGCACATGCACACACACATGTCTGTCTGTGTGTTTGTATGTGTGTGTATATATACATATATAGTAATTATAATTATCTTTCTGTACTTATACAAAGGAGTTGCAACTCATGTCACTTTAGGAGTTCAATGAATCTTGATCAGCATTACCCCTGCCATTGCCTGTCTTGTAGTGTAATATTGCACTTTGATGCTCTTATCTGTGCCTTTGAAATAGCTGGATTAGCAGATGAGCACCCCAACTCCTGGTGCCTCACAAACTTTGTCACTTTTGAAAGCCCACATAGATGATGCTACATAATTTGCACCATTCTCCCTAGATCTTTCTACCTAGAGGGAACACTTGTGACCTCAATGTGATACAGTAATTACCACTCCCTGCCTGACACTGTACTTGTGTTTTACATTTGTGCTTATAGCACCTGCATCCATAGTATCAACACGTGGAAGATAAAACCAAGATGATGTTTTTGGTGGCAGCTTGGGCTACATAATGAGGCTTGTCTCAAAAATCAGCAGTTGAAAAAGAAGGTCATTTGTAGAATCCTTGCCTACTGTGTATCAAGTCCTGTGTTGGAACTCCAGCACAGAAATCACAAAATAAAAACATAAAACAACAAAACAACAAAACACAACATATGTGTTCTTCAAAATTCAACTCTGTGTGTGTGTGTGTGTGTGTGTGTGTGTGTGTGTGTGTGTGTGTGTGTGCTTGTATTATGACATCTGTGATGCTGAGCACATTATGGCAACTTTGTCATTATTTCTCTAACAAACATTAGGATGATGGATTCATGTAAGACAATGATTGAATTTTAAGGGAAGAATAGAAGCCTCTTCCACAGCAACAATACCCTATTACCTTATATCCTATGTTCAATTACTAGGTTTAGTAAAACATAGACTTCTAGGAACAAATTTCTCTTGGAAGAATCAATCATAAACTTCTACAATGGAATAAGAGGAAGAATATGAACAAATTTTAAACATGCATATGTATTCCATTTAGTGCTGTGTCTAGAAATGTATAACTTAAGTAATATATAGATATTACATAATAATATTTATTTGAAAATAAGCATGTACTATTTTGAAATTATAAACAAGCATCCCTGGTTTCTTCTGAATATTTCCCCAATAAAATTGTGGAATTATATCAAATATCCCAAGGACAGAAAGAAATACTAGCTATATTAATTAAAAAATTTTCCAAAATAAATAGTTTTAATTAGATGAGAAAAAGCAAGGGATAAACAAATCCTCAATTGAATAGTGATATTAGTGATCTTTATACTCACTTATCTTAAATTGAGGGCTCTCGTTTTCTCTGATATGCATGCACAATGAAGCCTTTAGATAATATACAGAAAGCAACCACAACAGAAGACTGGAAGGGTGAGTATTTGTATGAAGCTTTTGAAACAGGAAAAAATTAAAAAGTATATGAAATTAAAAGAAGAAAGAATGGAGATGGAACAGAGGATATGTGAGCCTCGACTTAATTTGGGGAGGCATATGGACCAATTAGAACATGAACACCTGGGAAATTATATATTAAAGGCTTGTTTTTAATATGTTAAGTGTTGCTGGAAGTGATTGAAATGTTTCATGCGTGAGCTGCACCATAATCAGATTTACATTTCAAAGGCTCCTTCTTGCTCCTATGGGGAAAGTGCATTGAACTGAGTGAGGAATGCAACAGATGGAAGACTGCTGAACAATCCACATTAGAGATAATATGGCATAGTAAGGGAAAAATGAATATGGTCATTCATTTGAGGTACATTTTTATATATAATATTGATAGGTCCAGGAGCTAGAGTGGATACAGATAATAAGGGGGAAAAGCATAAAGACTGGCATCATAAAACAGTCAGTTCTATGAAGTGACAGATGAGTTTAGGTGACTGTTAGGATTATTTCAGACCATATATATGAATAGATATTTGTCATATATGTATATGCATGTCATATAAATATGTCATATAATTACATAAATATATATGAAATGCATACATAAAATTATACTATATCCACAAATACATGCAATGTTATTCATGAATTATACCTCAATAGAGCTGGTAGAAATAAATCTAGACAATTTCTGGAGAGAAGACTGGTATCTAAATTTTGTTGAGCAGTTGGGTGCTGTTCTTATTTCCTGATTTCTGGAAAGCATGGATATAAAAGTGATAGAAGTTATGGTTTGGATATGGAAATGCTGGAAATGCTAGTGGAGTATTTGTTATGGTAAGTTATGTGACATTTCTAATATTTTTCCTGAAAGGGAAAAATGCTGATTCTTATATATATGTTCATATGAGAGAAAAATATCAGTTTTCTTTGTCATATAAGCTTTTGTTTATTGACACCAAGCAAACTTGTGTTCACACAAATATGGATTTTCAAACAAACACAATCACATCATATCTAGTTTCTAATACACAATAAAATCATTTGTGAAATCAGTCTCATTAGAAAATCAAGGTGTCTTTTATGAGTTGGGTGATTCATTTTAGACTACGGCAGTAAGTAAACTAGAATACTGATTTTCATTTCCATATGGACCAGATAGTTGTCTCCAGAAACAGATGACTTGTGCTGTATGGGGCTCCATCAAAAGTCATTCTATGATCAGGCACTGGTGGCTCACACCTGTAATTCTAACTACTCAGAAGGCTGAGATCAGGGCAGCATTCAAAGACAGCCTTGGTGACACTGTCATCTCCAACTAACCACCTCAAAAGCGAGAAGTAGAGCTGTTACTCAAGTGGTAGGGTAATAGTCTTGAGCAAAAGAGCTCAAAGACAGCACCCAGGCTATGAGTCCAAGAACAGGGGCCAGCACAAACACACAAAAAGAGAGCTATTTCAATTTTTGTTACTGTTGCTAATACATACTATTTATGACAAAGTAACAAAAATTATCTACAGATCAAAAACACATTATCACTCTTGGGCAACAGTTTAAAATAAAACTTCAGTGGTGATAAACTATCATGAATATTACTTTCATGGGCATTGTTTAACAGCAACACAGGTTTATGCATTACAAATCTTAATACTGCTTATTTCCAGCTATGTAACTGAACAAGTTTCAAATTATCTACAGAAGTCTGGTTCATTCTCTATAAAAATGGGACAAAAAAAATCCAAACTTGATTTCTTGAAAATTAAATTTTAATGTATGTCTCACATATATATTAAAATTTACTGATATTTACCCATACTTATCTAAGTAATTAGATGTTTGTCATTTACAATTATTTCTACAAATCTATTGATTTCTCAATACATATAAGCAACTTTAAAACACATTAGCTTTTCATAATTTTCTCCTTTTAGAGATGCAATGAATATTTCTTCCTGGAATATTACACAACTATAATTGCCTGGTTAAAAATAATAGATTCTTGCTTGTATGTTTCAAAAAATAATGTCATCTTTTCCAAGTCTACTTTCAATAGATTAAACTATTTTGCTCAGTATCTCCAACTAACTCCAGACTCCAACTAACATTTGTGCTTCATGAGATTTCCACTTGTATTTAATATCAATATAGCTTCTTACTAAAAACACAGACAAATTACATCCATTCCTTGCTGTTGGTTGATTTGTCCATATATCTGGTTATACACAACTCACTACCATCTTACTCTCTCCTAAAATCCATGTATTTATTCCCAGAGCTGAAGTTGAATAGATTTGCTCTGAGGTAATTGATATGCTCACCCCTGACTTTCGTAGTTCACTTCTTTATTTACATGAACTCAGTTCTAACTCTTAATAGGGTCCCATTTTTACTTTTATTTCTGAGGTTGCCACATGCCCCAGCCAACACTTCCAAACTTGGCTTTCATCCTTGGGCATTTTGCCTCACTTCTGGGAGAAGACCTCTTTTACTAAATGTTAAAATGCTTGCTAAGTTGATAGTGATCCTTTCAGCTTTCAGCCTCTTGTCCTAATGGCTATCGAGTCGACACTGACCAATGTCTCCTCTGTCTGATGGTTTTTCTGTCAGCTAATGATAAGTAGAAACTAGAGCTATTAGTCCAAATCCTGGGGGAGAAGTGTCTAGATTAGAGATATCATGTTCACATATGGCATAATTGGCAGGCTCTTTTAGGTGATCGTACTACCATTTCCAAAGACTCAGAGGATACTTGTATGCTTTCTTGGTGCCAAATACAAAAGTATCTTGAATATGGTAAGTGCATATATGTGTGTGTGTTTGTGCATGTATGTGCATATGCAATTACTACCCTGTTGCATGTTTTCTTTCCAATGGATGAGTTTTATATGAGTAATATGTACCTAGATTTACATAATTCTACTAAAATTCTAGATTTACTTCAAGTGCAACTACCAAAACTGTAATAAATGCGTCCCACTGTAATAAGATATTATAGATTTAGACTGTCATAGAACAATATCTAAATGACATAATTCCTGGAACTCTATCTCAGATTTCTTAGTGAATTTCCACCAAGAACCTTGATAGCATTTATAAAGTGATATTGAGCTAAAGTACCTCTCCTTTTTTATTTATCAAAATAACAAGACATTCCATCTGTTGTGTTAAGGCATTGCTTAGCTTAATGTGTAGGGATTTAATTTCCTGTACAGTACCTGGTTTTATACTTCTAAACCTGCCTCTTTGTCCCTACTAGTTTCTAACCCTAAGTTATAGTCTGTGCTATTTCTCTTCAACTAATCTGTTTGCTCACTTAGAACCAATCATAAAATGACGAGATTACTGTGGAGCTCTTAAAGACACAGTACACATTTTAAAGAAATATTGTATCCACAAAGTCTGGAAATGACTTAGTAGAGTGGTACCAGAACTTTTTTGAGAATAAAAAAATTAATTGACTTGAACTGTAGGCACAGCTATTTTATTGCCAAGGTGATATACACAGGAGTTTCAGTTACATAAAGTAATAAGTACATTTCTTTTTTTGGGGGGGAGGGGGTCTGGTCGTGGGGCCTGAACTCTGGGCCTGGGCTCTTCAGCTTAAGGCTCAGCTCTTCAGCTTAAGGCTAGCGCTCTACCAATAGAGCCATAGCACCACTTCTGGCTTTTTTTTTTTTCTGCTTATGTGGTGCTGAGGAATGGAACCCAGGGCCTCATGCATGCAAGGAAAGCGCTCTACCACTGAGCCACCTTCTCAGTCCCAATAAGTACATTTCTTGTCAAACTTCTTACCCCTTCCCTCAATTTTCTCTTACTTTCCCTCCCCCCAACCCCTGTCAAGCTGTACAGATCATTTCCAACATATTGTCTTGTGTATATCACTGTTGCATTGGTTAGTGAAATGCATCTTTTCATTTAGGAGGAAGGGTAGCCTGAGACTGGCAGGCAGAAGACCTGTGTTCTAGTTCTGATCAGTGCTGTGCTGAGTACTGTTATACATTGTGAGAAATTCAACCATGTCCCAGGTAGGCTTGACACCATATCTCTTTCCATTTCACCTGCTACAAATGTTATACTGACAGCATAGAATTATAAGAAAAGCTAACAAATTGCTTCTGGATCAGTTTAACCTGCTGTACATATGCTTTTGATAATATTTGACTCCAAACACACATGTGAGTGGAATGAAATCTGCGAAATACATCATATGGCAATGCTAAGAATTTCCTAGTGGAGAAGTTAGAAACAAGACAAGCTGAACACCCCCTCCCAAATAATTTATATTATCTAACACTCCTTCTTCTATTCCTTCTTATAGGCATAAGTTTAATTTTTAAACAGCTAAGTGGATATTGATTCTGTTTTAGAAATCATTTTACATTTTACTTTATAGAGAAACTTATAGTGATTATTCACAGAGATTCACAGAGATAGATCGTTGCTCACTTATCTGTGAACACAGTTGCTTTTTACTTAAGAGTAATATTTTTAATGCTGCAAATGTACATTTTTCACTCATGAGAGATATTCAAATCAGTGTGGGGTTGCCATTTCATAAAGAAGTTTGTGAATAGAATTCATCTTGATCAGTGTTATCCCTTTCAATAGTCTCACCCATTCCTACCAAACCCCTTTTCCCTTTCTTTTCCTAGTTTTGAAGGCTATATATTGAATTCACACCTGCATTCTCCCCCTCTTCTTCTCTCCATTTTCCATCTTTCCCCTGGACCTTACCTACCCTTTTCAAGTAACCATTTCCTGGTGTTTATTTTATTGAACTTTGACTTTGTCTGTAAGAATTATACTATTTGAGTTATCCCTTGAAACTACCATAGTTCAGTTAATACATTCATATATACTTGTGACAATGTATATGCATATACATTGATAGTTACCTAATATCTGATTTGTGCTAATCAAGATTTTAAGGGTTATTCCTCATTTTATATATTTTTATTTTTTAATATATAATTTTATTGTAAAGATATTGTACAGAGGGGTTACAGTTACATGCGTGATGTAATGAGTACATTTCCTATCAAGCATTGCTACTTCCTACTTTGTTTTTCCAATAACATCCCTTCCCTGCCTGTCTCACCAACTCCTCCCCCCCTCACAAGTTGTAAAATTTATTTTCAGCATAGTGTCTTGTACATCTCATTGTAACAATGGATCAACCTGTATCCTTAACTCAGCATTTTGTTATTTCTCTTCCCCTCCCCAAGTTAAAAAAAAATGTATAAATAAGATGCAGAGCACCAGAAGCAAATACAGTGTAAACAGGGTTTATACCATGGGGGAAGAACATACAAAAGAACCCCCCCAAAAAAAATTACATTTTAAATAGATACACAGTTAAGTTCAAACAAGAAACAAAACTCCTTTGATGTAGCCACGTGTCTCAATAAAAGCCCATGGAATTACTTTATTTAAAAACCCTGTATCTGAGAATAGAAGTCCTTATCTATTTAGTATTGGTCTCCCAGGAGTAGAGCATGTTACAAAATGGTTCAGTGATTACACTGGAGAATATGTTTCCCCTAAAGCAAAGATAAAATCTTTGTAATCACTTTGGTTTCTTATCTCAAGTTCCTCTTTCATTTGCTGATTTTCTATTCCTCTGTGTGAACTATAACTTGAAAATTAAACACCTTTGGGACCCAAGGGAATAACGTGAGATGAACACTATTCTGACCACAGCTGGAGTCTACTGAAAGGCTTGCTGAACCAGATGCAGTAAAGCCTGGGCATCACTGGGTGAGGATGGCAGGGAGCTGGCACTTTCATCTGTTTACCCATTATTTTATTGCTATGTCTACTTCTGTCCTAAGCACATGTACTTATGCTTTTCTTCCAAACATTACTAATCAAATTAGTAATATATCACTCTACTTAAAAATATGCAATGTTTTTTAATATGAGAAATTGTCTCATGGTCAGAATTCTGATCACTTTGAATTACATCATTGTTTAAATACATGATTTTATAACAACAGAATAACTTGGTATTCAAGTGTGTATATATGATTACTGGACAAGTATCTTTTAAATTCCTTTTCACCAGTCCTTATAGGAAGCATATGAAATGTAAGAGGTCATCCAATACAATTCTACTGAAAATCACTACTAGCCTTTAATTTGCATGAGAGCCTGGGTTTGAAAGTGAATGAAGGTATTTTAATATATCCTGGCATCAGTTTAGGCAATTTGAGGGCCTTGTTTTTGTTCAAGATTCTCTACTCACAGGACTGAACTATATTTCTACTTTGGACTGATCTTATTTTTATGGGTAATGTCATTGTGCTTACTCTCTATAAACTGCTTTCTCTCCATCCTCACCACCTTGCCTCTTCCTATCTGTCTCCGCACATTGTAATGTATTCCCTTAGGTGTGGGTCAAGTATTCTGTATTTTCATTATCTCTGTGTTGCCTTTTGGTCATACAGTGTAAATTCATTGAGGAGAGAAATCCTACTATAAATATCTTGAATCTTAGATGAGTTAGCACAGTCTAATGTAAAGTTGAAAGCAATGTTCATTGAAACAAATGAACTGCAGGGCATAGGAAGAACACACGTGTGATGTATGTATATGTGTATATTTATAATATCTAGGTATATGTGTATATTTATAATATCTAGTATCTATGTCAGTGCTGACTTCTTTCTAAGCCTATCCTCTCCCCTGTCTTCTCACATTCTAAGCCTTTCTCCTTAAAATATCCTAGGTATGACTGGATTGAAGAAGACAGAAAAAGGAGAAATGACACTTGTGAATAGAAAGTCAAAAGCTTGCCTTTGTTTTAGAAACTAGAGAAAGATACCTTAGAAAAAAACAGCAGGTGATGAATGGGGTATAGAAATATTAGAGGCCAATAGTTTCCATGACAGCATGACAATGAGGAAGATTCACTGAGCAAAATATAGTAAGTATGAGAAAGATGTCTAGGGCTAGGAAATTAGTTTTTTAACATAAATAATCTCTCAACATTTATTATTTCTCAGAGGGATGGTTAAGTGTATAATTCTAATTACAAAAAAAAACAACCATTTCAAAATTTAAATGACTGTATAACTCTCCCATTTTTATAGCTATTATTATGGTATTTTTCTTCATGATATCAATAGATTCGATTTAGCATCTCCTCCATCAAAATTACAAATTGCAGAGGAATGTAGGGCCCTGCTTATAATTAAAATAAATTTAGCAATACATTTTATTATTATGCACTTTTTCATCAAGCTTGGCTGACATCTGACCTTAATGTGCAAACTAGTAGCTTACCTGATATTTCTATGCACATGGACAAGTGGGGTGCATAGGGAGAGATTTTAAGAAAAGCCAAGACACTCTATTGAAAGTGATGTGACATAAAAACAGCTAGAAAGAAGATGGAGGAGCTAGACTACATAAACGATAATTCTATACATCCTCTCAACAAAAATATCGAGGCAAAGGATGATGAGATTGCATAGAAAAAATAACTTCCTTAATAGTTGTTAATTAAACCCAAAATTATATCTTTACATCTCATTTCAGGAAAAGGTGATGAATTTTCTATTCACTACAGAAAACCTGATTTCCGTTCATCATAGTGTGGTTGTATTAAATACCACTTCAAGTCATTATAGTCTTTTATGATCAAATCTGATTGTAAAATACGATGTTATAAAAATCAATAATAAAATATTCATTTGATCCAAGATTTCCCCAAATTGATTCTGACTGGGTCGTGGTAGTTGGCTGATGTCAAGAATGCAAGTAATATACTATAGTATTGATGCCTGTCAAATCACGGAAATTGTTACAAATTAATTCATCCCTAACCTAATTAACCCCATGTGCAATGTTATATGCATTCCAGAAGAGCACTGTTTTGCTCTTGCCATAAAACTAGAAAAGACAGTATTTCAACCCATAAAATCACCTTTCAAAGCACTTAGAAACCTCAAAGAATATTTCTTATGAAGAAGTAAGGCATAAGAATGCACTACCTCATCTGTTTGATTTTTTGGTGTAATGCAAAATATTCTTTAATATTTTTAGTGGTAAAATAATTTTACAACAATATCTATTCTGATTTTTCTATATTTAATGGTTGCAATGTATTAATATGAATATATTACATTTTGAAAAGAAGCCATACCTTTGCTGAGATGTTATAGTGCATGAATGATTATTTTATTTCTAAAGCACTGCTTTTCCAGCTAATATAAATCAAAGCACACTCATATATATATGTATTTAGATGTATATATACATAGATAAATATTAACTGTAACTAATATATAGATAGATAGATAGGTAGATAAATAGATAGATACCTAGATAGGTAGATATAGCCTTATATAAGTATATAAGAATAGATAGGTAGATATATCCATATTTATCTATATGTGAGTTAGGACTAATATATCTCTATATATCTATAAATGAGTTAGGACTTACTTATATATGGATTAGGACTTGCTTTTATGAAATCAGTACATAGGTTGTAAATTGCTTTTATGATATTTTGCTGCTCTCTGTGCATTTCTCTGTGCACCTATCTTTTCCCCACCATTTTTCAGTAATGCTGGACTCTTCCCACTATAGGCTACATTTTGAGACATCACGTCTGAAATTTTTCTGCTCCAAATCTGTCTGTTGTCTCCCTGCATCAATATTTATCAGTCTATTCCTTCCTATAGGAGAAAACACTAAGTATTCCTCCTAGTTTGCTTGTCACAGAACAACAAAAGAAATAGCAATCAAAACAGAAATCTCATTGTAAAGCCATTTCGAACGGTTGCAATCTGATTTCCTGTGACCTTCATTGCAACAGTCTTTCTTTAATTTTGGCCAAATTTTCTGTTACGATTTTTTGGGGGGGGAGGGGAGACCGGTGATGGAGCCTGAACTCTGGGCCTGGGTGCTGTCCCTCAGTTGTTCAGCTAAAGGCTAGCGCTCTACCACTTGTGCCACAATGCCACTTCGGGCTTTTTTCTTTTTGCTTATGTGGTGCTGAGGAATTGAACCCAGGGCGTCATGCATGCAAGGCAAGCGCTCTACCGCTGAGCCACTTTCCCAGGCCCTATGTTACGGTTTTAGAATACTTTTTCTAAGTAGATTTTAAAAGGAGCATTGCTGTGAATGACAGTGGAAAAAAATGCATGGTCGAATGAATTGGCTTCAGGGAGAACCAACGCTTTCCACTTTGTAGGGCATCTTGGAGTAGTTATTCAACCTCTCTGAACTTAGTTTTCACATATGTATAATGACTTTGAAAAGGTCTAACTCAGCCAGGGATGGTGGCACATACCTGTATTCCTTGAGCTCAGGGAGTGAAATAAAAAGATCAAAAGTTTGAAGTCTATTTGAATACCTAATGACACTGTCAAAAAATAATAATTTATGTCTCTTGCAAAGGGTAGTTGTGGAGATTGAAAAAGTCATATTAAAAACTTAGCCCTACTTAAAACCACTTTTATCTACCACAATGGAGATATTTGCTAATGGAGAGCTTTTATTGTTAAGCAATCATTACCTTTCACAATTGATACTTCTGTGAAATTTTAACATATTCCATGGGAACATCGTTTTATAGTTAAGTAGCTATCAAGTGTGTTAGGAATGTAATAATTTCAATTTCCATAAAAGGGAATTGCAGACCATCTAACATAAAGCTGAAACATATTTTAAAGTGAACGTTTTCTCCTATCTTCTAAAACAAAGACAACAAAAGACAAGAAATTTGTAGTTTACATCTATGTTAAAATGTAAGGAAAATGTTTCATATGACGTATATATATATATATATATACATATATATATTTATATAATATTTACGGAGGGAATGGAGAGAGATAGAAAAAGAAAGGAGAAAGAAAGACCTGCACGTACCAGATGTTGTCAAGAGTCATTAGTGAAATATTGTGTCTGATAAGAACTAATGTGAAATGATGCCCTACTGATTGGAATAGCATTGAGGCTGGGGCCTGTTGTTCTTGACACCACAGTAGAAGATCAAAGCATCTTTCATGGTGATAAAGCTGGCAATATGGACAGGAAATAATGCCAAAGAGACTGATTAAGTGTTAACATTCCCACCTGGTGCCATGAAAACAGCACACAACATTTATAATTCAGGGTGATTTTCTCCTCCTGAGCTTACTTTTGTGCCAGCTATAATATCTGAAACACTTAGTACTGACAATCACTTTTTCTTCTTTAATATCTCCCAGGCAAGAAGTAGGTTTTAGGAAGACTTCCCTTTATATATGCTTTTTTTAACAAATGCATTTGACATTTATCCTACACATCAAAAAAGTATTTCAAGTGGGCACAAAACGATAGCTCATCTAGTCTTCCTGTCTCCCTTTGTAGATTGACACTACACTAAATCTGTCCCCTGACTGACAAATATTTCCATGGGCATATCTTCCTTAGGATGGTCCTTTTTGATTTATATTCTTAAGGAATATTCAAGTACAAAATGAATTTCTTAAATGAAATTTATTTATTTATGAATTTATTTATGAAATTTCTCAAACTGTGCCTCATCTATTAGCGTTAGACTTGTTGGCACCTACCATTTTCATGTCATTAGATTTCCTCCATGAAGCTACCTACAAGGCAAATCCAGGGAGAGGTATGATAAGAAGGAAAACTTGCCAGAACTGTTAGGCTTCACTGGGTAAGAAGACAACACTGGCTTTTATTTCTTTGGTTCTTTTTTTCTTTTTAAAGATATGTCACAGGTTTTGAGCGCCTAAATTAGGAGATACTGGGATTCATTCAACCTCAGGAAAGAATCTCCTGAAACAAGATTAAATGTCATTGCTAAAACAGATCAATGACAACACATTTCTGTGAGTTACTATTATCCATGGGACAAAATAGAATTTATTAATTCCTGAAGGTGCACTAAAGTGTTTTTGTCCACTGAGCTCTGAACTGTACCATTCATTTCGAAGGTCTCATTGCATAATATGGCTGAATTCACAAATGAAGCCCACTTCCCAATTACTGGCCTGTTCACCTCTATCTTGTTGCATTAAATTCTGAAATATTCCATTTTAGCAAATTATAACTAAAGTAAGAATAGAGATTTCTTTATAAACAAACTTTCAAACATTCAACAAACACAGTGTGTATATGTGGCGATATATGGATATTAAATTTAAGCATGGGCATTTTAACATACACACACACACACACACACACACAGAGCAGCTTTTTTTTTCCCCAAAAAAACTGCCATCAGGGAGTAATTTTCTGGGTGTGCTCAAGTGATGTAATGATGGAGCAGGTATTTCTGTTACTAATTTATAAGATTTTAGTCAAGCTTTATGGTCCATTTAAAAGAACTATGTTTACATTTTGTAAGCTGCCACGGAGGTGCCAGATACTTGAATGTGTCTTATGTTACAGATGAGGTCACTATTAAAGTAGCATGCTGAGAACAGCAGGACCGTCATCAGACTCTGGAAATGAGGCAGCCATTGAATCATGGGTCTTCATTTTTGTTCTTTCATATTTATTTCCAGGAGCTCTCACTCTGCCAATAGTGTGCTTTAGATCTTTGATGAACACATTATAAATTGTTGTGCATTCTGTCAACACTGTTTCCCCTCTATATTAAGGATCTTTTGTTGGATAAAATATTTTATTCATTCTCAGATGATTATCATAGTTTATAGAACCAATTAGTCAAATGCTTCTAGAGCCATTATAAAACAAAGCACAATAAAATGCTGAATTTAAAAGTACTTGAACATTAGGAAAGTAGGTTTTAGGATAGGCTTAAAAATGAATTTGACAATGTGCTGATAATTTTATGGTGATGAAGACAGCTGACAATTTGAATTTTTTTGCCATAAGATTTGAGATAAGAAATGAACAGATCAGAACATATTTAATTCATATCAAAACTTCTGGGAGAGTAGACCCCTCAAATGTAAATGAATGAACAAAGGGAATGCTAAAATGTGTAGTATAATGAGGAACAATATATATGTATATATATGTATCTGAGTATGCATATATAGTATCAAATTAATAAACTTAGCTCAATATTAACTTGTTAAAACCAAAGTCACATTTGGAATTCTGACAAGTATAATTTCTGTCACAAAAATATAAAAACCCCATGATTAAGAGAATATTTGATTTTATTGTTAGCAATTTTAAATAACAAAAATAGTTGGACTTTTAAATGCTAAGAATTGTAAGAATAACTGAGTTAAAATAATAATTTTGGGGGCTGGGAAGGTGGCTCAGTGGTAGAGCGCTTGCCTGGCATGCATGAGGCCTTGGGTTCAATTCCTTAGCACCACATAAGCAAAAAGAAAAAAGTCAGAAGTGGGACTGCTCAAGTGGTAGAGCGCTAGCCTTGAGCTGAAGAGCTGAGGGACAGCGCCTAGGCCCAGAGTTCAGGCCCCACGACCGAAACCCCCCCCCCCCCCGAAAATAATAATTTTTGGAGGGGCTGGGAAGGTGGCTCAGTAGTAGAGTGCTTGCCTTGCATGCATGAGGACCTGGGTTCGATTCCTCAGCACCACATAAGCAAAAAGAAAAAAGCCGGAAGTGGTACTGTGGCTCAAGTGGTAGAGTGCTAGCCTTGAGCTGAAGATCTGAGGGACAGCATCCAGGCCCAGAGTTCAGGCTCCATGACCAGACCTCCCCCCCAAAAAATAATAATTTTAGAATAATTTTCCCTTTACATTTACCAATAGAGATTTTCTTTCTCAAATCATTTAATGGTATTATGACTATATAAGATGTATATGAGATTGTGTATTTGCCTTTTCACAAGTTACAACAAAAGCATGGGCCTGGGAAGAGATATATTTATGAAAATTTCCTATATTGATCTAATATAATTCAATGCCATCTTCAATGGAGTAATTATATACCGACAAAACAGGCTGAAGGAAATTAGAAGTATATATTGAAATTACTGAAAATACACAAAGAAATATGATTCTAAGCACACTAGAGGAACCAAAGTATGATATTAACTTATCTCTTTCTAAAATTACAGTGGTAACAAAATCAGAAAAGTTTCTAGTCATAATAGAAGAGAGCAATAACACAATTGTAGAAGAAGAAAACAAAGATAATGACAAGCCTAATGGCATAAATATTTTCATTTACATAAAATTTGAATGAACTAAACACTTGATAAGATGAATATGTCAGATTGGATTAAGACCCAATATAGAACTTTAACTTAGGTATCGTGAAATCACTTTAATTACAAAACTTATTTTGAAAAATATTAAAAATAGAAGAGGAAGATAGACTATATTAATTGTAGCATAGTAGAATAATAAGAGATAGATAAACTGAGAAAATGATATTATTAGAAATAATGAAGAGCATAATAAAAAGATCATTGATGTACTAAGAATAAAAACGAACTTTACAATTTAGGCAGGGGGAGGAAGGAAGGGCGGGGCGAGTGTAGTCATGGAGGTGGGAGGGCAGAGATGGTAGGGGAAAAACAAAGGAGGAGGCAACAATGCTTGATAAGAAATGTACTCATTACCTTGCTCATGTAATTATAACCCCTCTGTACAGTATTTTCACAATAAAAAACTTATTTTTTAAAAAAGTGTTCATACATGCATCTGAACCCAAAGCAACCCCAAAATGGGTTAAATTGATAGAATGTAAAGGAGAAAGGTAAGATTAAAAATGAGTATTTAAAATATTTTATTCTCAGACCATCTAATTGTCCTTAGAATCGTTCTAAGAATTTATTCAAAAGCCCATACCCAAACCAAAACTAGTATTGTAAATGAGCTTTGATATTTTAATCTCTCAAAAACATCTTTCATAATTCTTCCAATTTCTTTGTAGAATCTGTGTGATTTGCAAATAAAGTTAAAAAAACACACATGATTATACTCCTGAAGCAGATCAGTTCTTTAGTAATAGTATTTATTTTGCATATCGATTTGTTATTGCCAGCAGTCGCAAATGTCTGTGACTGAAAAGACTAAAAGAAATGAAATCATAAAGATGCTTTGATTAATGTGTGTGAACTACAGAACATTGAAGTGCCAAAATTTTGGTGAACTACATAGGTTTTATATTCCCAATCAGATGCCTTTGGTTGGTATTTAATTTTCTTTGAAACTCTCCTATTTCTATGACCCTCTTTTCCTTTCTTTTCAACAAAGTTATGCCTACTTGCATCATTCTTAGTCTTCAATATCTTTGGTCATTTCACATCAGAATATCTCTCAGACATGAAATAGAAAAGATTCCAGTTTTCTTGCCAGCAATGAAGTGCTGAAAATACAAATGCATGTGCCAGGGAAGCATACGCTGAGGTCAAGGAGTCCCTTGGAGGTATTAATGATGTAGACACTTAATAAACAATTCCAGAATTGGCATTTGCTGAAGAAAGACAAACCATAGTCACTAAAGCAGAATAATAAACATTAATTTTAAGAGACATTTGATGGCTTGGATCATGAATCTCATATATCCATTGGGTCTTTTGGAAACAAATGTTAAACTTGAGCACATCTGAAAATTCTGAAAATGTCTTGACTCAATTATGGTTGTAATTTGTTTCTTTCCAGTCCAAGTAATTGATACACATGAAAACGAAATGCAGAATTAAATAATCTGTTTATATTGCACAAACCACAACATCACCTTTTGTCTCAATTTCAACACCAAACCCCACATGCTTTCACTTAAAATCATTGGGTGCTACCATATATGCCACAAATAAGAACAAATACACATTTTTCTGAAGTGTTACCACTACTTTATCAAAGTTAGTACTTAAAGAAAGGTAAATATATTGATGGCAAATGCTTTCCTTTCATATTTCTTTTCTTTCCATACTTCTTACATATGCAATGTATGATACATTTTCTTACATAGAGAAGTCCATTACATGCATGTGTAACTTTTCCTTATAATAAATCATTAAATAATAGCACTTATTACAGAATGCTTACAATTTACCAAGTGTCACTCTGGCATTTTATTTAATATTATCTAATATTGTTTAGTCATGCTACTTCTATGGATCGTCTTATATTCATAACAAAACCCAACACCAGAGAAGTGAAATAATGAATAAGGATATGAATGTGTAAGAATCCAGTCATTTTGGCCCCTGAGACTGTGTAACAAATCTTCATGCTCAAAAAAAAAAATGCAATCTCAGGAAGATATCTCCAAAAGACCATATTTTAATCTTTTTTAACAATTTGCACAATTCATATATTTGTCATCAGAAATCAGACTCCAGTTACCTAGGGCATATGTTCAAGCAGTTGACAAGACATAAATGTAACTAATTGTTAGAAAATTATTTTTTTGTGGAGTACACTTCTAGTTAGTATCTATTACTTAGATATCAATAGCATTTTGATCTGTTAGATTCATTAAAAAGTCCATAATTCTGACATTTTTTAATTAGCTGATTTTTTATCGTATTATAAAGGTGATATACAGAGAAGTTATCGTTCATAAGTCCGGTAATGAGTACATTGAATACATTTCTTTTGGGACAGTATCACCCCTTCCCTCTCTCTCTCAGTTAAATAAGTTTTTAAGTAAGAATATGCATAAAAATTCTTAATATTCCCCCACCAATTCCAAACAAGAACTGTATTTGTAGGCTAAGGTGTAGTTAATGACAGCATACTTGCTGTGTACACAGGCCCTGCAGGGTTATGCAATGGCCCTGCATTTGTCTAACTGTGTTACATTCCCATGACAAAATACCTGAGAAAATGAACTTAATGATTTATTTGGGCTCATACTTTCAGAGATTTCAGTCCATTGCCATTTGGCCTCATTGATTTGGGCCTGAGACTATGCAGAACATCACTGAGAGGAGAGCATGGTGGAGCAAAACTGTTCGTGTGAGAGCAGCTAAGAAACAGTGAAAAGTTAGGGTTCCAATATCCTCTTCATGTGTACGCTTCCACCAAATTATCTTCCTCCTGATAAAGCCTTCCACCAGATCCCAACAGACCCATTGTCTGTGGACTTGTGTGTCTGAGATAGTTTAGAGTTGGGGAAGTAAAGTGTCTGGAGGTATAAGACCAATGCTATGAAAAAAGCTAAAGTAAAATAGTAGTCTCTCCATCAAGAAAGAGAGAGGCTAAAATCATTTGTTTCACCTTCTCAGTCAAAGAAAGTTGTAGGTAGCTTACTTGTCCTTGTGAAGATACACTTTAGAACTCTGTGTGATTTCTAACATTCTTTTTCTGAAAAGCATTTTATATCAATACAAAGAAGTCTGATGTTATTTAGGGCATTTATAAGGATAAACATATTGCAAAGATTTCAATTTTTTTATTTAAAACAGTTACATCTTTTTTTTCTGTCCTTTAAAATTATTACCTACATGATGTATTATGTTTTAAACTCACTTGCTTTTTACCTTTAATGTCTACTTTACATGTACATAATTCTGTCTTAAATTGTTCAAAGGACAGTACAGGAATCAGCTTATCAAAAACTCTGCTGAACGATGAGTATGAATATTTTAGAAATTATGCCATATGCTATCGCAGAGAATAGAATGGAAAGGCATGTGAAGACTACTGGGTGAATTTTGCTTCCAAGATTCAATTTAGTTTAATAATACTAATGCTGATATGATGAATTCAGTATTCTTCTGAGTTTTATTTCACAAGACATATAAGTTGTAATGATAAAACCCATAGGGGAAAGATCTGGGGTGTGAGGGAATAATTTGGGAGTATTTATTTTCTCCTTTTTCAAGTTTTTTTTCTTAAAAATAGATTTTGAGGTCTTGTACAAACTTGTATCTAATTGTTTACTAAAAAGCACTTTTTTTTTGAAAACTTAGAATTTTGACTTAGTATTGATTTAGAGAACACAGACTTGACACTGAAACTCATTTTGAAGCCATCAATAAATTTTAACAATAAGGAAAATGGTAAAGGATATAAATCTAGCTATACTTATGGCTCTGGTGATCTCAACATCTAAAAATATAGGTCAAGAGTGTGTACTGATGGTAGGAAACTGTCTTGCAAGGTAGTGATCATAGAAACCACCTTACTTTAGTGAAGTTCAAACTAAGGGCTCTTCTTTTGTTCCTCCATATTCTTGCCTACTACATTCTTGGTTCTTGCCACTTCCCATTTTAAGATGCTCAAAATTGTGGTGTGTCTCACACTTGTTAACTGTCCCTCTCATGGTTTACGGAATAGTGCAGCTTTCTTCAAAGCAGGAAACACAACAAGCACTTCTTTGAGTTCTCTTTCTCTATAGAAAAATGCTACCATAGTTACATATCTTTCCTCTCAAAAGGCAATTATGCTAAGACCATCTTATCTTCTTTTTCCATTCTTTCACCTGTTCATACTCCTATCTGTTGAAGGAAAACACATTGGTAATGTCAAGAACGCTCTTCCAGTTGCAAAATACAAAGCATGATTTCCTCCATGAGCTGTTCTCTGTCTTCAATACTATGTTCACTGAATTCTTTGAGTTCAGACTCTGTTCACTTGAAAATTATGAGGCTACCTCAAAACTGTCTACGGATGATGTCTAGTAAGACTTCTGGTTCATTTCTTCAAAACAGGTAAAGATTTTTAACTATCTTGGCATATTATCTGTGACTTTTTTATTATTTTAATTTTAATTTTAGTGTAATGAATAAAAACAATCCCAAGTACAACATAAATGTAGAAAACAGATTCTGAAAATTGAGGTTACCAATGTTCCGTACTAATTTAAATTTATTTAGCTTTCTCAAATGTAAGAAGAACAAATCTTCACATCCTTCTTCAAGTTTAGACAGAAAGTATCTTATTCAATGTGCTTGGGACCCAAAGTGTCTTGCCCTTCAGATCTTTTACAAACGTTAGAATATTTACATATATATATATATGTATATATATATATGTATATGTATATGTGTATATATATATGTATATATATATATATATATAAA